>NC_142108.1:15892500-16492500 GCF_056152115.1 Neolamprologus brichardi
TCCCTGCCCTCTTGTGCCTCTTTCCTGTGTGATTACCTGTTCCACCCGGATTTCTTTCACAGTTCTGTTTCCGGATTTTTTCCTTTCTCTGCTCTTCCTGTGTACCAAACCCCTCATTACCTCAGTTAAGTCTGTGAACCTTTACCTGATCTGCAAAGTTATGCCATCCAAGTTTAATAATTTTAGCCTTTTCACCAAGTTAAAAAAAAGGGCTGTAAGTTATTAATAAATGCATGCTAAACTCATGATATTTCCAGCAGCCTCAGCTGTACTTTGTGTTTGGTGCTAATTGGCAAATGTTAGCATACTAAAATGCTAAAATTAGCATGCTAGATCTTTTTATAGTTAGTACTGTCTGAAATATGGACATTATTTATATTATGTCAGCACTGTCGGTGTTGCTCGCTCTTGCTCAGAGCAACTTTAGCAGATGTCACACACACATTAAACACTAATGTGCTGGTTAAACACTGAGCCAATGACAACACCTCCTGTTACAGTGGGGATGGGAAACACATTAGACCTACTATAAAAATAGCATTTATCATAATGACAGTGGAGAGCTGATAAACAATGGCACTCAAACAGCCATTCATCGCATGTCTAATGATAGCACCCAAAGAAGATCTCACTCAAGCACAACAGCATTTAATCTGTGACCTGGAGAGGTTGATGCTGCTTCAGAGGGGGCTGTGTGTTTCGCTGCAAAACTGTGTCATGTTGGGGGGGGTGGGGTGGGGGGGGGAACCTCCGGGTAAGAAGGTAATGAGGTTGAGCAGAGCCCGTCTTAGTTGTTCAGAAGAAACGCACTACAGTATGTGCAGCATGCACCGAGTACTCAGTACATCAAAGAGCACAAAGCCGGGGTCCCATTTCTAAGATCAGCAGGAAGAGCATAAATTAAAAATCACTTCGGAGGGATAAGGCCTGCAAATGTGTTTGCAGTTCGCAGCCTTTACAGCTCCGACCTGCGAGTCGCTCTGCAAACTTACAGGTTTGTTTTTCTTATTTGCATACTTGAGAAAAGATATAAATAAAAAAAATGAAAAGAAATACCAAGAGAAAATCAAAAGCAGATTAATCAGAAATAAATATTACATAATACCAATCAGTTATATTCTGTACAAAATGTCTCAGAAGGTCCATGTTCATGTCTGTCTTATTGCTACTGACATATCTGCACTAACCTTGATGTCTTAATGCCTGATGGATACATCAGGGGCGACGTGTTCAGTATCACGCTTAAGGATTCTTTGACATGCAGACTAAAGGAGCAGGGGATCAATCCACCAACCGTGGTAGATGACGCCCTCTTTCACTGCGCCACAACCGCTCAGAGAAAACCCCAGCAATCACGTGACCACCTATGAACAAGCACTATGTGTCAGTGGGATGGAAAAACTCCCTTTTTGCAGGAAGAAACCGGGACGGAAGAAAGTAGAGAAAAATTAAAAAGCAGCTTAAATCTGTAGCAGCATAACTAAGGGAGAGTTCAAGGTCACGTGATCCTGATCCAGCCATAACTACAAGCTTTATTACAACAGGACTAATCAAAATCCTGATAATACTGAATAGTCCAGCCTAGAAGTACTTCATGCATGAGTAATACATCATCATTACAGCATCTATTACTCACTCTGAGACACTCTGAGATAGGATGCTTCTATTTTTAGAGATATTGTGCAGATTAAAGACAGCGGTCCTACATATGAGTGTAAAATGCACATTGAAGGCCATAAAATGGCTCCAAGATTCCTCACAGTGTTACCAGACACCAAGGTAATGCCAGAGTAAGCATCTGGTTAGACACCATGTTTCTGAGGTTTTTAGGGTCAGTTACAATGACAAGTTTTATCTGAATATCAACTTTCAGTCTAGTGAAACTCAGTGAAAGCAGCTCCACTCCAAGGGTTCTTCACTAAGTAGTAGTATAATATTAACAAGCTTACTGTAGTGTGAAACTACTGTCAGAAGTATTACATTTATGTATTATTAACCAACACCTTACAGTTGTGTCCACACAAGGTCACAGAAAGGCAAGACGTTCATACCGCACAGTCAATCAAACAAACCACAGAGACCGCAGGCTCTGTCGGGCCAACAATAACAGGGACACACACTCATTTAATTTAAATTAAATACTCTTCCCCTGGAGCATCTTTTAATCACACAGACTAATTACTTGAACTCTGCATGTGTGTTTGGGACCCTGATTCATTCACAATTAACTTGTTCTTCTTGTAGCGGCTCACTCGCGTCGCTCCTTTGAGACACATTTATGGCCTGCTTGTCAGTCTGTGGCTAAACTTTGCAGGTGCTGCGACCTGTCGGTATGAAACGCTGAAAACAAGTTTGAGGCTACAGAAGACGACTTGTGTTGTGCTGAATTTTGACTTAACAACTTACATTCAAAATGAAGCAATTTTCATGGAAGGTAATTAATAAAAATTAAACCATACAAACTCCTTTTAACAATTTTATGGAGGTTTTTGTTTTTCTTCTTTTTGATCATTGTTTCCTTGGGAAGCAACTTAATTTGAACACACAGGAAGAGACTAAAGCCCAGCACGACAACAGGCTTAATACCCACCTTCATACCAGTGAGCAAGCTGAGCTTCTATCAACTTCTTCCAATTAAAAAGAAACACTCAAATCAGTCTTGGACAGACACTGGTAAGTACTCGTGTGGGCTGAGTTGAAACTGAGTGAACAAAAAGTCTGTCGTGGTGGTGACGGAGCACTGCGGCCCAGTTCCCTGGCAGACTTTAAAATTGCCTAATATCTATTAGATCAAGCTTATCCAGTTCCTCCTTAATTAAAGCTAAGAGGACTCAGTTTGGTGTTCATTTAATTCAGAAGCAGGAGTCTCAGGTTCTTTTGATCAAAATGGGGCGCAATAAAATGTGGCCTGTTTGAATTAAGCAGGGCTGAAAGGTGAAGCACACTCAGCTGCGGTCTGAATGGAGACTGTTGGCTGGTTAGTAGGTGGAAATGAGGCATTGCACGGAGGGGTAGCTTTTTCATCCCATTACCCCTAACCCCTCCTCACTCTCCTCCTTTACTGATCCCCTTTAGACAAGCAAAGGCTGAGGCTGACATCCCACCACCCCCACCACTACCAGTACCACAACCCCTCTGCATAAAATGCTCTAACAAATCCTGCCAGGCTTCCACCCACCAGCAGCAGCTCACATCATCATCCACTCATCAGAAATTGAGAAAAGCTTCTCAGGAAAGACCAAAGGCTCAGTCACACCACAGGGAGGTTGCACAGAGCCACAGGTTCCCCCACAAAGACCCACCAGCTTAAAAACTTAAAACTGACAATCGACAAGACTTGGAGAATTTTCAGAAGATTTTTTTTTCTAAATTGTACCCTATCAATCGCTTCAAAAGCGTCTTAACACTCAGCAATAATCCCTAAATCTCTGAATTGTATTTTTTTTAATTCAAACATATATAAAATCTGATGTTAGAGCTTCAGAATAAAGAACTTTGCATTTTATGGAAATTATACAGATGATACATAATGTGTAAATTCCTGCTGTTTAGACACGTTGTTTGGCCTTTTATATTTACTTTAGACTAAACAATACTTTTTGCTTCTTCCTTTTTTCTGTCTATATTTCATCTGTTTTTGTCAAATGAAATCTAAACGCATATTTTTGATTTTACTGCCAAACACACTTCTATGAGAAGGTTTAACATATTTGAGTGGATCCATTTATATGCACAATGTGGAAAAACATACTGGGCCACCTATATATTACGCTGCCAGGAGCTGCTTGGCCTTGGACACCCATGCTGTGAAGCTCCCAGCGCACAGTCTTTGTGCTGATGTTAGTGCCAAGGGAGGTCTGGAGCTCTGCAGTTACTGTGTCAACAGAGCACTGGTGACTCAGAGTCCCTGCTCTTTAACTGCAATTTGTTTTTGTTTCTAAATGCTTCCACTTTGTAATGACACAACTTACAGCTGATCGTAGTGTAGTGAGCTCTTTAAAACATCTGATCAATATAATTCTGTGTCTGAAACATGGTGGATTGTTCCTTACAAGCCTAAACTCCAAAACTGTGGAACAGCTTACCATGCTCTTTTCACACCTTTGACATCCTTTAAAAGTAGCTTAAACTCATCTGTTGAGAAATGCATTCTGGGTAGTGTTTGTGTGTCTGCTTTACTTTGGCGTGGGCTGGTTTTTAGCTATTTACCTCTGTTAAGGACTCTGTGACTGCTCTTTGTTTCAAAATAAACTTTATTTACTTACTAATAATTTGTCTGCTTGTCTGAACAGGTGAGATGATAAGCTGTGATTATTTCATTGCAGTGCAGTGCAATGTTCTGTTGGGAAACCTTAGGCCCTGACATTCATGTGGAGGTTACTTTGACACTTACCAACCAGCTAATTATTACTGCAGACAAAACACACCCCCTCAGGGCAGCAGCAGCAGCAACCTCCACACTGCCAGATCTCAATCTGGTCAATCAATCGATCCTTAATTATTCCAGACTCATACTCCATAGAAGCAAAACAAGTCACATAACACAAAAAGAAGAGAAGAACAAATTTAAAAAAATACACCTAAATCACTTTCCCATGAACACACAACCACGCCAGTGTCTCCACAATGAACACTGACTGCATGTGGTGCCAAACCTTATATCCGTTAAGCCCACAGTGATCTTGTTCTCAAAATTGTTAAGCCTGCAAATATATACAGTAGATTTCTTAATAGAGCTTCAAATGTACTGACTCCTAACATTTCACTTGCACTGAGAAATCTTGGTGTCTTTAATATTAACCTCATGGCGTCGAGCATCATCGAGCGGCGGCACAAGCCCAATTCTCTAAACTCCCACCAAGCAACTGTAGCCATGCCCCAGCGAAAAAAAGCAGGTGGTTTTAATGTTGTGGGATGATTTGTGTGCATTGAGCGACACTATCCGCTATCATCATACATTTATATTGCTGTCTTCGAAGTCAACACAGCTGAGGAAGTAACAGCCTGGAGAGAAAAGCAGGGAGAGCTTCTCTAATCAAGAGAAACATATTTGAACAACTGCAGCTCAAAGCCTTACAGACGGTGACAGGCGACAGAAGCAAATGTGCGCTTGGTTTTTGTATAGCCCTTCTCACCTCAAGTGCATTGTTGGGAAAAACAACACAACTGAACACAAACAGCTCGTGCTTTAACAGAAAGCCCACTTGCAGCTCTCGCACACGGGAGGGAACGGCCGGCACGCTGAAAACTCCTACGCAGCAGATTTACTGCGATCTGTATCCGAGCAGTGTTAGAGCCATTACGTCAAGCAGCAAAAAATACAGCGAGCATCATAACTACCCGTGAGCAAGTTTATTTATGTGATTTGACACTGTTTCATTAAGAAAATACAAGTTAAATAAATTTTGTTTTTATTGTTTTCTGCAGAGCAATTAGGTTTAAATAGAAAGAGACCAGAGATCAGCTGTAATGATAACCACACCACAACAACACATTTCTTCCACCGCCCGTGAAGTCAATAATGAAAACTGCTTGTGTAGCTCAATGTCAACCCAAGGATTTCAATCCTGGGGAGTCGGAGTAAATCCCTCTCTTGATTTCTCCATTCCAGAGGAAAGCTGACTTGGCTGGAGAGAGGCCATCAGTACTCATTTGTGGACCCTGCCAGAGCATCCCCTGATGACACTTTTCTGCTGTTTCTGAAAACCTGCAACAAGAGGACAGCCCACAGATTTCCTTTCCTCTACAGCGAAGCGGCTTCAGAGTCACAGAAAAGAATTCGAGCTGCTCGAATCGGAACATTTACATATCAAAGAAAAACCAATGTCAGCGCAACAGTAAAGAGACATTAGCATGCAGAGACGTGACCAAGCAGGACGCCGCTACTCAAACATACCAACAGCGAATGATGTTGGATCCTGAGCATCCAACACCAAAGTAACAACTGTCATCCAACTGAGATGCTTTGAAGCAGGAGTCAGCAAAACAGAGCCGGTTTCTGTCTTTGATAGCTCTGCTTTAAAATAAAAAAACAAAAAAAACTGCACACTGTGACAGGTGAGATATTTTTAGAAGACGATGTGGAAAACATTCAGTCCAGATCAGGAAATGTGCTCAAAGTAAAAAAGAAAAAAAAAGCATCTAAGTGAACTCTAAAAATAGTTATTCATTTATTCAAATGCCACCAGACTGTGAAAGTGTAAACACACCATTTCAGCTAACTCAGGATGACACCATCTGTGTAGTGAGCTCCCCACCCTTCAGTCTGTCTTAATATAATTCAGTCAGCAATGAAACCTCTTAAAATTCTGCACCCCAGGGTTCACCACCTCTACCAGTCGCACTTCGTACCCTCGTGTCTAACGGTCCTGTGTTGACAGGTTGAACTGCAGAGCAGAGCTGAAGCATATGAAACCAGGTCACTGTGAAATCTCGGCCTGGTTCAGTACTAAATGAGTGCAATGTAGCGTAAAGGCAACAGGCTGTTGAATAAACATAATCTGTCACGTTCACAGTGTGAGAAACGTCTTTTCTCGTAGTGATTTCTGGACTCGGGTGGAGCTCTGGTGTTGTCGTCACTGCACAGGAGACAAGAAAGTGCTCTGTGTGTTGTTGTTGTCAATGCTGTTGTTGGAGAGCTGTGCTTTCCAGCCCTGATGCACCCCCACAGCATAGAGAGATAAACTTTCAAAGTTTTTCACACAGTTTAACTGTCGCTTATGTTGTTTTTGGACAAATTTGCATTTCATCCACCAGCTGTAGATTTAGACAGTCTACCATCTCAAATTCACCTTTTTCAACCCTTTAACATTTCAACAGCTACATTTATCCATCCATTTTCTTCTACTTATCCAATTCATGGTCGCAGTGGGCTTTTACTCCAGCTGTCATATGACTGAAGGCATAGTATGCCCTGAACAGGTCACTACCATATGCATATGTGTTTAAGACAGATAAGGATATTTGGTGAGCCAACATATCGGATATATCGATATATATATATATATCGGACTGAACTGCAAACCGTGTATACATGAAGGAACAGCATGTCTGGTGAGACTCTCCCGTAGCGGACAGGACTGGTGCAAACAAGTGGACACAAAGGCACAAGGAGGTTAGAGGGGTGGGGGCGGTGGGGGCAGCAGCAGACAGAGCCCACTCCGATTGTCTGCTGGGATCTCGAGGACAATGCAGGACAATGCTACGATATATGCAAGCACCGCAAGGCCTCGCCCCAGTGATGCGCCGGCCTTAATCCCAAACATGATTTCCCCTCCAAACACATAGATGATGTCATTCACCCGCCCCTCCACCCCAATCTCACCCGCACCTTCACTCTGCACTACCTCACCACCTCTGGACCTTCAGCGCAACCAAGCGTGTAGCAGCGAGGCCCACGGGAGGATGTTTTGCTGCCAAGAAACATGCGGGCGGCAAGAAATCGGAGACCCTCTGAGTGCATCTGTGTCACAAATCAAAGAGCTTAAAGAGGACACTATCAAATGTCCATGTGCTTAAAACTCTCTGGTGCTTTCAAAACAGAGTGCCTCTGAAGTCTCACATGCACTTTAGCGTTCAAAAACACAGCGGATGGAAACTTTATATCTGCAGTCAGGTGTCGGCCGACTCTCTTCGTGTCCTGTTAAAATGAAAGCAGCCGGCAGGACAGGTCAGTGTGTCCCGCAGCATTACAGGTCCACAGAGAGCCTTACATGCTTCACTGGAAAAACGGAGATGCGGACAGTTGCTCTTTAGAACTTTATGGGTCTCCCCTCCCCCCCCCTATCTTTGCTCCACAAAAGAGGCCTTACCCCCTCATCCCCACCCACAAGGAATTTCTCAGGCATTGCTGGGTTCACCATGACAACTGTGTGCTTAACAAAGCATTTCTCTTAGGCATTCTTCCTTTCACAGGGGAGAGAGAGAAGGGGAGGAGGGGGGGACAACAGTCAAAGGAGGGAGGGAGAGGAAGGGGAGGACGGGGATAAAGAGGGAGGGTGGAGGAGCTCGAAATGATGGGAGGGAACAGTGGAGGTTGCAGGGGTGAGAGCCATAGACCCGGGCAGATAGGAGAAAAATGGGAAATGGTGACAGGCAAACAAAAAGAGGGAAAGAGAAACAGGATCAAGGTGATAGGTGATGTTAAAGGGATAAAAAAAAGAAAGAAAAGAAACAGTGCTACAAACATTCCACGCAAGCCTGCGAGTGTGACTAACGCCATCCAGGGAGGGAGGCAGGAAGAATGGAAGGAGTTAGGCGTTACAGATGACTCGAGCTTCGTAAGCAGTGACTTTGATTCCTGCGAATCGAGAGCAAGAGGAAAACTGAAATTTATCAAACATAAAGAGCACAGGCTCTACTAATTATATGAGAGTGTGGAGAAAAGTAATCAGGGCGGTCCAGCTGTTGAGGCCCACACACACACACAGAAATATACCAGATATGTGCAGCTTGATGGGCTAGTGTAACAGAAGACAATCCCCTCGAGAAAGTCCAACCGCAGACAGCTTAAAGGTTTAATAGATCCTAATGAAATTACACACACTGTGAATGAGTTGGCTGTTATATACATGGCACTTGGTGCAGCAGAGTCCCCACCATTAAAATTTCTGCCCTATAGTTTTAGCTGACAAAAATAAAAAAGCCAACATGGAATTCAAGCGTCTGGATATCTTATGTGCCAAATTATCTTTTGAGAAAAAAAGACAAAATCTTGACTCATTCGAGCATATTTGTCGCCTTCCCCAGTTGGTCGGGCTTAATGCCAGCGGCTTTGGCTCGAACACACATTTGACAGAGTAGCAGCTTAACCTTGCAGCATCCGCAGCCACTTCAGACTCACACTTGAAAGTTAAAAGGGTGTTCCCTCCACACAGTGACCAGACAGAGACAATACCCGCTGTCCACCATGTAACTTGAGCGCCTGCACAACCCGCAGTGTGATGTGAGCTGAATCGCTCTGCCGTCTTTAGTGGTGGAGGCGTGTTTTTCTGTTAAATTTTAGCACTCACGCTTTCAAAGTGGGGGCACGGTGTTGGCTCGGAGTCAGAATATGATTAAAAGGGACAAAGTGTCCTGGTGTCACACTGGGGATGAGGTGGGTACTATGTTCTAGCAGTTTGCGGAGTATAAAGCTAAACCGTGCCAGTCACTTTAGAGTGCAACAAATATGCAGGCAAATGAGCGGACCTCACATTTAGCAGTGTGAGATAATGATTAGCTACACTTTCTATATGAAAATTAACAGGGCTTTACGGATGAAAGAAAAGCAGAGAAACAATCTCTGCAATCAAATGCAAACACCTATTTATGCAGGCTCACGCTTGCCTGGGAACAGTAGATGAGGCCCCGGGTATGTCAACACTAGTCTGACAGATCTAAGGATACAGATGCAGAATGCCTAATCCCATGGATGAAAACCTGTGTCTCATGCTGCAGTGTGAGGGGAATTCTCTTCATAACACTGAAGCGACATGATATAAAACATGCAAGAAAAAAAGAAAGTCTCCATTTTGTCAAATGCTGAGTTGCAAAACAACAGTTTCCTCAAAGCTGAAATCAAAAGACCCAATTCTGTGTTTATGAGTCTATTTTCACCCACTCAGTATGAGACAGGCTCAAATACCTGCACACCACTGCTGTAAATCTGGTTCCTTCACTGGCTAACATAATTAAACTGTTATGATTACTAATTTATGCAAGTGCACACAGCCAGTAAGATCCCCAGGCTACGTGATTGTCAGATGTATTGTGAAGAACCTGCTTATTGGCTCTGAGTGATTGTAGTGCCAATTTGAATAGCAATGAGGGACAACTGTTGCTGCTGGATAACATGTATTTCCTCACTAATTATCTTACCCAAATCATAAAGAAATCCACGGGCATATCAAACCCACCTGAAGAAATCTTAGCAAATCTTAGCAAGATAAAGTTTGATCATCTCTATGAAAGCAGATATTAGCCCGTCCCGGGTCATCATTTCTGAGGCAAGCTTTCCAATTCAACACTTTCTCCTTCTGTTTACTGTGCATGACCTCTTTGTACAGATACTAATGCCTACTACTTTATTTACTTAACTACTTAATTTTGGCCACATCACTTTAAATGTGGTTTAGTTTCAACATTTAGCTTTATAAACACTACATCCTTCCATCCTCTTCCGCTTATCCAGCTCAGAGTCGCGGGCAGGCTGTAGCCTATCCCAGCCGCCATAAGGACAGGTCGCCAGTCTGACGCAGGGGTAACACAGAGAGACAGAAAACCATTCACAATCACACCTATGGACAATTTAGAGTCATCAATTAACCTAACCCCACTAACTGCATGTCTTTGGACTGTGGGAGGAAGTGGGGTACCCGGTGAGAACCCACGCAAACACAGGGAGAACATGCAAACTCCACACAGAAAGGCAGGTGGTGGATTTGCTGCCTGAGTCTGCTTGCTGTGGGGAAACAGTGCTAACCACTGCTTTGAGAGGGGCAATGTCGTTTGATAGTGATTTATTACATATACATATATATACTGTACTGGCATGTATGTTGTCTGATATGAAAACATATTTTTACAAAAACAGTAAGAAAATAAAGTTTAGGTCATTTCTAAACTGTGTATATCACATCACAGAATGGTGGTGAGGAGTCATTGCTAAATGGTAAATGTACTAGTACTTACACAGCACTTTTCTACTTCTACTACAATTCTCACATTCACACAGACTCTATCCCATAAAGCAGGCACTAAACACACACTCACACTCTGATCGGGAGTAATTTGGAGTTCAGTGTCTTAATCAAGGACACTTGGCCGTGCTGACTGGATGAGCCTGGGATCAAAGCCCTGACCATCCCGCTGGCAGATGACCCGGTCTGAGCAACAGCCACTGCCCTTCTCATTGCGATACATTTCTAACCAGATTGTTAAACACTGCACATTTTTTCATTTAATAGTTGGGCTCCTCGAAACTCATTCAGTAAATAATTAACCTGCAAAGCACAACGGGGGATCGTTTAATGTTCTTTGAATCACACTGCTCCGTTTATATTTTTAAGAACTACACCAAAAACTGTATGTGCAGTTTGCAACACTTTGTATATTTCATGTGGTTTTCCTAAATGCTTAACTGTGCAACAAGGAGGTCTTTTCAAACTTTTTGTTGTGCTGAACTACAGTACAAGTTAGGAATTTTAGTCAGTATGGCAATATCAAAAACGACAAAATCCAACGATCACTTCAGCAGTTATTTATGACATTTAAGTCACAGACTGTTTTATATCTGAGATCACTCAACAACAATCCGAGTGGAAGTGACACTCGGTGCAAAACGGGTCATTTTACCAAACCTAACTTTGGGGGGATGGTGTGGATTATTTAAAGGTTACCTTCTCAAAGATGCTGCATATGAAACACTTTAAACTTAAAGCAAAGTGTTGCCACATTTAAACTATTACATCTATTTCGGTGTGAAGAGCGGTGCCCAGAAGTGATGTTAATCACAGTCCAACAACGTACAAAAGAGCCCATCAAAAATCGTCCATCATAAGGGGCCTCTTAAACAGTAGCATAAAGAGAAAGATAATGGGAAGACCTGGGAGGTCCCTGGAGGGGAAAGCCTTTGAAAATTGGGGTCAGCAGGATCTATAGAAGGAGCTCATATTTCTGCCCCATCTCCTCCTCCAGCAGCTCCTGTCTAATGACTTTTCTGCTGGTTTACAGTACCGCTGTATTTTCCAACTTGTATTCACTGTACATACACACAAAAAACTCCTTCACCTCCCCTCTGTCCTCCAGCCTTCCTCTATCTCCTTCTGTCTCCTGCAGGGGTGCTGACACATAAACCCCAGCAGGTGCTGGACGCACTGGGGGGACCACGGCCTCTAATTGGTCTTTGGTGGAGTCACAGCTGTTACCCCCAACCACAGCTTGGTATGAGCTCAAGCGCCTGCCCCTTAATCGACGGCTTACCATTGTTCTCCAGAGAGTCGAAGCTCAGCTCAAATCTATCAAAACGACTACCCACGCTAACCAGTCCGTGCAACACCCGTCAGCCAGCGAATGCACACTTCTGCTGCCATCAAAGAAGACCAACACAAAGGTTTCTGCCAGCCTTAATCTGCTCTTTTCCTGTTAAATTGCTATTTTCATCTTTAACCTTCCTGTCCAATCTCTTAATACTGTTCCCAGCTCCTTTCCCCCTCTCTTAGCTTGTGCCAAGGTCAAAGAGAAGGCAGATTTACAGCAGATCACACTGCGTCAAATAAGCTCCAACAGAGGGTAAAAACAACACCGTCACCACCCCTCCTTCCCATCGCCCCTCTCCACCCACACACAACCACACACTTTCTTTGGGTGCAATTTAGGTTCAGTTTCATTAAAGGAGCAAATAAAACTCTGTAATTTGTGCTGACACGCAAAATGAACGGTGCAGGGGAGACAGACAGTTCAAGACATGCAGAGTAAGAAAAAGAGAACAACTAAAGAATGTCTGGAGCTCATTTTAGACCTGCGTGACATTTCCTTTCCCAATTCATGAACAGAAAAATCAGCAAATTTTGTCGATGTGAACTTTATGTGATTCAAAAGCATCATCAAACCAGGATTATCAGTTTTCACCATCCTGGCTGCTATTGAATGTAAGCATTTTCTGTCAAATTAGAACAAAAGAACAGGGCTTGACACACACATCAACTCTTCATTCAAACAAAAAAACAAAAAGAAACTAACAAACAAAATAAAGCTGCAGATACGAACCATTATTGAATTATGCCTTTCATTGTATGACGGAGTGGGCATGACGGGCAATTATGGGACATGATCAGTCTGCCACTGAAGACTCTACTCACTCAGACAAACAGCTATTTATATCTTGACGATAGACTGAGCTAAACCAGGATTGTGTATATAACCAGGGGACTAAAATACATGTGTCAGAAGTCCCCCATTAAATCAGCCAAATTAAACAATTAATAAGAAAGGAAATGCTTTAGTGCACTTTTATGACCCTGAGTGATTTTTCCTGTAAAGTGGAGTGAATTACAAATATGCTTTAATGAATATTAATCCTCCTTCATGAATATTTCTATTACAGGAGAATCACGCTGGAATACTCAAGCCAAGAGAGACACTTAAGCCGTCATCGCTTCCATTACCCAGTGAAATGGAGAGAAAATGTAAATGAAGAGACACTACGCGTTAATAGAATCAGTAAGAATACACCCCTGTAAGCCTGCACTCCCATTACTGCACTTTTTTTCATTCACTGGGTGGAGTGGAGGTGGATTACAGAGAGTTATCTAACAATCTCACCTGACACTGAGATCCTCATGGAGGCCTCCAGGGGCCGGTTGTTATCCAGGGCCTGGCTCAGCTGGATCTCTCCTGTGCTTTGGTTCAGGAGGACCAGCTTCAGCTCGTTTCCCACGTCAAAGCTGTAGTGCAGCTGATCGGAGACGTCTGGGTCGTACGCGGGGATGCGTCCGATCACTCCAGTGGGAAAACTGCTCGATTTGTCGGTCACATAGTTGTTAAAGATGATCTGGAAGTTTTTGAGGACTGGCACGTTGTCGTTCTTGTCCACAAGTTTAATGTGGACTGTGGCTCGGCTCACGAGAGGCGCAGAGGTGGCCTGGACCACAATGACGTACTCAGACCTCAACTCATAGTCCAGGTCTATTAAAGCAGTCAGCTCTCCGGAGAAGATATCCAGCTGAAACACCTCTGGGATGTTTCCCTCCACTATCTGATACATAATCTGTGCATTGCTGCCTTCATCTGGATCTGTGGCTGAGATGTGTGCAACCACGAGGCCTATGGGGCTGTTTTCCTCCACCATAATGTCAAACTCGTCTTTCTCGAACACAGGAGGGTTGTCATTCACGTCTAGGATTGTTACTTGAATGTTTACTGGTGTTTTCAGGGCAGGGATACCTTTATCTACTGCAAATGCCTGCAGGGTGTAAATGGGCACATTTTCTCTGTCAAGCCTGCGCAGAGTGCGAACAATGCCGGAGGTGGATTCAATTATAAAGTCTCCATCGCCATCCTCCCCACCCTGGAAGGTGTAGAAAACTCTGCCATTGAGGCCAGAGTCTCTGTCGGTGGCAGAAACCTGGACCACGCTGGTGAACACGGGCACGTCTTCCATAATCGCACCAACGTAGTGATCTCTGAGGAAACGGGGAGAGTTGTCGTTCACATCGTTCACAAGTATCTCCAGGTAGGTGGTGTCAGATTTCTGTGGGATGCCGTTATCCCGCGCAGTGATGGCCAGCGTATAGGAAACCTGGTCCTCGTAGTCCAGTTCCATCTGCGTGGTGACAGCTCCCGTGTCGGGGTCGATGTCAAACTGAGGGATGCTGTCATCCATGAAGTAGGTGATGCGCGCGTTCTCGCCTGTGTCCTCATCTGTGGCACTGATGACGACCACGGTGGTGCCCACAGGCTTGTCCTCATTAATGCTGACGGTGTAATGTGAGCTCTGAAACACGGGCCGGTGTGTGTTGGCGTCAGTGACGTTAACAAACACCTTGGCGGTGTCAAAGCGGGTGCCGTCGCTCGCCGTGACAGTGAGGACGTACTGGCGTTCCAGTTTGTAGTCCAGAGGCAAAGCCAGCGTAATGAGCCCACCCCCGCTCTGGCTCGTGATGGAGAATCTGTTGCGGGTGTTTCCACTCGCGATCTGATATGTCACCACGCTGTTGATGTCCTGGTCCACAGCTGACACGGTCACCACGCTGGTCCCCACGGCCGCGTCTTCATTTAGTCTCATGTAATATGCCTTCTGCGTGAACTCTGGGTTGTTGTCGTTGACGTCCAGGATCGTCATGCTGATGCTGGCTGAAGATGACATGACGGGGTAGCCGTGATCACGTGCCTCCACTCCGAAGTTGTAAAAGTCCACGCTCTCCCTGTCCAGCTCGGCTGCGACTACAATCCACCCCGTGCTGTTATTGATGGAGAAGGGGAAGTTTGGTGTGGTTTCAGTGAGCCGATACTCCAGCCTGGAGTTTTCTCCAGAGTCTGCATCGACAGCCTGGATGTGGATGATGGAGTAACCCAGCGGCACATTTTCCAGCACGGTGGCCTGGAATGGCGTGCTGACAAAAATGGGGGCGTTGTCGTTAACATCCAGCACCTGCACCGTAACCAGGCCGCTGATGTTGGACAGCGGTGGGCGTCCCCCATCCTGAGCTCTGATTCTCAGCGTGTATTCTTTGTTCGCCTCGTAATCCAGGTGGCTCACCAGGTCCATTTTACCTGTCTGAGCATCGATATAAAACTGCCCGCGGGTGTTTCCGCTCATGATGCTGAAGTGAACGACAGCGTTGCTCCCTCTGTCCTGATCTGTTGCGGTGACCTGCAGGATCTCTGCGTTAGGGGTCATGTCCTCTGGCACCTGGACCACGTAGCGCTTTTCACTGAACTGAGGAGCGTTATCGTTATCATCTTCTACCACAATGTGAACAGTAGCTGTGGCGCTGCGGGGCCCGGGGTCACGACCTTGGTCATTCGCCTCAACTAACAGCATATAGGCTTCCACCTCTTCTCTGTCCACCAGCCCCTTAGTGCGAATTACGCCAGACCTGGAATCAATCTCAAACACATCATTGGACCCATTATTGTTGAGGATGTTATATAGGATGTTCCCATTAATGGGGGCATCTCCGTCTGTCGCCCTCACTGTTAACACCTCATAGCCTATTTCTAAGTTCTCCCTGATACTTTCCTTATAGTCCTGTTGCTCAAACACAGGGCTGTGATCGTTAGTGTCTCTGACTGTGATAGTGAGTGTGGCCATGGCTGTGCGTCGGGGTGTGCCGTGGTCCACTGCGGTCACACGAAACACATGGGTGTCTTTTGTTTCCCGGTCCAGCACTTCTACTGTAGACACAGCACCGCTGGACGGGTCCACAGCAAAAAGATGGTTCGAGCGGCTGTCAAAGAGAGCTTCAATAAAATACTCCAGCCTGCCTGCCTCGCCTTCATCCACATCCACTGCTTTCAAAACAACAACAGGAGTCCCGGCAGGCTTATTCTCTGCCACAGACACTTGATACATTGGTGGCTGAAACTGGGGGCTGTTGTTGATGCTTCTTCTACTCCTCCTGCTTAAAATCCCTGAATCAGACTGAGCTGCCCTTTGTAACAGCTTCTCTATGTGGCCCTGCCTAAAGGGGCCCTCTCCCACACGCCAGTGGATAAAGATGGGGCTGACTTGAACATTCAGCCCACTCCCTGTGAGTACATCACAGAGGACGTCCAGCTCCAGGAGAGTGTCCTGCCTCCAGCACAGCTTCTCAGACACAAACAAGTTCCCTTCGTTGAAATAAAACTCACGGCTGTTGGTGACTTTGCAGCGGATCGGAGGGCCAGGCAATAGACCTCCCACTGGGAATAGAGCAGAATCTGCTCGGTGGCACTCTAAGCTGTGATGGCTGTGGGTACTGAACAAAGTGAGGACCTCCATGTCCCACTGAGGTTTTCTTTTACGCGTGTTTGAACAGTTTCTACCGTGTACATGCACCTGGTACTGGCTGGTGAGGAGGTGCCTGTAGCCGGAGTCCGCGCAGTCCTCCACGGTGTACAAGGTGAAGGGGTTTGAGCGCAGCGAGGGGCACTTTATGGAGCCCGAAACAAACACGACGCCCGCTGCCGCGTCAGTCTCCAGGAACCCCTCGGTGAATTTTGGAGCCAGCACCTGATCCAGATTGCACCGCGCGCCCCGCTCCGCGCCGGCCACCACCGCGCTCGCTCCGGCATCCTCACCGATGTGAACAACGTAACAGCGGATCAGTGGGATCAGTTTACAACAGCAGAGTAACAGCAACAAATCCCATTTAACGAAGTGCATCGCTCCTCAGTTTGTGAGCCCGTGTGGCGAATTCTGCGGCTCCTAATTTCTTTAAACTTTCCACCGGTAAGTTTCCCTTTGTTGAAGAAGAGCCATGCTCTCAGCGGGCGCACTCCTCTCCGCTCACTCCGGCTGACGTTTTTAAGAGGTTAACCCGCAGTAACCTTGGCCGGAGCTGCTCTCACATCCACACAAACGCACACACACACACTCACACACGCCGGCTACAGCAGCAGCAGCAGCAAAACCTCCGCTCCGTCCGCGCAACTCAGCTTCAATGAGAAAAATGGCTCCTGCTCCCCCCCAGTGTCTCCAGGCTCCTCATTATAATAAACCTGTGTGTGTGTGAGAGAGAAAGAGAGAGAGAGTGAGAGAGAAGCTCTATAGGGGTCTGAGGACTTGACAGAAAGCCTGCCACTGGAGATAAATGGAAGCTTCCCATAAGCGTCATTAATTAACGCAGAACAACAGCAGCAATTCAGAGTCGGATTAAGGAGTCCATTAGACAACATTCAGTTCATTAGTATAGTATTAATGCTGCACTCACTAATAACGACCAAGAAGGACCGTTTTGATCACGCCCAATACCCACCACTCACCTCCGAAATGGTTTGGCTCATTAACCGGTCGGAATTCCTTAAATTGTGGGTTTTGGCTGACCTTGTTTCAACCCAAGATAAGTTGCATTCTCGGGCTCGTGTTAAAAAGAGGAGGATTACATTTCAGCTACATTCAAGTCATCTTTGTTTAGCGGCTGTTTTCTTCAGATCCACTAATTCCCGTGCTTTGTTTTCCCGAAGGCTTCATTCACCTGCTCTTACTTAAAGAGCAGTAAAAGCAACATCCGAATACCAGTAGAAACACCCGAATCACAAGAGGCATTCGTGCAGATAGGCTCCAGAAGTTAGGAACTTTTCAATTTACTCAAATATTCAGAGCAACACATATTAATCTAAAGCGATGATAACGATATTCAGTTTGGGTGCGGAGCAGCAAGGCGCAACTTTGGACTGAAACTCGGCGCTTCGCTGATGTTCTGAGTGCGCCTGACACCTGCTGGGCAAACTGCAGCCACACAGCCAAGAGAGGATCCTCCTGCAAGCTCGCTCAAAACTGCTCATGCTCATGTCTGCTTGTTGCTTCAGTGAATGAACATGTAAAAAATAAATAAATCCGTTTTGACACAGCAGCATAAATAATGAAATGACAGCATGATGGGAAGTGTCTCAGCACAATGTCCATGCAGTTTTCTAAAACCCTTTTGGACTTTTTGTAGACAAACAGCAACGAAAATAGTGTTTATAAAAGATGGCACACTAAATCTGGCCAATTCCATAATCTAAAGATTATGCCTGTTTCAGCGGCACCATCACACTTTAATGTCTGTTGACCAGTTGCCCTGACATCTCATGTGGTGAAGTCTTGGTTTCGTATCTCTCTGCAATTTGCATACCAACCAAATCTGACAGCGGATGATGCAGAGCTCATTCTCAGAAGTGAATGTCCTGCGAGGACCAAGCTCTCCTACAGTGCCTTCACCATCTTCAGACTGCTGCTGTTGAGGGAGACACTACAAGCGATGACTGAGCAGTCCTCTGTCTTATGTTGATGGGTAGTAGTGGGAAGCATAACCGATGGGCTAAAGGAGGAGTACAGAGCACTAGAGGATGATTTTGTTGGCTAGTCTGAGAGAAATCTAAATGTAAACAACACTAAAGAGATGGTTGTTGTTTTTCAGAAGAAAGAGGGTGGCGGAACACCCATGTCTATCCTGGGACATGATGTTGACGCTGTGGAGGTGGACAAATACCTGAGCGACCAGCACAGATGGTGACCAACAGGCTCCGTGTGTCGTAAGGACAATGACATCCTTCAGTGTGTGCAGCAAAATGTTGGAGATCTTCATTCAAAACTCAGCTGTGGTGAGCTTCCAAAGAGCTGACACAATTAGACTGGTCTGTGATTGGCTACAAACCTGTCACTTTTGAAGGTGTGGCGGAGACAAGGTCCCTGATCAAGGGGGTATCAATCGTTCCTTTGCATCAAAGCAGATCCAGGCAGAGGGCTAAAACAATGATTGGGATCAGGAATATGAATCCAACTCATGCTACATTGCACTCAAACTTGACTGCTAATTTTACAAGCTAAACCATTTTAGGCCATCACAAGATCGGATTTTACAGGATGATACTGTATGTTTTTACAGGACAAGGCTGTAAAAACAATGACACTGCTACAATAAATACTCAAACAGTTTGGTATTATTTTTAGCAGATGAAGTTAAACAACTTCAACTATAAGCTACATACCAAAAATCATAAAATGCTTTTAGCCCATCAGTGCTAATAGCTTCTCGATATTAATTAATGATTGCATTAGCAACAATCAAGCTAACTTTACCCCTGTTAGCAGACCTACACTTTCAATCTCACACACACGTGCTTTATCTCACGTTGGTGAAGACACACTCCGATGGATACACTGGGGGCAATCTGGGGTCCCCAACGACACTTTGATACATTTTACACGTAGACTGGAATAGCTGTGAAATGATCCTCCAACCGATGCACCACCTGAGCCACAGCCACCCAACCATCACATTCATACAAAAGGAATGAAATTAAAACAAGCAAGTAGCTTTTTACAATTTTTATTGTTGCTGGAGGCTCTAATACAATATGAGTCATAAGCTTTACAAAATAAAAACAAACAAAAAAAATACAACAAAGATTCCCCTCCAAAATGGAAACAAAGGTTTCCACTGTGACACCAAGACAAACTGTGACCCCCAACAAAGACATAATAGGTGAGGATAGAGAAGACGTTAACAGGCTGAACAAAGGGGAAGCAAACTGTCATGTTATACAGTGTGTGTGTGTGAGGGGAGTTGATTATGACGAGGGTGTACCCGGTGATAATAACAGTCCATCCCTATGTTTGAGAAGTTTTCATTTCCACCCTCTGCAGCTCCACGAAGGCTGTCATGCATGTGGACAGAGTGGAAATAAAGTGTAAAAACGTTCTTGCTCACACAGAAAGGCCGCCCTCGTCTGTGCACCGTTTATATCGCCCAGAAGAATAACCACTCGTTATACATGGACAGTTTTAATTCTATACAAATATATTTGGGTTTGGGTCGGGGGGGGGGTCATAGGAAAAAAAAAAAAGATAGATGCAAGAATATAATTTGAACATGAACATAATAATGACACCACTGCCAAGCCTCCACCACCTACTGCACAGTCTGTGTCCTCATCACAGAGGACGAGCAGGGCCAGAGTCGCTCGTTACAAATCGACTGAGGACATATCAGCTGTGAGAACATCAGGGATTATTATTAGAGTGACCCTTGAGATTATCATTAACCGTGGTAATACTATCATATTCATAACATGGGGGGGGGGGGGGGGGGGGGGGGGGGGGGGGGGGGAGAGGAAAAAAAAGAGAGAGAGAGCGAGAGAGGGGAGAAGACAAACAGAGCGTGAGTGAATGGCTTCATGGCAGATGAGATGCATGAAAACAACCAGACAAAAAAAAAAAAGAAAAAAAAAAAAGCTAAGCATTTCTCCTTTTTTATTTTTCCACAAATAAACAAGAGTGCAGCACTGAAACAGGCATGGAGGAAGAGACATAAAGAAACAGAGAAAAGATGGCAGGGATGAGGCAGAGAGAGAGACAGAGAGACAGAAGAAAACAACAGTAGCATCTCTAGCTGTTATGTTTGCGTTTGAGCGCCTCCATCAGGTCGACCTTCAGAGCATCCTGCTTTGACTTGTCAGCCAGAGTCTGCACACTCCTGTGTGGAGGAGACACCAAAAAACAAGGTGAGAAAAGTGAGTGGGAGCAAAAATCAAACAAGAAAACATCAAAGGGCTCGAAAAAGTTTCTCCAGTGAGACAGAAACACTCTGGCTGTAGGAAATTTATTAGTAACAATTCAAGTCTTCCTCTCTGTGGGGAGACGTTTTTTATGTCTCACTACAGAGAGATTTCATATGGTTATGACAACATGTTAGCTGTTTACACACTGCACACATAACCACCCGTTAAAGTCAGTTGTCGTCATGCAGTTGCAGCTTTATTATGACCCTGACAAATTTATATTTTACACTCACCGAACACCAAACCTCTTCAACTGCTCTTTAAAGTAAATACCTAAATGAGCCAGTCACATCACAGCAAAGTTGGAATATTTTATAAACCCCTGATCTACCTGCACAACCATCTCTAGGGTTTACAGAGAATAATGAAAAAAATAAGAGAAAAATAAGAGAATTCACAGACTGTTTTAAGGTGACAGGAAGACAACAGTAATTCAAATAACTACTCATTATGACCAAAGTATGCAGAGGAGCATCTCGGAACACACCACAGTCTACCCGAGTACTATTACTGACCAAGTCCATCCCTTTATAACCACAGTGTACCCATCTTCTGGTGGCTGCTTCCAGCAGAATAACACACCATGTTGCAAAGCTCAAATCATTGCACAATACGTACACAGTCACCAGATCTCAATCCAATAGAGCACCTATAGGTTGTGGTGGTCACATCATGGATGTGCAGCCAGCAAATCTGCAGCAACTGTGTGATGCCATCATGTCAACATGGACCATGCCGCAAAGACTTCAAGCAAAAAAGTGGTGTCCTACCCAGCAGTAGCAAGGTGCGCCTAATAAAGCCTCTGGGTGAGTGTATGTGAACATATCCACTTATTCTGCTTTCTTCTGAAGATGCCATCCCGTTAATCATCCATTTCCTG
This sequence comes from Neolamprologus brichardi, assembly GCF_056152115.1. Lineage (NCBI taxonomy): Eukaryota > Metazoa > Chordata > Actinopteri > Cichliformes > Cichlidae > Neolamprologus > Neolamprologus brichardi. Next base: position 15,914,108 of record NC_142108.1, read on the forward strand.
TTTTCTTTACAGTGCTGTGCTTTCACACACAGTGTTTTCAGTGCTACACGCTGAGTAAACACAGCATCTTAGAAAAACCTTATTAGGGCAACAAAGTGCAAAACAACACCCGGGTGAGTCATTTGAATACTCTGACTTGGTTAGTATGCTACTCTGTCAGAAATCAGCTGTTGAACGCGAAGATAAACAAAACTTGCAATACAGCCTTTTGATCTTCAACACTGCATGATCATTCAAACTTCTAACAGTGCACATACGTAAACAATTTGAGGGGGGAAAAGGTGCTTTAATTTTTTTCTGTACATATCTTCATTTCCCTTTGAATGTCAGCCTTCACTCTTAATAGCCTGTTCCTGTTTTTACATTTGCTGCTCTACTTCCCCATTAAACCATTTCACTGCTGTTCCATCCAATCAAAGACTAACTCCCCCAGCAAATAATGATTAACAGAAACTGTAAGGATCAATTGTCAGTGTTATTGAGGTTATGTCGTAAACCTTAAGACAAAGATAGACACACCCACATATACAAACTTCTCCATGCTAGGTTGTACCTTTGACCCCTTCTCAATGGAGGTCTGTCGCTGGGTGAGCACCTGTGACAGCTCCTTTTGGAGCTGCCAGTACTTTTGATTGTCACGCAAAGACTCAATAGATCTGGAGCACAGAGGAGAGGCAGCAAGGGAGGAGAGGTGACAGAGGGATTAAAGAGGAGGAGAGACACGGATAGTGGAACTGTGGTACAAAGGCAGCAACAAAAAAAGGACAGGAGCACTTGAGGAAAGGACTGAAATGTTCAAAGCAGTTGTGACAGAACTGTATTGAGTGACTGTATTTTTTAACAATCAAACACCCATCTCCACGGTGACGCCGTTTAAGTTTAGTACCAATTCAGGACAATGCACAACAAAAACAGTTTATGAAAAAACGCTATGTTGATTCCACATATTTTGTGGACTTGAATGTCGCCTACTTTGTAGACAGGCTACTGTAAGCAGCATGTTGTTGTGGAAAATGATTAATCTACTGTGAAATGAACTGAAAGCATGTACCACGTAGCCAATGTTTGTGGATTATGAAGAATCCATTTGAAGAATGAAGAACAAGATTTGTTTTTCAGCTGTTTTTTGCAGCCAATAAACAGATAGATCTTGTGTCCTTGGAATAACTGCATCAGCGAGGAATCTTTTGTGGCACCTCTGTGGGCACTGAGAGTTTCACTAAGCTGGCTGTCAAAAGGTCTCTACAATCTGTTGAGTCCTGAGCTGCGTCAGCTGCTAATGATGATGGCTTAAAAACGTTCAAGGAGTTTGTGACATAATCGGGTTTGTTCTACACACTGTCAATCAAACCCGCAAGCAGCAGGCAAACGGCTGATTTACACTTCTGCAGTGAATCTTTGCCTAAAACATCACGATTGGCCTTCATTCTAGTGTGTTTTGCGAATTACCTTGTGGTCATGTCCAAGTGTTTTATGCGATAGTAATAAACAAAAAAATTGAACTTTTCTGTCTTCTGGGTCTCTGCTCTTTGTTGAGATCAGTGTTTGTCCTCTATATTGAGACTATGATTATTATTCCTTATAAGGAGACAATTATTATTCTCTCACTGATAAATTCAAACACTGGGGCCAAAAAAAAATGCATAGGAGGAATGCAGTAGGCCAATCTCAATAGGTGCAGGATGCTTCAATGCAGCATGTAGTTACATTACCAGAAAGGTGCACATCAAATTATGGCGGATGTTACATTGTGGGTTTTCAGAGGGATCTTCAGTTACATCACACGTACGAAAGTATAAAGCCCCTGTAAGCCACTCATTGAAATTGGGGTGAAACACAGCTAAACCTCAGTTAGCCACAGTGTTGGTGATTTGAACCACACTTTGGAGCAGTGCTTCCAAAGATCTGCACTTTATAAGCTTGACACGGCGTCAGTATCGAGCATCCATCTCTAGGCACAGGGAAGGAGCAGGTGTAGTGAAAAGAAGACGAAAGGCAGCTGAGACGAGGGGCAGCAAAAGCAGACTCAAATAATCAGATACAGGGTTGAGACTGAAACACAGGAGGCGAGACAACATCTGTCGTATGAGCTGCTGACTGGAAGTGCTGTGGAAGAAAACATGATCCCATGATGTAGAGAGCTAATGCAGCAGTACCTCAGGCCGTTGACGATGTCCTTGGTCTTCCCAAAGTAGATTTCATTCAGTGTGGAGCGGATCTTATTCTCCATATCCTAGAAAAACAATATGAATGCATTATAACTGCTAGCTCTATTCTTCTATTTGATTCTTAACATTTTGACTTCATGAACATGGAGTTGTGTGACAGCGATGTAAAGTATGACAGGTTTTGTAATGTCCCGTGAGGCGAAGGGATTTTCCTCTGCTGAATGTGAAAAAACAGTAAATCAAGAGTGAAGAATGAAGCACTCACCACCACTGTGACTGTGGCTTACTGTCTATGATGCATGTTAAGGATTTTACTTGTGAACTGCTTATGCAAAAATAAAAAAAAAGTCCCCAAAAATATTTCTGCAGAACCTGTTACATGCAAATATACAAAGATATCACAATCGAGATGTCACGAAACTGAAACTGAATCTTATCCATCAACACAACAAAAATTCACACAGCTGCAACAAAGCCATGGCCATTTCAAACCACTTTTTACACTTGTACTCCCTGTATAAAACACCCAACACAGGACTCCTATGATTCACTTTCTATCAGCAATGTGAAGTAGCACTGTGGTATGCTAATGCGAAGGCTTCCTCTTAGTCGGTTTCATAACCACTTTTGCGCCGTTTTAAGTCTTTACTTGAACAGCAGTAAGACTGGCAATGCAGGAAAAGAGGCATTGCAAGAGAGCAAAACACAAGTAAGCTGCTGGATTAGCTTGTTTATCACATGACTTTTGAAGTCATGCAGAGTCCTGCATAGGAGACTGATTCAGGAGAAACACACTGCAGTCATTTTACTGCTTTTAGCAGTATCGCTGCTTCAGACAGGGAGAGAGAAGGAAGTTAAGTCGACGGCTTTACTGACTTCAACGAGGCGGCCGATGTTAGCGATGTGGGGTGAGGACTCTCCAACCGTCTCGTCTTTCTCCATCTGTTTAAAAAAAACGGAGAAAAAAGAGATACCACGTTTTGTTAATTAATTAATCCCTATAGCATGAGAGGACCAATCAGCCGTTTAGTTCAACATGCTACCTGTCTTGTAAGGCTGCCGCCGAGGTTCATGGTACCGGAGCCAGTTTTCGTTGTCTGGAGCCACAGCATGACAGTGGAGGTGAGTTTGTAGTGAGCGGTACGACCACTGGACTTCTCCTGTTTGCAAAAACAGAGGCAACAAGCAATTATGCAAAACATGACAACATGTTACCATCCAGAAAAGATAATGGTGCATGTTTGTGAAGCTCTGCTGTGCATGTGTGTACGACACGTGGAGCTGAGCGAGGAAAGACAACTACTCGAGCTGCTGTCAACCTGGTCCATTACCGTAAGTGCACTAAAAGCTTTCTAAGTTTTAACCTTAAACTCCAGAAAGTCATGCAAAAGCATCTTCAATCTGGCAACAGTGTCCTGGATGCTAGAAGCTCTCCTGGCTGACAATGGTACAGCTGCTAAATATCAAACAAGCCTGTAAAATATCAAACAGCTTCATTCATCTGCTTCTCACCTGCACCTCCACCACATGAATGGAGTCCCAGCACCCTTTGATCTTCTTGGATCCATCTCCAGCCTTCTTAATGAGAATAACTCCTGCAAAGCCGTGATCCAAATCCCAGAGGTACACGGAGGAAACCCCACCTTCAAAGTACCTGAATAACACAGACATCAGATGTCACAAGAGGCTGAAACTGACAGGTTATTAAACACTCCACATCAGATTTCTTCTCTGGCACTTACAGGTCTCTGTACTGATCGAAGGCATTGTTTGCCTCAACCTCAAGTTTCCTCAGGCGGGCTGAAGGCATTGCACCGTCTTCAATGGGAGGTTCATACTTATTACTCCACGGGGATCTGATGAATGAAACATTCAGATTTTAGACAGAGGTAAATAAATTTAGCTGTTAGAAACATACTTGTGATACTAGTGTTTAAAAGTGAAAACAGTGACCTGCTTCAAGTGAAACCTTAAGCTTGCTTGCATTATACAAGCAAAAGTCCAAACATCAAAGGAGGTTAAGTTCACGGTCCTCATATAGGTGAAGCATAAGTTAAAGTATGAAGACATTTCATTTTATACTTAATTTGATTTTTCTCTCAATGCCCATGATATCGTCATGAACCACTATCAAATGGGTTGCTGTTACATTGACTTTACATGGTGCAAATTTGTCAAATATTTTGAAAAAAATTCTAATAAATCAGGCTTAATTCTTGAATTTTTATGTATTAAGCTTTAATTCTAAAACTGAGAGCTAAATAATGTGCTGGTTTTATTAAGACAAACTGAAAAATGTGCATTTTTGGAAACGTTTTGTGACAGACAAAAACTGAAAATTCATTTGTTCTACCTCAGCAGATATACTGATTATAACAGACACTGCCTGGCAAAACAAAACATCAGAACCCAGAGATACCTGAGCAAATGGATAAGAGCCCTGGGAAGAGAGAGGCTCAGGGTGCATGGGAAATAATTTGTGGATTGGCCACCACAGAGTCCAGACTTTAACCCCACTGAGAATATTTTGGTTGTGCTAGAGACGATTTTACACAGTAGTCTGACTCTTCCACCATGATCAAAAGATCTTGGTGAAGAAATTAATGAAACTCTGGATAGAAATATATCTTCTGACATTGCTTAAGCTCAACAATCACAGCGAACTTGTGCCACAATTAAAGCTAAAGGCAGCCCAACAAAATATCCCCATTTTTACCCCACAGTCTGCAGCGTATGTTCCTTTGAATGGGCTAAAATGCAGCTATGACCGCTACCTGTAGGAGTCGCCGTCTCGGTTGTAATCACAGAGCAGATAGTCTTTCCCCACCACTTTGTCTCGTGCGATCTTTAGGGGCTGGTCCACAGAGGAGAGGAGGTCCTCACACAGACTGGGCACCTGGATGCAAACATGGGGAGAAAAAGCTCAGTACATGACCACAGATGATTAATTACAGCAGCTGCAGAGCATCTAAACCCCTCAAACATTTCATAGAGTATGTTCCGTATGACGTGAGAGTACTCAAGAGACATGAAAGGGTGTTTTGGTAAAATTAGCCTTCCTAGAACAGATACCAGCTTGGAGAGAAGAAGAAAAAAAAAAATCACTGATGCGTGGAGGAGCAGTCTAACAAAACACAGAGGATCACGTCATGTGATCTTCTCACTGTAGATGAAAACATACTTTTAAGTTCTCGTCTTTCGCTCACATTCCAGTTTCACCCCATAAGCAGAGGTTACTGAGAGGAGACGGAATAAAATATCATTGGGAAACATAATATCTGGAGGATAAGGGGGTACAAATTAGTTCTCACAGACTGACATGGAGTCCCTTTGCTATGCGTTCCTGCATCAGCGCATAGACACAAAGGAGCGCCTGTTACCCAGGCCAAAAAAAAAGCCTCATACCCCTGAACAAACACACACACACACACGCACGCACGCACGCACGCACGCACGCACGCACACCTGGCAGCCTAGACTGGCTGAGACAAGCCAAACAAGGGTGGACAAAATCCAGTGGGAAGAGCATGTAGTGGTGAGGGTGGGGGGTGGTCAGTGAGGAGAAGAGGAGGCGGAAAGAGAGAGGTGATTTTAGATGATTACGTGGAAGAGGTGGAGAAGGGACTGAGCCTAAAGGTGCCTGGCAGCAGAAGTGATTGACAGCTGTGATAATAATCACTAACAACCAGCCACAGTGGTCATAGGGTAAGGAAAGAACAGATGTCCGGGTGGGTGGGGGAGAAGGGTTAAAGGTGAGAGAAGAGGAAGTTGAGCAGGTGGGGAGTCTGGCTGAAAGGGTACGGATATACCCACAAAAATAAGGTGCAATGCAAACAGAGGCACAAGTGTGATTTGATTTGTGTCCAGTTATAATCTGTCAGCTTTAGCTGAGACTGTTGTTAAAATGCGCCGAGTAACTCGACCAACTTCAAATACAGAAAACTGCAGGGGGGGAAGTAATAACTATCACACAAGCAGAAGTTTTTTTCCCCTTTGGTGTGGCTACTTCCACTCTGAACAAATATGATTAAACCCTTTTTAAAATGCTGAAAGTAGTATCAGTTACCCAGATAATACAGTGGTGTGCAGCAAAACTCACTTTTGTATAATATGAAAATAAATACCACATATAGAGATATGCAAATACTTTAAGACATGCCATTATTTGAAAGACCTTTCCCCAAATCAGACCGACTGACATTTTATGGTAGCTTGATAAAACAAATCCATAATAAATTGTTATTAACACATTACTAATACTACTATTTATATTCACCAGCCATTTTATTAGGCATAGCCTGGGTTGGACCCTCTTTTGCCTTCCGAAGTCCTTTAATACTTCGTGGCAGAGATTCAACAAGTTGCTGGAAACATATCCTCAGAGATTTTCATCCATACTGACACGACAGCAGTTGACGTGATAGGTGCTGCTTATTTCTCGTGTGTATGTCCATGATGCAAATCTCCTTTTCCACCACATCCCATAGCTGCTCTATTCTTGGACTGAGATCTGATGACTGCAGTGGCCATTTGAATACAGAGCACTCATTGTTATGTTGAAGAAACCAGTCTGAGATGATCTGAGCTCAGTTCCATGGTGTTCTATGTAGCTGGAAGCAGCCATGAGACGATGGGTAAAATGTGGTTATGAAAGGATGGACAAGGTTGGACAGGAAAAATTCTCAGTTAGGCTGTAATTTAAACAACGATCAGTTGGTACAAAGGGGCCTTAAATATGCCAAGATACTAACCCCCACACTATTACACCACCACCGACAGCCTGAACTGTTGATACAATGCAGCAAGGGTCCAAGCTTTTATGTTGTTGCAGGAAGTCTGACCCTAACATCTGAATGTTGAAGCAGAAATCAACATTCTTCAGAGCAAGAAATGTTTATCTAGTCTTCTATTGTTAAACTTTGGTGAGCCTGTGTGAACTGTAGCCTCAGTTTCCTGTTCTTAGCTGACAGCTGACAATTAGCACCCAGTGTGGTCTTCTGCTGCTGTAGGTTAAAAAAAACATTACACACACCACACAAAAAATCAGAGCTCCTCTGCAAAACCTTTGTTGTAACGAGTAGTTATTTAAGTTCGTAAAGCAGTCTCTTCTCTGACGACTGGAAGTGTCACTGTAAACAGTTGCTTAGACAGCTGCGTTAACAGGCAGTTGTGGTGTACCTAACAAATTATTCAACCTTAGAAGTAAAAGTTATCTAAAGTTTAATAAGTGACTTGTCCATTCACGGGAAATTTTTAGACTGAATACAGAGACACTCTGGAGAAGAACAGATTTCACTCTCAGTTGTGAATCAGCTGTTTGAAGAACAACAAGTGAAAGTCTCTGGATCTCCAATCTGGATTCAAACCAAATGCCAAAAAGGCACAGTTTTAGTCACACTGCATTTCAGGTTTAACAGCCTCATCCTAATGTGTTCAGGATGATGATCAGACAGTAACTCACCAGGTCAATGAGGTCACTGAGGTTCTTCTCGATCTGCTGAGGAGGCAGACGCCTCATCAGGTCCAGAGCACAATCCAGCTGCTGGTCATTCTGAAAAATAACCAGCAGAGACAACGGCTTAACATTAGATCACAGTTAAAAAATGAATTCAAAACAAAATGTCTGTGCTATAGAGAATAAACAAGACACAGATTGTGTGTGTGTGTTTTTTTAGCATTAAACTAACATTGGTGGTCTGCGGGCTTCTCTTGGTCACCACTGAAGAGAGCTAAGTTGTTCCACGAAACTGAAGTGAAACTGAGTGTTAAAACTATGAAAAGCGTCCACTGCAGCGACCGTCTGTGCTGCTCATGACGTAGTTTTTCATCGCCTAGATTTCTGCACTTGTCTTTTCGAGCGGAGTTCTGCTGTCACTCTTCCCCCTTCTAGCCGACTTTTCAACTAATCTGACCAACGCAAAGCATCATCAACGCCAAACTAACTGCTGGTATCTTCAAGGACAGCATCCAAGCATGTTACGTTTGTGCATGTTGCAGATTTGGTACTGTAAGTTCACCACAGCTAACCTTTTACATTTGTTTATTTATAAGGAACCACATTAGCTTCCACAACAGTGGTTGCTAGCCTTCCTGGTGCCCAAACCAAGTGAAGTGGGGCCCAAACTAAGTGAAAGGACATTTACAGTATTTGTCTTTTTCTGTGCCAAAAGCACAGCTACTAACAGTTAAAGAGGAAAACTTAGATTTTACAGGCAGTGCTGACTGGAAGGATCACCTGAACTCTTCCTGTAACTTCATCTCTTCCCACAGACACCGAGGCAAGTTTCCAAAGAATTCCTGACATGGTCTTTGTTTTCTGGATGATACACTTCTTAAGATCAGCTAACACCTCTTTATACACTGCAGATTCATCTCAATAATACATTCACGCGAATGGGTTTCTGAATGCCCATGCTCAGAACATGAGCAGATGCTCATGTTAAATAGGGCCAACAAATTATTCAGGGGCCAAAAGGTCAAAAGTTTCAGGGTTTTTTTTTCTATTTGTAGCCGTGTATCATTAAGAAGAGAATAGCGTTGTCTTAAAGCACATCAGCCTCCATTCATCTGCTGTTAAATCCTTCTGTTTGTGGGGGACAGCCAATCAGAAGAAAGTGAGATGAGCCAAAACAGGTAAATGGCGAATACAAGTCTAATATTGGGGGTTGGGGGAAAAAAAGCAGGTTTCATTTAATAAAGAAATGCTCTGCTGTGGTAATTAAAATGTTACTTAAAAAGCACAACTTAAAAAAAATGAATCAGCTCTGCAAACTTACAGAGACTCACAGGCTCACATTAACTGAGTAGCTGTATTACGCAGAGAAGTATAAATACGCAGCCTCATGCTTGAGTAAACAAAGCAACCACATCGTACCCTCATCAGTGTCTCCACCACAACACGGTAATAAAAGTCCTGCTACATTCTGTACACGGGTACGACTACAGTTGCCGTGGGCACACTGCTAGAATACAGACACACAACTTTCCAGCTCAGTAGACTGAACATCTCTCATGATTTGTCATGTGAGCACCTTGCAGAGAGTTGTGAAAAGAAAAGCTTCATTTAGGGGGTTGGAGAAAACAAAACTATGTACAGCACCTCAGTGCACAGGCTTGAAAGTTATCTAGGCTGTGTGGTGGTTCAAGGGTTTGTGTTTGGTTGATTAGTTTCATGTATGAACAAAGGAGGGGAAACCTGGTTAAAGAATCATCATCATGGGGCAACAGGAAGTGTGGTAGAGTAGCATTTAAAGGTCAGGTCCATCCTTATCATTCGAGTCAAACTTTTACTTTAGGGTTTAGGTAAAGAGACAGTGCAGTACAGTTTTTATTTGGAATTAACTGCTTACGGGTAATTCAGTTTTTAAGACTCAGCTGTTTACTATACATCTTATGTAGAAACTTCTCCGCTTCTGCAGACTGGGATGTGTTGGGAGACCAAAGGTAAAACTAGCTGCTTGGACTGTGAATTTGGCCACAGATGAAACTTTCACACATTCAAGTTCTGGCAGGACAGAAATTTCTAATCCAGTTCCTGCCACACACATAAAGATATTCAATGACAAAATCCCTCCCCACCCACCTCCCAACGACCATTATCAACTTGTCTGAATCACACAAGCTGACAGATTTATGCGACAATAAAATAAGGTGAACAATCGAAGCCTTGAAAATCCTGCACTGATAAAGCCTTTATGATCAAAGGATCTTCATCTTTTCACCTGATAAGCGTACAACTACGCTTTGCATCTACACTTCTTCCAAACTCCTAAGGTTTTCTCTTTTCCCCAACCTTGTAATTGGAACCTTTGATTAAGTACTGCAGAGTGAGCCTGCGATGCAATCAATCCCCCACCAAGCTGAGTCAGACAGATGCCTCTCATCTCTCTGTCAATCTGGCTTGTAAGACGATGGCTACAACTTCACAGTAAGGTTAAATCAATACACAGCCTAAAGGTACATTTGGTAGAATGATCAAAAACAGTGCAGAGTAGCCGTTATCTGCAGAACCAAAGGCACCAAAATCAATTTAGTGTCTTTACTACAGTCTGAACTGAAGTGGACTTATTTCGACTACAGTGTGAAGCAGCAGATCCAGTTGTATTAGCAATAACACACGTTGTTACCTTTATATGTTCCTTTAAAAAAGAAAAGAAAAGAATGAAATCTGAAACAGCATCTTGGCCGTGCATAAGGTTTAGGATTAGGGAAATGGAAACCACTACAGTTATCCTTCACCAAGCAAACCATTCAGAACTAAAATAAGAACATGGTGATAACCACAGAGCACTGACATAACATAGCTTTTACCCCCAGGGGGGTTTTCTGCCTTAACTATGCAGCGAACAGCAGGATGTTGGAGAAGAGCAGTGGATGGACTGGCCACAACATGAAACTCTGGGGAATGTGCCGGAAAATGTTTTTAAGTGTGTGATAATAAAAGGGACTAAACATGTTTTTCAAGCTTCTCCATAGAAGGTACTGGCTTTGTTGCAAACACTTCCAGCCTGGCTTTATCAGACAATGATCAATGTTTTGACTGCCACTCAGCAATCTAGCTAAACATGTTTCATAATGCCTACTTAAAAGCCATTAACATATATGGATTTACTTTACAATTCCTCGATCCTGACATCCATTACAAACAAAAACGTGCTTATGATATGTGTTTGGCGGCCAGAAAACACTGAACATGAAGCGAAAGAGTCTTCTAGAGGTGAGACAATCTCTAATATCACCACTCAAGTAAAGCCTTAAGAGAGTAAACCTAATAATCCATTACTCATAGCTCCTCAATCCATCCATAAATATTTTTCCTTAAGGGCGACCCCGAACGTAACAGAATTTTTTAACGCAGATTTTCCCAGGCCACTTTGTCTCCTCAGAGATGATTTCTGCCTTGTTTCACGTTTCCCTCAACTGAAGGCTCCATCAGACACCTGTGCTTCTTGACACTGTGTTTAACAGTGCTCCTGTCTCCATGTAAACACTAGCTCAGACCAACAAGCCTCGGGGTCAGGGGAGAACGATGAGGCTGGGCCTAGCAGGATGGATGAGGTGAGGAAGAGGAGAGAGTAGGCGACTGTGGAAGAAAAACAGCTGCTCTTCCCATTTTTCGTATGCTTTTATAAACAGTGTAAGACAGAGCAAGCCCATTTTACAAGTGGTCAAGTCAAACATATTAATAGAAATATATATATATATTTTTTTGATAAGCACAAATACGGGTCCAATTAAAGCAAGCCTACTGCTATATGGGCTAAAAACGTAGGAGAATGAGCCAAAATAAGGAATAAGTAAACAGTGAGTGCTGTGCTGGTATGGATTGTTTGGACTGGGTGTAATATCCTCCTCCAGAGAAACCATTAGCTCAGTCAAGATCAAACTTATAAGGCTGGGAAAATCAGGCTGACAGCTTGTCATGGTTAGGAATAGGAGGAGCGAGCGGTCTTATTTTAGCTACAGGCATCCCGGCGCTTGGCTATTTTAGCCTGTGTGTAAGTGTATGTGCACAGGCGTGTGTGCGTGTGTCAGTGTGTTATATTAGGACCCTTCGCCATTACTATTAACCAACTTGTGTTAAATCCAAAACATCCTGTGCTAACTTTATGCCTACGGGGCATGTAGCCCGGCTAGCTATGAGCTAACTAGCAGGAAGAAACAGCAGCTAGCTTAACCACGAAGCTAATTCATTCTCATCCGGTAGTTCAGCACAAGTTTTGCCAGCAGTGCAAGTTAAATATGCGTCGATGATTTATATCATCTGCTGCTCCTCTCCGGTTACTACCGTGCGCCTCTAGCCAGCGCTAGCTTAGCTTAGCACCCCCTCCCTCCAGTTAGCAGCCCCGTCCCCGTCTCTCCCAGCAGCCTGAACGCGGCCCTTACCATGTCTGCGGCGGTCTCAGCTGGGCAGGAGAGAGCACGACTTCACCGATGAGTGTACACCCTAACTTTACTATGGTTTAACAGGTCGCTCCTTTTGTCTCTTGTTGCTTTGATGTTGTTTGAGAGCCGTGATGAAGATGTTTTGTTCGCGTCTCCCTCTCTAAACCCAGCCCTGTCAGCGAAATTCACTTCCTCAACCGGGCTACAGGAAGGAGGCTGCAGTCACAAAAACAGGCCCCGGTTGCATGTCCGGGTCACTCTGGCCTTTCTCTGCAGCAGCCAATAGCGAAGGAGCAAGAAAGGCATTGCCAAGTATGGAAAGAGAGGAGTGGTGTAGTAAATGTGCTGTCAGAGAGGGCAGCAGAGGGGGAGTTAAAAAATAAACCCCCAAAACACGGAGACTGCAGGCGGCGGCAAGTTTAACGTATACAGTGTCTCATGAACAAGAAAGCAGATCTTAATTTCTATTTTTCTGTGAGTTATTATGAACTACTTTCTCACTTTTATTTTTGTGCAATTAATCTTCAGTGGTAAGAGCAATTTTATATGTTTTTAAATTAAGTTTTGATCTTTAAATATTTAATAGTAGTTATTATAAAAGAAAATCACTTCTAACTTGTTTTTGTTTTCATGTCATTTGTCTTATTTTGTTGCCCTTTGTTCAGTTTAATATAATCTGAATGTTCCCTCAAGTGCATGATAGTGATGGAAGTTAATATATATCTATATGTAAGGTAATCCGTTAGTTATTAATGCTAAGGGCACTGCTGTAAAGGCAAGCTGATCACCTTTGATAATTATTACTTGTAATACTGAGAGTTACCGTACTATGCAGAAGTCTCGAGCCACCCATAATTTCTCTATATTTTGCTGGGAAAATTAAAAATATATGCAGCTATTCATTGAAACTGAGTTTCAGCTTATATACTGATACAGTATATAAGGCAAAAACTGAGTTTGTGCTCTTCTGACGAGCTTGAAAGTCAATATTTGGTATGACCAACTTTATATTTCAGCACAGTCTGAACTCTGTTAGGCAAGCTTTCTTGTTATTTCTTTAAGCAGTCTTCAGGAATAGTTCTCGGGGCTTCTTGAAGGACATTCAACTCAGTGTGTTTGGAGTAATTGTCATACAGAAAAGTTGAGCCGTTGTCAATCAATGCTTTCCAGATGGTATTACATAGTGGATCAATATCTCATAGTACTTTTCTGTGTTCATAATTGAATCAATTTTGACAAGATCCACTGGCTTAAATACAGCTCGAAACAATGACAGAGCCTCGTGTTTTACAGATAGCTATAGACACTCAATGTTGTACCTCTTGCCTTACCCCCCCTGTATATACTCATAACAGCCTGAACCCAAAATTTTAAATTTGGATTTATCACCCCGTCAGACCTACTGCCACTTCCTTACGACTGACTTCTTGACAGCCACGCTTCCACTAAGACCATTTCTTATGAGGCTTCAGTGAACAGTAGATGGATCCAGTGAAGGGCCAGACGCATCACTCTTATTTCTTTTTTGTTTTTGTTTCTTTATGTGTGACAAACTGCTAGCAACAAAGTGCCTAAAGATGTAATTTAAAATCAGTACTTTGCTAAGTTGTCTGTTGTCTGTAGACACAATACTGGTTTGTCCCAGTGTTGTGTCTTCGGAATCATTCAAGCATAAGAGTCCTTCCCTTATGCTTGAATGATTCATAGGTCAGTGATAAGTGGCTTAACAAAGAAAATAAACATCACCCTGAAAAAACTAGACTGAAAATGAGTGAAAAAGCAGCCAGTGTCCAAAGAAAAACTTTGAAAGACCTTCAGAAAGCCTGGAGAGCTATTGGTCAAGAACACTTTAAAAAATATATAAGAAAGTTTGTGTCTCCAAGGAAACAAAATATAAAGAAACCGGGAGTGGGTCAAGACTTTTGCGTATAATGACATTATGCCAACTAGGTTCTCCCCCTAGAAAGAAGCTGCATACATCCTATTTTGTTTGCAAATTAGAAACCTGCCTGCAAACCTCACTAACATCTGTATATTACTGAGTGTTTGAGAACAGCTCCATTTCCAGCATAAACAATCAGTGTTACACACAGAGTGTTTCTGAGAAAATAAAACAAGAAAAAGGCAAAATTCTTACTTAACACATAGCATATATAATCACACGGGTAACCAATTTCAGTGGCAACTTTGTTTATTTTTTTAAATTGTGGTTGCATTAAACTGAAATCCCTGGCCTGCCCACATCTGATGTGCAACACTTTGTGAATGCATGCAGAATTTCCTGCACACATATGCGTTTGGGCGAGATGACTAATCAACTAATCAAAGTGGAAGTTTTAAGGTAAGGTCAAATATAACCCAGAAAAAAATGTCTTCACCATTTACAGATGTCTCAGAGATTACTCAGAGGTAAATAATTTGGACTGTTTACATCATAGCAAATACGCTGCAACAGGAAGCCGGATACAAACTCTTAGTAACTTTTTCTCAAATACAGTGTTTGTGTCTAACTGAATGATTAAGAAATCAAAAAGTCAAAGGTCAAATGTAGTCATATAGCACTTTTGAAACAACAGAGCTGATCAAAGTTCTGCACTTTAAAAGTATATAGTATTTATATAGATATACTACAATAATATCCATAAAATATGAGCACAATACCCAACATTAAAAGACAATAGAATAAAAAATAATAATAAATTGCATTTGTCTAAAAGAATGTCACACTGGAGCCCAATGCCAAGGAGAACAAATGCATTTCTAATAACAACTTAAATGCGTTTACTGTCTGAGCTGTGTGGAGTTTGAGAGGTATTGTATAGACCTGGTGCTGTTGCTGCAAAAGCTCGATCACCTCTCTGTTTTAAGTTTGCATAGGAGGAACTGGTTAGATGACATCTGAGCTCTTATAATTGTGTGAATGTGAAGCAGCTCTGACAGATACAAAGATGCCAGTCCATTAAAAGCTTTCAATGTAAGCAATAAAATATAAAAATCAATTCCAAAACGGACAGGGAGCCAATGAAGAAATGGCAGGCCCAGTGTGCTGTGTTCAAGTTTTTTAATACCAGTAAAAGGTGAGCTGGTGAATTCTGGACTAACTGAAGGATATATGATTGTTATATACCAAAGTCCAGGGAATTACAGTAGTCCAGGCGGGAAGTGATTAAAAAGCATGAATAACTTTTTCCAGGTCCTTCTGTGGGAGATAAGGCTTTACCTCAGGCATGAAGCTAACTTTAGTGACAGCCCTTAACGTAGATCAATTAATAAAACAAAACAAAAACCACGCCACGTAATTACAATTTAAAGTTGTAATTTTAATTTCATAAAAGCTAAAAAGAAGAAAACGCATGAAAAGATAAAGGAAAGTGAATGGCAAAAGACGGAATACTGACGTGTTATGAAGGAATGAGTCATGTGACTTCATGCTTTTCTCGCGAGATCTTCCTGACTGCAGAAAACATGGCAGACGAACACGCACGGAAGTGGGACCGCTGCCTTGCTGACACAGCGGTGAAAACAGGTTAATTTCTTTTTATACACGCAGTGTAATTGTTTGCTGCTCTTATTAAACACTTGGATGTGTGTGAAACTTGGAGAATAAGGCGCACTACAGGTCAGAAGCAAGCGAGAAGTCATTTTAGCGGGATCTTAGTGTGACACTAAGGTCAAAGTTGTCTGCTGTACAGCTGAAACTTAATATTTGTTAACTCTGTAGTAATATATCATAAAAAAGCAGACATAGCCACGAGGTGGAAGTTATTACCTGTGTTTGAGTGGGAAAGTGTGCGAAGTCACGCCCTAAAGCAGATTCATTTATCTGTTTTTGGACTCTCTTGATCTACCTGCCCTTTCTCCACTACTTGCAACCTTAATCAGTATCTTACAGTGATTATAAAGACCGAATAATTTATTTTAGTTATAAAACCAAACAATGTCTGCAGTTGCAGAAGGGATATACAAACTAATAAAAATATGTTTTAAATGAAATGAAATTAAAACAAACTAAAACAATTCTGCGAACCTGGAAAACAACTAACTAAAATAAAATAAAACAAAAATGAAGCGGCAATATCCTTATTTATATTACTTGTTACTTTAATTAAACAAAACTTCTCACAGCTTTCCTGACGAGGCTTTGATGGATCCGTTTATTGAGACTCTGGTTGTCTACAACACTGTCAGTCAACAGCTTACAGAAAGTGTATTTTTTATGTAATTCCTGCACTGATTTTCCTCTATACACTAAAAATTAATTTTTTTAATTAAATTAAAAAATAACAGGAAAAATAATAAAAACAAAACTAAAATGAAACATGAACAACAGAAAGTAAACTGACACAAGAAAACCTGCTCTGGAAACTGAGAGTAAACTTAAAGAAAAAAGAAAAGGACACTTTTAAAAAAAGAACCTGTTAAAATACCAAATTTTTTATGGTCATTCTGTCAGATAATAACCAAATAACAATTTTGTTTGGTTTATTTGGTTTTGTAAATGCTATTAGTTAACAATCTATCAGTGTCTTTTTTTTCACACTTTAAATATCTATTTATATGACAATAACATAGTTGTTTATCACAGTTAATCTAAGTACAGCTTTGTGACATCAGTGTCTGTATACAAACATTTAAAGTTGTAATCTGTAGGGAGCAGATAATATTTATTTTTTGTATATACGTTTGATATAAATCTTAATATGAACACCTGATTTCTTTGCCTCTGTGTTTTTTGCATGTACACCTGGTTTATTGCACTGCTGTTTTTGTTGTTGTTGTTTTTATTTTTCCCGTTGTGGAGGTCAGGCTACATGGGCTCTGTTCTATTTATTTATTTTTAAATTTATTTTCTCTGCTGCTTTGCTAAGACTACTGTAATCTGCGGTTTACGTCAGGCTCACTAAAAAGAAGAGGTGTAGTCAGGTGACCTTTGAACTAGTTTTACTGGTATTTATTCATTTTTTGAACTTCAGAATCTTTATTCACACCAGGCATTAATTTGGCAGGTAAATTTTACACAAAAATCAAAAACAGATGTTTTAAGAATTTCATATTTGTAGTGTAAAGATTTTTTTCATTTTTCTTTTTTTGAACAAAGAAAAATGTTGGCATGCAGTTCCGAGTAAAAAGGGGGAAAAGTCTCGTTTTTAGTTCACTGTTTTGCGAGCTAATTGTTAAAAAAGTTTATGTAATTTTGTTTAATATTATTTATTTTAATTAGATCAATTTAGCCCATTACTAGCAGGAAGTGAAGCACTGAGAAAAGACTGAATGAGCAAGTCTTTCTTCTACTTGTTGACTTAACAAAAGCTTCATTTTTCACCATTATCTTGGCGTCTCTTTGATATTTAATATCCATAAATTTCATGGCAAAATAACAATACACAGTACTGAACTGTTTGCAGCAGACAGGCTTAAATTGCCAGAACCATCAGTTATGCAACAACACAAGCAGGGATTTCTTTCATAGTGAGAGCATTATTAAAATTTATAGATGTTTTACTTTCTTCACTGGGCTCTGGCCCTCAGTGAAAGTCACTGCTGGTGAACCACCAGTGAGTTACAGTGATCACACCGCCATGGGGTCTTCTGTGGTATTCTGTTCAGTGTTGGTCCAGCACTAAAACACTTAGACTGGCAAAACATCTGTTCAAAGATACACCTAATGACGTCAGTCTTAGCACAATAAAATGTGTAATCTTGCTGGGAGGAAAACATCTGCATCGTGGCACTGCTTCGTGCTCAGTGGAGCAAATTGCCAGCTGTGCCAAGGTGTGTCTGGTAGCCAGAGAAACACTGCAGTACATGCTCTGCTCAGGGGGATGTTAAAAAATAGCTTAGCTGATCCTACATTTATATTCATTCAAGCTTATGTGTTTATCCTATCCTTGATGTGTTAAGAACTCCCAGGATTTTAATAAAGCGAGACATAATGCTATTTTTTTTTTCTCACAGCTTCAGAATATTTAGATAATCTGTTGCATGATTTAAAATAATGTTTGCTTCAAAATAAAAGTAGAGAGTGGGAACTGTGACTCAAAATGTAGCTAAAGATCACATTTTTCTTACAGCTGTGATGAAAACAAGATGAATAAATCAAGCTCTTTTTATAAAGGGACTGAGTTTCATGTAGAGTGGTGTTAAGAAAAGAGCCCTCATCCTCTTCATAGTCAGGAAAAACGGTGTTTACCGGACATGAAGTATTTAATTTGAGGAACTTGTAAACAATGCTAGTGAGAACAGCCATTAAAAGTGAATATTCATGTCATTTCTAGAAACACTATCACATTGTTGGAACAAGCTGAGACTTGAGACTTATGTGTGCATGCAGCTATTTAAAAGTGATTCAGCATAAATACATTTTATAAATGCTTCATTTCAAACTAAACCCCTAAATATCCGACCGATGCTTATTTTGTCAGGGGTGCTTTTGTGTTCCCTACCACTACATTTTGCATACTTTAAACAAAATGTTTGTCTGTCTTCTGATCCATAAAGGTTGGTTAAAACTTTATATAATAGACTGCTCATGATTGGTGCCTCAACACATGTCCGTGCACCCTCAGCTTTAGCTGTTAAAGACGCGAGTCCGCACCGTTGCAGTTTAAGAGGCGCTACTTTAGCCCCGTTCTCACTGATTGAGACGGGCTGTAACTGTGGTTGTTACGATTTCAACTGCCCATCATGGTGATTTCCAAGCTGCTGTTTTTCTGAACTCGTCTCCCAAAGAAGGTTTTATGTAATTATGGTACATCTACATATGGCCACAATGACACAGATTCAACCATAAATGAGCCACAGCTTCACCTTTTTTAACCAGAAAGAGCAGATACAGCTGTGCTGACAACCAGCAGCTGTGCACTCTCCAAGATTGGTCTTTTGAGAAAGAGTGTTGAGTAAGAAAAGCGTCAAACCGGTCCTGCTTTCTGTTGTATTTACAGAGCACTTTACTATTATAACCAGACTGCTTGGGTCAGTGGGAATGCAAAAACTATTATATGCATATAAAGTATTGTACAGGACGGCAAAACTATTACAGAAAAAAATTCACTCAGCAATCCTTCAGGAGCTCTTGGGTATTTTTTCCCTCTAGGTGTCGACCTGTTTGTAGAGCCTTATTTTCATTGTTGCATCATCTGTAGTTTAAGGTCTTCGGTCGTCTGACACACACTTCTAAGATTATTTGCATTTTTTCCATGAATCCATGAATCTGAATATGAGCAAGACTTGCGAGTCCACAGTCTTGCTTGCTAACGCTGAGACAGTCTTTTGTCTGTCCTGGCTGTCTATCCAATAGTTGTTTAAAATATTCCAGTTGTGATCAGAGTGGTAGACTTTGCTAACGCTGTCATGTGAACCAGATGAATGTGGGAATCTGTGTCTCACTTCTTGCTGCAGAATGCATCTCCTGTGCAAACAGATTTCCTCCCGACTTTGTTTACGCCGGGCTATTTGGAACTGCGTGTCTCATTTGGGCGAGTTTGATTCAAAGACGTCTGCTTTCTGCGTTATGTTTAAATCGACTAATTCATGTTTGCACGTTTGTCTAGTGATGCCAGGCTGTGCTATCCCTAAACGCACCCCACCAGCCAGGCTGAAAGCTGGAAACACAAGTGGTCTGTCCAGAGTAGAGCTGCGGAATAAAAAGAAAATATTGTTACAATTTCACATTGTTATGACCTTGTCATGTTTGGCAAAGTAATTTCTTTAGTTAAAGCAGAGCAGATCCTCAACAGTGGCCTGTGTCCAAACACACTGAATCATCATTAGTTCTAAAAGGAAACTATGCACTCAAAATCATCTTAAAATTGCAGTGTTGCAATGCAAAAATATTTGCCAGAGGTATACGACTCGAGTTGTAATTGAACTAAATTCAGTAAATCGGGGTAATTAAAAGTGACTTATTGATGTTATTTGCAGAAAATACTTCAGCTAATGATTAAATGAATAGCAACCCAATTAACAGGCTCTGGACTTGATTTGCTGGCAAAACACGTGGAGTATTTTCAGCCCTGTGGGTTGTGTATTTCATTCTTCTCCAGCACAAATGTTTTTGTTATAATCCACCCCTCCTTTGGAGATGTCAAGACAAAAGGAAAGATGCCAAAATGAGATGTTGATCTGCCCTCAGTTTCTGCCAGCGCTTTTACTGTATTACAGTCAGTGGAAAATCAAGAGGCTTCAAAATATGCTCTGGCTGGAGAGCAAAGGAAGACTGTGGCTGTAATAGACGGCAAATCTTAACTTCATCTAAATCTTTGCTTGAAATGGAAGCAGAAGGAATGATTTATTGTTGATGTGTGCTGATAAAGAGGATGAGCAAAGTCTTTTGTGGTCTTGTTTGACATTTGTAAGCTGTGTAATGGGGAACAGTCTTAGGGTTCTGGTTCAGGCGCACCGGTCATGCTGCATAGCTCTCTGAATCCAATTAGGAGTCGGAGGGGCCCAAATGGCTGTTTTTATGTGCTTTCTGTGCTGGCTGGCCTGCTGTTGGGTGTGGTGTGGCCTGCAGCGAGGTGAAGTTAAGCGCACAAACACATTCCTCCTCAAGATCCCACTCTGGACTCAGGAGTTCGAGCAACTTTGGCAATCTCTCTGCGCACCCACTGACCTCTCACCTCTCCTGCTCTCTGCGTTTCTCCTCTTTGGATTGGTTCCCCCTCTCTTGAACCCCTTTTACGCTTTGCTTTCTTTCTAAGTTGTTTTCTGTGTTTTGTTTTTTCTTTCCTCCCCTTTATTCCTGTCTTTTGCTTATTAGTTTAGTCTTGCTAAGTGGCGCTACCTTCCAACTTCTGCACTAAATATTTGCTCATTACAGCCGACCAGATTTTTAGCTGGCCAGTTTTCACGCTGGATGGGCGATGATCACATTACCTCAGTAATAAAGTCAAATCAATAGGAGGTAGTTTAATAAAACCACTAATAATTCTCTCTCTTTGCAGTAACGGGCCTTGGTGTTGGCATTGTGGTCTCGTTCATTGCCTTTAAACGTAAGTATTATTTCAGAAAAACCTCCTTTTCTTTTCTTAGTAAGCCATCCAACAGGGATTATTTTTCTCCGCTAGGTCACGCGTGGCCTTTGTCATTTGGTTCAGGCTTGGGACTGGGCATGGGCTACAGCAACTGCCAGCATGACTTAAGGTCACCATATCTGATTCATGGTCGCATGGTTAAGGTAAGCGCACAGTGTACTTTTCATTGTTTATCAGAGGTCTGTGACACACGGTCACATCATGCTGCATGACTCCTCTGTGTTCATTTTTCAGGACCAGTAATGAAGGACTGAAGATGACGAGGGCTTTCTCATCTGTTTATTGTAATGCTTGTTTTTGAGGGGGGGGGGGGGGATTGAGTTTTTTTGTTTGTTTTTTGCTGTACTGGTATTAATCTGCAATGATGCCAACACTGTGTTTATAAAACATTAAATATATATTTAATAAAGTCATTGTGGGAAAAAGCTTTGTCTCCTCGGTTTTTCTGTGCGAATGTTCGAGAAGAATGAAGTGTGGTTTGGGGGTGGGAGGTAATTTTGTGTGTTAATGAGCTGGGAGACTCGAGCTCCTGCTGTTTTGGAATGAGGGCCAGGTTCAGCATCTGCAGCCCTCTCGGAGAGTGGGAGGATGAAAAGTTGTGCAGAATGGTGAAATAAAGGGGGATCAACTGTTAGATGAACAAACTCGAGCACTGACAGGAGAAAAATCGGAAAGAAGCTATGTTTGCATTCACATATCAGCCGCTAGTTTATGTCATGGATGGCTGTATCTCTTTCTGATATCGAGAAGAAAGAAACCCAGTCTGGTTTTTATTCATAGTAGACCAAACAGGCTGCGGCCTGCTGTGGAGCCCTGTTTTGGGTTGCTTGCTATGACTGTGACCGTTTTCATCAGAGATTAGGAGAAAACATACTGGGAGGAATCTCTTCTGTCCTGTGTATTCATTGGCTGCGTGTCTGCTTGGCGAGATTGTTGTGAATGTGATTGATCGCTAATGTGTGGTTTTGCAGGCTGCTGGGAGAGAAGAGAAATTGTTTGTGTGAGCGTGTGCACATGCACACGTTTATCCAGCCCCCTGGTGAAGCAGAATCTGAGGAATGCAGAGAAATGCCATTTCTAGACTGGAGCTTATTACTAACAGGTGAGTTCTGCACTTTGCACGTCTGAACACAACACATGCCGTACACTTTCACATCAAAGAAAACACTGCTGCATGCACTCTCTATTACACCCGCTCATATTTTCCCTCTTCATCACAGTAACGGTTTTCCCGGCACATACATTCCTGCACACAATGGAATCATATTCATTCCCCAAGCGTTCAAAGGCCTGTTTCTTCAGAGCTGGTGTGCTGCAATGCATCAGGCACAGAGTAAGCCTGTCAGAAATTAAGCCGTGTCACTCATCCCCTGTCCATTAAAATATTTGTTTGTAAGTGAAGCATGAAACCAATAGGGGGGCTGATGAACGCATGCCAAGCTGAACACCTGTGAGCAAAGGTGCAGTGGTCGGTAGAAGTGCAGGAACAGGATGCCAGTGCGTGTGTGGGAACTGGAGGGGGAGGTGAGTGGTGAGCCAGCTGAGGTGTAATAAAGCAGCCAAAACCCAAAGGCTATACGTGTCTCAACGTTCTCCATGATGAACCATAATTACAAGACCAGTAACACTACCTAATACCAACTACTCATCTAATGGCTAAAATTGTCAAGGCTGGCAAATTTCTGCCACAAAGTACAAGACCAGATCCAGATGTGCCATGCATGTGCTCGGGCAAGACTCCAGCTTGGAGTTGCCGTGGAAAATGTTACCATGATGTTACCAGAGGTGATAAGGTAAAGAGGAGTGAAGTACACATTTAGTTTACGTGTTCCTTTTAGCAGATTTTATACATAAAACAAGACTAATGGACCTATTTCCATGTAGTTACCACAGCTTGGCTCAGTTACTTAAGTAAAAGTAGTAACACTAAACCCCAGGACACTCTATTATTAGTAAATCAGAGGGGAAAAAGATCGTCCCATAAGTGCTATGCTGTGTTAATTTATTCATTTCACTAAAACATTTGTGCATTAATTTATATGTCTTGTTATGACAAATTGTAAATTGAATTTAATTGAAGTATGTGTTCAAAATATTACTTTTTAAGGTATAACTGTCATAAATTTTTAACCTTAAAATGTTATGACGACAGCAACCAATAATAAAGTAAAAGCGTACAAGCATCTTAAATTGCACTTCTTACTAGTTAGTTAAACCTGTATGATTCTTAATAATGATCATCTGGCACAGTTTTATGCACATGCATGGCCGCTTAATTAGTTACACGTGTTAAACTGCCTATTAACCCAAATATTAAGTTCAGTTTTATTCACAAAGTGCCAAATCACAACAGCAGTTACCTCAAAGCATTTATATTGTAAGGTGAGAAACCCCCCAAAATCAAGGGCAAGCACTTGGAGACTTTTAAACAGAAACCTCTGGCAGAACCAGGCTCAGGGAGGGGCAGTCATCTGCTGCAGCTGGTTAGGGGTCTAATCAGCCAATCACATGGCAGTAAAGCTAACACATTTAGGCACATAGACATGGTCAAAAATACCGTGAAGTTCAAACATCATCGAGCATCAGAACAGAGAAGAAGGATGGAATTGTTGCCAGACATTCTGGTCTGAATATTTCAGAAACTGCTGATCTGCTGGGATTTTCTCACACAGCCATCTGAAGATGGTTTGAACAGAGGAAATATCCGTTCAGCATCAGCTGTCTGAGTAAAAATGCCTCGATTATATCAAAGGAGAATGACCAGACTGCTTCAAACTGATATGAAAGCATACTGTTGCTTACTCAAACAATCAACTCAGCTAAGGTATACAGAAGAGCTGCAACAGCAGCAGAAGACCACACCAGAGGACACATCTGTTAGCCAAGAACAGAAAATTTAGGCTACAGTTCTCACAGGGGTCACCACAACTGGGAAACAGAAAATTTGCAGATCAACATCTCTGGATTTCTCCTGCGACAACCAGATGGTAGGATCAGATGTGGTAATAATAAACAACATGAATGCATGGATTCAAACTTGCTTGTATCAGTGGTTCGGGTTGGTGGTAGTGGTGTAAACATGTGGAGGATATTTCCCTGGCACACTTTGGGCTGCCTCAGCACCAAACTAAACATCCTTTAAACACCACAGCCTACCTGAGTATAGTTTCTGACCACATCCAACCCTTTATGACCACAATGTACCCATCTTCTAGTGGCTGCTTAATTTCAGCAGGATAACATACTGTCACCATCACACCTCAAACACCTTGCACCTTTGGGAGTGTTTGTATTGAGAGATTCATATGATGGATGTGCAGCAACTGTGTGATGCTGTTAATATGGACCAAAATCTCTGAGGATTTTTTTGTTTGTTCCGTTTATGCCACAAAGAATTAAGGCATTTCTGTGGTAAAAGGGTAAATCTAATAAAGTGTTCAGTGATTGTATTTCAACACTGTGTGTGTGCATGTTGTATATTTTCATAATGGATTCCCCACTGAATGCATATGTTGGTTCCTGTCAGTGGTTTAGACCAAGAGAAGACACTGACATCTATCAGTATCTCACTTTGGGTATGGACTACACCAAAGGCCGAACTCCAAGCTTGTTCCCTTATGTTTCCGTTTTAAATTAGTTTTGAACGGAGTCCAATCACAAGTCAGGAGAACCGGAGAGCATAATGCATTTCAGCAACTGCTCATGAGTCTGTCAGTGGTTTCACTCCAAACATACTTAGGAGCCTGAAATAAATCAAACCCTCTGAGCTTCTGGTTAGTAACCAGCTATTGTCATTTCATCATCCCGAAGTTTTTTTTTTTAGTGGTTTAGAGGGAATAAAGGCGAACACAGCAGGGGCTTCACATCTGTTTACCAGTTATATTTCATCAGACATTCTGTTATTAATGTTTCAATTTTCCAAACATATGTTATCAAAGCAATGCCAGATGTGTGTGCGTGACTTGAAATATGCCCTGTATGTGTAATATTCACATAATTGCATGTGTGTCTAGTTAACACGATCACTCCTGCTTAGGGAAACATTTGAAAGCGTTCCAGCACTTCCCCTCCCTCCCTGCTTTCTCTCGTCCAGAAACGGCACAGCAGGACTCCTGTCTGAGGGCTCAGCCGCGCCTAAACCCAGCCTGAGAGTTTTACAACAAAAGACAACAAGTTGGAGAGTGTTTTTCGGCGCAGTTACACGGGAATTCAACCCGGGACGGGAGGAGAACAAAGGGGAGGGACGGTCTGAGCTGATGGACTCGGAGATGAGATAGCGCTCATACCCTGCCCCAGCTCCCCATCCATCTTCTTCTTCTTCCTCTCGGTTGATCGGACGGTTGCTTGTCTTACCGGATGATGTGACAGTTTTATGACAATCTGTGCTCGGGTTTTCACCACGTGATCATACTGTTTAGTTACCAGCCCACGGTGATATCCGACAACCCGGGTTTAGGTGAGGGGGGCTCGGCTCAGCGGGACCGTGGCGAAGCGCTCAATTCCCCGGCTTTCGTGAGCAGTGGTAAGTGCCTGAACTGACCTCCCGGCGCTGTTGAAGAGAACGTACTTGATTACTTTAGAAAGTAACCCCATGATATAACCGCTGTCCATGCAAGTGACGCTTTGAGGTCGTCTCACCTTCTTAAATGAGCTGAATTAACTCTGGGAGTAAAAAAACATTTACATAACTGTGCAGATACAGAGGCTGTTGTGTGATAATTGTGTATGTTTTGGTTTATTTTAAAGGATGTTTAAAATTTTGGGGGGCTAATGTAAATGTAACGCATGAAGCTAAGTTAATTCAAATTCAGATTTAATGGTCTCAACTATTTGGGAAAACAGATTTTAGCTGTATCACATGTCTTCCCTTATAATTGTATATGAAACACTGATATATTATTGTAACGCTTTCCAAACTTTCGGCTGAAACCCCGCTCTCTTCTTTTTTAAGCTAAAACCCAGAGTCTGGAGTCTTAAAATCAGTCAAAGCAGGACATTATAAACATATATATTTATTTTTGGTCTCACAGCCCACCACAGCAGCCTCTTGTAGGCTCCCTGTCTCCAAAATTGATCCTTTAGAGTCGCAGACATATTGAAGTGCTAAAAAGCGTGTAAAACAGTGGATGTGGGTGACCACATCCAGACACTTTTAATAAGCACCAGGAGAAAACGATTTTGTAGCTTGTAAATGACGTTAATGGCTGAGGCATTTTTAAAGAAGAGAGCGAAACAGAGGAGAGCTTTGCCTCCCACTCCCATTGTATCCCCTCTATTCTCTGACACTATAAACCTGTTTTAACGTCCTCACTGCACACGTTCAACAAGTTTCCTCTTTTATCCAATCAAATGCACCAAACCCGGTAAGAAGAAACAATCTGACTGATGCACAAGGACGTGTGGGTTGTAAGATGCTATAGGCACCAGGAAGTTGTCAATCCACATGAGCAGGGACATGCAAAGTTCAGATTTCACACCGACTGAAAACCGGTGCTGTGTGACCTGCAGGCAACAGATGGCGTGACGAGACTTTGCCTTTCACAGAGTTAACAGAGCGGCGGCGTGTTGTGGTTTTCTGCTCCTTTAGGTGCAGTCATGTGGGAGAGGATTCAGATTTGCTGCGCACTGTTTGCACTGTATTCAGCGGCACCGCCTGCACACATCAACCGCCTGGCGCTGTTCCCTGACAAGAGCGCCTGGTGCGAAGCCAAGAACATCACACAGATAGTCGGGCACACGGGATGTCAGCCTCGCTCTATTCAAAACAGGTCAGGATGAAGGCCCTCTCTGTCCGATTATCTCTCAGTGCCGCTGAAAACAAATAAAGGAGAAATGCCTTGATATCATTAGGTTACGCTATCAAGAGTCATGCCTCATTCAGTTTGTAGGGCACATTATTTAATCGGCAATCACTAAATATGTCTTTGTTCTTAGCCAAAAAGTTTCTTTAAAAAGACTGTGGTGCTCAAACGAGCTCCAGCAGAGTCCGCGTCTGCTAAAAGTCAAATAAAAAGTTTGTCTCAGTCCATAATTATTAAATCTGTGTGCATGACTAGACGGCTGCATTCAGTGAGGAAGCTAATGACAAGATGTTCTTTGGAAGACTGCAGGTAGTCATGCATAAGCCTGGAGCTGTTCAAATAAACGATGATGATGATATGTTTTTTTTTTATTGTTCTCAACGGAACTAAAACCAAAATTGTGTGTGCAAAACCTTTTAGGTAATTGACTTTTTTTTTTAAAAGCAAACTACAAAGAACAAAACAGCTAGCGTGATATTATGTAGTAGAAACACGTTTATCTATGCAAAAGATCCCTGATCTGAGGTCGGGAGGACAGACCCAGAGTCATGGGGTTAAAAGCTAGCGCCCACGTAAATGACGTCACATCTGTGTCAAATCCAGCATAGATCAATCCGCTGCGGCGACCCCTGGGAGCAGCCAAAACTGCCTCTTACTACAGTTATTTTGTGTACTTACAAAACTAAATAAAATGGAACCAGAGATAACTCAGGACGTGTGTACACTCTGAGTCATCTTCACAAAGAGTTGTGTTTGTGTGCTGAACGTGTAAATGTTGCCCCTGACAAACAGCATCCATAGTTTCAAATTTAAAAATACAAAACCCACCTCTGAAAGTAGCTCAAGTTTAATAAAACTAAACTAAACTAAACAATCAAACACAGTCTGGAAACTAACTGAAACTAAACAAGCAAAAACTTTACACATAGTAGAAATAAATAGAGCCTGACCATACCGATATCCAGAAAATCAGCCGATATTTTTCTCCTTCCAGACACACAGATATGCCTAACATTTGTCACGTGTAGTTATTTATTTACTCATATATGCTCTTCCCGATTCTGCTCTAATCAGCTGATTGTTGTTTGTGGCATTTCAAACATGTTGCCAACAGGGAAGTTGCAGAGTGCCCTCTGGTGGACAAACTATGTAATGCCGACATTCGGTATTTTTATAAACGCAAATATCGATAGATGCGCAAATGGCTAATCTCAGTCTATAATGCTGTCTCATTGATAAATAGTACCAGCCCTGGAAATAAAAACTAACTAAATAAAGAAACAACAAAATTGCAATAACTGTGACGCAAGTCCTTTGGTTCTTACCTAAAACATAAATGTAACAAATTTAACTGACCACCACACAGTGTTTGTGCCACAGCTACCCAAAATTAACAGTATTGTTAATTACTCAAAAGCGATTTTGTATGTTTCTGTAATGTTTATTCACCAGCATGCAGAGGCTTGTTAATAAAAATGACATTTGTAATGCTGAAATATAATTATAGTTGTTATACATAAACTTTTAAAAATTAAGATTAAGATGTCAAACTACAGTTATTTACTTGTAATCTGTAAACTCTGCTGCTAACCTCGCCCTCCCCCCCTGTCAGCACCGGCAGGGGTTTATATAACCATAGAGAAAACAACAATGTGAATAATGAAACAAGCATAAAAACAACAACAACAACAACAACAACAACAACAACAACAAAAAACAGCATCCCTCATGGCAAAGTAAATGTGTTTGGCACGATAAAGGATCCAGACCATAAATGTGTTATCTAAAACAGCTGGATAGGGCAGGTTTTAAAAAAGAAAGATGTTTTTGACAGATTTCAGGTGAAGTTATTAAATTTGTGAAGCGCTCCATATAAAACAAGGCCTTGTTTTATATATATATATATATACATACATATATATATATATTTAAAAAGCCCAAAAAGTTCCTGAAGCAATTGTAAGTTTTCTAAAACAATAATCAGACAAACAGGAGTACGCAGTGTTTTTATTGTGAACTATTTACTGTACTTTTCTGTACAAAAGATTTTTTGAGGCCAGGCGACAGCTAACTATTCTTTATACCTTCACGGTGCATGACTGAGAAAGCTGGTCAAAGATACATTGTTATTCCTATAAAGCTCTCTCAGTAAAACTTGATATGTATTCTTTCTCTTTCACACACTGCTTCCTGTATTTGTTTGAACAGTATTGTAGAAAAACACGTTTTCCCATCACCTTTATCCTGGCTTTCACTTGAAATCACAACTTGGCTGGTAATTCACATTTATGCGTTACACGTCTCTGTGATTTGCCTCAAGGCTACCAGGCATCCTCAGACTTGGTAAATCAGTTCACATTTCAGGCTCTTTTTTTGTGAAATTATTACTTCTTACTCTTGCTCGGCATGAACGCTGCTTCTGTGTAGTTGAATGAGAAATAATAAACCCTCTCTTCTTTCTTGCAGAGCTTGTCTGGGTCAGTGTTTCAGTTACAGCGTCCCCAACACATTTCCACAGTCAACCGAGTCTCTGGTCCACTGTGACTCCTGCATGCCTGCCCAGACACAGTGGGAAGTGGTAAGAGTTATTGGACATTAGTCAGTTAGCAACCCCACACCAACAGTGACTTGTCAGAGTCGCAAACAAACCGCAAAGTTTCCGACATAAAGGGTGGAAAGCACGCTGTCCTCACCAGCAAAGCAAAAAAGCAGAAGATCTCGAAAGGGAGATCAGAATAGATCATAGTTTCTTTTGTCTGACGTGAACCTTTAGCCTGTGTTTTAGATTATTTTAAGGTTCTTTGTCCCTTGTAACCAGAAGGAATCCACTCTTAGAAAAACAAAGGCTTTGTGGTGAGATGTATGTAGTTTGGAAGGCTGCCAGGTAGGCTCGGTGGATGGGAGCGCAGGTGAGGTCACCTCATGCTTCAGTGGAAAGATATTGTACCTTGGAGCAGACAGCCGTTACCAGATAGTTTAATTAATTTCTGCACTTTTTTTGTTTCACAAGACAAGACGGGGAGGAAAAAGTGCCTTCACGCTCACACCTTACTGTTAATTATCTGAAAATGGACGTCTGCGCCTGCGGTTGTGATTGTTGTTTCAGGACTTTAAACAGAATTCAGTTTGAGGCAAAACAAAGTCAGCTCTCATGAAAGTGGATACTGCTCCCCGCTGCTTTGGCTCTTGATAAAATTGCTGAATGATCATTTTCATTGGATAATGGAAACAGTGAGGGGGAAGTTGCGTGAGGTCTGGAGAACTGGCTGAGCTTGTGTAACTCTTGGGTTTACGGAGGGGGGTTGTGTATTTTTCTGTTTATTTGATTTTCCGGCTTTTCCCAGTATGTCTTTATTCCATCGAGTGTCATAAACTTTGTATGAAAACACAGATCCAGCAAAACAAAAACAAAACTATGAACCAAGTGTCTGGTTAGTGGGACCAAAGACACATTAACGCATTCACAGGAGTCCATCCTATAATAAGCATGTTAAATAGGAGGTGATGGAGGAAAAACTATAAGAAAATACTCTTATTTAAACATAAAATATATTAACACACCTTGAGATTATTCAAAATAACAGCTTAACTTAAATACTATAGAAATCAGTGCAAGGAAACAATAAATATTTCATCTTTCTGCTGAGTTACTTTCAATTCTCAACTCACTCTTTACACATGCATGTGTGCAACTTTGTGTTGGCACAGGTGACGCTGGATTGTCCGGGCAGCGAAGACTCTCCCCGGGTGGATAAGCTGGTGGAGAGGATCTTCCGCTGCAGCTGCCAGTCATGCAGTAAGGAAGGTGCCCAGGAGGGGGCGGTGATGCAGCTGTATCCAGCAGACAACAGCCTGGATCCTGTCCCGTCTTTATCAGACAGCGGGGTTCAGTCTGACCCCCTGCCCCACACAGACACGCACTCCTACAAGCATGTTCAACTACACACAGACCATCACTCACTACCACACACATCAGACGGGGGGTAGGTCTGTAATGTTGTCGCTTACTCCAGGGGACTTTGCCGCCCTCCCCACTCTCCCCCGACACTGCATCCTCTGTACCAAGCTGTAGTATTTTAAAGGCACTTTGAAGATATGACTTCACTTTGTGTTAAAGCGTTTCTCTAAAGGCACACACACACACACACACACACACACTCACAGAGTCATGTTATCAGACGGTGTGTATGAACTCGTCCAAACGCAAAAGCCTGTGCACTCTTTTGTTTGTTGATTAGCACATTCATGTGTTTTTGTGCATCCAAACATGACTATAGTCTGTTAATAAGCTGCAGTCTTTTAATCTGCTTCAAATGCATTAAAGTCAGTTGAGATAACTCTCTTTAGTTGTCATGTTTATCTGAAAGCTTTCCTGCTGCTCTGTCACTTTTGTTTTTTATTTTTTCAATGTCACAAGAAATAAAACTGAAAGCGCTTTGTTTGTGTTGGCTCAAAGACCCACTTTCAGCTTCCTGTCAGGAACCACAAAGATGAAGCTGTGACTCTATTATGTGGTTGTTGTGTCACTCTTGGCCATGGCCACATGGTCTTGTTTTATTGTGACCAACAAAAATGTAGCCATGTCAGACTTTTAATCGATGCTGGTGCCACTTACTGGAGCGAATAAGAGCTGCAGGATGAGACCCTCCTGCTTGGTGGCCTAAATCTGATCTCAGTGCCACAGAGGAACCTTTCCCTGCACATTTACTCAATTATCTACTTTATTTATGGTGCTGCATTTAAGGGATGTGGTCATGTTTTTCCAGTCATCTTTAAAAAATTCTGATATGTCAGTTTTACATTTATGGAGTTTTCATTGAAGTTATTTGGCAATGAAAGATCATTTTTTGAGGGTTCTTTTTTCAATACCACTTTATAATTATATTTGGTTTTTAGTTGGGACACATTTGATAGCCATTAACAAGAATCGGCAGACTTCATTTAAACTCACTGGTTTTGTAAAGTTCTGAAGATCTAAGAATTAGATTTGTAGCTTTACAAAAGTTGGGAAGGTCTCTTTAAGGTCAGACAAGAGAAAGTTGAGCTATTTATACAGATAGATATGATGGGAGGAATAAAGATGAGGCATTCAAATGTAATAAAACTGTACCAGCTATCAAGCACGGTGGTGGTAGCATCATGCTCTGGGGCTGCTGCTGCCAGTGATATTGGTACATTGCACAAACTTGTGCTCAACTTGTATTTTTTAAGCCATTAAAGATACATGTTGTACAAATATATACACATTTATCTATATATTACTAGTCCTATGTGTATATATGTGTAGATTAGTAGGCAGTATTAATTAAATATCCTAATTTTATTATGACAGAAGAAAATACAAACTCCACACAGATTCAAGCCCAGGACCCATTTCCTGTCAGAGCACTGCACTAGCCACTGAGCACCATTCTGCACTTGTATAGTTTTTCTTCAGTAACATTTTATACAGGATTTTACATGTAATAGAGTACACAGTGTGCTTGCACTGCTTCTTAAATAAAGGCTTTGACTATCAGCAAAATGATCCTTTTCTCTGTGACTGCAAAGTAAGGAATGGGGTAGAAAAACCACAATCCCCATTCTGGCCAGGTAATGCAGAGTACGTATCTGACACAAAGACTTTCAGTACAAATTCTGTCTGTGAGTAACTTGCTAAAATACAGTGATGTGGTGCAGTTAGTTTGAAGAAAATGCTGATGTTTAATATATACACAAGAAACACTGTGGTCTGTTCTGCGCTTTGTTCAGAAAGTTCACAGGTGCTCCAGCAGATGTCAGCAGATGTCACAGGTAGAATCCGGAGAGGCGACATTTATTGTGCACTTTACTTACAAAATCTTCCTCCACACCATCTGCAGCGTCTCTCCACTGCTTCATCAATCAATCTTTCATCTCCATTTCTATGTCCAGGCAATGTCTTTTCTCAGCTCAGTTTCATATCCTCCTATCTTTTTCTCTTGTTCGGTGTAATTAAATTTGAGCAGCGAAAGGTTGACTGTCTGTCTGTGCTGGAAAACAAATCGATCATCTTCTTATCTACAGCCACACAGCTGACAATGTTCTGAGGACTGCAGAGGGAGAAACTCGCAGGGATATTTGTGGACGTATCACAGCCTTCTTTCCCCCCATTCATGTGTTCTGTTTTCAAGCTCATACATAAAGCAAAGGCAAACACCTCTCTTATGTAATAAGCTCTTAACTGTTGTTTTATTGTATGCATTTTCTGATCTTGTTTAGTTGCACTGGATGAGTGGAGCTTCTTTTTTTGCCTGTAGAGGATGTGTAGGCGTGTCCTCTGGGTTGTTTTCAGTTCTATGAATTTAAGCTCACCCTAATCTGATTTTCCTGAGATTTTATCTGATTATCTGACAAGACTGGCTTACATTCACTTCTATAAACTGCAGCAAAGGTCACTTGATTGGACAGACACCAAGATAAACAGGTCTGGGCTGTGAGTAGCCAATGATGTAGTACAACTGTTTAAAAACTGATAAAAATACATGGTGCTACCACCGTCCACTCTGTTTATTAGATATTAGCTATCATTTATAAATGTAATAATGAAGAACATAAACACTGACCACACCCTGGAGCACATTTCTGCATCACAGAGAGAAAAAAGTGGTCTGTGAGCATGAAAACGGACGTATCTGTGGTCTAAATATATCTTTTTATTTTGCTGTTTTAAGCTTACAAATATAGTAAACACGTATATTTGTGTAAACACTCAGACAATTTATTAGGTATAGCTTGCTAGTGCCGTGCTGACCTCTCTTTTGTCTTCAGAGCTGCTTTAGTTCCTCATGGCACAGATTCACGAGTACAGGGAACTCAGTAACATGTTGACCAAACCAGTTTGAGATGATTTGAGTTTTGCGACATGGTGCATTATCCTGCTGGAAGCAGTGACCGGAAGATGGGTACACTGTGGTTATAAAAGTGTGAGCATGGTCAGCAACAAAACTTAGGTATGCTGTGTTAGTACTAAGGGACCCAAAGTGTGCCAAAAAATACCCACGAACACCATTATACCCCCACCAGACTGAACAATGATAAAAGCCAGGAGGGATCCATGCTTTCATGCTGTTAACTCTAAATCCTGACCCTACAATCCGAGTGTTGTAGCAGAAATTGAGGCTCATCATATGATCACAGAATTTGGTGAGCCTGTGAATTGTAACCTCAGTCTTCTGCTGTTGTAGCCCATCAACATGTTGTGCATTCAGAGTTGCTCTTGTGCTCACCTTGGTTGTAATAAGCTGTTATTTGAGTTACCGTTGCAGTCTCATCATTCTCTTCTGACCTCTGCCATCAACATGAGATTTTATGTGGGTGAAAATCTCATCTTTGTTATTTGTCATTTTGATGGTCAGCTTGGACCTCAGCAGGTTGTCTTAACCATGTCTACATGCCCAAATGCCCTGAGTTGTTGCATTGTGACTGACTCATTGGATATTTGTGTTAATAGGCTGTTAAATACATTGTACCTCATGAAGTGTCCCGTCAGTGTATGTGTTCGCCATTTATGGAGGTTTTCTAATTTGTAACTAATGGCTTAAGTAACGGCTTTGTATATGAGATATGTAATCTTTTCATAGTTTCTATCCTGAAAAAGAAAAACTCAAGTAAAGTACATATATCTAAAAATTCTACTTGAGTACAGTAACAAAGTAGTACTCCGTTACTTCCCACCTCTGATCTTAAGGTAAACTTAAACTGTTCAGTATCTGCGCTTTGCCTCTTAGAAGTATTTCCAGATGTAAAGAAATGATCACTCAGCCTTTGGTAAGTAAAGCTTATAAACATCAAACATCACTAAATGTTTTGGATCAAATTTTCTGCCTCAACAGTGCATCGCCGAGACGAATGTAAATCACAAAGCAGATGAAAAGAGAACGATTTTCCACAAACTGGCAACTAAGTATGAAGAACTAATGTCTAAATAGTAGATGACGTTTTTAGGTGAAACTTTATAGAGAAAATGTAGCAACAGCGGTGACGTGTAACCATGACACCATCCTCCTCCTCCTCTGTGGCCCTGCCAGTTCACTTTACTTTGTCGTTGATAAAGGGGTCTTGTGAGACACTGCCCCCTCCCACCCCCACCACTACTATACAAACACTTAGGAAAAATAGTCCAAGCTGTCAAGCAACCGCGTGAGCGCGCATTTTAACATTGGAGAGCGCGCTCCGGAGTCGCTCGCTTCCGCGGGAGCACAGAGGATCCTGAGAGCGCAGCAGCATCACTTGAGCAACGCAGGGTCCGACTCACAGGTGCTCCTCTGCCGCCGCTCTGCTCTTGAACTGGCACCTGCCGTTATATTTGCTCGAAAACTAAAAGTTCAGAGTCGATTGCTGGGAGAGAATTTTCTCAAACACACAGGGATTACCGCGGTTTACAGCTACATCAAGGTAAGAAAAAATAATTCTGCTTGTTTAGTGCGTGTGATTAGAAGAAAAACCAGTGTGAAGCTAAAATTAAAAAATAAAAAATAAATATGATTTTAGTGGAGTCAAAAAAACCGACCTAGAGGGAGCAGAACATAGGAGTGGCTCACAAATTAAAGGAAAACTGAAAGTCTTGGTAATGTGTTGGGTCATGAGAACTGCTGCGGTGCACTTTAGCATTGATTCGTAGAGGAAGCATGGACACCACATTATCCAAAACACAATATGGTGGAGAACACTGCCTTACAAATCTGTCCAGAGTCACCCATATCAGTTCATTTGTATTGAGATGTGGTGACTGTAAGGTCACATGGGTCAAATCATTTTCTTACTCATCAAACCAGTTAGTGAGCCCTGGTGCCCTGTGGATGAGGGACATTTTCCTCCTGGAGGAGACCACTCCCATCAGGATTAAAGTGTGTAATCATTTAAACGTTGGTACAGAGGGATACAAGTGGACAAAAACAATTTGCATCCACAGCAAAACAGACTCTCTTATGTTTAAGGGTCTTTTACTTTCCTTTAATTTGCCACCTACATGGATGTCCATATGTGGTTTGTGTCTCTAGCTCAGCAGCAGGTCGTTTAAGCTTTAAGTATTCAGTCATTCAAGTAAAAAAAGAAATGTATTTCTTTCTGGCTTTAGTGACAAAGACGTGATCGAAGAGATCGACCAGACGAGTGACGGGAAGATACTGAAAAAGTGTGGATACAGTATGTGTGTGTAGGTGAAGTCAATATAGGCTTTAAGTTCCCATTTCCATGGTCTGATGGGTTATTGGCTGGTTGAATGGAAAAGGAAAAGGAGGCAATTCAAGGACAGAGCTCTGTTTGCACCTCTATTATTTAATTTAAGTTTCAAAATTCAGCAGGCATGCATTTATAATTACAGCATCCAGCCTGGAGAGGATACTTTAGCTACGTGTGGTTGTTTGAGTCAACATAATAGTGGTGATAAATAAAAAGAAATGGACTGGTTAAACATGCAGATATTGTCCATGAATTTAAAATAGGCTCAGTTTAAACAGCCACAGTAATGATGTGCAAGATTTTTTTTTTTTAAAAAAAGGACTCCTGCAGCACAGCGTCATTCTGTAGCTCGTAAAGTAAAACATTAACTCGATCAGACGCTGTCTCACAGGATGTGCGGTATGGATGTGGACCTGGACGACGGCGGTTCTGCCGAGGAGGAGAAAGAGGAAGATTTCTGGATCGGAGAGGGCGTGAAGATGCTCCCCCCGCCTGTGGCTCACAGCGGGGGCAGCGTTTGGGGCAGCCGTAGGGGCAGGTGTGGCTGTGTGGCCTGCGGGGCGGCTCTCATCCTCTGGAACCTGTGCGTGGTCTTAGCCAGCGCTCTGCTCCTGGCTGTGGTCTTCTCTGTGGTGCTCCTACCTGCAGGGCTGCTGCTGTATGCTGGTTTCCTCTGCCACTCCAGGGTAAGCTGTAAAAATCTGTAGCAGAGAGTACCACATGTTAGATTGCAAAGTCTTATCTGAGTTAGTCATGCCTGCGGATTGGTGATATGTTTTTATTGATTAGCATTCAAATATCTCAGTGAAGACAGAACAAAGATCTACCACAAAGCAAGAAAGCATGAGACAAGGCTAATCAAAAGGTATTGGCTGAAGCATTTGCTTATTACGCCAACCCTTTTAACAAAAGATCTTTTAGCATGCAGCTCCTGTACACAGGGCTCGAAGCAAATAATAAAACAAAGCAAAAACAAAACAAACAAACAAACAAACAAGAAAAAAACAAAAAAACAAAAAACTTTCCACCTTAGTAAGTAACTACATCAAAGCAAAAGAATCAAGAGGTTTTTTTTGTTTTTTGTTTTTGTTTTTTTTTGCTCTTTTCATTCTTGATATATATATTTTTCTAATACTCTATTTTTAAACATATTTTTAAACAAGGAAAATGAACTACACCTTTTTAAATCACTGTCATAACTATTCCACAGGTTAACTCCTCTAACAGAAACACATCTCTGCTTTATATTTGTCCTTATCTTGTTTTTTTTAAAGAAATCTGTTCCCCTTAAGTCATATTGACTCTCTCTGACTTTGAACAGCTTCTGAGTACTGGGGCAAAGCAAGTTATTTTGAAGCTTTATACATTATCTGTGCCATTTTATATTCAACTAAATCATAAAATTTCAGGGTATTCAGATTAATAAACAAAATGTTAGTTGGTTCTATATAGTTTGATTGGTTTATAATTCTTATAGCTCTTTTTTGCAACTTGAAAATAGGAAGAGTGTTCGTTTTATATGCATTACCCCATATCTCCAGACAGTAAGTCATATATGGAAGCAACAGAGTACAATAGAGTGTGTATAATGATTTTTTGTTCAGGACATGCTTTGTTTTATAGAGAATAGCAATGGTTTTTGACATTTTTGTTTTCACATGGTTTATATGAGACTTCCAACTCAGCTTATCATCAATTATCACTCCAAGAAATTTATTTTCGTACACTCTTTCAATTTCAATTCCATTAACCCTGATTTTAGATACATTTTTCATTTGTCTAGTGCCAAAAATAATCAATTTTGTTTTCTTTATATTTAATGATAACTTATTTACATCAAACCAGTTTTTTAATATATTTAACTCCTTTTCCGCTGTAGTCAGAAGCTGTTCTAGGTTTTTACCTGAGCAATACAGAGTGGTATCATCAGCAAACAATACACATTTTAACAGTTTGGAAATGCTACATATGTCATTTATGTATAATATAAATAATTTAGGGCCCAGCACAGAGCCCTGAGGAACACCACAAGTTACCTTCAACTGCTTAGATTTTACATTATTGAATTCGACATATTGATATCTGTCATCCAGGTAACTTTTCATCCACTTGTATGCTAACCCTCTTATGCCATATCTCTCTAGTTTATTCATTAATATAGAATGATCAATCGTATCAAATGCCTTTTTTAAGTCTATAAAAACACCAACAGTATATTCCTTATTATCTATAGCATTAGATATCCCTTCTACAAGTTCCATCACTGCCATCGAAGTGGACCTTTTCACTCTAAAGCCATATTGGTTATCACTTAGGAGATTATGCTTCTCAATATATTTATCAAGTCTATTAACAAATAACTTTTCTAAAATTTTTGAGAACTGTGGGAGCAGTGATATTGGCCTATAATTGGTAAACTGACTTCTCTCTCCGTTTTTATGGATTGGAATAACTTTTGCTATTTTCATTTGTGAGGGAAATACACCAGTTTGAAAGGACAGATTACAAATGTATGCGAAAGGTTGCACTATATATTCTATAATACTTTTAACTAATATCATGTCAATACCAAAACAGTCAGTGGACTTTTTATTTGTTTATTTGGTGTTATCGGATGAAATTTCAGAGAATACTTAGCAAAAGTTGATAGAGACACAAAGGGTTAAAACTATAACGTTGGACACAGGATGCTGTTTAGTGGTGTTGGGAATCACAATGGGCCCCATTGGGCAGCACTTTAACAACACAAGATAATGGAAATTTAGATAGCCAAGTTACGCACTGAATTTTTTATTTTTACACCCCTTCAACACAGATTATGTCCCCCAACAGTCATTTTATATTGTAAGAGTTTCCTTTCTCTCTCTATCTTGCCAAGTAGACTGAGGGAACCATCTGTCACAATGCAAACACACACACACACACACACACACACGCACACACAGTAAACAAACTGGAACAACTGCTTCTGTATAACTTGTACACTGTCCTGATTTACTGGACACAGGCACAGTAAACAGTCTCCCTTCTGTAACTGTACACAGCAAAAACTGGAGTGTTAAAATTTCAGGGTTAAACATGTTAGAGTTGATTTCCACTCTCAAAGTGTCATTTTAACACATTCTGATTCAAATAGTGTTCAGTGTTGGAGTTATTAAACAGTGTTATTCAAGTCCAGGCAAATGAACTCTGAAGAGAGTTATTTATCTTGGTAGGCCCCTGGGCTTCTGCTCAGGTAAACCCGTGGATCAATTAATAGTTTGCTCTGCCGGGCCGATTTTCCATGTGCTTCTGCTGGTTACACCGTGGTGGATACCTGCCGTGTTGCTGCTTGGAGTATTTTACACAAACGGTAAGTAATTCAAACTTATATAAAATTCACGGTATTCTATCGGTGCAGTGAGGTTTTCTTGATGTTTCTTGGTGTTCGGTTGCTGAAAACGAGCTTTAATAGAGGAGGAGATGTGTCGAAAATTCTATTTAGCCTCCAATGCTAATGTTAATGTTGCAGTCTTTTTACTCGTGAGTGACGGTAGACACTGCACGTGGAAGCGCCGCGCCACGTTCAGCTTTTCCCCTGTTCACACAGACACGTCTTTCTCCACGCCAGTTCATGAGCGTTTTTGCTCCTCTGTTTATTCAGAGCAATTTTTTCACAATTGATAAGTAAATAACATCCCAAAATAATTGAAGAGAGCTTGTTTTAGTTACTCCTGCTTTTACTTTGACATCGTTCATCGTTGACTTGTCTCTAATCTGTCTCTCTCTCTGTCTCACTCTCTTCTCCCTTTGAGACACCCGCCCCAAACATAGTCAGTTAGGCTGTCCCCTCCTTTGCGATGTGTTTATTTTCATCTCTATTGTCTCTTTTCATACACGAATCTGATCGCATTTGTCAATCGCAGTATTTTATTTTGGAGAATAGCTTTTATCTTCAAAATTGCCTGGATTGTCTTGTGTGTCTTGGTGTAACTTCCTGCGGAACATGCGTGGCCCACGCAAAAAATAGACCAGATACCGAAACAATCGCTTCGTAGCACTCCGTGTCTGGTGTAAACTACACCATAGATTAACATGTATTTTGTATTGTGTTGTGTATCAATTGGACTGCTGCATGGACAGACGCAGGTTTATTTGATAACATTAAATGTTATTGCAGTGAAATTCAAACGCATGGTCAGTATTAATCACCATGTACGGTATATGTCAGTGTTTTAATCATTTTTGCTTGAATTGCTCTAAATGTCAAATACTTACTAGTATGCCATTTTTGTTATTATTTTGTCTCAGTAAAATGCTGGTCCAGGTTCGATACTGCCAACAGCAGAAGTATGTGAAGTTGGAAGAGGTTGATGGGCGGTTTGAGTTTATGCAGTTTCATGAAAAAGGTTTGTTTATATCTTACCTAATTTTAGTTGGGGGGACAGAATTTTTTGTAGGGCGTTTCGCCAAGTCTCTTGAATCATACAGTGGTGTATCACTTTAGTGAATGTGAGGCAAGAACAGTTTACTTAAAAGGTGCACTCAGATATATCTTATCTTTTCCAGTCATCGAGAGATTTTGCCTGCCACCTGATGCAAAAGTAGCGTACAAAGATGCAACAGGGACAGAAGTTGATGAAGTGATTTTCAGTGACCTTATCAGCCAAGGCACTGTGGTCCTAACAGTTTTCTCAAGTGATGGTGAGAAATTTAAAGGGGCAAGCTCAACACCAGACATGGGGAAGGGCTGTGTGGCTGCTGGTTGTTCCAAATAATCAGGAGCACACAATTTGACCAATCAGCTGTTTGAACATTGAGATCAGTTAATTTAAAGGAGTCAGGTCTGCAGTGTGATGTTGCTTTGTTAGTTAAAAATCTGCAGCCAGATTTTTTTTCTACACCTTACAGAATAATGTTGTTTTTTCCTTTTAAAATTTTCTGATTGCTCCTTGTCTTCTGCATCTGATTGTTCTGACTCAAGCTTCAGCTCAAATGCAAGTACATCAACTATACTTCTAGATGAGGGTCCCAGGAAGAAAACAAGAGTTGAGGGTACTGTTGATGTAGCATCTGCTAAAAAGGTTGTGACAAAACTCAGTTCTCATAGTTTTTTTTTCTACTTCATTATTCTTAATATGTAGAAAAACTATTCCTCACTTTTTGCATCTTTTTTTTCTCAAGTTAATTGAAGGTGTACTTGGAACCAATTCAGGTGGTGAAGAGGTTCTCCAGGAATATCACACAACACAAACTCTAACAGATGCTACCAGAAGAAAAATGGTCAATATAATAGTGGCTCACATGATTGATTGCCATGGGTATGTGTGTTCTATTTGTACATTTTATTTTATTTTTTTTAAATACAAGTTACTATTTTGCCATTACTTAAGCATGCTAATTTAAAATCGTTTTTCAGGCACCTCCCCACCAAAGCTGTTAGAGAACAGTACGCGCTAGGGGTAGTGACATTGTTCCCATCCCTGAAAGACCCATACTCCAAGAAAGGCTATGTATAGTCACTATTATTGCACTTTGTTTACATAATTTTCATGCTGTGCATCATTGGGATTTGTGTGCGTTGACATTTAAGTTCTGAAAATTTTCAGATTGACAACACATTATTTTTGAATGTATTTACATTTTAGGAACACTTCTATGATGCTGCAAGCAGCACTGGATACATTTCTTGGCGTTTGAAAACGATACAGAGAAAGACTAGAAGAGGATCTGCACCACCAAGTAGCTCCACTGGCTTTGCTCAAGAAGGAGGTAAGAAATTAAGTGTCCACAAACTAGATAATGTTCTCATTTACATTATATACTATTTTGTTTTCATTTACCTATCTGCTCAGCACCTATGCTTTTATGTTTGTGTGTTTTTCTTCAGGGGGCCCAAATTACCAAAGGCCCATTAATGTCGACATGCAGCTTGATGGAGATGCTTGCCAGGAGGCCATCTCTTTGCTGAACCATACATCCGACACTTCCTTGATTTTCCAGAAGATGAGAGAGACTTTTCAGCATCGTCAGAAGCTCATCAATGATCCTGACAAAAGTCTTGATATCCTGTCTATCTTCCCAAGATTCTTGGATACAAAAGGATTGGTGAGAATATTCAGTGGAATTTTTAATATCACTTTAAATTTCAAGATGAATGTGGCAGTAGTAGATTTTCTTTCTTAAAGGTGAATCAAGACTTCACTCTCCTGTTTGATGATGAGATATCTACCAGGCTGCTTCAGAAATGGGATCCAATCTTTAGGTATCAAATCATCAAAGAGGCCAAGCAGCTCACCTCAACAGTAGAGTTGCGTCAATTGGTGCAGTCAGCAGAGAGTCCACCAGGAAGTGATCTTGATGAGGCAGCAAGTGAGTTTGTTAAATATGATTTGCTATAAGCAGTTAAAGTTCAATAGCATCAGGATTCTATTAATAAATACCAATTCATTCACCTGTTAGCTTTGCTTCATCAGTTTTCTTTAGCTGTTAGTTTAATGTTTATGACAGCACATTTCAACTTTCTTAGGAAGTGCTTTTCTAGTTCTCCTTAAAAATTGCATTTGAAAGATTTGCTGTCAATTGATTCTTGTGACTCTTTGGCCGCAGCCTTTGACCAAGACATGGCCTCCCTGTTGTTATCTCCTTCCGCCACCTCCAGGAGGACCAAAGTATCAAAAAATCAGCGCCTCTGATGCTGTTGAGAGACTTGTAGTCTTTCATAAGGTAATTTAATATTTATAGTTTTTATCATAAGTTGCCATGTCACTGGTTAAGAGGTGAATGAAACAAATTACAGTTGAGCTTACAAAGGAGGTTTACATACTCATTTCTGTGATGCTATTATCTCTGACTTGCTCCTGTGTCTAATGCTCAGTATCTTTGTCTCAACTCCAGTCTTGATGCAGTTTGGAAGAGCATCTCCAGAATCAGCAGAGTCAGCAGCCATACCTCCTGGCTGTTGGGCGCCAGAAGAGGAAGGTCGACAGCTTCTATGTTGCCATAGACAAGCGTCTCATCCCCTGCCAGGCCAGCCGCTCCCTTGGGGGCTTTTTAAAGCTCATTTTGCGTTCAATGTGTCTTATGATGCTGCACTTGTGAATTTCTACACATTTCTGCAGACAACAGTATACAATATTGATATGGGGAAAATGAAGGAGTCCCCAAGAGTTCGTGACCTGAGAGCCAAAATCCTTAACCAGGAAATTCTTCTCACAACCTAAGTAAAAATCATTAAAATGCTGACATGTTTTTTGTGTAAGAGAGCTTATCCCAGCAGGCAGCAGCTGATTTCACATTTAAGAGGTGAACATGGTTATTATCCTGGACCTAAGTTTAAGTTATTTTATTGGCAGCCAGGCTGCAGGCTTCAGTTCCAAACTTATGCAGGCTTTAGGAAGCACCTCACTAGTTTTCACAGCAATGTTGACCAAAATGATCGAACTTCAGCCATTGCTTGTTTTTCTAATGACACAGTTTCACCTGCTTTGGAGGACCAGTTTAATTCCTCAAATCTTCCTCACAGTTCTCCCAGTGTTCTTCCAGAGTCTAGTTCTTCCAGTGAGCATTGATTCAGTACTTACAAGGGATTCATCCAAAGAAATGTGTGCATCCATTGTGGCCAAACTGCAGGGTAGTGCAGACCATTTGATATTGGTCTGCACATTTGATATTCAAAACTCATACAGTGCTGCAGATGAAAGTTTGTACATTATATCTTCATTTATTATGTTTTGATTCACTTTCTGGGAAAAAGAAGCATGATAATAAATGTTTTTGGACAATGTACAGTTTTCTTGAAATTATTCTCATAATTGTAATTGTTGTCGTTAAAAAGTTATGTTAATCTATTACATAAATAGTTCTTTTAGGGATTAAAACTACCTTAATAAAAGAGTAAAGAGTTAAAGTAGTGTTATTTTTCAATCTGTGTAGTGTTAATTTAACCCAGTTTGGTGAGTTAAAATTAACTCAGACATGGTGTTAATAATAATTTGCTCAGTGTTAATTTAACCCGGTTTTAAGAGTTAAAAATTAACTCAGACATGGTGTTAATAATAATTTGCTCAGTGTTAATTTAACCCGGTTTTAAGAGTTAAAGAAGGAACTCTGACAAAGTGTTAAATAATTAACTATTTTGAAAATGTTAATTCAACTCTGTAGAGTGTGGAGCTATATAAACCCTGAAAAAATGTTAAAATCAACTCTGTGGGAGTTGATTCAACACTACAGTTTTTGCTGTGTATGTTTGGAAGAGTTCATTCATTTTCAAGGGGACTTGTTATGCTCATTTCCAGCTCCATGTTTCTATTCTTGGGCTCTATCAGACCTTGCATAATCCTTGTTTATCTGGTACAGGAAATTAAGGCAGTCCCTCAGTCTATCCTCTGTCTAAAACAAGCTGTTTTAGCTCAATTTCTCCATCCTCTAAGCTGACTTTCTTCTGACCAGTCTACCTCATGAACAAAAGGTTTGCACAGAGCTGGTAGCCTTAGATGACATCACACAGAGCCAAGAGTAGAAAAAACTCCAAGCTTCTGTTTCACGAGGATCAGTTGTTCATACGCTGACGTGTTTATTAGCCATGTTTAATCTGAGTGTCCACAGCACTA
Organism: Neolamprologus brichardi; assembly: GCF_056152115.1. Classification (NCBI taxonomy): domain Eukaryota; kingdom Metazoa; phylum Chordata; class Actinopteri; order Cichliformes; family Cichlidae; genus Neolamprologus; species Neolamprologus brichardi. Next base: position 15,958,786 of record NC_142108.1, read on the forward strand.
ACGGTACATATATGACAGACAATAAGGAGAGCCTTTATTTTAACATGTTTATAATTTGGAAGAAACATGCTTACGTGCAGAGATGCAATTACAAAATTTTCTGTAGGAAGTAGAATTTAGCAACTAAAGAGGTATTTCCCTTGAGAGACCTTTGAGTCAAAACAGACACCTGATAATTAACCTACAGTGGATTTATTAAGTCATGGCTCCAGATAAATGGTGACGTTGCTCCATTTCTATTAGCTGAATTGATAAGCTGCTGTTTATTAAGTGACAACATTAGTGTTGCGTTTGTTACTTACATTATATCGCCAAAAGTATTCCCTCATCTGCCTTCACATGCGTATGAACTTGAATGACATCCGATTCTTAATCCATAAGGTTTGATTTGATGTTGTGCCTTTGCAACTCTAATAACATCAAACTTTTCCCGGTATGCCTTCCACAGGTTTAGGAGTGTTTATGGGAATTTTTGATTTTTCTTCCAGAAGTACATTTGTGATGTCGGACACAGTTGTTGGACGAGAAGGCCTGGCTCGCAGAGGTGTTCTGTCAGGCTGAGGTCAGGACTCTGTGCAGGCTAGTCAAGTTCTTCCACACTAAACTCGCTCATCCATGTCTTTCTGCACTGGTGCTCAGTCATGTTGGAACAGGAACTGGATATGAAATTGTACAAAATGTCTTGGATTGCTGAAGCTTTAAGAGTTCCTGTCGCTGGAACTAAGGGGCCGACCCCAACTCCTAAAAAACAACCCCACACCATAATCCCTCCTCCACCAAACTTTACACTTGGCACAATACACTCAGACAAGTACTGTTCCCCATGGAACCAACAAACTCAGACTGACAGATGAAGAAATGTGATTTGTCACTCCAGAGGACACGTCTCCACTGCTCTAGAGTCCAGTGGCGGTGTGCTTTAAACCACTGCATCTGATGCAGCTGCTCGGCCATGGAAACCCATTTCATGAAGTTCTCTACACACTCTTCTTGAGCTGATCTGAAGGCCACATGAAGTTTGTAGGTCTCACGACACTATGCACCTCAGCATCCGCTGACCATGCTCTGTGATTTTACATGACCTACCACTTCATGGCTGAGTTGCCGTCATTCCCAATCGCTTCCACTTTGTTATAGCAACACTAACAGCTGACTATGGAGTATTTAGTAGTGTGGAAACTTTACAGCTGGACTTGTTGCACAGGCGGCGTCTTATCACAGCACCACGCTGGAATTCACTGAGCTCCTGAGACCCACCCATTCTTTCACAAATGTTTGTACAAGCACACTGCATGCCTAGCTTGATTTTACACACATGTGACCATGAAAGTGATTGTAACACCTAAATTTAATGATTTGGATGGATGAGTGAATACTTTTGGCAATATAGTATATGTCTGGTGCCTCCACGTTTATAATGGAAGCATAAGAGGCTAGTACTTATCTAAGTGTACAAATGTATTTGGTTAAAAATACATATTTTGTTTGTATTTATGAAGTGAAAAGAAGATAAAAACAGACCCTGCAAAACAAACGTTTCAGGCACACATTTACTTGTAAAGGCTTAGCGCGCCATTAGTGTTCAGGGCTTTAATTTACTTTCTGGCATTTGCAAAGCAGGTGAAGAATTATTAGGAGTTATCAGAGACTCTGACTCTTCAAATCCTGCAGTAACATCTGACAGTGCTTCTGAAGTAAAACTGACAGAGGAGCTAGAAATGACTACTACAAAGCAGCATAGAAACTTATTTGAAGGCAGGCACAGAAGTCATGTCAACACTTTGAAAAGCAAGAAATGGACGTCTGATGGACGAAAAGATAAACATGAGGGACTGACACAGGCCTCGTGGTGCACCTTTCCATTGGGGAGGGTTGATGCGCATGCAGGGTTAGCATAGGAGAGTCAGCAGAAGAAAAATTGTAACCTGTAAAGCACCTAAAGAAACACAAACAAGTCTGAGTCATTTCAGAGTTAAAACTGAGGTTTTCAGGTTATGGAGAAAAAAACAGGAGATGCAGCTTTTGGAACATCTTGTTCAAACAGGCGAGTAAATATTCTGCTTCGAGGTTATGCTGCACCAACACAAACAAGCCTTTTTGAGAGAAATATCACAAAATTCATCCGGCAGCCAATCAAGGAAGAAAAACCTAAGTGTAAAGAGGGTTATTTCTCCGAAAGGATAATGATCCAAAATGGAACAATGCACGACTTCATGAAACATCAGCTAAAGTGTTAAGAGTGGCCCTGGACTTCCATGGACCTGACCATCATTGAAAATCTCCGAGATGTTCTGGGAGCATCCACATCGAACCTAAAGTGATCTGCAACAGGAGTGGGTGAAAATCCCTGCACAGAGAGCCTCTGTTACCTGGCTGTAATATTTGGCACAGTCTATTATTTTGTCCTATTTCTTTTTAATTAAATAAAACAATTAAGCTAAAATAAGTGTTTGAATCTGTTGCTGCAGGGTTGTATGTACTTTTTTCATTAAACAACCAACAAGATATCTGCCCAGAGCTGCCCAAATATTTGCATACAAGTCTAAGAGTCAGTTCACAAATCATTTGCGAGAAGGAATCTGCACTGCCACTGAGTCTTCTTTAACTTCTCTGGAAGTTTAGGCAAGTAAGCCCATGCCATTTGTAAACAACAGGAGGATTATCTGTTATTAAGGTTGGCTCTGGAACCTGGAGAAGGCAAACAGTCAGCCTTCAGGCCAAGTCTTCTTGGCAGTATTTTCTACATGTGTACCTCACACCTTCCCCTCAGAGGTGTTCAGACATATCCTCTGGGTTTGCACAGTAAAACAAACACGGTAACTTGAGTTTGAATGTTGGAGTTTTTCAGCATTTCTGACAGGTGCGGCTCTTCTTGTGTGAGATACACGAAAGGCAGTTAAATCAGTAAAGAGCAGTGGACCTGGCCATCGTACCAAGTCAGGCAGGAGAGAGCTACAGTTCGGTCCTTAGCTTACCCGGTAGGTCATAAAATCAAAGCCTGGCTGAAGACCCTGGTTGTCTCAGTTAGGAGTGATTTGTGCACAGCCATGTAGGGCACTGCACACGAATTTAAAACATGCAACAAGGGGACACGGAACGAGAATATAATCACGATTAGGCCAGAGTGAATGTCAGAACAGGCCAAGCAATTACAGACAATGTCAGTCAGACTTCTTCCTTTTGTGGCAGCAGAGCACGAAGTGAGGGAAGACAAGACAGTCTGATTTGGTGCCAGCACCAGCTGTGCACAGACACACTGTCAGCACGACAAGGAGGGAAATGTACTCAGTGAAAGCATCACTTTACACTTCGCAGAGGGGTGTGTGTGCTTGCAGGTGTGTATTAAACACCGTTGTTGCTATGGTGCATTTAGAAAAAAACAACTTTTAGCCTGGAATTAGAATCACTTGTGCAAAAGAAATAGAAACAACTCTAGAAAAATGAGAGTGACTCTTTACATTTAATATGTCTTAACATGCGATTTAGTCATGAAAGTGTCTCAGTTTTTCTAACAGATTTGAGCATGAATAAAGTAAACACGTGTGAGACAAGTATGTGATGTACACTCGCTGGACACCTTATTTCAGCTTGCTAATACTGGGTTGGACCCTCTTTTGCCTGAATAATAATTATAATCGTTGATGAATGTAATTCTTGGGGGTATCAATTCAACAAGGTGCTGGAAATGATCCTCAGATATTTTGCTCCATGTCGACATGATAGCATCAGCTGCAGATTTGTTGGCTGTATAACCATGATGTTAATCTCCCCACCACATCACAGAGGTGCCCTGTGCTTCTTTGCAAAACCTCTCAAGCTCCAATCAGGCTTGATGGGTGTCAGAGAATTTCAGATCTCTTGACTAAAGTTCAGTTGAGTTCAAACCTAGGCTGTGGCTGAGCCACTCCTTTGTTATCTTGGCCGTGTGCTTAGGATCGTTGTCCTGCTGGAAGATAAATTTTCACCCCATCCAAGGTCCAGAGCTCTCTGAAGCAGGTTATCATTAAGAATGTTCATCTTTCCATCCACCCGGACTAGTTTCCCACTTCGTGCTGCTGAAAAACATCCCCACAGCATGATGCTGTGACCACATGCTTCACTGTAGGGAGAGTATTGTGCCTGGTTACCTCCAGACATGACGCTTAGCATTCAGGCCAAAGATTTTAATCTTTGTTTCATGTTGTTTCTCATAGCCCAAGAGTCCTTCAGGTGTCTTTTGGCAACCTCCAGATGGGCTGTCATGTGCCTTTTACTGAAAAGGGGCTGTGCCACACAGACCTGATTGGTGGAGTGCTGCAGAAATGGTTCTCCTCTCTCCGCAGAGCAATGCTGGAACTCTGCCAGTGATCATCAGGTTCTTGATCCCCGGCTTTACTAAGGCCCTTCTGCCCTGATCACTGATAATGGCCAAGTTGCCAGCTCTAGGAAGAGTCTTGATAGTTCCAAACGTCTCTCATTTAGGCCTCCTCAATGCTGCAGAAATTTTTCTGTACTCTTCCCCACACCCATGCCTTGATACAATCTTGTTTATAGGCCTACAGACCATGCACACACACTGTCAGCTATGGGACCTTATATAGGCAGGTGTGTGCCTTTCCAAATCATGTCCAATCAACTGACTTTACCTGTGAAAAGGCTGTGAATATTTATAAAAATGTACGTGTTATTTTTTTATTTTTCATTTGTAGTACATTTCCAAGAATCTTTCATTTTGTGTTTGTGTGTCAAAATTTGAGGTGAAAAATGAATTAAATCCATTTTGAAAAAGGCTGTAACACAACAAAATGTGGAACACATGAAGTGCTGTATGTTTTAAGAAGAAAAACAGTGACATTTACTTTCTTTTCAGCTTGAAAAACCATTTAGTAAAAAGTGGTCATCAGATGTGTCTGAATTGTAAGCTCTTGTAACAATGTCTCTGCGTCCTCACACAGGTGTGAGTTTCAGCTGCTAACTGTGCTTTTTTAGCTTTGTCTCTCTGCTTTTTGCAAGCTTCTGACTTTTACTATCTGACCACCTGCTGTCCTCCTCCTCCCCCCTCCTCTCGCTTGCAGGTGACTGACAGCTCCGAGGTTTACTGACAGCACTGAGCACACTCTTATCTTGCAGAGAGAAAGAGCGAGGCAGGGAGAAACTCTGTCACGCCCACTGCCCACACAGTCCCACTACTGCACCCTCAGCACACATCCAAACACGCCTCATATTTAATAAATACAAATCCTGCCTATTTGCTTTTTCACAGATGAGATGGAGCTCCTGCTGAAGCCAAAGTGCTCATCACATGTTTTGGAGCACCTCTGTCTCAACTACTCTCCCTCCTGTGTTTGTCCTTGCAGGTCCTTGATGCACCCTCTGCCATCTGCCATTATCTCGATGACAACAGCTGCTCTGCCCTCATCATCCTGGGCTTTGTGATGATGTCTCCGCTCGTGGTCGTGGCGGCGGCAGTTTTCTGCGGGCTGCTCCGAAAGTTTCGACTCCTGCTTTTCATTCAGCCAATCAAGCGCGCCTGGTACAGAGGGAGGCTGCTAGACTGGGCGGGCAGCATCCACGCCTGGGTTTGATCACAACAGAGAAGGTGGTGCTGAGGGTCACAGTGATTGGAAAGATTGATTTGTGCAAGACGAACCTGAGGGTTACAGATGTTTTGCAAAAATAGAAACATCATTATAGTCGATAAGACAGTCATACAGCTAATATTTACGTTGTCAATGGTTGTAAAAACGTTTGACATTTTTAGAAATATTCAAGTCCTCTTTCCTCCTGTTAATTTTGGTGAGAAGATCAATATCACCCTCATGTCTGTGTGGTGAAATTGAAGCTGCAAAGACCAGATAATTAACTTAGAATGGGATAAAGACTGAAAACTTAGATTCAGGGTGAAACCCAAAACACATACATTAATATAAACCATCTAAAAAGATATTCCAGAGCTTTAGAGGTGACAGTAGGAGGATTAAATTAGCCTTTCCAGCTAGATGTTGCTGGGATTTGTGCTTATCAAACAGCCATCTGCCTTCAGCCTCTTCTTTGAGAGTGCAGTCACCTCTCACTGATCTCTCAGACAGAATACAAAAGTGTAGCTTCTAAAATGTCAAACTGTTCTTTCAAGACCAAGACCTGTTTTATTGTGTCACATATTTCTTTTTATTAATTTGGCTACTCGCGGCCCATTTTGGGTAATTTTGTGAATTGTTTTTTTGTTTTGTTTTTTTGAAAATGACCCTATGAGGGTTTGTTGGGTTTGTGTGGCTTTTACACAGAAACAGACCGGTTTTCTTAGATATGTAGTGCCATCTTACAAGAATCTTAAAGCAAAACACATTATGGGCTCATTATTTAAGTAAACCAGATGCATATTAGAACAGACGAGAAAAAAAACATGCAAACTTCTTGGAGAGTGAAGGATACCTGCTACCTAACTATGATTTTGTACAAAAACTCATATTGTTGTGATTTTGCATTGCCTGTTTGCTAACTACATGGATGTGTTTAAATGTGAGACCTCAGAAATGTGAATGTATTTGTGGTTACACTTAAGAACTCTCTAAATAAGAAAAACAGTTTTTTCAAGCATGCGATTAAAACCCCGTCCACACAGGGAACAATTTGTTCGTTTCACTCCCGGCTTTGTCTCTGACAGTTGGTCACTAGCGGACATTCCAGGTTGCCTAGGTTACCCTCTAATGTACAGTGTTGTGCAAAAGTCTTGGCCCACCCTTCATTTCTTTATGTTTTGCTTCCAAAAAGGCAAACTTGATAGTAATTTTTAAAAAAGTTTTCTTGAACATCCGTTTTGTTGTTGTTGTTTTTTTTGTTTTTTTCCTCACTCATTTTCAGTTGAATCTATAAAAATGCCAAAGATATCAAAGTTTGAAGGCATAAAATTGAATTTTTTGCACCAACAAGGTAATACCCAAAGTGCTATTAGCTAAAGATCTGGCATATCTAGGAAATAGGAAAACTGCAGCAAAGACCTGACACAGGACCTGAGTGATGCATCTATCCCTTCAGTTGATCCATCTACTGTTCATTCAAGATAATTTATTCAAATCATCGGTATATAGAGAGGAGGTCAGGAGAGATGAACAACAGTGAGTGTCTGCAGCCATCTGCAAAACAGTGGAGGCTCTGTCATGGTTTGGGAAGGCATTTCAGCAAGTGGTGTTGGAACCATCAGAAAAGCATCAGATTTTTCAGTGATCCCAAACACACCTCTAATTCAGTAAAAGCAAACCTGGCTAGAAAAGCATGCAATGAAACACACTGAAGCAGTGTGGGATCATCTTCACAGAGAACAGAAGGTAGCCAACATCCAAAGAAGAGCATTGAATGACCTTCAAGAAGCCTGCAGAACTTTTCCTGAAGACTACTTAAGGAAATTACAAGAAAACAAGAAAGTTCAGTTCAAATAGAATTGTACAAGCTCTATACACTGCATTTCTATGTTTGCTTGCACATGTTTCGATAAATTATTGCACCCATTTGCAATTTTCTTAGCAAAATAAAAAGAAACAATGGGTGGCTTGAGACTTTTCCAAAGTTCTGTAGCTGATATTGTTGTCATGTGTCAATCAACGGCATTCCTGCCTTCTCATTTGTAGAGAAAAGCCCCAATCGCTCACCTGCGACGGGGCTTTTAGGAGACCCTTAAAAACAAGGCGAATCTTGTGAAATGCATCATAACTAGAATTACTCTCTTGCGGTTTTTGCAGAATATGATGTTGTCATTATTTTGACAACATCTAATAGGATTTTTTCCTATTAGACATTTTTGTAAGTTATGGCCTAAAGTGTTTTTTGTGAAGTCACGAGGAACATAAAAGCTTTGATTGTGAGGATCATCCTTGAGTCGAAGTGAGTTTTTGTGCCAAAAATATGAAGCAGTTCCTTCATGATGTTCACATGGAATCATAAACGCCCACCCAGTGGCATAAAAAACTTTCACAAAGTTTTGTCTGTTAGGTGACTTAAATTGACAGTAAAGTTTATTCCCAAGGAGTTTTACCCAATGTAGCATCATCAGCAGTCATACCTTGTGAATGTGGGGGCGATATGAAACACATTTCATTTTAATGCTTCTTTTAGATCACATTGTGCCATAAAGAAACACCCTTCTTCGTGAACACAACTAAAGTCGACAGCATGACAAAGTAATTGCCTTTCAGTGGGATCAGACTGTTAAAGAGGGATTTGAATCATCACATCAGGAGCTCATTGTGTTGCCTCTTTGCTTTCCGGTCCTTTAAATTCACCAGTGACACGCTGCACACCCTTTTATCTGTGTCCTTGCTCTATAGCTAAGTGTTCAGACTTGTGGCTTTGCCTTTCAGAAGGAAGAAATAAATCATATTTAATGATGGGCAGAGATTATTCATCCTCTGCCACTTGTATCATGCTAAATTATATGTATTTTTTAGCTTATTTATTTGTGTGTTTTGTTTGTGTTTATTAATCTGAATGTGCTCTGTTAATCCAGGCAGATAAAGAATGGATCAAAGTTAAGACCAGTGTTTTGGAGAACCGTGTAGGAAAAAGGTTGAAATAGTTTTTTTTAAATGTCACAGGGTTGTATACCACATCTGAATTACTGGAATTACTGGGAAAATTGCAGCAGCTAATTGAGGTTTATTTATTTTTTTGTTCAAAGTGAACTTTGATGTTATCAACAAAACAGCATGTTCTGACCTTCCATCAATAAAAAAAAGAGGACATCTCTTTGTCGGCATGTCTCTTTTGTGTTGTGACCTGTTTATGAAGGTTGGAAAGCTTTGGAGATAGGGTAGTAACATTTACTTCTCACTTTCTTTCAAGCACACAAGCAGAGCACACACTTGGATACACTGTCACACTCATTTCTGAGGAAAACAATATGATAAAGTCTGCGATAAAACTGGGACACTGGCTGGTCACATCTGTGCAGATCAACAGAGCAAATGAGCTAATTAAAGGAAAATGTTGCCTCTGATTATGTTTTCGTCCAGTCTGTTCTCGTGATTTATGCTGCCCATTAATGCAGTTCAGCACTGTTCATATTGACAAATTAAAACTATCCTGTGGCCTGAAGTGCTGACATGCGTCTGCTTTCAGTAGGATGAATGTTTGTCTTGCAATTTGCAAAAGCAATCTTCAGTATCTAAAGGATGTAATTTTGCTTGAATGAGTCAAAACAAAATAGTCTGGAATCTTAAAACGTGTTTAGCCATGCCGCATGGTTTTATCGCAGTGTCGTCTCACTGCTGGTTAACTCAGTAATACATTTTCACCAAAAACAATTAAAAAATGCCCTTGCAGGCAGACATTTGTAAAAACACGGGTCCTTTTGAAAAGCTCACTGAATTCAAGTATGGCACTGTAACGGGATGCCACCATTGCAACAAGTCAGTTCACAAACTCTCTTCCCTCCTAGATATTCTTTACTCAATCAGTAAGTGGCATTATTGCAAAGTGGAGGCATTCAGGAAGTGCAGCAACTTAGCCATTAAATAGCAGACCACATAAAGTGACAGGCCATGTTCTCCGAGTACTTAGATGAATAGTGCATAAAAGTTGACAACCCTGTGGTGCGTTTTAAGCCTCCTCTGGCATTAACATCAACATGAAAATTGTGCACTGGGAGCTTTATGGGTTGCCTCACATGGGTTTCCGTGGCTGAGCAGCTTCTAAATTTATTGAAGATCTGCTGTTTAATGACAATAAAAAGGATAATACTAAGGAGTAAACTTTGCAAGACAATGTGCACAAATATTACTGCAGAGCTCCTGAAGGTGTAATGTGTTGGTGACCCAGTAGTTTTCTCCAAATGCTGCAGGGGCTCATTTTCAGCCCACATTCACCTTTTATTTTTCCAGTGGCACATTGTATTACCTAATGCTAGCTCAAAGGATGAGCAATCACACACAAAAAAATTCAATTATGTAGACTAAAGAAGTAAAGAAAAGAAGTATTACATCTGTAGAAACAGCCATGATTCAATAATAGTAAAAAAAAAAAAGAGTGAAGTGTTCCTAAATTAACATACTATACTAAAATTGGACAAGAAAATTATTATTCAAACAAGTAAAAGCTGGTCCATATCACCACTGAGGGTAAATGTGTGCTATAGTAAAGTTTCAGAGATTTGTGACGCTTTCATGACAAACAGAAACAAAAAAAGTTGGTCAATAGAATTGGGAAAGAACTCTGTTTCAGTAAAATAGGCTCAAGGTCTAAAACATGTGAAAGGTTCTGAGTAGTCGCCCAGTGTGGCTAGGCAGTAAATTGAGCCGTAATCATCCAGTCCATAAATATAACTCTGAAGTGCAGGCTTTCAGCTTTAATTCAGTGGGATGAATAAAAAGATTACATACAAATGTGAGGAACTAAAGGATTTTAACAATCCCGTCATTTCAGTATTTGGACAAATTAAATAACTCAAAATAAAATATTCATTTCTTATACTTGGTTGAAAACCCATGGCTGGCAATGACAGCCTGAAATCTTGAACTCATGGACTTCACCAAATGCAGGGTTTTCTACTTTTTAATGCTCTGTCAGGCCTTTACTGCAATTGCTGTTTGTGGCCATTTCTCTTTGAAGTTTATCCTTCAACAAGAGATCAGGTGACTGACTCGGCCATTCAAGAATATTCCACTTCTTTGCTTTAATAAACTCCTGGGTTGTTTTGGCTGTATGTTTTTGGGTCATTGTCCATCTGTATTATGAAACACCGCCATATCAATTTGACTGCATGTAGCTGGATTTGAGCAGACAGTATGTCTCTGAACACCTCACAATTCATTCGCTGCTCCTGACCTGTGTCACATCTTCAATAAACACTAATGTCTCAGTTCCACTGGCAGCCATGCACGTCCAAGCCATCACACTACCTCCGCCATGTTTTACAGATGGTGTGGTATGCTTTGGATCATGAGATGTTCCACGTCTTCTCCTATACTTTTTCCTGAACGTTTTTCCAGAACTGTGCTGGCTTTTTTTTTTTTCTAGATTTTTTTTTTTTTCAGTCTTCTCTTTATTGTACACTTGGATATTGATGCGCCTACCTCCTGGAGAGTGTTGTTCACTTGGCTGGCTGTTGTGAAGGGATTTCATTTCACCATATAAATGACTGTCTTTTAAAAATCTGAAATTTTAAGCAACATTCAGACTTGGTCTGTGCTGACTCCACACATGCCCAGTTCTATGGATCCATCTTGTTGTCTTTAAAGTTTATCACCTTCACATATTTGCCAGATGGTCATGGTTAACTTTTTTCCCATTTGGATTAACTAGGTGGATCATGTGAGCTTTAGTGTTCCCCTTTCTCATGCTCCACTTCCTCAGTGGAGCATGCTACAGGGAAAATTGACATCTACCATAAATCAATCTGTTGCACAATTTTCTGCCATTTTCTGCTGTTAAGTGCTTGGCAATTAGAAAAGATGTCCAATATAGGGAGGAAATTGTGGGAGGATGGAGCGGAGATTGAGTTCTGAAAGCCAGAAGCCATGACAGAAAGGACTCTGGTTTACTGCTAATAATAAAACAAAACAAAACATAATAATCAAGCTATTATTATATATTTGAAATCCTGATATCTCCTCTAGACAATGCTTCATATCTGATTTTCATCATTGATCATTTTCCAAATGGCAATTTTGAAGGATTTGTTTTAATAATTTTGAAGGACATTTATTTTAATATTCAATGCTGAACTGAGGCTGTGAATATTTCCATGTGTTAAGAGGAGATAATGGCATTGTTGTTTGTGTGAAAATGTGTATTTTTCATTTCTTCTCTTATTTATTTATTTAGTTTCATTAGTACTGGTAGAGACAAAAATGCAGGGAAAGTGCCATTAAACAGAACAACAGGGGATGCGCAGTGCATGCTTCTAGTGGTGTGCAAGACTTCACAGCTCCAAGTGTTACTGTACTAAATTTTACTAACCAAAGTGCCAATGTGAATGTCGTGGCAGGTTGTGGTCCAATAATCTTTTGACATGGCAAAGTTCCTGAATGAAACAAGGAGTTAGAAATGGTAGGTTTTTATTGTTTAATCCTCTGTTTTTATGAAAAGGGACTTATGATGTGTGGAAGCAAAGTTTGACACCAGAGTTATGATAAGTTATACACAATATGAACAAGAAATTTATTTATTTATTTAATGAAAACGCTAAATTCATGAAAATCCTAACTCCAAGAATCTGTATTCTTTACAGTAGAGCATTTTTATTGTTTTGCACTTTCAAAGTATAATACTTAATCATGACTTAGAAATCCAAAAAATATGATGCAACATTATTTAGCTTTTTAGTAATTGAGTTGGACCTTTAATGAATTCACAGATTCAGTTCACTTAGTTACATAAAAACACAACTGAACCTTGGTGAGGTGATAGATGAAGTTAATTGTCTTGGTCCTGGGTTGTCGGTGCTCTGTTTTTGGACTTTCAAGCGTTTATATTTTTCTCATAGTTCTGGGTTTTAGTATAGAGTTTAGTTCTTCTCTCAGTATTTCTTCTTCCACCTCTCGTGTCAGTTCCTCCCTGTGCCTACTTCATTCATGTGTCGACATTTCCCTGTTCAGTTCACTTCTCATTTACTGCTTTATTTTTAAAGTTATTTGTTCTTTGTGCCTTGCTTCAACTTTTATTTCCCTTGTCTTGTTATCTTATTTTGTTCAGCTGTGTCTCGTTTTCCCCAGCTGTCTCACTCTCCCGATTGTTCTTCTGAGGGTATGTATAGTGCTGTTATCCCCTTAGTCTTTGTCAGAGTCTGTTCTTGTGGTCAGTGTGGTACTTTGTGTATTCCAGCTGGCCCCCCTTCATGTCCCAGTAGTTTATAGTTTTTGGTTTTCCCGTTTGGATTATCTGCAATCAGCCTAAGAAAACAGCTCGCTTTTTCTTGTAATCAGCTTGCTTTCCACATCTGTTTTTTTGGCTTCATTCGCACTCCATTCAGTCTGCCTACAGATTGTGACATTAACAGCAGACTTTAAAGCTTTATCTTCAGGGTGTGATAAATGCATGTACAAAACCACAGGCCTGTGGTTACAGTAGTCCCTAGCATAGATAATATCTTTATTTCAGCAGTGCAAAGCATAGACCTTTTTAATGGTTGAGATCACTTGTCCAACACAATGTCACCTGCGATTTTAAAAGAAAGTAGACTTTTGTGATGAATATATCTGTTTAGATGAGTTCTATTTTTAATCAGTCTGTTGGGAAGTTATTCAAAGAAGTCATAATGCCAAAGTTGGTGTATGTAAAGGGGCGTCCACAGAGGAAGCCTGTGGATGTTAGTTGTGCATCTCTTTGTCACTGGTCGCTAGGTAACCCTCTAATGCATTTAATACCCCATTATATGTAAATTAACAATATGACACCGGTCACTCGCCTCAGATTTGAGAAAAGTTTAACTCAGCCTGACTGCTTAAGTTCGTAGTGAATGTTTCACCCACTGTTGTAGTGTGATTGCTTTGTGTGTGGACGCCATTTAAATGGTATGATGTTTAGTTAACTAGATTTGAAGAAACAAATTGTTTCTAATGTGAGCATATTTGTTATAACAGCATGGCACATGAAGTTAATGTGTCTCAAACAGCTCAGACCTCGGAGTAATAAACATGCCACAAGGACTTTTTTCCACAGAGAAGTATTGTTTTACTTAATAGCCAATCGGAGGGCAGATGTCACTTTTATCGGTACTGATTGTGTCACGGCTGGCGGGGTGAGCCGTGTGGTGTGGAGGAAAAGGAGGACCCAAAATGCAGGCAGCCGACTGATGATATGAGTGAGGGTTTATTTACAGGTGACAGTGGCAGAACAGACAACGAAGCATGAGAAAACAACTGAAGAAACCTAAACTGGGAGAACTAAATGACAAACCTGAGAGCATACAAAAGGTGTGTGGGGCAGAGAGACGCAGAGACAGGAACGGAACACCATAGAACGCAGACGAGCCGACAACGAACACAGACCGACACCCACTATATATACACACACACAAGGTAATCGGGTAATCGCACACAGGAGGGAAGAACAGCTGATCTGAATACACATGATGACTGGAGGACACAAGCTGAACACAATGACAACAGACACAGACCTTCAGAATAGAACAGGAAATCCAGAACACGAGCCTTCAAAGTAAAGCACACAGACTGATTTACAACACAACACGGGGACATGAACAGAGCACCAAGGACAGACACAGGTAGGGCTGAATATACACCAAACTTCAGGTTCAACCCTAAACTAGTACAAAATCAGAATAAACACAAGGCACAAAAAATGAACTTCAAGGAAACACAAAACGCTGGGTCAAAATGACCCAGGACCATGACAGTTTGTCGGAGACAGTTGTTTACCTGGCTGGTTGTTTGCTGAATAGCAGACGCAATGCAAGAAGATAAAAAAAGGTAAGACCAGCATGTCCTCAGCTCCCTGTATCAGGCAGTCAGACGCTCCCAGTCGTTCTTCTCAGACATAAATGGACAAACAACTAATCTGCTAAGCATTCTGCTTAATATTTGTACATTTACAAATCTTTGGGACTCAAGTGTTTGATCTGAAGTGGCCCCATTTAACCTCAGTTATTCTTCTGGATGTACATGGGTAGGTTCTAAACATTAATTTTTACTTCCCTGCTTCTCAGCAATAATCCTGCTGTTTCTATGAACATGCTGTTTGTACTGTCATTTAAATCCCATTCAGAGCAATGTCCTTGTGTTCTAAAGTGAATTACTGGAAAAAATCTGCTCGCTTTTCCACTTAGAGAGGAAATGGAAGAAGTCAGAAATGTTTGCTGACCTGATAAATGGAAATGTTCCATCTAACAACAAAACCCATTAAAAAACAGAAGAAATAAGGCGAGCCGTTTTGACTAAACGAAGGGTTGACTAAGGGTTTTAGAATTCAAATCTACTTGTTTGCTAAAGTTAGAAATACTTACATTTTAACACTGTCAACTGTTAAATGAGTAATTTTGGTAGTCTGACTTTGCAGACTGATAAATGTCACTGAATTAAACATGAAAACATTAAAAAGGGGTGTGCATCAAAGCTTGGATCCAAATGCAGACCCAATGGACAACTGTTTCTTTAGAAAAATAAAATCTTAATGGACAGAGTTTTACGAGGAGCAAGCTCCATGGGGGGTGAGTTCACTAAAAGAGAGGAAAAGGTGGATTAATCCAGTGAATGTGAGCAGGGACGTTAAGGTGAGAATTTTCAGAATGATAAGAACTGAATTGCTTACTTGGAGAGACGGAGAACAGTGGCGGAGTCAGCCAGGTAAATGAGAGAGTGGAGAGTGGAGTGGAGTAGCTAAGATGTCCAACCCTTTTCACAGGATTGTTGCGAGCAGGAGGAGAGGCGGGTAAGTGTCCAACAGGAAACATGGAGACTGAACCGGCCAGCATCAGAAGACCAGCCGAGAGGCAGGTGAGTACCCAGTATTGACACGACAAACAAGAACACTGAGCAGTATCATGGGAGATGATTTACCACCGTGAGGCAGCAGATGATCTGGCAAAGACTGGAAGCTGGAGCTGGTCTTTAAATGCTGCCTGGGAACACAGACATCTGCCCAGGAGGAAGGAACATGGACTCAGGGACAGGAATGGAAAAACATGACATTTTGTTTCTCTGCTGTTTCTTCAGATCTTTTAGCCGACTTCACACTGTGAGACAAGTCCTTTCAAAGGGTTGGGAAAGATCAGTTCTTAAGTTAAGGGTATTAAGTTTTTTTTATATTTGTTTAATATTTGTAATATTTATATTTCTATAATATTGAAAATTGTTTAATCTCGATAATGCAAATATGATGAATATCCAAAAATTAAAAAAAAAATTAGGAAAGGATCAAACAGTTTTTCACGCCAAAGTATAATTAGATACACATCCTGCACTGATGTGGATGTAAATGCTTCCACTAAAAGCAAAGAACAGAGATACAGTGTGTTTCATTAGAGAAGTGTGGGCAGATCTTTAAACTCTGAACAGAGCCATGTTCGATGTTCCCACTGCTCTAAGCTCATTGACTCCTAGCTGTATCTCCACTGTTAAAAGGCATAAATGGTTTGTTCCCCCATTGAAGTGAAAATTGTTCCTTTAAAGATGCTATTACTGACCTCAGTCGTCATGATGCAGACATAACCGTCTTCCTGCACCCTGAATACACTCGCTATTATTGCCACATGAAAAGCCTCCGTGGCCCTTCTGTGCTGAAACCGAGGCTTCCTGAATGCAGTGCAGAGCAAACGAGCGCTGACAATTACACACTGTCAACACATTAATCTGCAAAAATTTCAAAAGCCTAAACACTGATCCTGGCTTCATCAAACACAGCAGGATTAGATGAGGCTGATGCTTTTGGCACCAGTGAGTTTGTTTGTGACCCTCCTCCCTCTGCATCCTCTGGTCCCGCAATTTTCTTCTTCTACCTGAACAGTGCTCCCAAATAAGCCATCATTATCTCTATTTAAAAACGCAAAAGTAAAAAACAGGCTGGTTTCCTGGGTGAAGCCACTGAAGGTTAAAATGTACTGCAAGTGGCTGCAGAACGAACACCGCACTCTTTGCCTAATCTGTCTCTATGGCAGCAGTTTGTGTGTTTTAATGTCAGTGATATATATGGGTGTGTGTGCTTTTCTACTTACAATGTCCATGCAGTCCAATATGTTTGTTTTGGACCTGCACCCAGCTGTGTGCCTCTGTTGTGGGCACGAATGGCCAAGCAAATGACTACTTTACGAGTACACAGATGTTCACGGCCACAAATGAGCAAACAATTTCAGATTCCTCATTTTCTCTGCACATCCTGTGGTGGCCAACTGCTGCTGATAAAGCACAGGAACACAGAGGAATAATTGCCAACAGGCAGTGAGGCGTGGCGCTCACAGCATGCAGAGGAGACTACACATCCAGGACAGGACGAGGGTGTGAAGAGGTGATGGCTTTTATTTGGCACAATGAGCCTTTTCTCACATGAGGTTTATTTATACACACTAATCCAACTATCTGCTACGTTATAGGTGACGCCAAACTTGTGAGCCAGCTGCTACCACCAACCAGGACCTGAGTCAGTGCTCAGCCATCCAGAAAGAAGCAGGGCTTCAAGCAGCACATCTAGTTAACAGCAGAAAGATAGCGGCGTGTATGGACGTGTGGAGCGGCACAGCACTCCCTACTACTGTGCACCTTTTTGTGTTTTTCTGGTAATAAAATGGTTTTAGTTAAAAGATTGAATAGAATCTGATGCGCGAATGTCAAGGGGAAGATTATTCCATTGGGTGCGGCAATGGCAAAGGCACGGTCTTCTCTGGTCTTCAGCCGAGACCTAGGTTGCACTAAGAGCAGTTGACCTGATGATCTTAGCTGTACAGACAGAGGACATCAGCTAAGTAATCAGGTGCCATATTATTTAGGAGTTTATAAGTAAACAATACAATTTTAAAATTGATTCGATATTTGACAGGAAGCCAATGTAAGTTGGCTAGAACAGGGGTAACAGTATTACTAGCAGCCTGTCGCAAAAGCACATTCATTCCTTTTCTTTAACAAAATCTAAGATAACCAAAGATTGGTTTGAGAGGGATAAAATAGTATTTTGCATTCCCAAAGAGGCACGCGCGGTGGCACGGTGGTTAGCACTGTTGCTGCACAGCAAGAAGGTCCTGAGTTCAATTCCAACATCTTTCTGTGTGGAGTTTGCATGTTCTCCCCGTGTTTGCGTGGGTTCTCTCCGGGTACTCCGGCTTCCTCCCACCGTCCAAAGACATGCAGCTTGTGGGGATAGGTTAATTGGATAATCCAAATTGTCACTAGGTGTGAATGTGCGAATGAATGTGAGTGTGAATGGTTGTCTGTAACTGTGTGTTAGCCTTGCGACAGACTGGCGACCTGTCCAGGGTGTACCCCGCCTCTCGCCCTATGACAGCTGGGATAGGCTCCAGCGCCCCCCGCGACCCTGAAAAGGATAAGCGGAAGCGAATGGATGGATGGATGGATTCCCAAAGAGCTATATCTCAGCATGGTGTGCAGTGTGTCCAAATATTTGTAAAACTACAGAGATGTGTTACCAACATCTAGAGGTACAGATAGATGGAGTAAAGTGGAAAGCAGTTGGTCTGATTTTGGTTTTTCAAGGGCCTTAAAGGTGCAGTTGTGCCTAAATTATGGGTTTTGTATTAAAACAATATTCTGATACATCTAATCCTATCTTTCTGTTGTTATGAATCCATGGAGCATATCCTTAATTAAGATGACAATGAATCAGCTTATGCCATAATAATCTCAGGAACACAAGTCACTCAAGAGCAACCCAGAGATTGTGGTTTTGCCCCGAAGTTGTTTTAATCAACCCCGAGCAGCATTCTTTTATTATCACAACACAAAATGTTTTGTGATATTAAATATACTACAGGCTTTGGCCAGACAAGGAAACCCTTTGGCTTTGTTGATCCCCAGACCCTTCATCTCCTTCCACCTTGAGGCTGACATTTGTGGTTTAGAGGCAAATGTCACGACAACTTGGGGTTTATAGGTTGGGCTACTTTCAAGTGTTATCAGGGGTTCTAGTGCCAAATTATCCTAATGGAGCTCTTTGCTCCCAGACTGCTGGTTTATTTGTGGTTCCTACAGTTTTCAAAAGTAGAATGGGAGGCAAAATCAGCTCCCAGTTGGAATTTCGAGATAGACACACTCTCTACTTTTAAGATTAGGCTTAAAACTTGCCTGTTTGATGAAGCTTGTAGTTTGGGCTGGATCAGGTAATCCTGAACCCTCCTTTGGCTACAATCCAATAGGCATAAGCTTCTGGGGGCTTCCCATGATGTAGTGAGAATCTCTTTTTCCCTCACATCTTTTCATTCTTGTGTCACATACTCTGCATTTAATCATTAGTAATAAACTCTGGCTTTCTCTCGCCTGTAGTTTATCTCCAGTTGTGTCTGATCCTGCTCTCTTCTCTTTCCCATCACCCATGGCCGGTCACGGCTGCCTCTCACTGAACCTGCTGTTCAAAGGAATGTTTTTGTGTTCCCAGTGTCCTATGACCACCTATGAGCAAGCTAAGTCCTTGAACGTAACCAGTTGTTTGCACTTAGTTGCAAACCAAGGCGTCTCTTGATTGCAGACTTTGACAGAGATACACCAACCTCTTTCCCAAAAGTTGATTCTGGACGTAGCATTTTCCAAATGAACAGAATTAACTTTTTGGGGATATCCTTACCTGGATGACTGGGCATGCATCAAGACACCTACCTCCTTGCTTTTTCATTTTTCTAGATGTTATTGAGAATTTTCCTTATCTATGGGAATAGTTCTGTCATCATCCACTTCAGATGTCATCTGTGGTCTTTAAGGCCTTTTGATGGTGCTGAGCTGGCCAGTTCATTCATTTGGTATCCAATTGTTGACTTGGCCACTTGTAAAGTTTCTGCTGTCTCTCTAACAGGATCATATGTTCTTTTCTGATTTCATTTTTACCATTTATTTGGACCTCATATCAAGAGTTCCAATGAAACACTTTAATTGTGATTTGTTCATTACTTGTTATCAACTCCAGATTTTTCATCTGTTTTTCTAACAGGCCTCACCTGCCATGAATCTGCTTGTTCGTTACTTCTCAAACCACTTTTTATGGTTGGATTTTAAAACACACCATGTTGGAGCACATAGGCAAAATGAAAAGAACAGTCTACATTTTATTCTAGCCCTCTGTGTATATAAACTGATCTTTACAGATGCAGGAGTCTAATACCTGAAAGATTATGCTGTCAAAGTCAGTTATATCTCCTCCAGGGTTCCCAATCATGGCTGGTGGTCTGATTTCTCTTCCTGTGTGATCTTTAGCAGAGCGCTTGTAAAATGCAAAAGGTTTTCTTCCAGCGCTTTATGATGATGGAGTCGTGTCTTCCATTTTTAGGTTTACTCTGGTAATCAGGGCTAATCAAGCTCACTGCTTATTCACAAATCACAGGCAATCACCAGAACATTCACAGGGATGCCTGGTGTGACATTCCTCATCTTTTCTATAGAAGCTTTGTGAGGTTCAAACTGTCAGCAACAGAACCGTGATTTAAAAAAAGAAGAAATAATGTTTTAAATATGTTGCCTTCAGAAACATTACATCTGGCGGTAAAAAGCGCACAGAAACAGATGTGGTTTTCTGCCATCCTCATGATTTTTGCCTCATTGGTTTTCACTCTCGTTCTCTTTCTCTGCTGCTGTTTGAAGCACTCTTGTGAAAATGAACCTGTCCTGTGAGCCATTTACATCAGGCTCTCAATCCATTTTTCACTTTTTTACTCTCTCGTGCACCCAGCCTCACACTCATGCAACAGAAATTACACTTCTCTCAGTATTTACCATCCCATCTACCATCTGTAAAATCACTCTTTGTATTCCTCTCTGTCCTGAGCAGGCACTTTTATTTATTTATGATAACTACTTGGAAAAAAAATATTCTTTTTTCTTCTCCATTTACCATTGTCTTTACCCTTTTTACTCACCATCTCAGTTTTAGGTTAGTGAGTAAATCTTTAGGAAATTGCACACACATAATTATACAAAAACATTAAAAAGTATGTTTTAACCTCATTTTTTTTAATACTTACCATCCGGTATAGCTGTATCATTTTTATTTGTGAAGTACTTTAGAGAATGGCCAAATAGCTATAAAACTATGGCTTCTTTGCTGATGTTTTATTGTAGTGAAATTACAGAATTATCAGAAAATAATATCCTCTTTGTTCTGGATTTTGGAAATCTAGTGGAAAAAAAGTCAAAATCATTAACCTGCAACCAATAGTAATTTTAGCCATTTTTTCAAGTTAACACAAGTGAGTGAGTACACTTGTGCAACTGCTAAATGGAGAGAAAATGTGTGATTACAGAAGCTGATTTACCAAACAGTAAAAGAACTGCAACTTACTATAACACATGAAATCTCAGACTGTCTGTGAATTACTCCTAGATGATAAGTAAGTTGAGCAACCAAGCTTGGCACACAGGTGCATCTTGGGTCCCCGTAGATTCTTATCTATATCAGATATTCTGGCAGTATTATGTTGCCTAGCAACCACTGAGCAATAGGCTACAACAGCAGCAGCATTTATGCACTTGGAGCAATTTGGAAAGGACCCTGTATGTTCCCTGATAATAACGTCTCATGTCCACAAAAGCTGAATTATACATCATATATGTTGCTCATTATGCCACTATGTTGCCGAGCAACCACCTAGGAAAGGGCTACAATGAAACATTTTTATCAATTATGCAGTTATAACGGCTCATAAAAGCTTTCATGAAAGTACCATCTAATTTATATCAACAAAAGTTGAATTGCGCACAATACACTATGACACCATCACATTGCCTGGCAACCTGTGTAGACCTGTTTTTAGGCTTCATGGAGTATGAAGGGATACCAAGGTTGGTTTTTTTTTTCCAGTAACAACAGTAACATTTCATTTATTTGCACAAAAGTTAAATTAGGCCTTTACATCGTAAACTTAGCACATAAAGTGAGGAAATTTGCTG
Source organism: Neolamprologus brichardi (assembly GCF_056152115.1). Lineage (NCBI taxonomy): Eukaryota > Metazoa > Chordata > Actinopteri > Cichliformes > Cichlidae > Neolamprologus > Neolamprologus brichardi. The sequence goes on from NC_142108.1 coordinate 15,980,310, forward strand.
AGTATTTCTTTGTTGTAACAATGCTTCTTTACAATAAGTCTTACAGTGGAAAGCCTGTTCATTTTTCATTTTTTTCTTAAATGGTGCCATATTTATAATGAAAATGCATTTGTGGGTCAACCAGCAGAGCTGAGTATGTGGATTTCACATGAAAAACCAAAAAGCTTATTCTGCTTTTGATGCTTCTTTTTAACTTCTGGTAACACAGGTGCTAACAGCTGATTAGGGCTTGATTTGCAGCACCTGAGAGCTTCCACTCTTCTTTCCCAATTTTGTTACTTTTTGTGCTATGTTTATATTATAACATCATTTTGACTAGCACCCATCTAGCAACAGGCTAAAATCAGGCATTATAAGCGATTATCAATCTGTAAGAGCTTACTAATGGACAGCATTGGGTCACTTTGATTTCGCAGCCAACAGCACAAAAAGGCAGAACAGTACTGTAGTATGGGCATGTCCTATAAATTAATTACATAGGTTAGTTGCAAGTTAAATATAGAGACATACCTGCTATTCTTTGCAACGTCTGTATGAAATCAAACAAATGAAAAGTCAGAAAATGTAGTTTTTCACATGTAAGTAGAAGGAAGACATGGTGGCCTCTGAGGAATGTAAATATCTATGATTATATCCATGAGTGAGATGTAAGAGGGTTGGCATGTGTTTGGATATAGCTCAAAGGGGTGCTTTGTTCTGTTCATGTACAGCATCAGAGTTTAAATAGGTTTATGCTCTTAAGGCACTGGTATGTCTACCCAAAGCTCCCCTTCTGAGGTGGGAATTGTACAGGTTGGGTCCAAAAATGTCTGCATCTTTCTGAAATTGACAGTTCAACAAAGAGGTAGATTTGGAGTGACAATTACTGCAGTCAGCTTTTGTGTATGCAGCCAAGTACAGCTTTACGACTGCCTTCCAGCAGAGGATTTCTTAAAACATGTTATCCTCATGTTATCCCAGTTCAGAACAGCTGTAAACATTTCCCCTCTTGGATGATCAAACAGGGTGTCCTACAACCCATATAAATGTCTGCAGGCTTTTAATTTACTGCCTTTTCCTGGATTATGAAGTATGCTCATCTTTCCAGACAGCTGCCATTCTGCTCCGTTTTTCCCCCCTAAATGAACACAACAGTGTCTGCCCTGGCGTCACCTATGCTTCTTCTCTCATTACCCCCCACAGGAAAGAGCAGCACATGTTATCTTTCCCCTTTCCTCCACCTTCTCATTACTCTCCCCAGTTCATAGCTTGGTACTTTGGGTCTTTACTGAGTGCTGCTGTCCTCCCTCAGCCTCTTCCTATTTTCAGAAAATTAAAATCCATTTTCCTTTGTTCCGCTCTTGCCTCATTATAGCTTATTCCTCATCCCCTGTGGCTGGAATCAACACAGGCTTTTCATGAACACTAATTTCATCCTCTGCAGGAGACATGCAGCAGGCAAGAGGGGATTACACTGCACCTCATGGGGCCACTCAGGCCATATCACAGAAATCACAGAGGTGGGTAATCATCTCTGTGCGGTGTAATAAAAAACAGGGAGATTTGTGTGTATTCACTGAATGATAGTGGTGGACTGCACCTGTAGATGATTATTTCACTCAGTTATGCATTAATTAGATATGTGAAGTCATTTTGAACCCTTTAATTATTCAGAATAAAACATTTTTTAATTCCTTCAACAAGCCAAAATGATAAATGGGATTTCCCTCATTAGGATCCATGATGCTCATTTAGATAAGTGATGTCTTCAAATCTGCCTAATGATTCTTAATATTGATGACCACAAAAAGCAGGTGTTGTCCGATCAGCCAGTAATATAACACAACCTGAGTGCCACAGCAGATCAGATTAATCTCCATTTTAATTAGGTAACATGGATTAAGTGCTGAAACTAAAGGTGAATGTGGGCACTGTGTGTGAAATTACTCACATTTATATAGTGCATTTATCTGTTGTCCACATGTGTGACAGTTATGTAATGGACCCAAAGTATTGCATAATGAGTTGGCAATAACTGAGCATTATGCAGAGGTGCATATAGAGTAATGACCTGCTTAAATGACCATCAAAAATGTAGATGCTACATAAGAGGATTTATATATAGAAATACTAATATACTGCAGTGTCTGCTGATACAGGCATATTGTCATTAACCACGCTGCTCAGAATGATAGTGCTGTTGTTCAATTCAATTTTATTTTTATAGGACCAAATCATAGCATTTGCCTCAAGCCGCTTTATATAATAAGGTAAAGACCCTACAATAATAGAGAGAAAAGCTCAATGATCTCACAGCCCCTATCAGCAAGCACTTGGCAACAGTGGGAAGGAAAAACTCCCTTTTGACAGGAAGACCTCCAGCAAACCAGGCTCAGGAAGCCATGGGAAAGAAGTAGGACAAAACATTAATAATAATTTAAGATTAAATGCAGAGTGGTATATAAACATAGATGGAAAAAAGGTGAGTGAAGAAGAAACGCTCAGTGCATCATGGGAGGCCCTCAACAGCATAGGTCTAATATAGCAGAACTAAGGGTGGCCCAAGTCACGTGATCCAGCCCTAACTATATGCTTTATCAAAAAGGAAAGTTATAAGCCCTAATCTTAAAAGTAGAGAGGGGGTGTGACTCCCGAATCCAAACTAGGATCTGGTTCCACAGAAGAAAGCTGAAAGCCTGAAAGGCCTGAAAGCTGAAGGCTCTGCCTCCCATTCTACTTTTAAATTTTCTAGAAACAACAATTAAGCTCACAGTCTGAGAGTGAAGTGCTCTGATGAGGTGATAAGGTACTATAAGGTCACTAAGGTTAGATGGCTCCTGATTATTCAAGACGTTATATGTGAGGTGAAGGATTTTAAATTCAATTCTGGATTTACCTGGTGAAGAGAAGCCAATGTGGGAGAAATATGGTCTCTCTGAGTAAATTGAAGGTTTTTCAGAGAGCTTTTAGAACAACCTGATAATAATAAATTATAATAGAAGTAAAAAAAAATGCACAAATTAGTTTTGCAGCATCACTCTGATACAAGATGTTTCTAATTTTAGCGATATTAAACTGATGCCAAACTTCAGGAGTACAGTGGAATCCATGCTGACAAATGGAGCAACAGCTTTACAGAGGAAAGATCTACATCAAGAGGTGAGGGCAGCACAGCCAATTGTTGGGATGGCGCTCCCACATCTGGACTCCATCTATATGCTGTCAGGATGAGGAAGGCAGACAGTATCAGTGAGGACAGTACACACCCCGGACATTCTCTGTTTGAAGTCATCTGGCAAATGGTTCTGAACACTAAGAACAAAAACTCAGGAAGAGTTTTTATCCCAGAGCAGTGGCTGCCAACACACGACACAACTGACTGTGTGCACGCCATAGAAACACTTAAACTTCAATACAAATGCATACAATATGGCACTAAGGATACTTTACATGGTTAATGACACAATCGTGTACAGTGACACAATGTTTATTCATTTCAAAGAATCAAGATGGTCAGATTTAATAAATGTGTTTATAATATTTATATAATACAGTTCAGGTGTTTAAAGTGTTTGCTAAATATTTCCATATGCTTCCAGTCTTTGAGCTGAGCTAAGCTAACCATCATAAGACAGTGAGAATCTGTGCTGCTGCAACATCACTGCTTTAACAGTGACATCCTTGTTAAGCAAGGAAAGCTAGTCCATTATCCTCAGATGTGACTGATAGAGGATGATGATCTCAGGTCTCAGGGGCCCTGGCTTTCTTTGTGTACTTTCACATCGAGGTATGCCTGCACATTCCTGCACTGACAGATGAACTGAGCGGCTGATGTATGGCTGGAGATCTCTGGGATCATTGTCCTGTCTGTCAGTAGCAAGAATACCTTTGACACAAGAAAAACATTTGAAAATGTCATTACGTTTTTCAGTATGAATTATATTGACATCTATTCATTACTTCGTGCTTCCAGTGAAATTTAGAAATCTTTTTAACACTTGATAATGTGGCCGACCACTGACTGTGTAATAAAAAGTGTTTACAAATTAAATTCAAGACTCTTATTACATATAAATCCCTACATAGCTGAACTCCTGTGTATGTAGCAGACCTGCTGAGGCCTTATTTCAGCAGCCGGTGTCTCAGATCATCTGATGAAGCCTGCTCTGTACAACCACACTTCTAAGGTCGTTCCTCATTTCATCAGTTCAGCTGAATCAGTGTTTTGATTAAAAGCAACTGAGAACTAAATTTTATTGGTTAGCTTTTTCACACCAAATGTGGGAATGAGGAATGTAAGACCATATGCTTGACTCTGTGTTTTCCATTACTTGTATAAACAGCAGGAATTAAAACATAGATCTGTATGGTAAACTTGGTTTGTTCAACAGAAAATAAATGTATATAAATAAGTTTTACCTGAGGTGATGTGATGGAAACCAAATTTACACCTTAATAAGAAAAACATTTTTTGTCTTTTCTCCCCAAAAGGTGTTAGGCCAAAAGAGTCCCCGGGTATCTTGAGGACAATTTAAAGGTTCCAGGTAGCAACAAAGAGGAGAGGATGGAAAGGGGGGGATGGAGATGATGTTTTAAAATTGGAGGAAAACCGCACGGTACTGCAGGCTGCAGATGTGTGGTCAGCTGTGGAGTGAAGTCTGGGACAAACACACTGTGACGGCAAGTGTTTACTGCATAAATATTAATATGGTTAACAGCAGAAGCACCGGGTAATTCTTCCAGCTCAAGAACCATGAATGAAGTTTGAACAAAACAAGCAAAAAGAGTGCTTTGTGAATAAAATTCCTTTTGCATCTACTCCATTTCAAAAAAATCAAATGGTGGAGCTGTCGGTGTTTTCTCCATACTCATGTAAGTGTAAAAGGGCTCTGTTAATATAAAAACACTTTACATCAGAGACTGTTGGATATTCATACATAAGAGCATAGTCTTTTAGCTTCATATCTGTGTTTCTGCAGTCTCTCTCAGTCAGTTCATGAAGTGCCTCAGCTGAAATTGAAAGGATTAAGATGACATTTTGTACAGACCTTCAGACTCCTGAGAAGATTATTCTTTCAGACTTTGGTCAGGTCTTAACCTCAGGTTGATGTCCAGCTATGGGATTCAAGTCAATGTTTAAACAAAGTCCTTACAAACCACAAACTTTAATGAATGGGGTGATCTGCTCGGTTTAGATGATACAAAATGATAGATTACTGTAGAAAAAAGAAGTTTTACTGAATTTTCCAAACAGAGCAGTGAGAAGGCTTTCATCGCTGAACATGAAAGCGGTGTTTTCCTGGTAAGTTAAAAGGGTCAGCAGCTAGTTTAGAGTCAGAAAAGATAAAGCGGTGGCATATTTTAGGCCGGGCCCTTGTTAAAGACAAGTCGCTCCCATATGACATGCAGTTTCTCACTCAGATCCATCTCTGGCTTATCACATCCAATTTTAAGAAACAAACACTCGACAGCCAAAAGGCTTTGAAAGCTGACTTCACAGACCAATGTGTGATGTCACTGTTAAATGTGCTGTCTATGGCTTTTAGCTGGAGATCGTCACTGGTGGCTGAGTGTCATTATCATCTCAGCCTGATTCACCGAATGTCATTAAAAGCTTATTAAAGCAACATTAACAAAAAACACTAATATTATCCAATAACTCAGTCATGAATTATTTGTAAATGTGCATGTGTGGGTGGTCAATTTCTGTGTTCTGTTTAATGGGATGCAGTAATGTTGTAATCGATAAAACGAGCAATCTGTGACTTTGCAGGAGAAACTAATAGATGGACTGCAGTCTGAAGGGTTAGCAGGTGTGCTACTTCATTATTGCTGTTTCAAAGTAGTTTAAAGAGCCATCATAGTGGGTCTGATATCAGACAGATGAGACTCTACAGACAGGAGGTGCAGACCTGACCCAGTGGTGCTTAGACAACCAGGAACACCAGGAAGACAATATGGCTATCTATCTATCTATCGATCTATATATATATATATATATATATGTATACACTCAGTGTATATGAGTGTATATCCCCAGTCATTTGATTTTTGAACTCAACTTGACTTGACTGGCATTCAGCACTAATAGGTAGGGATGGGTATCGTTTAGGTTTTATCCGATACCAGTACCAAACCGGTACTTTTGACACGGTGCCGGTGCTTAAACGGTGCTCAAACTGGTGCTTAAAGAATGGAGAACACAAAATTGGTCCAAAAACCTCTCATGTTCAGCTGTTTTTGTAAAAAGATAACAACGTTAGCCTTTTCTGCAGCTATGGGGCATATATGGCATCACTCTTGGCTGGAAGCAGAGCTTAAACAATGGAAAAAACACAAACTTTGTCCAAAAACCTCTCATGTTTAGCTGTTTTCCACTTTTTCTTTAGTCATTTTAGCCTTTTTGGCCAGGGTGAAGGGAGTATCTGCCATCAAACAAGAAGACAGCCGCATGTAACTACGATGGTGTTTGCTAGTTCACCTTATGTGCATTAATGTAATAACGTGGTTAGCGTACTCAACGTAAATTACACACGGGCAACATGCAGAGAAGAACGGCTGCTACTGCCATCATCATCCGTCATCATTTCTGCTACACTGGCAGGGCTAGGGGCCAGGACTCTCCTCTTCGGGTTCTTGGGGGATGTTGCTAACTCCGGGTCCGATAACAGGCACCACACCCGCAGTAGATGTGCTCGGTGTGAGGTCTCGCAGCAAGCTATCAAATACGGCGCATTTCTTGGCTTTTAACAAAATGCTATACGTCGCCAGGTGTTTCATCAGATTCGAGGAGTTACCTCCTTTGCACAGTATCACCTTAAAGCATTTGTTGCAGGCTGCTGAGTTTGCATCTTTTGCTGTGAAGTACAGCCAGACTTTGACCGCTTCGCCTTGGGCATTTTTAATCTGTAGCTCTGCTCTAAAAGAACGTACCTACCTGGGCCCGCCTACTACGCTTGCAAAGGTAAAATGATTGGCTAGAATCCAAAGTGTATGACATAATGGCACCGGATACTGGTACCCATCCCTACTAATAGGACTCGAAGATGAAAGCGTATTGAAGGCATTGGAGGGTTAGAAGTTAGACTAGCTGGCAAAAGGATCTGCCACCGCCTGCACATAGCTACATTCACGTTAGGCTAACATAAACACAGCAGCATTGGTAATGTGTGAGAAGGGGCGTGGGTTAAACTGATGTTAAGTACACATTAAGGCTCAGTCCATGAGGTTCCGATCATACAGAAGGCAAAAACTGGAGCGGAAAAAGCAAATAGTTGCCTCAAGATGCTTTACTTTGTAAGTTAAACATCCTACAATAATAGAGAGAAAACCATAACAATCACATGACCCTGTGAGCAAGTACTATGGCGACAGTGGGATGGAAAAACTCCCTTTTAACAGGAAGAAACTTCTGGCAGACTAGGCTTAGGGAAGTGTGGCCATCTAAAGTAATATCTAATATAGCAATTAGATATATATAGCAATATATAGCATATATAGCAATATATGAACAAATTTTTTAGCATCTAACTTGTCTAATATACACACTGAATAACGTAGCCTGGCAAAAAATGTACTGACTTCTTAGACGGCCCGTCCAGAACCGTTTTTTATCATCTAAGAAACATTTCTAAACTCAGACTACTGAGGTAAAGGCAGAACTTGAGATGATTATTCATGCTTTTATCTCTTCTCGTTTGGGTTATTGTAATGGTCTTTTTACTTGTCTCAACAAATCAGCTCTGGATCGCCTTCAGACTGCACAGAATGCCGCGGCAAGACTTTTAACTGGCACAAACAAAGGGTCACACATTACTCCAGTTTTGGCTTCACTTCATTGGTTGCCAGTAAATTTTAGAGTTCATTTTAAAATTTTAGTTGTAACTTTTAGAGCTCTGCACGGTGAAGCTCCCCAGTATATCTCTGACCTGTTAAACCTCATGCTTCATCCCGATCATCTTGCTTTAAGACCCAGCCAAAGTAAAGCAGACCTGTGGAGATGCACATATTTTATATCTGGTAACAGGTAAAGAGACCTGAGAAAATAAACTGAATCTGAAACCATGACACTGTGCGATAAATCTATGTGGCAGTGCAGGTTATATCACCGACTCTGCACATTAACTCGCAGGAACGTGCGCTGATCCAAAAATATATCTGATGTTTACGCCCACGGGCGAGCAGTTCCTAAAAGGTTCTGCAAAAACCAAAACGTGAAAACTCATCCTTACTCTCTCCCCAAAGCTCCATCCTCTCAATCCAAATATCTTTAAAATATTATGTGTAAAATATTATCGTGTTCTTTTTGTGTTTTGTTATCAGCAGACATACACGCATCCATAAATAGATAGTGTGTGAGAGAAAAAGGTGGAAAATTAAAAAAAAATAGATGCACTCAGGTTTGAGTTGTAAAAGTCAACCAGGATGTACAATCAAGACACTTTCATTAGGTACACGTCGCTAGTACTTGTAAGTACTTTTATATTACTATTATAGTATTTTTATATAAATATCCAACAGTCTCTGTTGCTTCTCACTCACTTGGACAGTTGTCCTTCTGAAAGTGAAGGACCATGTATAGAAATTTATATAATTCTCAAACAGCTCATGTGTGACTTTTATTAAACCGTATTCCATTAAACTCACTTTGAAAGTACTGTAGTACTTTGTCAGTCAGGGGCGGATCCACACAGGGACGAGAGGGGCCATTTACACCTTTTCTAAAAAAAAAAGTTTTCTCAGAAGAGCTAATGATACAATAAATAGTTTTAAAGTGCTTTTGTAGATATTTTGTTGACTCAATTTATATAAAGGGGGTTTTCACATACTTCGCTGAAGAGGTATGTGCTGCCCTGCCTAGTCCTTTTGCCCCTTCTTCCCTCCCCCCCATGTAAAACTTTCTAGCTCCACCTGAAATCCCCTTGCACAGTGTTATCCTTAAAAGGCATCTCTAGTGTCAAATGTAGAATGAATGTGTGCATACACAGCACAGCACACAGATGATTCAGGCCACGCTGCAGTTGAAGCTGTACGGGATTTTGTGTTTAGCTCTGATCTTCAGATCTGGGTGAAACCTTTTCATAGATGATTCATAGATTCATAGACGATGCATCTAACATCTGCTCACTCCCAAGCCACACCTTGAATCTATTCCTGTTCTGTCTCACTTGTCTATTTTTACCTGAGTCAAGTATACAGCTGAGGGTCCTTCTGCTGCTGTGCATACCCTCTCGGCAGTAATAGTGTTTTGACACATTTTCCTGTTACAGTAGAAAACAGCCATCATCGCCACACACAATAAATGCCTGAGAGAACTCTCCTGTTCTCCAGACAGCACCCAAAAATAAACTTGCTGCTTCCCTCCTGATGTGCAACCCTGAATGTGGAGCTACACTCTTGAGTTTGCCCCCAGGGGCAGATGAAAGAGAAATCCTGATGAGTAGGATGCAGGTGAAAGACATCAGAGACAGTGAGGTGAGAGTGGAAATTAAAAATGAAGTTGAGAGGAGTGGAAAGGTCAGATGAGAGGAAAGGCCACGTGAGGGGGAAGAAGTGAAATCCAGATGACCAAATGCAGCATGAGGCTGTTATCTTCCTGTGATCTGTTCAGCATACAGAGCATGGAAACATCTGGCGAAACTGCGTATCTACTTCATGGATCTAAGCGCACATTAGCTGATGGTGGTGATGCAGAAGTTTTTGGATTAAGATGAAAGACAAAGCAAATGGTGTTAAATACAACAATCCTGGGCCTGGCATGTTTCAGATTCTTCCTTTTTGTTTTGGTTATGAGGCTCTGCAGTCCTCACACATGATGAGGTTTCTGGATGTTTCTGGAAGTTATTGTGTATTGGCCCTAAATGTATAAAATTTGCAGAAAAGAGGGAAAAGCAGCCCCAGATTTACACGTTTACAATCCTGAAAGAGATAAATGAATGCATGATAATCGAGCATGCACAGTAAGCTGTGACAGAAGCATTGTTTTTGTCATCATCATTGCAGAGTTTGTGTTATGCGCTATAGGAACGACAGACAACTCAATCTGCAGGATTGTGGTCAACTTACCAGCTCTTTTCATTAGCAATGTGTTAATGTATCACTAGCTCATAAAAGCACAGAATGCAGATTCCCCAAACTCACTGTGATGTTTGTACATTTGGTTTTGTTGTTGTTGCTGTTCAACTAACAACTCAAAATCAAGTATATTTAATGTAAACTATATGAGGAGGAAAGCATTTAATCAGAACATGAATGTCAAACAACTAATCGATTAGCCTTGTAATGCCAAGTTTGTCATATTTGATTAAAAAAAATTTTTTTTGAGGCCTCACTGTGTTTTTTTGTTTGTTTGTTTGTTTTACTCCCTAACTCCTTTATTGGTATTTGTTTTAAGATAAACAAGTTGTGAGCAGTAAGTGGTACAATAATTGTTTAATTTTAATTCAATTTTATTTATATAACAGCAGTTGCCTCAAGGCACCTTACATTGTAAGGTAAAGACCCTACAACAAAACAGGAAAAAAAAACAAACCCTAACAGTCAGATGACCCCTGTGAGCAAGCACTTTGGTGACATTTGGAAGGAAAAACTCCCTTTTAACAGGAAGAAACCCCTGGCAGAACCAGGCTCAGGGAGGCGAGGCCATCTGACACAAATCAACATTTAATTCCTTTATTTTAATTTTGTAGAAGCTTCAATAAACACTAATTTCACAAAGTTTGAATTTCCTGGTAATTATTTCATCGTTTATGCTTTACAAGGTTAACAAAACGGTCGCTGATCAATTGAATAACTTTCATGGTTGATCTAATGGGTGGATTGATTGATTTATTTATTTTTTAATTTTTCATGGAAACCAGTGATCTGAATTATGTGTAAAGTAGCTGTTATGTTTTCATCCACAGCAGTTTTAGGGCTTCTTAAAGCTGATCTTTGGAACATTTTGTCAATAAATCAGTCACATTTAGCTCACTATTACACATTTGCGGAAGTGTATTAGAATAAGCAGAAAGGCTTCTTTTTCCCTGACTTGTCCTTGGGCATATGTGACCACCTGGAAAAACAGTAGAAGCTATAAGATATTACGGTATAAGAAGGAAGATGATTAGAAACCTTAAAATCACTCACTGTGTGACTATGCACAGCAGCAACAATCATAAAGAGAGCTAAAAAAAATATTGTGCACATATTTTAATGGATTATTAGGGAGACTACAAGTGAGGAAAAACACATATTAGGTTTTTCTGGTGCTTTCAGCCAAATAATGTGGCCTTCATCTGCCTAGGCAGCAATATCAATAATGCATTTTTTTTATTCTTGTACATTAATTTGCACTTTTAACCTGCTAAACTCCTCATTTAGAAATACCTTAACACCTATTTAGATTTTACAGTTAATTATTTCTAGAAATTAGATTCTCTCTACTGCTCAACTTCAACATGTTAAATGTTGCTAATCAAAACTTGTCAAATGTAAGTAGCTACAAACACAGCATATGGACAAAAGTACTAGGCCACGAATGGGAGAAAGCAGTATCCAATGTCCGTTATAGTACGTCCTGTGCCAGGTTACAACTTATCCAGTTCAAGGTGTTGTACAGGGTTTACTATTCAAAGTCTCGTCTGTCTGAGATTTACCCACAAGTAATGGATCAGTGTGAGAGATGTCATGCCACCCCATGTGACCTAGGCCATATGTTCTTTCTGTGCCCAAGACTCCATGGCTTCTGGAGTCAGTATTCAGTTATTCTTTCCAAGGCTCTTGGGACCCAAATCTGCATGGACCCTTTTCTAGCTGTTTTTGGGCTTCCAGTCAACACTGGTCTAACCGACCCTACACACTTCAAAATATTAGCCTTTACTTCACTTTTGGCTAGACGTTGCATCTTACTCCTTTGGAAATCTTCAAAGCCACCTTCAGTTTCTTTTTGGTTTAGAGATGTGATGTCATTTCTTAAATTGCAAAAGATAGGCCTTGTGGCGAAGGGCAAATACAGAGAATTTTATCGTATCTGGGGCCCCTTCGTAAACTATTGCAAGTCATTAAACGCTCTACCAGCTGATTAATATCATATCCCCCCCCCCCCCCTTTTTTTTTTTTTTTGTGTGTGTGTGTGTTTTGGGGTTTGTTGTTTGTGTTTGTTTTGGGTTTCTTCTTAGGTTTTGTTTTGTTTGTTTGTTTTTTTCAATTTTATTTAAGCGTGTGTGTGGGTGTGCCTGTGTGTGTGTATTATCGTATCTGTTCATGTAAGAAAAACCAAAAAATATGTGAGGGGAACAGATTGTATTGTCATTGTAAACTAATGTACACTTGTCTCTCAATAAAAATATGAAAAAAAAAAAAAAAAAAAAAAGTACTAGGCCACGTCCACATTACACCTGCAGGAGCTACTCATGGAAACCTGTGCCGTGAAGCTCCCAGCGCACTGTTTGATGCTGATGTTGATGCCAAAGGACGTTTGGATTTCTATGTGTTATGCACCTCAGCATTCGGCAACTCTGCTCTGTAACTTTGGGTTAAATTGTATTTCCTAAACACTTCCACTTTGCAATAATGTCACTTACAGATGTGGAATATATATGAGGAGAGAAAAGTCATTAAATGACTTGTTTGCAACACTGACATCTTATTGCAGCACCATGATGGAACCCAGTGTGCTCCTTAGTACTACTGTGTCATAGGCAGAAGGGGGACCCAAACACAGGACTGCAATACAAAAACGCCAGCTTTATTACTCTTACAAAGATACAAGAAGCACAGGCCTGTAGCAAATAAGCCACAGAGAGAGATTCTTAAGGACAAACAGCCATGAGGGATGACCCGACAAAGGACAGGGGAGACTCAAACAATAAATACACAACAGAAAATGAGGGGAGAGAAAACAGGTGGGAAACACAGTGGGAGCAAATTTGGAGTAACAACACAGAGGTTATACAATACAAAGCACACAGGACAAGAGGCTATCACAATAAAACTGGAAACATAACTAAGGCTTAGATACTACGACAAAGGAACTTGACACAGACAAGGCAGCACACAAACATGGAAACATGTCTGACTTCACAATGAAACACAGAGAAAAGACTAACGAACAGAAAGTCAACAAAAACACAAACACTAAAATCATCAATAAGAACCACAACATGGATAAGAAAACTCACAAGTGTGAGGAAAAAACAACATTATTGTCAAAAACAATAAAGAATATACAGAAATCAAAACTGACCCTGACATCTATCCAAGCAGGAAAAGCAAAAGTCTAGTGTGAGTTATAATTTTTATTCTCTAAAAATGACCCTGTACTAGATTTGATACCTGGACTGAGAGATTACAACTGGGATTGCGTTTATTCCTCTATTCCATTAAACTCTGAATTGTGAGGCCTCGGATGCTCTGTTTCCCTTTTGCTTCTGCCAGCATCAGAGCCCCGTTTTTCTCCTTTGTTTAAAGTGATAATTTAGTTCCGTTTTATTTATATAGTGCCATTTCACAACAACAATCACCTGAAACAAATATTTAGTTATACCTTTCATTACAGTGCCATAGTTAGATAAACTTAATACTATCTGTGAGAAAACTGGAGCTACGTGGATTAGATGAATGGTAGATTCCCGCATTTGTGTTCAAGGATTATGTTATTAAAGCAATGGCTGCTTCAGGTGGATATTATGAATTGATTGAAAAAACAACAGATGCTGAAATACCCAAACTGCTGCATTTTAATGTAATGAATAAAACACGACCAAACAAAACAATAAGAGTATGTATTATAGATGGCCCAGTAGAGACAACCTAGCTACAGGATCTTTTATGCTAAGATGCACAAACCAATCCTTGTCTTCCCATTAATATTGACGCCCTCTTCTCATCTGGCTTTTGATAAAAGAGCAAAACAATTTCCCTCAAATCATTCCTCCATTCCTCAAACAATCACGCATGTAGTGGCAAACAGTTTTGACTCCCTTGTCATCTTTGACTATAATTTGTTATATTATGTAGCTGGTGAGGAAGAAAGGATATTTTTTTGCTGTTGATGATGTTCAATCAAAATAAAAAGTCAATCAAAACAAACTGGGGGAAAAAAATCAATGTAATTACACCACTGGAAGTATCAAAGTAATTTTCTTCTCACCTTCCTGACATCATCTTAAACAGGATGAAAGTAATTGATTCCTGTGCAAAGCACTTCAGCATACTGGCTGCACTACAAGGACAGGGACGGTGAATAAGAGAAATGCAATAAGGACCCTGAAGGCTTCATTTAATCTGAGCAGATGTTTGAGACTAAAATACAGCAGCAGCTCTTCAAACATGAATGAGCTCTGTGATACAGAGAAACTGGATCTTAATGTCTTAGAGACAGACATAATCTTGATGACCTTCATCACTCGTCCTCACTGAACTGTGGTCATTAACTATTAGATAATTTGACAGTGTCACCAATTGCTGGCTGAAAACACTGAAGGCAATTTTCAGCTCTTGAGTTCATAGATTTGAAAAAGGATAACCTCAGTTAATAAATGTGTGGAAACATGAAGCAATAACTAGATCCCTTCCATCCTTCCCTTTTCTGCCTCATATTCAGGTAGTCCAAACCTCCTTTTCCCCACCCAGGGCTTCACGGGGGATAACAAAACATTAGCAAGTCAGCCAAGAGATGCAATCTTTACAACATTTCCTCAGTGAAGTCCTGAAATACACGCAGGCATGAAGAAGAGCTCGATTTCTTCTGTAGGCAAAACTCCAGGTCGATGTCCTGTAAAGCTCAAGTTATTCCAATACACAATAATTTGCTGAAGAACAAAAGACCAAAAAAAACCCCAAAATACTCAGATCCACCACCACCTACTGCTGCACACAGCACAGCGACAAAGAACAAAGAGGACCCCCTTCATCTGAATTTTAGCCTTTATTCCTCGCAAAACACCTAAAAACATGCTTTAAAATTTCAGTGGTTCATTTCCATTAAGAGAAATACACGAGAAAAAATTATTTACCTGCAAAATGCTCCAGGAGCACACACGCAGTGAAGAGGTCCAGTTTAGTAACTTGAAACAGCGAAGGTGAGGCTTAGCAGACATTCATTCATGTCACCTACAGATGTCAGTCAAAGTGGCCACACCCCTAACTCTAGCAAATAGCTGGATTAGCTGTTTAAAAAAAAAAAAAAAAAAAAACACCGAAAGAGTTTTTCTACCAGGGTGCAAATGAGCTTTTAATGCTGTAAAGTTTTATCATTTGGGACTCTGTGGGGATTGGCTCCCTTTTGGAGTCTGCCTGGAGTTACGGCAATTTCTGACGCATGGCCCTTGATAAAGACACCAAACTGATCCTTCAATCTTGTTTCTGGAGGCTTGATCAGCTGGTCACAGCAGGTCTCACATGTTCCTGCTCATTTTTCTTTCCTGTCAGTTCCATCTCAATGTTTTAAACAAAGGTGAATCAGTGCATTCATTGGTGCGCCTGCAGCTTCAGCACAGAATATTGCGTGAGACCCTGATATCGACCTGGCTACTGTTTTTTATGGATGTAATAGTGGTTATTACCTGCAAGCTGCCAGAAATCAGGGAGGAAATGTGATTTATCTGTGGAGGGCACAAATGTAGTCTAACAGTGTGCAATGAGCCGCAGCTTTTTAAAACACTTACTGCAATGAAAATCTGCTACATCACAGAGAAGCTTGTCATTTTCTGCCCTGTGGTAAGTCTGCTGGGGATAATGACGAGGTGGCGTTGATTGTAAAATGCTGCGAAGAATCAATCCATCAGTTAAGCGCTTCATGAAATGAAAACATTCCTGTTTTTTTGTTTCTCTGAGCTTTATGTGCTTTCATTAGCTTTTAAGGGACTTAAAGAAAACATTACAAAGTGTTTCCCTAACAACCAGTGGTCACCAGGTTACTGACCAGTCCCTAGGTCTCTGTGACTGAGGTATAGAATATTGCAGTGTTTACTTGACAGCATTAGCTATATCATATTTGCCTTCATCTTCTTCTTCTTTGCCTAATTCTTTTCCTTCTCCTTCTTCTTCTTCTTTAGGGGTCACCACAGTAGAGTCTTTACATCCCATCTCCAAACAATACATCACAGCAGGTCTCACTGTTTTACTGGCTTATGTTTTCACCTCTAATAAATCAAAAGTAAAATGTTGGAACTCGTATATATAACCCCTCCTATCTAAGAGACATATTATTTTTTAATATTGTAAATTTGGCATCTTGTCCAGGTTTGAAGTCTAAAATAAAAAAATGAAGAAATAAAATGTAAATGTAAGTCCTGCCCATTGATCCACAAAAGGCAAAATAAACACTCTAACCTTAGTTTTGCTGGAAAATGGGCTCCGATTGCTGTGCTGTTCCATTACTGAAGAATGTGTGTTTCAGTGTTTCGTAATAGTTACATGACTCCTTTGGACTAAAAGACACTGCAGGCTTTATGTAGCTCCCATACTCAAAGCTGAGGTTCAGTACTCCTCCTAAAGTCTTGCCTTACATGACCTTAAACTCAACATGAAAATGTATGAATACATTAATGCATTTATGACCACATGCATATGATCATCACAGCTAACAAAGTGTTCATGCTGTTTTAGTGGTTCTCAGAAACCTTTTCTCTCCAGTTTGTTTCAAGGCTTGTTTTCCAGGTTCGGTGTAAAATGAAAGCTGCTTAGTATTGGCTTCACGTCAGTTTCAGTCTCGGTTTTCTCTCCCAGTATTCCTTTTACAGCAGGATTTCCCTCCCTCACTCTTTCTTGTAGCCTTTATTAAAGCTTCTCCAGCATTATTCACAATGACTGTTGTAATATTTTTATTTGATTAGAAAGTTGAATTTCAAACATTAAAACTCAACTGCTCGACTTCAGCTGCTCTATTAGCTAAATGCTGTTAGAATCAGTAACTTGCCATCATATCTTTTATAACGGTCAGCAGGGGCAGCCTCCAGATGAATGGCTGAATGGGAGTGTGCTTTCAGAATACGCTGACCGAATACTCTAAATGGCTAAATGGCCTTGGCCTTCACTTGTAGCCTGAAACGAATTCATGAGCACTTCTCTGTGCTTTATGAGGCAGGTGAACATTAGTGCTCTAAGCTCTGATTCTGAAGAGTTTTATTTATTGCAGCAGACTAATTTCCGACCAGTGATTAGATTTTAATTTATGGCAAATGGACACACACAGGCACACAAGAGTGCACTGTTCTGTTGAGATTTGTCTTTTTCTTCGCGAAATATAACACCATGTGCAGAGATCACTCATAAATTGATAAACACTTAATAATGAAGTGAGAAACTGAAAGACCCTTTTCTTTTTCAGCTTTTCACCACAACGATTGATTCTTATAGTCATTTAATTTTTTAAGTCATTAAGCATTTCATTGTCATCGTCTCGATGCATGCTCAATCATCCAGGTAAGTAAATCTCCAAAAGTTGATTCTGTTCATCTGGACGTAGCGTTTTCAGTGGGAGAAATGTTTCGTTACTCATCCAAGTGAGTGAAGCGAGACTTAAGAAGTCACTTAGATGAGTGAGTGAGCCTTAATGAGCCTTAACATCAGTTTAACCCACGCCCCTTCACACAGTTTACCAATGCTGCTGTGTTTATGTTAGCCTAACGTGAATGTAACTATGTGCAGGCGGTGGCAGATCCTTTTGCCAGCTAGTCTAACTTTTCTAACCCTCCAATGCCTTCAATACGCTTTCATCTTCGAGTCCTATTAGTGCTGAATGTCAGTTTCATAGATGCTGTGTTTGACTGCAACATCTGCAGCAACATCTGGGCTGATATGTCTGAGGAAACAGAAACAGCTGTTTTTGACCTTCAGTTGTTCCTTGGCGCTCGTTTGCTTTTAGTAAGTGCAGGAGATGAAATGGCAAAAATCAAATGACTGGGGATATATGTCCAGTCATGAATGAAAAACAGTCAAGTCTAAATACACATTATTTAGACTTTTTACATCTTTATTTAAAGAAACGTTGTAAACTTGAAAATGGTAGCGTAGGACAGATGATGTAAAGTGCAGTGATCATCTACAAATATATTTCATTCACAAACTTGTGCTTCTATTTTTGACTAGTTTATATGAAATATGACAAAACATAATTTTATGTTATTACAGTACCTCCTGCTACCCAAAATGTTGTCTTTAAGTTGAATTTATCATCCAATTCAATACGAACAACTTTTTGTGATATTTGATGTGTTGTATATGTCTGATTTTGAATTAAATATAGAGTTTAAATCACTAGACCATTTTTTCTTTTGGGGAGTCTTTGGGGATTTGGGATGGTAGTGGTAAATATATATATATATATATATATATATATATATATATATATATATATATATATATATATATATATAATCAATTAGATATTTTGCAAACTAAATATTAAAATGACACACTATAATAATTAGTGCAAGTGGATTGTGATACAGGAGCTGAATGGAATAAAAATAATCTTTTTCTTGAATTTAATTTAAATGCATTAGTTTTATAGTTTTGTGTTTACAGTGTTTGTAGTTTTATTTTTCTTTGAGACCGCTTAGAAGCTTGAGTGTGTTATGTGTATTTCATGATGCAAAACAGTGAAGCTCTGAGGCATGTTAAAAAAGAAAATACACGTCTTTGCACCCTGCAGCTCTTTGTCAGGTAAACGCACACAAAATCCAACATCCACTTTCACACGTGCATATTATACTCCTTCCATCCATCGTCACATATATATTTGTGTTCAGTTGTAGTGAAAGCTACCATTTTTAAACTCACTTTGTGGGAAATTCCAGGTTTGTCTTTTAAAGGACGTGCTGGTGATGCTGCAGGCCTGGACATGCACCAGTCAGTGGATGAACACCGAGACCAAAGGAAGGAAATATCCATCCTTATTAACTTGTCCTTTGAGCCAGTGCCTTCTAATCAATGTCTGTAAGTGCTGCACATATTGCATTTTTCCTCTTTTTACAAGAGAGTCCTTCGGTTCAAAGCCGTCCTTGACAACTTTCTCTGCCAGCCTTAAAGACACTGAGGCAGCTCAGATGTAGATGTGCACTTCACTTTTGTTTTTTATATATATATATACAGATAGATAGATAGATAGATAGATAGATAGATAGATAGATAGATAGATAGATAGATAGATAGATAGATAGATTTAATAAAATGTCTGTTTGATCACGCACCATCCAGAATTTATAATACAGCATGCACAGCTTATAGTACTGGGTTAGGTAGAGTATAAATCTTGGAGACACACATATAACATGAGGAGCTAATGTCCTCATTATCATGCACATAATTATTAAAATGAAAGTAAGGCTGCGGCAGTGATTTAATATAAAACTGTAAGGATTATAACTGGAATCCCAAACCATCCTCCCTGAGCACTGGCAGCGCTTTGAGGTACTATTGAAGAATCAAAAGTTATGCTAAATAATGCAGTGGAGTAAAAGTGTATCATTTACATCTTAAAAGCATTACAGTAAATGTAACCTGTGGTTATTGTCCTGCACTGCTAAATGTAGAGCAGATGAAGAAATGTCTGTAACTGAAGTAAAGCACAAAGTGCAACAACATCAGAGCCAACAGCTGTTGAGATGTTTTCACCGGGACCATCACAGCGAGCCGTCTCACTGATATTAGCATGCCTAAAATGTGAAGCAGGGTAAGCCATCTGTCGTGATCTGTGTGATCTATAGGTTTTGATGATGGGGTTCTTTTAATTTATTTATTCTTTTTATTCACTTTACTTTTCCCCACTCTTGTATTCTAGTTTTTCTTCTAACGTTTTTTTTTTCCTTTATAAGTGTGATTTTCCCCTGCCTCTGTATTTTGTGGTTCCTCTTCTGGTTGTTTCCTGTTTTCTTTTGATAGTACATGAGATAGTCTCGCTCTTGCTTTCATTTTTATTCAAGCTTTGTAAATGTCTTAATTAGTTGCAGCCGTATCTTGTTCCCCTCCTGTTTCCACTTCCATGATTACCTCATATATATGTATATATATATATATATATATATATATATATATATATATATAGTCCAGTGCTTCCCTTTAGTGTTTGTCTTAGTGTCTGTTTATCTTCCTAAATGTTTCCTGGATTTGTTATTTCTTTGTGTATTTTTGGATGACTTTAATAGGCTTTGTTGTTTTGTTTGTTTGGGTTTTTGGTTACTTTCTGCCTGCTTTCTGGAGTTGCACATTTTGTCCCTTAACCCGAAAATCCAACATTTGAATTGTAATTACCAGAAACTTTCAAAGCCAGTGAAGACTGATTAGATTTCTGGTTAGAAACTTTTCTAGCAATATTTCATGAACTAAACCCAAGTATACATGTGAAATATTCACAACAACAAACTGAAAATAAAAGTTGAAATATGAAAAAGTGATCAAGGACAACAAAATGTCACATCTGTTCCCATCTAAATAAAGAACACACACATACCGTGCATATGTCTGTGTGTGTGTGGACATGTGTTTGTGTAATGTTTGAATTCAATTAGGAAGGGTCTGGTGAGTTCAAGAGTGTGGAGTCACGCTGGATTCCCAGCTTCATACATTGTGGCCTCAAATATTTAACATGAAATGAGTGGGGAGGAGAGCCAGAGAAAATTTAGACAAGAGTAACATTACAAAGCTGCAAAAGAAATTCACATTTTAGAGTCAGACTTCAAACATTTGGGGTTTAGAGAAGTTACCGAGTGCTTCTTTAAAGGAAATTATTTGTTTTCACTTGTTTTCTACACAAGTGAGCAGTAACGCATTTTTAAAAATTGCCATGTTATTTGCACTAGCGCTTTATACAATTGATTGTTTGGGGAAACCTGTATAAATTCTTGAAGGATATTTACATGTGTGCTTATGTTGTTCTGACCTGTGGAATTTTTTTTAATTTTCATTTTTTAGAGGAGTAAAAAGGTAGATGTGATGTCTGATTAATGGCATATACACATGCAAGATGCTAATCAGCCATTAAGATTTCTTATTGTATAATTGAAATCTGACAGCACGTGTATCTGTGTAATCTTTTGGAAGTTTAGCTAGCTATGTTCTGTTGCTGTGATATCAACTTTTTTTCCCTTCAATTTGCCTGTGAGGAAGCATTTGCTCAAAATTATGATCTGATTGCACACTTTTCAAAGATGAGCTCTATAAATTCTCTAGACAATGTCAAAGCTGTCAACGGGGGCACAGCACAGCACAGTGGGTCGCAACTGCTTCACCTTTAAGAAAAGAAAAAAAAACCATACAAAAACAAAAAACTTACACCTAGGACATAAGCATATGACAAAAAATAAAAGATGTTTTATTCAACATGTGTCTGTCCAACAATATTAAGGTCTGCCTGCCAGTGCCTCTTAGACTTATTAACTATAATTGAATTATTGTTTAATCCAGTGATGTCAAACATGTACCACACCAAAGGTCCCACTGGGTGACTTTGCAAAGTGTAAAAATTGCAGAGTGGCAAAAATTTGTTATTTTGTTAAAAATTGATTGTGTCATGAGTGATTGCGCAAAGTGCTGTAGTCTGATCTAGACATTTGAATCACCCTCATGATTATAGCCTTTCAAATTAACAATACATAGCCAATACATAACCTAATGAAAGTAGTTTGATCAAGCAGAAGCAAAACAAAATAAGTATCATGCTATACTGCTAGAATGGGTCTACATTGCTGAGCTTTTTCTGAAACCAGATAACCTGGGAGTGACATCACTTACGAGTTCCGACAGCCAAGTTCCCAGGCATCTGTAATATGTGAATTATACTACTGAATTAGATCTACATCATAACTTTTAACCCTACACCACAACCTTCTATGTAACCTGACTTGCACCTCCCAAGAAATGTAACTACACATCAGGTTGACGCATGCCATAACGACATGAATGGTGTGAGAGGGATGTAGGGACAAAAAGAGTTTCTGGTTACTACGTCAGTTGGGACGTAGATCTCTTGCAGAAGTCTAAATCAAGCTCAACTTGGGATGCTGTGACGCTTAAACCGGAAGTGCCCAACCGGAAGTACTCAGTACTCAGGCACATATTTCCATCCCAGAGACTGACAGACACCACGAAACTGCACTTTCAAGGACATGGTTCATGTCATGGTTATATATAAATAGCAATTTCCCCCCCTCTCTCTCTCTCTCTCACTCTCACACACACACATCCATACAGTATGTATCGAGACAGAATAAAAATGTTTTCCTTCCTTAAAACATTATCTTTCCGTCTTTGGATTCCACCCACCACATAGGTATTAATGGTAAATGGCCTGCATTTGTATAGCGCTTTTCTGGTCCCTAAGGACCCCAAAGCGCTTCACACTACATTCAATCATTCACCCATTCACACACACATTCACACACTGGCGATGGCAAGCTACATTGTAGCCACAGCTGCCCTGGGGCGCACTGACAGAGGCGATTAATATTGTCATGTTTGAACTATTTCTCAACAGCAGCTTCATCCTGGCAGCGTGCTCACACAGGGCAGTGTCTCAACAGGCCACATTCAGTCGGTGATTTCCATTTATTGATCCTTATCTGGTTACAAGCTTTAATTTTTCTTATAATCCCGTCACGGTCTTTCTGTCTCTGAAAGAGGAGTTCAACTTTGTGGTCAGCTAAGGGGGCTAACAAAAAAAAAAAGACAAATAAACTGTAGATCACATCATTTGTTAATTTGCGGAGAAAACAGGTGAGCGCATTTTCTTGCAACGTGCGCGGACACAAGAAAATGCTTATGATGAGCATTTCAGGACATGGCTGCTGATTTGGACTGTGCCAGAATACGTGATGACCTTTGAACCTGGTTATGAAAGCTATAAAAGACCAAAGTCCAGAAAGAAAAAAAAACTATGGCTTAATTTCACTGCTCTGCAGCTGGTGGAAGAATAGTCTAAAGTAAGCTTTTCTCTGCTAAGGAGACGCGATGTCCGACACCTTGTCCTGAGACGGGAGTGCGCATGACGCAGGTGTTCGCTGAAGTTTTCAGCCGTGAGAGCTGCGCACACCTCCGCAGACCGAAGGAGCACGGAAGGCGCTGTAACCAGATCCCGAGTCTGTTATTTCACCTGCCCGTGCTGTTTCTAAACACATGCATGTCTTTTGAGGTCGATCGGGAAGGATGAAGAGCGTTTTTCTTCGCTACGTTTTTCTCTGGGTGACGTTACAAATGATTGCTGTACCTGCCACAGGTGAGTCGCTGACTTCGGGATACCACACCGATACGATAGAGACGATGGGAAGGTATGACGCCGAGTGAAAGATAAACAACAGCACGCAGGTATAATCCACAAGCTGAAAGCTGGCAGTGGCATTTTAGATCCAGAGTAGGAAAACATAACTTTTTAAAAAATCGAATTGTGGGCGGAAAGCGCGTTTTAAAAAAATTCTTACAATGAGTTCAATGTTTTGTTTTGTTTTAATGTGTTGAGTTGTTTCGCAGGCATTTCATGAGTAGAAGACCAGAATCATTTCCACATGCAGTCTGGTTTGAACAAGCTGTCACACGGATGGCGTGTTCCGGGGAATTTAGTGGTTTATTGCATAACAATGTTTTATTACTTTTTAATTTAGGAAAGAAAAACAATATAATCAGTATAATTATCTATAATAATCATAACGGTTTCTAAAGGCTGTCTGCAATGTCACTATAAAACACAGAGTTTTATTTCTTTTTAGGAAACCTTTAATCAACTAAAAAAAACTTTTGAATACTAGTACTCAAAACATTCAGTGTAATAGTACTAAGTGCTTGCTCTCCATCATAGTTGAGACATAAATATTGTATTTGTACACCTATAGATAAGTTAATGGCTTTCAAATGAAATAAGATGCAATGATGTAACCAATAGTGTGATTCTGATAAGGGGCTTTTCCCCTTGTATGATGAAATCCAGGTGGCTTTAACTGGACTAAAGTTGTTTTTGAGCCTTGCTGTGGAACAAATTATTATTTTTAGTGATATTTAAATTCACCAAGCAATGGAAATGTATGACACCAGCCAACGTGGATGTCAGCCATGTTGAAGAAACTAATGCAAGCTTTAAGTGTCTTGACTGCCCACTCTATAGAGCCAGGAGAAGTGTGGGCGTTTTTAAAAATTGATGGGTTTTGGAGCTTTTCCTTTCTGCTGCACTTCTGATGCTGCTGGAAAGAGTCTGTCTGACTCCTGACCTGCAGCCAACAAATCCAAACTTTAGACAAAGTTAAAGAAAAATAACAGTTGGAAAAATGGTAAATCAAACAAACACATTCATAAAACTGTAAAGAAAAAACAAAGTCAAACAAACGGGTAAACTCCATGTTCTCATAGTTCAACATAATCAGTATAATATTAGTACATGTCTGTGCTTTAGGAATATTTAGCCTGATTGTGCTGTTGGCCATCACACTGAGAAAAGTAGATGCAGAGGTTGTTGAGGTACTAAAATGGGCCATTTTAACCCGTTGCTAGGTGGTTGCTAGGCATTTATAATTAAACTTTTGTGGATAAAAAAGTTTTTTTTTTAATAGCTGTGAAATTAAGATGAGGCTTTCTTAAGGCATTGCAGGTGCATGAAGGCTAAAAACAGATCATTTTAGCCTGTTATTAAATGGTTGCCAGGCAACATATTAGTATCATAATATATCGTGCATAACTCTGTTTTATGTTATTGTTGGGAAATAAAAACGATGCAGTGATTTAGTGAGACGTTATAGGTTCGTAAATGCTAAGAATGCGTCATTGTTGCATGTTGCTAAGTGGTTGCTAAGCAGTGTGAGGACATCACAACATCTGATACTCACAAAAACCTTCTCCTTGGTTAGGTTTAGGGATTAGAGATCTGATCTAGATTATCATATTACAATTTAGGGGGCATCGTCAGTAGTGGACCTTGGATCCATCGGGTGTTTCGGCCATTATCACTAGACACCCTCATCCAAGGAAGCCCTGCCAGGGTTGATCAGGCCCCAGAGTGTGTCAATGGTTTATGTTAATTTTTTATTTCTTTACTACTTTCTTCTGTTTAGTTTTCTACAATTTATTTTCTTCTATCAATTTACTACAACTGAGAAGTAATACTTACCTCTTTAATATTTATGGAGCCTCACTTATTCAAAGGTATAGAAAAGATGATAAAGAGAGGACAAAAGAGACAAGATAGGAGAGAGCAGAGCAGAGAGGAGAGCTGGAAGGGGGGGGCGCCTGATCTGGCGTCCCACACCTCCCCACCGGATCGGGCTGTACACTTGACCTCCCCACTGCCTCCCAGAAAAGGGAAGAAGCAGAAGGGAGAAGAGCGGAACATTTTTCCATTTCTTTTTTCTCTTTCATTCCTCTTTTAGGTTTCACTACCATGAGGTTAACTGCACGGCTCCCAGGAGGACCTGGGGTCAACCAGCAAAATTTTTAGTGTTAGGTTTTCTACCCTTTCATCACCCTCTACTGAGGCAGGCCCACCACAGGTTGATCAATCCTGGGCGTGTGTCTCACGGTTAGCTGGCTGCCTTAGCTGCCCAAGTGATGTCAGCCCTCTTTAGCCATAGCCAGTGACTGGTCCTCTCAGCAGTGTTAGCTAGTTCTCTTATAGCCTGCTGTTGCGCCTGTCCTCTGATTCCAATTTCTCTAAGCAGTTTTGCTGTTGCACTGTCAACAAAGCCCCTGCACCCCACTTTCACTGGGCGCACCTTGATCTTGCAGCCTCTGTCCTCTGCCTCAGCTGCCAAATTGGCATACCGCAGCTTCTTACGCTCAAATACTTCCTCAATTGCATCCTCCGACAGTACCATCAGCTCAATGACGTACACAGGTTTTTGGGAGTTAGACCAAAGGATGAGGTTTGGTTGCCGAGTAGTTGTTACGATCTCCGTAGGAAACCTTTGCCTCTAATCCAAATCCACTTGCATCTGCCAATCCCTGGCGACCTTCAGCGTGCCCAGGTCTGGGATTAAAGGGCTAATCCTCGGCTTGTCCCCCTCCCGGACAAATGCTGATGAATGCTCCTCTTGGTTTGTGAAAGGTTGAGCGTTGATGGATTTTCTCTTGCACTCAACTTTCTTGGCTAAACACCTGAGGACCTGATTGTGTCTCCATGTGTATCTGCCTTGAGTAAGGCTAGTCCTAACACCAACCAAGATGTGCTTGAGTGTTGGTGGGACTGCACATAGGGTCCTTTCCAAAAAAAAAAGTCTATTAGACTCCATTCCCCAGATTTCACTCCATGTGAGTTTCCTCTTTTCCACACGCTCCCAATCCATCCAGCGACCCTGCTCGGCCTTTACATCATGGTAAAGGAAAATGGAGACACTTCACCTTCAAAGCAAAAGCTGTGCTTCAGTGCTACACCCAGCATTTTTCAAAATGTGGAACTTTTATTTTGAAGGCAAAGCGCCTCCAGTCTCCCTTCAGCTCAGAGAGCTGTCAACGGTTTCCATTCAGACTGTGACCGCAGCACTATGCTAGCAATCAAAGCAATTACAAGCAAGCTTTTTTCCAACTGGTTAGAGAATACATACTGTTCCCTAGCAGCAGGCGGTTGCCAGGGGGTCACTGACTGGTTAACAGGTCTGTGCGATTGGGACTTCAGCAATCACTTTTCTGTTAACTAGTGACTACCATCAACTTGAAGCAACCACTCAAGTGTTACAATTTTTTCCCTCCTGACCAGTGGTTGCCAGATGGTTGCGTAGGCATGTAGGCTGGAGCCTTAAGGCCCTTTCACACAGGAATAGACTATGTGCATGTTAGCATATGCTACTTCCGGTGCGGAAACTCCTGTGGGGAGCTTTGTTTCCAGTGACCTATTCGTGCCTTGTTTACGGTCCAAAACAAGTTAAGCAAATGAATGAATCAAGCAGCGATTTACATTTCTATAGATGTCTTGGGCATCTACCCAATATATCTGTAAATGATGTTCATCGACTTGTCGATATTTTTCCCCCGTGCCTCAGAGCAAAAGAGAAAAGGTATTCAAATTTTATATTTCTCAGTATCTGTAAACAGCTGTCCCTCGTTTATCGCGGGTGTTATGTTCTAAAAATAACCAGTGATAGGTGAAATCAAGTAGCCAATTTTATTTTTCGACGGTGCAAAACGTTTCGTGGACATACAGTACTGCACTTCAGAGTCACACTGCTAGCGATCGATGCAGCGATTCTGTACTGTACAGGAGAGACGTCACGGAGGAGATCGTCTGCAGCAATCAGGATGCAGGACACAATGTGATGTAAAAAAAATTAGCATGCAAACTTGCACTAAAAAATCTGCGAAACAGCGAGGTGAAAGGTGAACCACGTTATAGCGAGGGACCACTGTAATTTTGAAGGTAAGTCACAACATACCCTTCATAAATACTAATGTATAGAAACTGTTACCAGCAATCATTCATTTTTTGTGTGGCTTTTTTCACGGTTTGTTAACATGCTGTGTAGGTGTGTACTTGACTAGCTGATATCGACATAACGGGGGAAACATCTGGTTTGACTATTGTTCACCTGTAGTTTGAATGCTGAACATTTGCCTGTTTAAATCATAAGACCAGTCACTATACAGAGATGTGCTTCTGAATGTGGACGATGTGTCTTCTGATTTTGTAATGCAGTTCTGCTTGTGTTGAGTGATGTAAACAACTGATCGATCGAAACTCCTTAAACGCCAAAATTGATCATTAGATTTTTTTATGACACAACAGTGGTGAGTGTTCCCACCTTCTGCTCTTTGTAACTTAATGCGATCTTTCCGTTTTCGAGTTTTGGACATGATTTTGGAGTATATCTTCGCAGTAGCGATTGACTGCAAAGTAAAGTTACCGGAAATGTACAACCCCACATCCGGTCTCAAACCAGGAATTTAGCATTTTCTCGTGCACAGGGTCTATTGGCATGCGTTGTGCTGCACTATCTGTTTTTTTGTTTGTTTGTTTGTTTTGGGGGGGTTTTCTTGCTTGGGCCATGCAACAAAAGTTTCCCACTGTACCTTCGCGTGACCGTGTGGAATGACAGGAAGCGGACGCACATGGTACACATGAAGACCGTGAGGGCTGCAAAAAGTCATGGCATACAGGCAGATTGCAAGTATGCTCAATGTTGACAAGGACAATTTTCAAAGCTGTGGTCCTTACAGATGGCTACATCTAATTAAAAGTAAATATTTGACCTGATTAGCTGTGTTTGAGATCTGGAAAGCACACATGGAATGAGAGCAAGTTTTAATCAAAATGAGGTTTTTCGTTTGCTGCCTGAAAAGCTGAAGAGCATTGCACGAATAGTGTGTAAAATATTTTAGATTATGATGAGTTTAGAAAGTAGCCTTTGTTGATTCTTCTCTGACATGAACTGGGTACTGTGCCATCTGTCTGTTGGACTCACAGGGAGCATATCTGTCACTGATCCGTGCAGCACCGCGGTATGGCATATGGCACGGCACAGCTCGAAGCCAATTATATGACAGATGATTCGCTCAAATCTCTCATACACATTTGCATGCATTTCTCCTCTGAGGAATGCACCGAGATGTACAACTTCTGTACATCTCAACAAGCAAGTCCAATCTCCCCTCATCTTTCTGTCTCACTTTTGGTCTTTTTTTTCCCATCCTTATGACTTCTCCCTTCTGCCACCGTGTACATTTGTCACAGTGCTTTCACTTTATCAAAGTTTCTGCCCTTCCCTCTAAAAGTTATTACTGTTTCATTAACATACCTTCTTTCTTTGGCTCTCGGAGGAGGCGGACGCACTTTTTCTCCTCTCCCTTATCTTCCCTGCTTATGTCCTTGTCTAGTCTCGTGGTTTTTTTGTATTTTCCCTGGAACATTCTCTCACAGTCTGTTCTCTAAAACCTAAAAGAGGAATTATGGATTGAATCAACTGGTCCCTGAATGCAATTGACACCCCTTTCTCAACGAGAAGTTTGGGCTTGGGTGAGCCTGAGTGCTGAAGATATCTACCTATTTGGAACCATGGTAACAGGGTTCTGGCGGATCGGAGCTGGCTTGGCCCTGACTTATCGAAGAATTAAGAAAGCGGAACCGGCTGTTCAAACCCCCACAAGGCTGCCCGCTGGGATTGGAACGATGGGAGAGGCGTGAGTTTCTCAAAATGGGCTCATTGAGTCAGCACGGATAAGATCTTGGAGAGGCTACGGCTGCTGTGAATACTCAGAATAAGATCTCTGACTGCAGACTGGATACATCTCGGAAGGGCTAGCCCGGAATAACATCTCTGGGCGCAAAATTGGATGACATCTCGGGGAGGCACACTGCCGTGAGTTCTCTGAAATCGGCTCCTTGAGCACAAGAAATGACAACATCACAGAACGCAAGTATGGCGAAGCTCGCGGCTCTCCAACGGGAGATTAAGAGACCAGTGTTGGACTGTAGAACTGCTTTGAAATTCATATGAGCTGTTCGCACTAAAGTAAAAAAATAACATCACTTCATGTGGATACCCTCTCGGCGCCAGCTACAAGGCCGGAGCTGAACAAAACACCCTGATAACGACTGTGTTTAGTCTGTTCCTTCCCATTCCATGCAAGGCCACCTGGGTTGGCTGGAAGACTGTTTACTTAGCCTGGCAGGGCGAAGGACACTGTCTCAGCTGAACTATGGAAACGCACACACATACATATACTGATACTGATAAGCACTCACCGACGCATCACCCTCCCTACCCCGGATCCAACGCCACCTCCAACGCTTACCTCCCCTCTGATGTGGACATTGGGTCAGTTGGAGGCGCAGTCGAAAGATTGCAGCGGTCCCAGATCAGATGTACACACTGGAACTCTTTCCCATGTTGCTTGTCTGTGTTTATTGTGCTATGGTGTGTTGATATCTGTGCATTCCTGTATTATCCTTCTGTGTTACACATTTCGATGTTTTTTTCCTCGCTACCTAGCCTGACCTGTCTCCCCAATGTGATGTTTGTGTATTGTATGTACGGTCGGCAAGGTCTGTCATCTCGGTTGTGGGCAAAAGACCTGCAACTGACAAATAAAGGCTATCTCATCTCATCATCATCTCATATATGAGGGATAAATAGACTTAACTCTATTTGTGTAGAATCACCTCTTTTAATCCGAACTTCTGTCCAAACTATGCTAAGTACCAATGTCAGTCTATTTGCAACAGATGTGATATATCACAAATATTACAAATATAGAGCATTTTGTGAACCACAGGCATGAATTTAGGAGAAGTCACATGCAGAGAGAGCACAATAGTTTGTCAGAGCAGATAAGTGGCTCAATCATTAACTGGATGCAGGCAGGATGGTGCTTGTAGTTAGGATTGATTTTTTTTTTCTTGTTTAAAATTATCCCAGTAAGACACCTGTTTGATTACAAAATTGGCCACAATTGCTTCTCAGAAGCAATGCAACCAATATGTGTTTGTTCAAGTCGAGAGATCCTACAGAAACTGGATACATATTCCCTTTTTCTCACCGCATTGGTTCTTCTTCTTCTCTTTTTTTTCCTGATTTATCTGCAGTGTAAACCCATCTCCACTTTCATATAATAAATCTCCTTCTGTGACCAATCCTGTTGGTTCCTTGCTATCATAAATCCTCTGCGATCGCTGCACCTGAAGTGTTCTAGGTGAAATGTTTTTTCTGACGTGTGTTGGGAGCAGCAGAGAGGCTTTTTCTCAGTTATGTATGAAATAAGACACCTCATATACGCCAACTCCATGTCATACTTTATATCAATGCCTCCTCGCGGACAGTAACTGCACCTGTGACAATAAGATCTGCTTTGTATGGGTTACATGAAAGCAGTGTCGCTTTTTTATTTGACACTAATAGAGTCATGATGGCGTCATTTGTCACTGTCAAGATTTTAAACTTTCTCTAAGGAGGAAGAGCCAACCTTTTAAGACACAATTTTTTTGGAACATTTTCTATTAAAACTAATTTAAAAAATTTCTGCCTGAGCTGTCATTCAACCTGCGCAAATTATGCTAATATTGCTTTTATTGCTAATATTTTTTTAAATATAGTGTCATTTCATGTCATTTCATCAAATGCTTCCCATTTGACCATCTCAGATTTGTCTGAAAAGATTCCAGGAGAAGCAGAGAAACAGTTTTACGTCCCTTCTGTCACTGTTTTCTGAATAAATATTTCAAGGAATGAAGGTTCATTTTCTTCCTTTTGTGATTCTGACTATTTTCAGAGAAATGTTTTTGTTTGCATGTTAACCTAATAAACAGTGTGACCTATGAATCATTAAAGCATTAAAAAGACGCCTAACTTGAAGTCAACCAGTGTTGTGTCTACACATAACAGACAACTTGGTAAAGAACCCATTTTAAACAATATCTTTAGGCTCTTTGATACTAGCAGCCTGTCACGTAAACAGAATTTATTCGTGTTACTTTAGATGAATTTATGCAAAATGTTAAAAAATGACCCAGTTTCACAGGTAAAAAATTGTATTTTCAATTAGATGATCCCCAAAGAAAGCTGAAAAGTAGATGTACTTAAAAAAAATGTTAAAACTGGACATGTGTGGCACAAAAGAATGAGTGGCAGTTCCTAAGAAAAACTAGATCACTTTGATTTAAAGTAGCTTAACAACTACTGGAATCATTGGCATAAAATTTGTCAAATTGTTTGAAACCCTGAGGTAGTGCTTTCTTCTTCTTGCCTCAGACTTAAAGCTGAGTCTGTGCCATCAGCCTCAGCTGTGTTTAATATTTTGAGCTGACAGTCAATTGATTCCTTGATATCTCGATGAGTTGAAGTCTGCATGTTGCGTTTGATGAAATGTGAGTTGTTAGATGTAATAAAGAACCCGCACACATTTATCATCCGTGACTCTTTGATTATGTTGTCTTTAACTTTAGAGATTTGTTGTTTACAGGCCTTAACTAATTAGATTCGCCGTCACTGCTCTCCTCTGTGGCATTCATCGATGCAGCAGAGACACACAAAAACAACCAGCTAATGAACATACTGGAGCTAAAAAACGAAACACTTGATCAGTAAAGATGAAAACTAGAGCTATGAATATTTCTATAAAATTTGGGAAGGATTTTGATTCAGTTTTGATTCAGGTAACACAAACATAGTGTTATGCACTTCTGTGAGATGTTTAATTAAACAGTCTTCTGTATTCATAATATAATGCTTATAATATATTTTCCTTAACAAGCTTGCTCTCATGGCTCTGTTGAGTGCATTCACAAGAAGATCCAAATGTACACATGGGAAATGTAGTCCAAAACTTAAAAACACTTCAGTTAACTGTGATGATTCTACAAGCAAAAATAAAAATCAACAAAAGACACAAAGCAGGGAAGCAGAGGATGACTCGAGGGATAAAGGCACTAATTATCTAAGAAAGGAGTAGAGCACACAAAATGAATACCCAGGAAAGCAGCATAACAAATTTAAACAGGTAAGAACATAAATAAATGGTGAAGGAAGTGCATCAGGTTTAGTTAATGAACCAAATAACTAAATATAATACAGCTACTACTTGTTTGAATTCTCTATGATGGAGGATCATTGCCACATGTTGAAAGTAACCTTCCAGTTTTCCTCCTCTTCTGTGTAGTGCTGAACTGCTGTGAGGGGGACATTCTCCTTTTGCTGGACTCCTCGGGAAGTATAGCAAACTATGAATTCTCTCGTCTGTTGTTCTTCGCCGCCGACTTGCTGCGTCCCTTTTCACTGGGCCGTGGGCATGTGAGAGTGGGGTTGCTGCAGGTGGGCACCGACCCTCACCTGGAGTTTGGCTTCGACGTCCACAGCAATCAGGAGAGTCTGCAGTCGGCCATGCAGGGCATCAGGCAGCTGAAAGGAGACACTAACACTGAGGCGGCACTCGGCATTGCCCGCGAGCTGCTGACGAAGACGGATGTGAAAGTGCCAAAGATTCTCCTGTGGCTGACTGACGGAGTGCAGCCTGGTGACGTGGACAGACCAATGTCAGAGCTGAAGACGCGGGGAGTCTCCGTGTTAATTGTGTCAACTGTACATGGGAACTACCAGGTGCTAAAACGTGTGGTGACACCTCCGCTGGACTCTCACTTATACACTGTGGACATAGACAACATTGACATCATCACAGAGGACCTGAGGAAGGCCATGATAGGTGTGTGTTTGAAATATGGTATGCGGTCTATTGTAGACTCAGCAGATGGTGAATGACGTTCAATTCCAGAATTATTTTCTCCAGTTTTGTGTTTAATGTCTGCCTCTCCTCTCTTATCTCATCTGTAGAAATCATTCGTGCTGAACGGCTGCGTGTGGTTGATTTGACCTCCCACAGCGCTGTGTTGCAGTGGCGCCCTGTTCTGAGTGAAGACAGTAGTTATTATGAACTCTGGTATAAGTCCGTGAGCAAACCAGGTCGTGAGATTAGACGTACTTTAATGGGAGACTCCAGCAGGGCGGAGCTGAAAAATCTGCAGCCTGACACGACTTACACAGCGTCCCTCCGCCCAGAGTCCAACCAGGCAGTGTTTAATACACTCACCGTAACCTTCACTACTTTTCCTGGTAAAGAACATTTAATGGGAAAATTCTCTTTTAATGCATGTGATTCTATAATACAGTGATGCTTCCCTAAAATGAAAAATAATTGAAGAGCTTGGTAGAAATGCTGGCATATCTTTCACCAAAAGCACCAGTTAAGGAGCTTTGGCTCATTTCTCATAATCTTACTTAAACAATGTTCACAGAGTAATTGTTAAATGGTTTTTATTCAGATTTCAGATGTTATTATGTTCCTTTTATTTAGGTTTCCATGCAAGTCTGAAGCTATTTACTGATGTATTTTTGAAGTTTGCAGCTCTGAAGATGAATTTTTATAATAATAAATAATAAATAAGATTTATATAGTGCCTTACAAGAAACCCATGGTCAAAAGCCAAAGGACTTGGTCAATAGGTGGCATTTGAACTCTCCAAAAGTCGATTCTGTTCATCTGGACGTAGCGTTTTCAGTTGGAGAAATGTTTCGTCACTCATCCAAGTGACTTCTTCAGTCTCAGCTGACTGCAGGTTTCCCCAACCTTATACACAGAACATTTGCATAATGACTGAAACCTGCATTTAAGCCCAGTATATTACAAGACCCCATTTTACTCATTCAGTTGCAGTTTAAAGCATGCTAGGGTTTCTACAGGAAGTTAAAACTGATACTACCAGTGTTTTAGCACCAAAAGTTAAAATTTAATCCTGAAAGGCATCTTCTCACCTGCTGCTGTGTGTGTCCCTTCTTCTTGTGCACTCCTCAGATGTTTTAAGCCCAGCAGTGGTCCACCTGTCAGATCATGGTCCTCGTCAGATCCGTGTAAGCTGGGGTCCTCTGCAGCCGGCTCGGGTACTGCAATACACAGTGGAGTACGGAGCTATTCCCAGTTCACATGTCCGCACTGTGACCTTACCCAGGCAGAAAAATTCAACCTTACTGACCGGCCTGGAGCCGGGCACTCAGTACCTGGTTACAGTCACTGCTCTGCAGGTGGATGGAAAAGAAAGAGCTATGTCTGTGAGAGCCTGCACACTGGCAGGTACTGATATTCCTTCTTCTTCTTCCAGTTTAGTCCTTCTCTTTGTTGTTTTTAAATAATTGCTATTTGTAGATTCTGTATCAGCCTTACTTATAACCAGGCTGCTTAAATCTTTGCCTCTGTTCCCTCTTGCAGAAGCTCTGCCTGCTCTAATCGACCTTCAGCTGGAACCAGTAAAACAACAGGACTTGGGGGTGGAGGAGATGCAAGTAAAGTGGCAAGCCTATCAGGGA
Organism: Neolamprologus brichardi; assembly: GCF_056152115.1. Classification (NCBI taxonomy): domain Eukaryota; kingdom Metazoa; phylum Chordata; class Actinopteri; order Cichliformes; family Cichlidae; genus Neolamprologus; species Neolamprologus brichardi. The sequence goes on from NC_142108.1 coordinate 16,015,022, forward strand.
GGATTAAGAGGCTACTGGATCAAATGGGAGACAGAAAACCCCCACAGCACCACCTCCTCAATGTACCTACCTCCTAGCTCCCGTTCAACGCAGCTCACCCATCTTGCACCAAACAGTCGAGTGTGTGTGTCCCCCATCTACAGCTCGGGCCGAGGAGACGGGCTGTGCTGCACTGCCACGACTCACAGAGGTTAGCTGGGCTAATTATCACCACTTGCATGTTTCCCTCTGCAATTGTGGTCGTGCAGAAGGTTAAAGGAAGTGCAAATTTATGTTTTTCTGTCTCTTTTCTCTGATAGATTCCAGACAGTGGGGTTAACAACCAGTCTAAACCAATCAGGCAGCCAAAGCAAACCACTCAAGCACTAAATAAGTTGGATGCGAATATATCATCTTGAAATTAATTCTAGTGTCAGGAAAAGGCTTTTTCAACAACTCCACCACCAACAAAGATGAACAAATACACATGCCACGTAATTAAATCTTTTTTCCTGGCAATGCGGGAAGACAATATGCCACATCAGCAGTGTTGGGCAAGTTACTTTGAAAAAGGAATTAATTATAGTTTCTAGTTACTTCTTCAAAAAAGTAACTGAGTTAGTAACTGAGTTACAATATTCTAAAAGTAATTCATTACTTGAAAAGTAACTATTGCGTTACTTTAAAAAAACGTTTAACCCTCTGGGGTCCAGGGTATAATTGGTCATTTTAACCACTTTTGATTTGAACTCTACATTTCACCTTTAAAAACTATTTACTTTGCCTTGTTTGGCATCATTGTTTTCAGCACAACCTCACGTGTCTGAATTTACAGTCATGTTTTCATGTTGACATACTGTATTAACACAATTGATCTAAAATCAGACAAAAAACATAAAATCAGAGTAGAAAAAGTTATATTTTTTACTGTAACAACCACAAACATGTTTAATGAATCATATTTCAGAACTTTAAATGCAAATATAAATTGTCAATTTTAAAATCCTATGCACAAGTTTTGCAAACAAAGTTATTTGCATCCATTTACCTTTTACCTTGATTTTTTAAATAAACTATTTACAGAACAATCAGCTGTTCTGCATTCAATAAGATGCCACATAAATTATTTGTGCCACTCCAAAACAATAATTTCTGTCGACTATAAAGGAGAACATCACAGCCTGATACCTGCAGGTCTGACAGCAGCAGGTGTATCACTCCTGTTTCTACCTGGAGACAGCACTCGCCTCATTGTTCTGACACATGACACAAAACTATCCACAACACTACACACTAACTACACAAGACAACACATTAACTACACACTCCAAACACGCTAAACGTCACAAATCTCTCACATCTCAAAACTCGCTCTCTCGCTCTTTTTCTGCTGTCTCTCTCTCTCTCTCTCTCTCTCTCTTATCCATATCAGTCAGAGGTATCAGTCACATTTACATTCACGTACAAACACTCACATACAGTTGTGCTCAGATGTTTACATTAATGTCAAGGTCATTTAGGACTTTTAATCATTTCTATGAACTGTTCTTTTTCCAGGGTGGAATGATTAAACACAATACACCTTTAATGGCTTTAAAAAGTCAAGAACTGAGTGCACAAGCTTGAAATTATTTTGGATTTTCTTTAATCCACACAGGGTCAAAAGTATACATACACCCTCACTCATATTCTGTTGTTTTTCTACCCAAGTTGAAACTTATAATAAACAACGACAACCACTTTCAATGTGTGTTTGGGATCATTGTTCTCTTGAAACATCTAGCAAGTTTCATCTCTCTAACTACTGATTGGAGGTGAATTTAGGGTAGTTGTCTTTCTTGATTATTCCATCCACATTGTGTAATGTTGCAGTACCACTGCTATCAAAACATCCCAGAGCATGATGTTACCACCACCATACTTGAAAGCTTCACCTTTACTTCTTCAAACTTATCTCTTTGTGGCCAAATAGCTCAAACTTTGTCTCGTTTAACCATCAGAAGCTACAAATTTTCCATTTTTTTTCTTCGTTGGTACTGCTCAGTCCATGGTGATGTAAAACGAGTTTCCCTGTGGACAGTGATGGTGATGTTTCAGCAGATTCAGTGTCATTACATGTTTACTCTCTTCTGAGAGTGACAAGTTGCCAACATCTGAAAGATGACCCAAAGTGGAGACACATCTGAATAACTTGTACTTATGCACAACTTTTTGAGCTCATGATCTTGGAATCTGCATTTGTTTGGAAATGGCTCCAAGAGGCCTTCCTAACTTCTGTAAATCTACAGTTCTCCTTAGAGTTCCTTGGTCTTTGACCAATGGCAATCCAATGACTGCTGTCAAACAATCCTTTTTATACTGATGAAGAGAAACTCATCTGTATGTATATTTCTGACCCTGTGCAGATTAGAGAAAAACCTAAATAAATTCAAACTTGAGCATCCAGTTCTTGTTCTGTCAAGTCATTAAAGATGAATGCTGTACAATCATTCCACCCTGGAGAAAGAGCAGTTAAAAGAAATCATTCAAAGCTCAAAACTACCACGGCATTCATGCCCACAGTGAGTGAATGTAAACTTCTGACCACAACTGTCGACAGCATTGAGAGCTAGTATGATAGTTATTGAAGTGAGTGCACTTTTGTTTATTTGAAATAAGCTCTTGTTTTTCTTAAAAGTATATTATACAATTTTAGTCTTCTGTTTGTAAATTAGTTACTTTTTGGGTTATTTTTAAGTAGAATCTGAATGGAGATTTGGTTACAGTGCCTGGAGCAAGATCTGTTTTACGATCAGCTGGAGAAGTCGCCAGTGAAAGCATGCCTGCAGTGAAATGAAGAACTTAAGTGCCCCATTCATCTGTGACCTGAGCAGCTGAACTATAGTACCCTGATTATCAGGCTGAGATGCATTTTGTTTTCTCTTCCTTACTCAAGATGCAGGCACCAATTCAGGTCGGTAACAAGACTGGAGCTTCTGTGAAAGTCTTTACACAGCTCAGCTAAAACTTGAAACCACTTTACTGCATTATTTTACCATTTAATTATGGCTACATTTACAAATGCACTTGGATTTTTTTTAAACAAATATTAAATCATTCTAATAAAGTTTGAGAAATTTTGAATAAAAGGTAGAGGTTTGTGATCTCAGCTGAAATTTTGTAATCCGTGAAAACTTTCTCTGGCAGATGATCAGAAACTGTTTAGTTTCATTACTTTAACAGGGCTGTAGCTTTGTTTGGCAAAATCACCCGTTCATTTTAGGATTTCATTTTAAAAAAAACACATTAGGAGATGTGTCAGAGCATTTTTCATCATCTTTCTTTAGTTACATGGTTTATTATATCAAACCAGTTCAACATGTTCTGATCATGAATGAGTCAGAAAGTGTTACCTACCTGAACAGATGATATGCAGTCAATATTTTATATTTTCCTTTCTCTGATGGACACACTAATCTCACAGTTGAATGTGTCTCCACGTTATCATAACTGATGTGTGTGTATATATATAAATGTTTTTAAAGCTGATGGGATTAAATTTGATACTTGTAAATTATGAAGATGATAGTTGTATTTTTAGCCTCCAAAGGTGCTGATCAGACATATGTACTGTGAATTTCTTTTTTTAAATGTGCTGACTTTGTATGTAACGCTACTAAATTTACTTACAGTTTTGTCTACTAACTAATGCTGTACAGAGTAAATAAACATTTGTTTAAAAAATGAATTAAATAAATAGAAACTATGCTGTTTTGTCCTGTGTGTTGTATTTGGTTTGTTTAAGGCGCCATCTAGTGGTCATTAGCTGTAATCAAGAGGCTACTTTCACCTGCTCAGTCTTTATGCCAGATGACCTTCCTGATGCAGCCCTACAGATACTGAGATACTGAAAACTAAGTAAATTGGGAAACTTCCTGTTCTCTTGTCATAATGCACTCATTTAGGATGAGTATAAGTGATGTTCTGCTTCATAAATAAGTAACTTATGCGTTCACAAAGGGGATAAAGATGTTAACTGGAGCACTGATTTGATCCCTCGATGCAATGTAGAATGCATTTTGTCGTTGCACATCTCGCATTTCAGAAACTTTTTCTTTTTTCTTGTCTTTGTTACTCTGACTCAGTGCAACCTGTCATCTAATTTAAAAAGATGATTATACCCCCTGCTGGGTGCTGCTAGCATTAATGACACAAATAAGAAGGAAGCCTCGCTCGGTTGGTGATAAAAATACTCCTATCTTTCCTTAATTGCTAATCCAATTCAGTGTTATGGGGCTGGAGTCTATCTCAGCTGTCACAGGGTGAGAGGCAGGGTACATCCTGGACAGGTCGCCAATTCATTACATGACTAACACAGAGGCCGACTCATATTCACAAGTAGGCCCAATTTAGAACCACCAATTAACCTAATAAGTCTGCCTTGTCTTGGACCTTAATAGAAAGCTGGTGCATGTGGAGAGAGACCATGCAGAAAGTCTTTGGCCTGGATTTGAACCAAATACATTCTAACGTAACCTTATAACATAAATGGAGAAACCCTCTGTGCATTTTTGCCTAGAGCGCCAAGAAACTGTAAAATTTCTACTGGTGAACGCTGCAACTTGTCCTGAATAAGGAGAGAAGAATTCCCACTAATTTACTTATTGTAAAAAGGTGCAAAGTATTGATTTTCTTTAGGAATATCTGTTAGTAGGTTTCATGACCACACACTAAACAGCCTTCACTTCCCTTAGGATGATGGTAGCAAACTTGCAAGGGAAGCGCGTTTATGCAAGCAAGTAGATTAATCTCCTGTGTTTCATTAATATACGCCTCATGCTCTCCGAGGACTCGAATATTGTGGATGCTTTGTAATGTTCTGTGGCCTGAACAGTGGTTGTGTTACAAGAGCACAGCTCCAATGATACAGGCAAGATCATTTTATTCCAGTAAGTCCATGGAGGAGTAACGCAGGTGATTCCATCTTCAAACGGAAAAAATCAACCAAAAGGCCAGTTAACTACAGTCCAGCGTCTTACTAGCTTGTTCGAGGATAATAACTAATATATCTTCACTTGATATTCATTCAAATCAACGATGAAAATTTCTTCAGAACTTTTCGTGAGCTGTTAAAACTCCTTTACAGCTTGGTCTATTTATTTGTGGAACAATGAGCAGCCTCTCGGACCAATGAAAAGATCTTGCAGGGATGGGAATGCATATCTTTGTTTCCCCTGCACAAACTGCCTTTTACATTATCCTGGTGATAATGGGAATTCTGGGCAATACCACTGTGATTCTGGTCATTGGTAAGAGCATAATCTTGGAGCGTAACTGGGGACGTAACTCGGACATCATCATCGTTAACATGGCAATGTCTAACTTGCTGGTATTACTACTGAGGAACACGCTCCTTATCATCTCAGAGTGTAGACTGCAGGTATTGTCATTGTCCATAATTCACTCTTCACTCATTTCATAGTCTTTTTTTTTTTTTTCAATACTCTATGTTGGTTGTGTTTCACCCAATGATGTGTTTTACACAGAAAACATGCATGAAAGATCAAATTAACCAAATTAAATCTAGATTTAACTTGTGAGCTCCTCGCGCTTACACCTTTAAGCCCCTCTTATGTTGTTACAGATATATACAGCCAAAGGGTTTTGTCAGTTGCTAATGGGAATGTCGGTGTGGCTGCGGTCAGTCAATGCGTGGTCAACACTTTTCCTCAGTGCGTTCCACCTCCAGACGTTGAAGCGTGTGGCTCCTGGTGCTGCAAATGGCCCCCGGGGTGTTCCCAAGACCCTCCTGATGTGCCTGGGCCTCATCTGGATTGGTAACCTTATTTACTCGATTCCAGCTCATATATTTTCCTCTGATGGGAACAAGAACACTACAGAGGTGAGAGGGGCACTGCCAAGGACCTTCCAAGTAGTCTATTTCTTTTTATTTGTCATCATGAATAGTAATTTTTCAAATTATTTTATCAATCAATGTTTTCCCTGTCGTTATTCTATCACATAAAGTGACACATATAGCAATGACTGTCTGAAACATTACATTACACAATTAGTAAAAAATACTTAGCTTGTATTCAAAACTAATGCAATAGTTTTGTATGTACTGATGATACTCATATGGTTATCAAATCTTTGACACTGTATTCATCATTTAAATTACAAAAAAAGAATGAATAAATACATTTCACATTTTAACAGGCATATAGATCTTTACATAGACACAGATCTGCCATTTTAGTAGGTACATCTGTTTAACTTGTCATTAACAAATATCTAATAGGCAACTTCAATCATTTGGGCTTTGACATGAGGTCCAGATGATCTTTGACGTTTAAACTAAGCATCAGCATGGGGATGATTGTTGTGTGGGCTCTTCTGAGTTTTTCAGAAACTGCTTATCTGCTGGGCTTTTCCTTCAAAACCAAGTCTAGAATTAACAGAGGAAAATACCCAGTGAGCGGCAGTTCTCTCTGTAAAAATGACGTTTTGATGTCAGAGGTCAACGGCTTCATCAGCAACTCAAATAACCGCTTGTTAAACCTGAGATATGCAGAAGAGAATGTTGGGCAACACGTCAAACCTTGAAGCCAATGAGCTACAGCAGCAGAACACCGACAACACTGTCAGCAGCAACTGGAAACTGAGGGTGCAGTTAACACTGGCTCATCAAAATTGGACAATATATGATTGGAAAAATGTTGACTGGTCTGATGAATTTTGACTTCTGCTGCAGAATTCAGATGACAGGGTCAGAAGTTAGTGTAAATAACATGTTAAAATGGATCCACCCTGTTTTGTATCCATGGGTCAGGCTGATGATGGTGTAACTGAGTGAGGGATAATTTCTTGGCACATCCTTGGCATTGTAGTATCAGCTGAGCATCTTTAAATGCCACATGTGCAGCTGACAAATCTGCAGCAACTGTGTGATGTTACCATCTCAATGTGGACCAAAGTCTCTGAGTGACTTCTAATAAGGTGTACCTAGTATAGTGTAGGTATGTGTTGTTCTTCCAACCCCTCTGATTTCATCAGGGCCATAATAATAATTACATATTTTAAAAGAGACACTAACTCCCCCACCTCATTTTAAACAAGAACCAAAATGAGGTAATCTAAAACATTATCAGCAACCATAATCATCATTAAACTCAGACTTGACCATTTGGTATTATTTTAACTACTACAGTAATTCTAGTATTACTGTGTATTGTAGTACTGCATATGTTTTGTCCCATTGGTTTTGCCATAAGCATTTGCTTGATTTACTTTTTCTCTATTTTGTTTCTCTCAACTCTATTTTAAAAAATTAAGAATGTATTCACAGATTCTTGGCTTATCGGCTTTAAGTGCCAAAATCTATCAATGATCTAGAAAAATAATAATCTCTCTGACTTGCTGGCTGAGCACATGACCCACCCTCTGCTCTCCCTGCTCTTTCCTCAGACATTGATGCTGGTGAGCAGCACAACACGCCCTCTGCTGGGCTGTGTGTCAAACTTTCCCCCCACCATTGGCCTGGCCTACGCCACCACATCTTTGGTGATACATGAAATGATTCCTATAATCTTGATGGCCGTTACAAACCTAACCTCGCTTTACACTCTCTACACCCATGGTCGGAATCCACGGAAAGACGCACCGGTATTAAAGCGGGTGCCAGCCGAGAAACGAGCATCCAAGGTGAGGAAGAAGGGGGCACTGGAGGTAGATGAAGGAGTCAGTGAGCTGTGTAAATGAATGTAAAATGTAATAAGTTGCTTTTAAAAAATGTAAATGCATTGCCTCAAAGAAAATGACATCAGCTTGAGAAGGGACAGCTGCACATTCATACTGTCACCCTTCACACATCAAACGCATCCTCCCAATGTGCTGGTCTGTTTCAGGTGCAAATTCTCTCATATCTCCCTGTGACATATGAGTGCCACTGCAGCCCTTTATTGCTGCCTCCTGTTTCAATCGCTCCAGCAACCACTTGCAGTCTCTTCTGAGTCATCACTCTTCGTTTCAGTTTGCTGTATTTGCATAGAGTGATGAGCTCAGCTGTAAATCAGTCATTTCAGATATGAGCTATGTGACTGGATGTGTTTAAGAGTAAATCACTACAGCAAATTCAGCAAAGTCTTGAACTCTGAAAATGCTTTCTTTTTATTTGTGTGCTTTTTTTCCCCAGGTGATTCTCACCCTCATAATACTCTTCATCCTCTCATGGGGGACCAGCGTTATCTCTGTCAACTACTTCAACTACAACCGTGGCTCCTCAGCCGATTATCTGATGGTCATTGCTCGTTTTGCCAACATCATCTTCATTGCCTTGTCACCTGTCATTCTGGCGGTCGGCCACCGGCAGCTTCGTTCTTGTATCAGGTCCACACTCGTGCACTGATGGTACTCTGCAAAAGCTCTGGAGATGCACCTAATATACCATCACTAATCATAATCTATTGTTATTTTTAATTTTTTTGTATTCATTATAGACAAAAGGGTCCAAAGGAAAGAAAAAAAGTACCACGGCAGTGGCTGAAGCATTTTGTTTTTGGTTCAGTATAACATCATTAATTACCATTATGGCTTCTGGTGATGTTTTTTGTCTCCCTAATTTTAAATGAGTGGGAAAACACAAGGCTAACCTTCAGAAAGGTATGTTTGTAGCCAAGAAGAGGTTTCCAAAGAACAGTTTTGGTGTATTTTTGATTGAGGATGTTTCTATGTTGTGATATGTTGTGCTTCAGTTCATGAAAATTTGGTCAATGTCAAGGTGACACCAAATGTGAAATTGAAAATTAATATTGCCCCAAAACAATATCCTAGACCTTGAGGGATATGAGTATCTAGGTTGACAGTCGACCTCAACCTTCATTGTTAGCACCTGAGATAAAAGCTGACCTTAAAAAATGATTAAAAAACCATATTGAGTAATAGTTTAAATAGAAAAGTCTTGAAGAGAGCTGTACAACATTCTTTTTATTTATTTAACATCACAAAGACGCCATAAAGTTTTGCAAAATCCCACACCGCATAAATATATGTGAAAATCACAAATTTAACGGTTTATAGGAGCCAAAGATTTCCTTCGACTCTCCTCCATACATATGAGTAAAGACAATAAAATAAAGACACCATTTTAGTATGTAATGCTTTAAGGTCGTGAGTCAAAGGTCACACCTCAATGTGTTGTAATAAAAACATAATAAAACATGAGAGTTTTAGTATAGTCCTTGCTCTTCTCTGAGTGCTCTTGTTCCGAATTTATTTTTATTTAATCTTCTCTTGCACTTTTATGACCTTCATCTCTCTTTGAACAACAAAAACTGGTTTATTTCTCGTCTTTCCTGTAGCCTTTGGGGATTTAGTCTGCTTTTTGGCACCTTTACTGTGACATTTAAGAATTGTAGCTCACCCTAGCATCATACTCATAATTTTTCTCCTCAGTTTTCCATGTCCCAGGGCCACCACCAAGGGGCTGAATCCCACAAACAGTGAAGAAGAAAAATGGGAAACAGTCAGCAGCCCTTCAGCATGGTGCCCCCTGTTGTGGTTGTAGTACGTTACTGCAGCAACCTGTAGCACCCAGCAGACAACAAACAACAACACCAGAGACATGATTACTTGAGCTGCCTTACGTTCACTAGACAGATGTTTGTCGAGTTCGGTGTGGGTTCCTCCTGAGGCAACAGCTCGGATGTGCTTGGCCAAAGCGTGCAGTGTGGCAACATTGGTGCAAACCATCAGCACCAGCGGCAACACCTCGTTCACTGCCAGCGAAGTAGAGGCGAAGACCGTGCCTTGTTCTTCTGATGGAAACTCCCAGACGCATCCTAGCAGAGGCCTGGTGGTGGAACTGATCACCATCAGCTCGACTGTGGCATTGCCTTTAACATGAGTGCTGTATACCAGTGCAGGGACAGAGAAAGCCAGGTTCGCCCCCCACACCACCCCCAGGACAATCCAGAGCCGCCGCCTCTCCCTCTGGACAGTAAGAGGTCCAAAGGCCACATTTTGGCGTCTCAGTGTGGTGCACTGAAAAGCACTCAGCGTCAGGGTCACCCAACATCCCACGGCTCGCCACCACACCCACAGCAGCATGAAGACTCTGCACCATCCGGAGGACAGATACAGATCCAAGCCCAGGTCTGACACAAAAATAGGCACTGTGCGGAAAAGTGAGCTCAGCAGGTTTGCTAGGGACAGGTGCACCAGAATAAGGTCCGAAGGAGGGAGTCTCCGAGGTGGAGTCTTAGTGACTGACTGAAACACCTGATAGCAAAAACGAGACAGACTGAGAACAACTCAAACCAAAACATTCAGCCCACTTCACACTCCAAATACTGTGTGCTTTCTCACCACATAGATGACCAGGATGTTTCCCAAAATGCCAGAAAACACCAAGACGCCAAACAAAATCGCTTCTACAGTGAGAACCTTTGACATGGCATCATCCTCTGCATGGCGACATACTTCTCCTTCTCTTCATAACAAAAGGCTGGTTTGTGAGCTTGAAGAGCTCTACTCCTCACAGTTCTCATTGTGCTTTATACATGTGCACACTGATAAACAAACACATTCATCACACATAAGCAAATGTTGCTGATCAGTCTCAAGGTCAATTTAATCTGACCATTAGAAGCTGCGAGAGCACGAAGGTACGCATTTTCCAGCTATCCGTGCGTCACAGAGCAGTTCAACATGCTGCCCATCAACACACAAACACCTGCAAGTCACTGTTCATACTAACCACAGCACATAACTCTGCAATGGATTAGCAATCTGACCTGGGTATTATTTGTTTGTTTTTATTGTCTCATGATAAGCTTAGCTAAAGGGCAATAAAGTAACAGGTGACCAAATGCACCAGAAAGAAAACGTTCAAGTGATTCAGCACTTAAAATCTTTTAGTCAGCCATTCACACTCACTCCCTTGGTGTTAATTATTTACCGGTTAATCTCTTGAGAAAACTCAATTACTCTTAGCTAAGCACAGCTTAGTTAAATGTACACTGAGAACCGAACATCATCATTATGAATCAGCAGTGGAATTTTTTTCCGCTTTGTTTTCTGTTTTTTATCATCAGGAGAGTTTCCATAAGAGAATCCATGAAACTCCAAAATACTAGTGTATTTGTTTTGTTTTGTATTTACACTGCATATTGCTGTAGACTGCACAAAGTTCTTTTTTTTGGGGGGGGGGGGGGGGGGGGGGGGGGGGGGCTTGTATTATGTGGAGGTCAGATGTTCAGTAACCAAAAGGTTGTTCATCAAACTCCCAGAACCAGTCTCAACAACAGCAAACATTGAGACTCTCACAGAAGAATGACTGCATCAGAGTATAGCCGTGCGTCAACAGAGTCCAAACTCACAAGCGGATATAACAACATGTTATGAGCGCATGCAAAGTGCATTAATGTGATTTTGAACCAGATTTAATCAGCAGCAGTGACTTTGCTTTGAAGAACCTGTCATGTTTCGAACATCATCAGTACTACATGCGTCACGAGTGTCATGTCATCAGTCTCAGTGTAAACTCGTCAGTTTATAGACATGCAAAGTTCTTAGATATTAAATATCCCAGCTTTATGTCAGCTAATGCTGAGCAAAGTGTATGCCTTCCTGCTCTTTCATATGACAAAAACTGCGACCAGCAACAGTAAATTATATACTACAAAGTAATTACAGTACAAATACTGAACGATAAGATTGCTGGACTGTGGCTTTATAACCCGAGTACACCGCGGACCAAACAAATTTTAGCTGTAGGCTATTTAAATACAAACGTGGATGCAATCAAAAGCACTCTTATGTTAGCTTAAGTTGGCACGCTGTGTAAAACGTAAATAGAAACAGAATGTAATGATTTGCACATCTCATTAACCTACACTTTATCTATAATAGAACACAGAAAACATATAAATATGTCAACTTTGACATTTTACTAGTGTGTGACAATTGTCAGATTACTTGAATGTGATGCCCTAATTGGGACGGGGTAACACAAAGACTGGAAAAAAATGTGTTACTAAAAAGAAACATCTGGAGGATCAGTCTGCATCTAACTACTCTTGAGCCGCTCCCTTATCACAAAGTGTTTTACACTGGATGTCCTTCCTGACTCAAGCCAAAAGGGAATTATATCTCTGACTGGAACCTGGTCAGCAACCTTTTGCTTGCCTAACAACTACGTAAAGCACTATGGAGCCACACTGCAACTAATTAGGTTACTTAGCAACAGGTCATTAATGTTATTCGGCATAAAAAGAGTCTTTGAGAGGCAGAGTTTTGTAGTAAAGATGGGCAGAGGTTTAAGCCAAATGTTTGTGGAAGAATTTAGAAATAATGTTCCTTAATGTAAAACTGTGAAGACTTTGAATATCTTGTCATGTGCAGAGCGTAATATCATCGACGGATTCAGAAAATCGGGAGAAATCTCTGTGTGCAAAGAACAAAGCTGAAAATCAATATTGGATGCCCGTGATTTTCAGGCCCTCAGGCAGCACTGCATTACAAACTGTGATGATTCTGTCATGAATCACAGCATGGAACATGTTGAGAAATCCACAAATCTGTGTTAAAACTATATCATTGTATCATCCGGCCTAAAAAAAAAAAAAAAGGAGTGAGAGCTTTGGGCTTGTTATCAAGAGTCAGTTCAAAATCCTGCAGTGATAGTCTGGATGTGGATTGGTGCCAGAGGAAATGGCATTAATGCACATCAGGAAAAGCACCATCAGTGCTGAAAGGTACATACAGGTTTGGAGCAACATCCCATCCAGACAGCATCTTTTTCAAGGAAGACATGAAATATTTCAGCAAGACAATGCTAAACTGTATCATCCCTCTATTACAACAGCATGGCTTCATAGTAAAAGAGTGCTGATGGGCCTGCCTGCAGTCCAGACCTTTCACCAGCTGAAAACATGTGATCTGGCTCATTATGAACCATATATATATATATATATATATGGTTCATAATGAGCCAGATATATATATATATATATATATATATATATATATAAAAGAAAGAAGAGCCAGGACTGCTGAGCAGCTAGACTTCCGCATCAGACAAGAATGGGGCAACATTCCTCTCCCAAAACTCGAACAGCTGGTCCCCTCAGTTCCCAGATGTTCCCAGGCTGTTGTTAACAGACGAGTGGATGTAAACAGTGATAAACGTGGCTTTGTTCTGCTTTTTTGATATGTGTTACTAACATCAAATAAAAAAAGATGATATTTTTTTTATTTTTTTCTTAAAGGTGTACATACTTTCATTTCAAATATATGCTTTCTTTATTCTGTTGTGAAAAAATAAGGGTTCGTGAGGTTTGCAAATCTTTCCGTTTTTATTTAATTTTACACAGGGTCACAACACTCTGGCTTTGAACTCAGTTTGACTTCATCTGAGACAATCTGACCATTTTCCAGGCTGAAGCCATGAAAAGAGCATCGATGGTGTAACGTTGTAACTGGGCACATTTCCAGCGACCCGACCATAAATCATAAAGGATACACTCAGCGCAGGTGGGCAGACTTCAATCCCTCCATCAGTGCTGTTTTCGGGAGTCCGCACAGGTGACTTGACAGCTACCTGAAGCGCTGTGTGGGCTGATGACTCACAAACCGAGCACTGATGACAAGAAATATTTTGTGCATGCACCCACGCTGCCCAGCACTCCGCGGGGCGCGCTCCTGCACGTGCACTCTAACACAGCAGGCATCAAAGCCATTTACGTCAAGCCAGACAGGAAGAAGAAATCCAATCTGATGGCACGAGCCTGCTCCTCCGGTCCACTCCAACTGTCCGGGAGCGGCGAGCTGCACTGAGGCCACTTTTATCGCCGTTTCTGCTGCATTAACTTCATCCTGCAAGGTCACCCTCGTATCTCTCACCAACTGCACGGGGCGCATGACTCAATGTTATTTCTGTCGCCCATGGATCCCGTTTCACGCGGATTTTCTTCGCGTGCACTGAATTGGATCGCATCTTATGGCAGAAATTTCAGCCATCGCCCATCTAATCCACTGTGAGAGGAAATAACTCGACGAGAACTCGGTGAGATGACAAACCCACAGCGACCATCCCTGCTCGCCTTATCGGCACTGCTGCTCTGCACGCTACCCCAGACAGCTGGCTCTCATCAGCTCAACAGCTCATCATTATCATCATCATCATTATCGACGCCCTCATCAGAGGTGAGAGACAAAAATGTGACCCAAAATTGGCTGAAACAGACTAACGTGACTCCCAGCGATCAGAGCAGGCCACCATCAAACCATGAAGAGGTAACAGGCCACGTGAAGAGCTCCTCGTTCAACACAAGTCAAGGCAATAGTAATAATGATAATAATAACAATAATAATAATACTGTGATATCTGACAGCCCTGGCAGGGCACCGAGATGGAGCCCAGAGGACGTGCCATCACCGGTGTGCGCCTACAGAGTGATCGAGGGAGGCATTGGGGGGCAGCTGTGCTTTCGGCAAACTCTGTTTGGGTACAAGTGCTCTAAGGGAGAGTGCAGGAGTGCGGTGTCTTTCGGGAGGCTGGTGGCAAATATTCTCACCAACGGCAGCGTACTGTTACAGTGGACCCACGAGTCCGAATCCACAAAGACTAAAGAGGCCAGCAGTCCTGGGACGAATGCGACAGAGGAGGAAACTCCGCGATCAGACTCTGTTTTCAGGGGTCGACGCCACAGACGCGGGGGCTACGAGGTAAGCTGCTGGTGGAATGGCAGCTACACTCAGTTTGAGTGCGCCGGTGTCCATCTTGGGTCGGGCTGCAGGGACTTTCTGCTCACCGAGCTGCACGAGAACATCCCGTACCGCATCTGTCTGCGCAACCTGGGCCGCTCCGAACCAGCCGGGAGGCCGGAGCAGCGGGACTGCGTGGAGTTCACGCTGCCGCCGTCCGGTATGCAAGACATTGTGATCGCCATGACAACGGTGGGCGGAGCTATCTGCGTGATGTTGGTCATCATCTGCCTGCTGGTGGCGTACATCACGGAAAACATCATGAGCCCCGCGGCACAGCATACGTACTCCTACCGCGCTCACTCACATCACTGATGCACTAAAATGACCCACATGAACGCGCACCGCGGTCATGTGTTATCTCTGTGGAGACTTGTTTCTGCCCCTGGGGGGAAAATGAACGGTAATCCATGTATCAGTATTTACAAGTTATTTTCTCAATTTTGAGTCAGTTTTGCGATAATAACCCAAAATGTTGGTTTTCAGTGGCAAAAAGAGTTTTCTCAGCTGCTGAAACAAGTTTCCATAAATCTCGCAGTCATAGTTAATATCTATAATAGTCCTGTTTTCCGTTTTTCCAGTATGACACACTCATCCTGTTATGACCTAACTGAAGCACAATCTACTGTGGCTCTGCTAATAACATGCCTTCTGAACCTCGCGAGGACGCACTGAACCAAAATTAGCCTACTGGTTATCTGCAGTTTGTAAATACGGCAGTTTACTGTGTCACGTTTCCGTTCAAGGCTGTCTGGGGATTGAATCGGGCAGCATGTCTACAGCAATACCAATAATGAAATGGCTCTGAGTACATGAGAAACAAGAGTTTTGCTAAATGTGCAGCCTGTAAAAGTGTCCTTAATGGGACACCGAAAAATTAAACTTTAGCAGTTAACACATTTCTCCACTCGAGTCAGTGACAACAGCACTGTTTTTGCTTTGTTTGTCATTTTCTGAAGGGCAATACAATCTGGTGTACAATCTCCAAATACTGTGCCAAACATCTTCAGTTAAACCACCTTCTGTCCTGCTGTCAGTGAATAAAGTACTATGAGGTCATTTTTAATAATGAGAAGCTGTCCTTCTTCTTCTTCTTTTTCTGTGTGTGTGTGTGTGTGTGTGTGTGTGTGTGTGTGCGTGTGTGTGTGTGTGTGTGTGCGTGCACATACAAAATAAGAACCAAAAAATAAAATTAACCCACAAAACATTACAATGCATGAAAACTACAGAAAAACACAAGATGGTGACTTAAATATTACAAAAAGATCAGCTATTAAATTTCATTCTTTCATGTGTAGACAGGCAGACAGATTTCTTTTTCAGCTATTCTATTTTAGATTTGCTGCTATGTTTGGGATTATTGTGGATTGTTCAGATACAATTTTACAAACCTAAGTCATGACCATTTGTTAATGCTCCCAAGCAGCCCATACTTGTTCAGTCTTTTTCTAACTGGACATATCTGAGTTTGAAATGTAGGACTTTGATTTTGCTGGGAAGTCCACCCTGAACACTTGCGGCAGTCTCCAATGTTTTCCACTTGTGAATGATTTATCTTGCTGTAGAGTGATGGCCTTTTTTTTTTTTTTTTTTTTAAACTTTATTTATCACATTTTAGACATACAGTCAAGTAAAACAGGGATCACATAAAAGATGACATTGTGGTAGTACAATGAGGAACAGAGAGAGTGACAAGGACAGTGAGACAAAAGTGAGTACAAAAAATAAAATAAATTAAGGGGAACATAAATAAACAAAAGTTTGCAAGAGCCAAAATCAAGTTAGCAGTTTCAATCGGTTATAGATGTTAACAGTCTTGAGAGCCTTAGTGTTTTTTGATGAGGAGATTGTCCTTATATATTGTGCAAGTTCCATTTTTAATACAAGAAGTTCAGGCTTTCTGCCGAGGACTTTGCTTTTGTGTATATGAAATTTTGCCAAAAATAAAACCAAATTTATAAAGAAGAAAGCATCATTGTCCTTGTCTTTAAAAGTATAATAGCCACAGATAACATCCTTATAGTATAGTTGAAGATTAGGGAGAACAGAGTCAGTAATAAACTTGTGGAAATCCTTCCAGAATTTACATGTAAATTTACATGACCAAAACAGATGAGAAACTGTTTCAGGTTGTTCTTGACAGAAGGTACAATTTACATTTATTTCAGCCATAAATTTGAACAAATATTGTTTGGTAGGGTAAAACTTATGAATCAACTTAAAGGAAATCTCTTTAATTTTGTTTGTTGAGTGATGGCCTTAAAACAAGAAATAGCCTTGCAATGTCGTAGACAGCAGCCAAAACACAGCACTGTACGAACATATTAAATACAAAGTAAAAGTTGTAAGACATGAAATGTGGAATTAATGGTCCCTATGTTTGTATGCCCTGCTGCTAAAAGCCCGTTGACTGTGTCTGCTTACTGAAGATGTTAATGGTACGAGAGATTTTAGCCACTTCTACTGTGGCGAAAAGAGAAGGCCGAGCTCTTCCGGCATGTTTTCCTTACTGACGTTACGTGGCCTCACTGCGCTGAGAGCTGCGAAGCTCCGCCCTCAACATGACATCACTTAAAGCCGTATCCAGGGCAAGGTGCCGCTCCGCCATTTTAACTTCCTGCTTCTAAAGAAGACGAGCTTGTCGCGCTGTATCTACACTCGAAAAGCGTTTTCGTTGATCCAAACAACAAGTTTTTTATTGTTTATTTCTCTCATAGAGATAAAAGTAACCGCCTCAGTTAGGTTTTGAGTTCATATCGGTTAGTTTCAGCCGGAGAGTCGCGATGCCGAGCCACCCGCTGCGTGTAGCGGTTGTGTGCTCGAGCAACCAGAACCGCAGTATGGAAGCGCACAATATCCTCAGGTAAAGATGAGACGACTGGAAGAAGAGAGAAGGAAGGCGGCCACAAAGTGATCGAAATCTGTGCGGCTTTCTGAGCCGTGTCGATGCGATGACAGCCCGTCAGGCCTCGACACTTTTTAACAATGGACTTCGAGCTCAGAGCGCCACACCGAGGCTGCAGCTCGACTAAAACTCAGCTTTCTGACCGTGTTTCACAGGTTTAGGGTCGCCTAGAATGGCCTTAACTAAGATTCTGCTGTCAAACTGATTTTTAGAGAAGTCACACCAAGGCCCAAGTTGTTGGGTTGTATTCTCCCCCCACATTTTAACAAGAGCGCCCCCTGTAGGGAATCCTCCGAGAGGGAGCGTCTGGAGGTTTCACAGCGACGGCAGGCTCCGATCAGCTGCCTCATCCACCACATTTTATGGAGTTTTGTGTTGTGTCGATCAGATCTTCTTACACAGAAGATGTCACTACAAAAAAGAGCCTTTCAGCCCTCTTTAGATATATTCTTACTAACTGCACTGGATTAGACAAACTGGCTGGGGAAAAAAGATCTGCAGACCAGGGTGACAAACTGTCACCTATTTTATTTTTTTTAATATTTAATTTCCTTTTTTAAAATGAAAATGGTCAGCTGATGGATTGCAGATGGGGTGGAAACTGGTATTTTGAGGTGTCTTAGGTTTCATAAAGTCTTATTCTAAATATGTGAGGAGGCAGTTTACAGGGCTGGGTTTACAGGTTACGTGACGGCTGTGGAAAGACTTATTTCCTTGTGCTTTCGTAATGTTTTCTCAAAGTTGTTGCATAATTCACTCTCTTGTCCTTTCCTCTCTGCAGCAAACGTGGATTTGATGTGCGTTCATTTGGGACAGGGTCTCATGTGAAGCTACCCGGTCCTGCTCCGGATAAGCCAAATGTGTATGACTTCAAAACGACATATGAACAGATGTACAACGACTTGGTCCGCAAGGACAAGGAACTGTATCCCCTTCCCACACACAACATCACACGCATCCTTACACTCACATATACTAGGAGCCAGATAAGTAAACGTGGGCTGTGTATCTGTCTTGATTAGATAGTAGTTTTGGACACTGGGCAGTGCAAGGAGATGAAACCACATGCAGGGATTTAAAAAGAAAAAAAAAACATGATGGTAAAAAGGTTTGTTTTTAAATCTTTAACATGTAGGGTGTGGAGAAACACCTTGCAATACAGCAGCGGTGCAACAGTAAGTTTGCTTTGGTAAGAGCTAGGATTTTATTTTTATTTGAAATTGGTGTAATTTGGCTCACTGAAGCTTCCAGTTTTTGCTTGTTTCTGTTTATTTTAGTTCAAGTAGTTTCAGTCTTTTAGTTATTGTAATATTTGTTTTAGGCAACATTTAAATAAGTTTAGAGTTGGTGTGAAAATGCAAACGCAGCACTTTGAGGAGGGTTAACTCACATCCAGAGTCTCAATAAATGTGCAGCGAAGTCTCATCAGGCAGGCTTTTACCAAACTGACAAAGACAAAACTCAGTCTGCCTGTGTATATGTTTTGTTTTTTTTTTCTTTTTTAAGTTTACTTTAGCTTTTAAGTTAATAAAACTGGTTCAGTTTTATTTTAAATTCTGTTAACTAAAATGTTTGGGGGTGTTTTGTTTTTTTACCCCACAAACACCAGTTTTTTTGTGAATTTGATGAGGCTGCTTAGCGTTAATGCAATTATTGCATTTTAACAATACTTTCAGAGTATTTGTACTGTTGAAGTAACACGAACGAGACGTTTTCTGAGTCGCCTTTTGTAGTTAGTCGTAGAGAATAAGTATTGTCTCAGTTATCAAAATTGTAAAACCTGATAAGGACAGAATATGAACTATTAGCAAAGAAGTTGAGTTTGCCCAAGTGGATGACAGCCACTAACCCCAGAGAGAGGGAGGGAGGGAGGGGGGGGGTGGATGCATAAGGGCCATGAATCTAAGAGGTTGTTTTAAGCTGTAGGCTTGAGTGCCCCAAGGTAAGTTAAAGATTATCAGTTTCTCCTCATTAGCATGTGGTATGTTTATGCTGATGCAAGGCACTCAGACACATTAGATAGTTAGTGGTGTTCAACAAAGAGCACAAGTGTGTTAGTCTTCCGTGGCTGCACTTTAACTGTGCATGCACAGGACTTACTTTTATTTATTTATTTTTACTTTAATGATAAAGTTCACATATTTTCTATCAGTAACCAGTAATCATGGTCCTTCTATTTAAACCTTCCTTTGTTTTAGTTCAACTCTTTTCTTTATTTATTTATTTATTTATATATATATTTTTTAAATGTGCTAAAAACAGAAATCTGCCTTTATTTCATCTGGTTATAGAGGCCTGCATGTTGAAAGGTCAGACAAGTTTTCTCTGAGGTGTCATTTACTGTTGTGCTGCTGCTGATGGTCCTGTATTGTAGGTGTTTTTTCCCAGCCTGCATTAAGGTAAAGTAACAAATCTGTTATCCTAAATAAGAAAATTACCCTGTGACACAGCCGTGCTGTATGATTAACTTAAGTCACTGTGCTTGTATTTTTTTCTGTAATTTCTGCTGTTTTGCATGGATATCTCACTGATGTAGTGCACAACAACTACATTTATTTATTTATTTAGACAATCTCTTCCCATTTGTAGTGAGTGGGTTGTATAGTTTATAATCAATTTTTTTTGAAAGAATAAAAAAAACAAACAATGGTGACATTGTCTGCATCAGCCTGGCAGTACCAGTGTGGCTTGTTAATATTAAAACTCTGGATTTAATGCTGTTTAAAAAAAAAAAAAAAAAAAAAGTAAACAATGTTCCTGAAAATCCATCCTTTCAGCTTGTTTTCTAACTGACCCTCATTGGTGAATAGTCTGCACCACTAGAGGGCGATGTAGTTCATGCTAACTAGACGTCACTGGAAAGTGCATCCTGCCCCCTTGTGTAGTTTGATTGAGATGCACTTTATATAGTTGCTTGGACCAGTGAGTTCAGTCTAATTGGGTGCACACTGAAATCCTCTCTCTGTTGCTCTGATCAGTTTTATTTTGTTTTGAGTGTTTTGTTTTTTTTTTGGGGGGGGGGGTTACCCTTCTTGCCTCGTGCTGTGTATTCCTTGACCCTCCTCACTCTTCAGATACACACAAAACGGCATCCTGCACATGCTGGACCGCAACAAGCGGATCAAATCAAAGCCAGAGCGCTTCCAGAACTGCAAGGACAAGTTTGACCTGGTCATCACCTGTGAAGAGAGAGTCTATGACCAAGTGGTGGAGGGTGAGGTTTTGTAACATTACTCGGAGTCATTCACAAACTCACCGCTTTGCTGCTTCTCCAACTGTTACCTGCCTTTACCTGGTCTTTAATGTGTTTCCTAGATTTGAATTCCAGAGAGCAGGAGACGCTGCAGCCCGTGCATGTAATCAATGTAGACATTCAGGATAACCACGAGGAAGCCACACTGGGCGCCTTCCTCATCTGTGAGCTGTGCCAATGTGTGAGTGACAGCATCTGATAACTTCTCGAGGAGGCGTTTTCTTACTATTTTTTTTTTTTTTTAAACAAATTACTAATAAATATACACGTAAATAATGTGCAACACTGTTTCAGTTGGCATCTAAAGAAAGGTTAATCGATCTTTGTGAGTGGTGGAAATGAGGCGTGTGCGTGCACAGGTGGTGTTTTGATAGCTTTCCCTTGTGCACCCTTGCAGATCCAGCACACCGACGACATGGAGAATGAAATCGACGAGCTCCTACAAGAGTTTGAGGACAAAAGCAACAGGCCTTTCCTTCACACTGTCTGCTTCTACTAAGACTCTGCAACAATTTGCAATAAACACAGACCGAGATCACAAGCAATCACACAGAAGTATATGGACACACATGCATCATACTCCTCAGTCATCCATGACTCAGTGCATACAGGTTGTGTGCCTACACAACCACAGACACACATAAATAGCTTTGGGTCAGGACCTAACAAATGGCTGCTGTTGGACATATTGTTGATAATGGGTTTTTCCTCTAAGCAGAGGATGGACTCGCTGCTCTTGCTCTGCCTTTCATTCCTCCAGATCAAGGTCAGGCCAAGGTTACTCCCTCCAAAAATCACAGGTCCAGTCGAATCACTCAACTATGTCTCCTCAGGGAGAGCCACAACACCCACAGGCCAGATTCAACAGCTCCTCCAGTTACTTTCATTTTTGTTTGGCACAGAATGTTTTTGTTTTCTTAGATCTATAATTAATTCAAGCATATATGCCAGATTTATTTAATATTTGGGAGGGTGTACATGTGTTTACATGCTGGAGGAGAATTAATTGAAGTGTATGCTTGTTTCTGTGCGACCATGTGTTTGTAGATTTAGTTAGGATTAAGTTTTAAGTGGGTGGGCTAATTAATAATGAATAACCAAACCTAGACCTCTGAGGCTTTCATCGGGTGTGTTTCAGATATGTGTTGATTGATATTTAAACTCGATGCTGTATTTCTGGCCACAGTATTTTGTTTTGAGGTTTTTTTTTTTTTTTTTCTTGAACTGAAGCATTGTACTTATTTTCAAACTGCGAGCTCGGCTCAGAGTGCCTGATATTTCTTTTTTCCTGTATTGTACATATGAATCTACTAAAGAACGAAGCCTCTCTAAGAAATAGTTCATGACCCTTTTTTTGACTTTATCAGTATTTAGTTCCTGCTGAGTTATTTAATTACAAAATGGGTATTAGAAGACTAACAGCGCTGTTAGAAGGACTGTTTTGAGTGATGAGGACAAATTACCAGACTTGGATATAAAATATGGGCTGATCTTTATTTAGATTTGAATTATTCATTCAGTTTGACTAAAACTAAAGCAAATATATTAAAATATCAGAACAGAACACGGAGAGGCTCAGGTGGTAGAGTGGGTTGTATAGTATTTGCAAGGGTGGGCATGTCTTCACCACATGCTGAAGGTGTAGGTCCTTCAGCATGGCGGCTGTGCAGCTTCTACAGTGAGGATACTCCCAGTGGTGGATCTGTAGAAATACTGGTATATTTATAATTAGAAATCTGCAAAAGCTAATAAAGTTCAAACATGAATGGTATGGAGTACAAACATTGCATCCAAAATATAGTGAAGTAGAGAGCAGCATAACATATAAAGTATAATGAAGGTGTACCTGAGTAAAGTACTAAAGTTAACACACTTGGGTACATCCAACTACTATTCTTTAATCCAGTGGTAATATGAGATAATACAGAAGTTGGGATATTTGGGAAAATTCATGTTAAAGAAGCCAAAACTCCACCTTTAAAAAAGTAGGTAAATAAAATAATACACACATTCCCAAAATTAAGAGTACTCCAACCCACTGAAACCAGAAAATCTCACAGGGCCCACCTAATCTTAAATTTTCGCTCTAGTCAAACAGAGAGCCTCATAAATTTACTTGAAAATTGCATTTAAAAAATCGCTCAATGTAATGATTAATAACCTGTTTTAATTCACTTTTTATATAAATAAATACATATATAAAATAAATAAATGTGACTGTACATACATGTGAGTAATTTCAAACTGGATTTCTGTTATTAATGCGACCTACCTGCAGTACCTTTGCGGCCCTCCAGGGGACCCCGGCCCACACTGGAGGCCTAACCTTAATCCCTCGCTCTAATTGTAGGGTTACGAGTCCACTGAAATGCACTATCACAGAATTAAATGGCTCAGGTAAGTAAGAGCTCAATTAGAAAAAAAGGAGGATAAAGGATTTCAGTAGATATAAAAAGTAAAGCAGCAAAATACAGCAAATACAAGGACATGGACACATGGATGAATAAATCGTGGATGAAGATTTAAAAAATAATAATTAAACTGTGAGAATAACCGTTAGATTGGGGGCCAAACACATTTTAGACACGCCCCTGCTCATCCGTGAAAATATAAAAGAGGGATTATGAACGGATGACCAATGTTCCCTCTAATTTTTCATGTCTCTGAGCAAACACACAAACTCCCTGAACGGTCCCTTGGACCACTGTGAGCAGCATTAGACGTGTGCACTGTGGTCACGCCAGCATCGAGTCCATCCAAGTGGTTTATTAAAACAACCAAATTACAGAATTTGCATTCATGTTAGGCTACTTTTAATTAACTGCTTTAGCCCACTTACAATGAAAATTTAAAAAAAATCTTGTTCATGACCTTGTTCATAAAAACTGGTATAAAGTCCACACTTTTTCCGTCAATTGTTCCGTCTGTCCTGCTCACATCTCCAGTGGTTGAGCAGCCAGTCACTGGTCACTTACTACAAAACTCACTGCAAAACAGAATGGATTGTTAACGGATTTCTTTTAATTGCAATTCAGGTTAGATTTTTTTTGTGCGCAACGCAGATTTTCTGTGCGCAGGAACCGTGCCAGCAGTGCGCGATTGCGCACGCGCGCAGCTTAGAGGGAACATTGCGGATGACCAGTAGCGGTTTTTGATACGGGTGACACGGGCGGTTGCCCGGGGCGGCATCATGGGCATCGGCAAAAAAAAAAAAAAAAAGAAATGATCGTAGGCCTACTCATGCCGCCCCGACATCAGCCAGCGCATATTGGGAATGTCATAGGCACCGATCGGCTTTCTATCGCCCATTTGCTGGGCGTAAGGGCGCCCTCCGTTTACGAGGTGCGCCTGCTGCTTGTGGCACAGGGAGGAGAGGGCGGGGCGGCGGGGGATTCTCTGGCTGGCTGTAGCTCGCAAAATAAAAGAAAATAAAAACAAAACAACAAACACGAAAACAACGGACATCATGATACAGACTTATAATTTGCACCGATGTTTTTTTCGAAATTCTGTACACGAAAAGTGAGCGCGAGAGCCCTCGGTGCGCCTGCTTGCTGCTGAAGTCAAAGTAAACTATTGTGATCTCCGCTACATACAGTCCAGTATATAGAGAGACAAGACGACGAGGCTCCAGTTACAGCAGTGCAAGTAAACAAACAATAAATATAAGAAGAGTAAGAAAATAAATATACACTTTAGGACTTGGGGTAAAGGGATCAATAACAATTTCAAATTTATAATTTACAGTTTGATGATTTAAAGTCTCACACACAACCCGTCAAAAGGGCGGGGGGGGGGCTGCTTCCAGATAGAGCACATTTCATTCATAATGATGTAAATCCAAGCCCATCATGTATTCATCATTTGAACCTTGGGTTGTGTGAAATCCCAGAAATACACCTTAGACAAAGTGAATCTGTGAACTAAGGTGTCGGTCTATTAGGTTAAGTTGTGGTGTGATCCTCGAGTTGGGGGACTTATTTTCATACTGGAGTGCAAAATTAAAACCAATGGAAGATGGATAAGAAAAGTTCAAAGCCATCAGGTGCTCAGTTTAGAAAAAAAGAGAAAAGAAGAGGAAGAGAAACGAGCAAAAGATACAGGTAAGCAGATGTGTCATTGGATAATGGCACGTCATGTATCCTGAAACAATCAGAATCAGAATACTTTATTAATCCCTAAGGAAATTATGTGGGTTACATTTGTTCCAAGAAGAAATGGTAAAAATAGTAACAGTAACAGACTAAACTCCAAACATTATGTTGCAGATTTTAATATTAATTAGTCATTGTCAATTGTTGTTTTGTCCTGTTCTCATTGTATGACAAATTATGATGGCTGGAGGAAAGCAAAGCGACCCGTGGGCTTCACTCACCCACAGCCTGAGCAGAGGAAAGGACTGATCTAAAGGCACGAGACCACCTCGGAGCGCACGTGAGTCTAGACGTGAGTCGTTTCTTTATTTTTCCTCTGTCATATGACTTTACAGGACAAGTATACATATATATATATTAACCAGCCAGTATTCAGGCATTTTTTGATGCATTTGTCACAAATTCCAGATCCTGATTTATTTTGTTCATGAGAATGGCCAGTGAACATTGCAAGCATCTATCTTTAATTGTTTGTGAGATATTTGTGTTCAAACATTGCCTCGAATTTCAAAGTGCTAAATAAATAAATCTTGAAAAGTATGTGACATTGTTGCTTCTTTTCTTTGTTATCAGAGTGAACAAGCCTATATTGTTGTTCCACATCACATAGCCATGTCCATAGACCGCTCCTACGGGAGCTACATCATGACCCAGCAGGAGATGGATCTGATAGCTGGGATAATGTTGGGTATCTGCATCAGCTGGGTCTCGATGTGGCTGGATCCTGTTTGGCACAGGGCACTTAACTGCTGGAGGACAAACCAGCTCACCAGTGAGTAATCGCAAACCTTTGTCTGTGACGATTCAACTCAACACAACCAGAGACCTAAGTCTCTCAGTTTGAAAAAAGCTGTTACATTTTTACTGTGTGTGTGTTAACTCCTAATTATTATTATTATTTTTTTATCTCCAGGTAATCGTTTCCATTCATGGATGCCAAAATTCAGAAATATAAGGAAAATGTTCAGGCGTCCACATCCTGAACCCTCGAAGGAATCCAGCAGGAACATGGTGCAGATAGAGCCACAAGTTAATGGAAGCACTTGACATAAGACTGTAGTTCTGACTGAAATATAACAGAATGTAATAACAGTTGTAATAATGATATTTTAGCAGCCACTGGAACCACCAGCATGTAAAAAAACAAACAAAAAAAAACCCACACACACACTTCCTCAGGGAAATCTTGTAGAAGCAGATCTGCCATTTCTCAGCCTGTTTTCTCTGTTTGCAAAGTCTGTTTCTGTGATATGGAAACATTTAAGGGGTTAAGAAACCTTAGTTATACACACATGTACTGTACACTGGTTGCCATACACTGCCTCTGCAACTGTCAGTGTTTTTCTGTGCTTGCTACTTACTAACTAATAAAAATGCTATATATATATATATAAGGCATATGCAGAGGTAAGGAGTCAGCTTGTGTGAGCTAAGCCCATTCTTAGGAGCTCAGGGACACTTTTCTGGTCAACCAGGTCTTGTGCACGTAGCTCAAACAGCTCTCCCAGCATGATACTACAAATGACTTTAACCAGATGTTATAATTCATTTTTATGTGTAAAATCGAAGTTTCCTTTAATGAATAATTGGGGGACCTCTCAAGTGATCATATAAACCTTATGTCTATTGATTTTTTTTTTTTTTTTTTTTAAATCAGTCAAACATATCCCCATCTTTCTAAAACAACCTTCACTTTCCCTGTCAGGAATGCATTATTGATGTCTTACTCATGCAAACCTGCACATCACGCTACATAAGAGGGTCACATAAGATGTGACAGGGCATTTAATCATGCAGCCTTTTCCAAACCATGGACAGCTTCATGCCCTCGACTTTCCTTTGAATATGGAGCTTCTACGGGAACTCTGTTATTATAGTGAAATACTGAAATCCCAGATGGATTCCTATAGGACACAACTACCCACTCGTCTTATCATTGCCCTTCTATCCGTTATGCATTGTGTGGTTCTAAAGTCTCTGCCTTTCAGAGCTATATATAAAGGTTGGAGGTGTCACAGTACGACTCTTTCTTAGCCTTTCAGACCTCTGGCTTCTGAGAGAAACACCACAAATCATCAATTGTAGTAACAATCTTTACTTTTTATGAAAACATGGATCAGTTTCATTGTTTCAACAGAGACACTTTAATTAGTACATTTATATAGTGTAATTACAGACACAGCGACTGGTTTCCATGTAAAGTAAACGTTTACATTGTCTACATGATGCATAAGACCGAAAGAGTCTCAGGCATCATTTGTATTTTGTAGTTAATTGGTTAGCGCTAGAAACTCATCTTCTGTCGTAAAGACAATCCCAACAGGCTTTTCGATTGAAACTTTCTAGTCAAAGAGGCAGAAAGCTAAAATTTTCCTATCCAGGTAGCACCACTGGGAAAAACGAACTCAAACTGGAGTTCCATCTTTAGGAGGAGAGTCTTCTCTCATCTTGCCGTCAGTGGAGGCAGGAGGTTGACCTGAACTCTCTGCTGTGCTGTTGTGTCCAGCTCGGTCGGCACTTTGGCCCTCTGCCGAGAGGTTCATAGGTGCTTGCTTTTCATTAATCTCAAGGACAGGAGCGATCACCTCCTGGGCCTGAGGCGTCTCGCTGAGGGGCAGATTAAAACCCATTTTTCCTCCGCTGCTCGTCACCCCAGCTGGTGGGGGTGTAAGGCTCTTCGCCGCCTCCTCTCCTCGCAGCCAGTCCATCTTCTGAAGGTGCTGCTTGATGGCATCGTCGACCCGAGCGTCGATCATGGCCTCTGTCAGGACGCCGTCTTCAGAGGAATATGCTGCCGCCTGAAGGAAAACAACAACATTTTCATTTTGAAATTAAGATCCACTCTCCAGTGGTATGACAAGGTTTCAGCTATGGAGGCAAAGATAATATGATGATTCGTACCTGCCAGGCCACACCCAGCTTCGAGATCTCTCTTCCAGACATGCCCTCTGTCCGCTTCGCTATCTCAGAGCACTTTTTCCCGTAGTCAAACTGCGCCAGCTTCAGCCTCCTGTAAACACAAAGCAGAATAAGACCATGAAGGAAATTTCCACTGTTACACAGTATAGTGTTCCTACACTGGCTGAGACGTGTAATCTCTTCACTGTCTGGGCTCTACCCCAGGACCTCCTCCCAGGTGGACATGCTAGAAACACTCCAGTATAAGGCATCTTACTCTGAATCAGATGGCTCAACTGGCTCTTTTTAATGTGGAGGAGTAGCCACTCTACTCTGATCCTCTCTGGAGTGATCAAGCTCCTAACCCCAACTATAAAAGACAGCCACGCCACCCTTTGGAGGAAGCTAATTTCTGCTGTTTGTAATAGGTGAGGTAACCTGACAGCTTCGTTTTCACACTCTGTTCTCTCTCATCACCGACATGCTACTAGGAGACTTTAAGAGCTCTATTCTTGTGTACTCACTGTCTCCCTCCAGTGGCCGGCTCCAGCACATATTTGTCAAAGTATAACCGCACCAGCCTCTCCCGCTCCTCAAGACCCGGCAGCGCAAAATTCACTATTTCATCTATACGGTCATTTATGGCCCAGTCAAACTGTTCCGGCTGGTTACTGGCCAGCACCAACATAAACCTGCATAAAAACACACAAAAAAACACAAGAGTCAAGCAGCTTAATAAAGGTAGGAAGTAAATCACAGTGGTGTGCAGGTCTGGTTAAGAAAGTTCGTTTGTAAACATGTGAAATAGATTCTTACTTGTTGCTCTGTTCTCCAGTGCGATATAAAAAGGCATTGAGAGTGGCTCTGAGGTCTTCACTGATTTTCTCCTATTGTAAAAACAAAATAAGGTAATGAACAGTTGCTTCTTTCTTATGTAATCGGCAGGTTTTTTTGAGTAATGAAATAAACGCAGACTTACGGTGGCTCTCTTGCGGAGGAATGCATCGGCTTCATCAACAAACAGCAGCAGCCTGTGATTGGAAACATGGCAGAAAGGACATGTTTTGCTACATCTGGTGCACTTTGTGATATTGGTGCAAATATAATAATAAAGATGTTAGGTGACATATTTTGAGCATCATACCCGCGTCGACTCGTGTTGGCCCAATCAAACACTTTGTGCATGGCGGTGACACCATCGCGGCCCATTGGTGCTACATCACCACCGGTCATAATGGCGTAATCCATCCCAGAATGCACTGCCAGCTTCTACTCCACATACACAGAAATCCTCCAGTCAGAAAAAGCACTGGTTTATATTTTTGGACACCTGAGCATGCTTTAGCTCTCTGGCGTACCTTAGCAAACAGCGTTTTGCCCGTCCCCGGAGGACCGTACATGAGGATGTTCCTGTACAGGCCGTTGTTCTGCCTTGTGTTTCTTGTTGCTATGGCAATGTCACGCACACGCTCCTCCAGGGAAGGCTAAGAGATGGGAAAGTGCTGTTATTTCAAGTTGAGACAAAACGGCAATGATTTGCACTTTTATACCACATGTCCACTTACACTGAGCACAACTCCCTCCAGGGCATCCTGAGGTTTACTCTTCAGCCGCTTGGCCGTCTAAATCATTTCAAAGCAGTTATTAGTACAACAAACTCTGCAGCTTAAAAATAGCAAAATTATGAATTCATCATTAGCTACCTTGACTGGATGTTTGACTGCCTCTGCGACAGTGAATCGGGAAGTTTCGCGGACTAGTGACGGCTTTCCGAGCCTGGCCTCGATGTAACGTCCGGCCACTGCTGTTGCATTTCGAGCTGAATACACTCCCACAGCCAAGAGGGTCAACCCTGCCACCTGGGGAAGAGAGGAAACCATTATAGATCTGGAGACTAAATTCACACTCCATTATGAGCAATGATAGGCAGAGCATTTTTTTTCCCAGAAGATAATATTTATAGTTGAGGTAACATCTGGGATATAAGATCTTCATAGTTATAGCCAAAAACATTTATAGAAACAATTTGAAAAAATACCTTTAAGATAGAGTTTCTGAGAATGGAAGTGTTTGGAAACCCACAGGTGTCATAAAAGCAGTATTTGCTTTGATGTATATACAACGGAGTAAAAGGACACAGTCAATTGAAATGTCTAGCACATCTGTGAATACACACATGTTGGGCCTTTTAATGCTGCATTCCAGATTAAATTAGAAATTTGTATTTACGAGTTTCCAGTCAAAATCTTCATCTGGAATAACCCCTAAACTTGGATTTCCAACTCAGAAAGTTGGAGCAGCCCCATGAATGCCAGGTTTACCACCAGAGATATTGGCAGTGAATATCAACAGTAATAAAACTGTAAAAACTGCCACTGTTATGTATTCGGGGCATGGCATATAATTCACAGACCAGGCTCTATCCATGCACGTGCTGCAGCAGCATTTCAAAGCACACACACAAAAAAGGTATTGCTCTGTTTTGCCATCTTGCTAAGAAGCAAAACAAATCCTGTTTGTCTGACTTCGACAAAAACATTAATGTTTGATTTATGTTACTTGAACACAGCATAACTAACTGTGCTTTAGTGTACTCCTTAGGCATATTCATGTTTGTTTTTATTGGAATTTCAGTGACAAATTCTCCCTTGAATGGGAGCAGAGTGTCTCACCGTGGCAGTCACTTTGTCCCAGTCTGACACAAAGGCCCTGAATCCTTCTCCAAACACAGCACCTGCAGTCCTGAAAGCAAACACGTGTTAACTGTGAGCACGCCTTTAAGAGTCTGTCACAGTGCCCATGTTGACACTGTTAAACATTTACTGAACTTAAGCTGTTTTCATGCATGAACTCCAGAAAATGGAGGAAAATTTGCTTCTCTCACATTCAGCACACAGCAGGACAAAGTCAGCATCAGTGAAATTTGCGCTACTTTAAATACTCTGTTTGGTTTGGATGAGGGTGCTACTCGAGTAGAGCGTGCAGGAAGCAGGAACATAGACTGTATAAAAGACAGACGCAGCTTCCAACTTTCAAAAAGACATCAAAACTGCATTCTTTTAACAGCCAGCAGGTTGCAAAGGGATTTCCAGCTGTACTGAAGTTTTGCGATCGATCGATATAAAAATAAATAAATAAATTTATTTATTTATTTTAAGTCAAGAACTCAGGTTATCAAGGTTATGCACAATGTCCTTGTTTTAAAAACAAAAAAACAAAGATGGCGACTGGGTCTTCTGAGTCAAACAGATAAGTCAATCTTTTATACAGTCTGCAGATGTGATACAGGCGGCCGCACTCTAGCAGTGAATTCATTTAAACTCCTTTCACATCAGTACAATTGGACTTTACACACACAAGCTGACATATTAAAGACAATTTAATGCCCAATCCAGACGTGTCAGACATTTGTGTGCTCGCGTACAGCTCAGTTGAGTAAATTCTATAAAAGCTCAGGTGCGAAAATGGATTTACAAGAAACTGCATTAAAAACAATTATTATCATTCATGACCTTAAAAACCAGCGATACACCATTATAAACAGCTCAGAGCAAAACGATTTACTTTATGGACTCCAGGACGGTCTGTCTGTGTTCTGCAGCCTTCAGGCGGATCTGCTCTCGGATTATATCGGCGTTTTCCCTCTCAACTTTGGCTCGAGCTTTGGACTCTGCCTCAATACGAAGCAGCTCATTCTTGTGTCTCAGCTCCATCTCGTGCTCTATGGTCGCTAAACAACAAAGAGGAAAAAACAAAAACATAAACCTCAGCTCATCGTGTCAAACATTTAAAAGCATCCCATCAATAACCGCGCTCGTTTCTTTACCTTTCCTCATGGCCTCCTGCTTCTGTACAGACTCCTCCTGTTTGCGAAGGCTCTCCTCATTCATGGCTTGCTGTTAATTAAACAAGCACAAGACATTTAGTACTGTATCCCACTTCACAGCACGTTACAGCTGGAGTTGGAGGTTAAGAACTCACCTGTTGCCTCAGTTGGTCCTCATATCGCTGCCTGGCCAGCTTGTCTTGGTATTGAGCTCGCTGATGGGACACAACCACAAAAACACAATTTGGTACAATTCACTGCTGTAATACTCACAGTGCTCTTCCCTCTAAAGAAAAAGAAAAGGAGCTCATGTTTTTCCCCTCTTACAGCTTGATGCTGCTTGCTCTCCTCATTGAGAGTTTTCCTCCTCTCTTCAGCTTGGATGCGTATCTGGTCGCCTTTGAGCTGTTCGACTGCTGCTTCATATTCCTAAAGCGTGAGGTGAGAGCACAACTGGGTCATTGGAGAACAGCGTCAATTCATCGCAGCACAAAACACAGATGCCACCAAAGTCCTCGAGTATCAAAGGAGCAAGAATACCTACTTAAATAGAGCACGGCTGTTATTACGCCCAATCAGATGACTTCAGTTCCAGATCGAGACTACTCTTCTATTCATCACATTGAAACATCTCATCTTTATGGTGCAAGCGCCCTTGCAACAAATCTCTACCCCAGCTCTTTTTTCATCTCTGATGCCTGCTCTGTGCTGGTCTCCCTGCCTTATTCCACCTATACATACTCAGGAAGGTCATTACAGTGGTTCTTATACAGTACTGTGTAAAAGTCTTAAGCCAACACCACACAGTTCTTTGTATTTTGCTAGAAAAAGTCCAATAATTCACTGTAACATGCAAACATACATGGAAATACAGAGTCTGTGCATGCTATGGCACAGCCTCCATCATGTTATACAGACAGTTGTATATATTCACTGTTGTTAATCTCTCCTGACCTTCTCCATACCTATTGACTCATGTTGTAATATGCCAAGCTTTCAGCTAATAGCTCTTTAGGAATCACCTCAACGATGCAAACAATAAATACCATTTAATGCATGTAAGCTGTGAGTAACTTCAAATTAGTTATTTGGCAAGTTGTCTGTTATGTGCAGAAACAACACGGGTTCATCTTGAGGTCATCCCTGTCAACACCACTAACAGTGCCCAAGTACCAGGACTGATTTTAAAATGAGTGAAAAAGCAGCCTCTGACAGAGCTTTGGAAAGCCCGGAGAACTTTTGATAAAGACCACTTTTGAAAAATACGGCTACTGCGGCTTCATCTAATGCAGGTCTATAATACCTAGGAATTATCAAGCTGATAGAAACGGACTGATGTACCCGGTGTCCTGCTGCAGATGCAGAGTGATCCACTGCTCTGCTTCTATTTTTATTAACCGATTTTCTTTTTCATTTTTTTACTTGTGTGACTCATCTTCTGGTTGTGTTGCTTCTTGGTTTAACATTTGTGTGATGAACACAGTTTTTTGAAGTACGTAGTGAGTAAATGTATTCACTGTACCTTCATCTTACTCTGGTGTTCCAGCTGAGTGGTATTCTCCTGCATTCGAGCCAGCTCCAGAGCTTCTTTGGCATGTCCTACACACATACACACACACACACACACACACACACACACACACAGATGAAGATGCATGTAGTTGCTTCAAAGCGTTATGTTTGTGAGGCCTGCTGTCTTTGCTGATCCCTGTGACTGACTGTATCCACCTTTGAGTCTTAACTACCAAACAACAGCCCTGAATGAATGAATGAATGAAATCATTATCAATAATGAAATAATAGTATGTGTTGCATCGTTGCACGTGTGTGTGTGTGTGTGTGTGTGTTAGAGGGTGAGGTCTGGATGTTCTGAGCCGGACTGCAACGTCCGTGACCTTTGAACTTTGTTCTCTCTCTGGATGAAGGTGGATGCAGCTCAGTTCTGTAAGCCTAACTTCACGTGAGTTAAACCTTTAGTATTTATACCGGTGCTGGATGTCGGTGAGGGCCTCTTCAGCTACACTGAGACGACCACCACCGTCACCGTGAGCCAGAGAGCAGCAGATGCTGGTGCAGCTCTGCTCTCCAACAGCAGCCGTGTTGGTATAACCTGTACACACCTCCTCTAAGGAGACCCACCCGAAGCCCTTGAATACTTACGGGACATGTCGAGCTCCTTGGCCGCCTGAGCAGCCCGCTCCAGCCCGGTGGGATCGAAGTTGCTCCATTTGTCCTTGGGTTTATCTCCACCGCCGCTGGAGCCCCCGGCCGGCGGAGGTGGCGGCGGTGGAGGCTGTGCCGGTAAACCGGGAGGCACCTCCGGCTGTCCCTTGTTCAGGCCGAACAGCCACGACATTTCGCTGAGAACAAATAAAGCACCGTTAAACCGGTTCTGTTGGACAGAGGATAGCAGCCGCAGGTCTGTCACTACGCTTCCTCCACACGCGTGTTACGCCGAAAGCTTCTGCGCATGCGCACCAAACAGCGCGAGGTTTAGCTGAATAACCGCAGCCAGGATTGGCTCAGAACAAGTACTTCTTCTTCAACGTAGTAGTCCTCAGTAGAGGTCATTGACATAGCCCCGCCCACACTCGATACGGTAGCCGCGAAGGATCATAAAGCATACAATTCACTCGAAAGGACGTTTACCCCCGGTTTCATCAGGCTGTTTCTGTTTTTGAAAGTCATTGAAGTGTTAGAGGATTGTTTCCAGGTTTTCTATATCAAATCTATTTTTGATTTACTTAAACTCCAAATCTGGAAATTTAAAGCAAACACTCTGCACTGAAAACAATGAAGATGTTGGAAAACAGAAGGTTAAAACTGAAGAGCACTTCAGTTTTAACCTTCTGTTTTCCAACATCTTCATGCTGCAGAGCAAGAGTGGGCAATTTATGTCCCCAAGGGGCTACATGAGAAGCTGTTGTGCAGGCCCACACCAATAAGTTGTAAGAAGATAAAATAAACACTGAGCAGAACTGAGTTCAGCTTATTGTTGATCAGGACAAAAGTAAATAAAATCCTTAAAATAAAAAAATCTGATGAAAGACAGACCAAAACCAGAATATATATCAAAATGTTTAATGAGCTAAACATTTAGAAGACAACCGACCCACAAAAGGTGGTAAAACACATATTTACACAGAGACAAAAAAAAAAGGCCAACCTTAAAAACCAAACAAAAAGAAAAACTTTCAGTCATAACTCAAGGTTGCATATGATAAACAGGTTTATGGAAATGATAACAAGACCATGTGTGAAGACACTGGAGGTAATCAGGAGGTGACACCACATGTTGGACTGAAGCAGGTCTGGATTTGGAAACACATTCCTGTTTTAGGAAGTTTAAGTTTACCTCCTGCCAGGGATTCTGTGCAGCCATTGATAAATACCAGTGAAAGTTGGATTTATGGGTTTTATACATGTACTTCGTATGAAGAACACAATCAGAGACACTGATCTGGAAGTTCAGGAATCAAAATACTGCACACATAATGATCTGTGCTGCTGTAGGCAAGTTTACTTCAGGAATGATGCACTTTGTTGGTACCATTTTAAAAATCTCTCCAAAAATAATTTCTACGCGAGACCAGTGGAAAGCTCGTTAACATGAGACTCCTTGTAAGGACTTGTTCAAATATAAAGCCAACAAGAAGCACAGGACCAGCAGAAGTGTCACAAAACCGATTACTTTTTGATCAGCCTGTAAAATTCCTCAGTTTTTCCCAAACAAACAACCTGTGTTACAGCTCGAATTCAAGCCAGATCTCTGATCAAGCGATCATGAATCACCACACACAAATACAATTCTTTAAACGAATCATACAAGAAACACATTTTGATGAAATCCTAAAATGAGGTGTCTGTGTCAGTTCGATTTTTTTTTTTTTTTAAATAAATGCTGTTCTTTAACCCCCCACCCCCCAAAAAACCAATCATTTATCCATAACTGTGGCAAGTCCTTTACTGCAGCATAACTACACGGGAGAGCACACCAGAAGGCTCTTTGCCATCACCCAGTGCTGCCCTGAAGCCTTCTTGTTGCCGAGCCCTTGCCAGTTTTGCAAGTGAGAGGAACGACCGAGGCTCTGTGACAGCCAGATCACTGATGACGCGACGGTTGAGCTGGACGCTGCTCTATATGGTGAGAAAAAGGAAGAGTGAGCCAACAGAATTTTTAAAAATACATGAGCTGCAAAACTATCTCGTAAAACTAACCTTAGTCAGATTGTGCATGAGGGCGGGATATTTCATGCCGTGCTCTCGTGTTGCTGCAGCAATCCGTGAGATCCAGAGCTGATGAATCAAGGGGACAACACACAGGATCAATTATACTGAAGCAAACTGATTTCTAATCTTACACACACCAATCAGCTGCAATATTAAATCCAAAGAGAGGAAGTGAACAACATCCTGTTATACTGCAAAGTTCTGCTGGGAAGTGCACAGCAGTGGCCTCACCCAGCCAGAGAACACACCCCAAAGTGCTGACCTGACTTCAAATTCTCTCAATTTAATCAAAATAAGTCAGCATCCCCTGTCAACACAGGCCTGTGCAAGGCAAGACAGCAGACTGAGTATGGAGCAGAACTGAGGTTTTAGAATAGAATACCAGTAGAATAGAATGCCTTTATTGTCATTATACAGATGTACAATGAGATACATGGGGGGTGCACAGTTTCTGCAGCACTATATACATATGAGCAGTATTTACAGGAAAAAAAATATAAAGTGTACAAAAATACAATCTGGTAAAAAAAAAAAAAAACAATTAATAAAAAGTGTTTTGTATATATAGTTTGGGTTATTGCACAGTGGTGGTTTATCCTTGAAATGGGGGGTGGAACTGTGTTTATCAGTGCATGTGTGGACATGGAAGGAGTGCTTTCAAGTTGTTCACACCAAATTCTGACCCTACCATCCAAATGTCATGGCAGAATTCAAGATGCATCAGACCAGGCGTTTTTGATCTTCTGCAGTGAGATTTTGCTGAACCTGTGCAAATTATAGTCTCAGTTTCTTGCTCTTAGCGGACAGGATCCCCTGTGGTCGTCTTCATTTAGATATCCTCTAACCCTTGATTGTAATGCAAGGTTGTTTTAGTTCATCTCGCCTTCCTATTGCCTCAGGCGAAGGACTTTCACACAGAGAACTGCCGCTCGCTGCACTGTTTCCTCTTGGTTTTTTTTTGGACCATTTTCTGTAAATCCTAGAGATGGTTGTGTTGGAAAATCCCAGCAGCTCAACTGAAATATTCAGACCAGCCTGTCTGCCACAACATGTTTAAAGTCACTGAAATCACCCTCCTTCATCCATTCTGATGTTCAGTGTGAACCTGAGCTGGTCATCTTCACCATGTCAAGACGCCTGAATGTACTGGGTTGCTGTCAAGTGATCGGCTTACTAGTATTTTGCGTTAACAAGCAGTTGAACAGGTGTCCCTAATGAAGTGGCCTGTTAGTAATGTAGACACTGCTGCGGAACTAGCCCAAAGCTTTATTTTCTATTTAATTATTATATAGCGGACTAATGGAGTGAAAATATCAAGTATTTGATTAAACCGACCAAAAAATAAAGAAAATATAACCAGTTATCTAAAAAACATGCTTTAATTTAGTCATCTTGTGGTGCACCTGATTTATCTTGGGGATCCTTTAGGTGGTCATGACGCCAGTCAGGAATCATTTGATAAGCAAAAAGCTATCATTAGTGTTTGTTTTAAATATATTTGCACCCAGAATCTGCTGAAAAGTCTGTTACTTAGACTACGATTGCTACTATCAGGAAAAAATCCAAATGCCATGCAGTAATATTTGGGTCTTCTTACCGTCCTCATGTTGCGCTTCTTAAGTTTCCGAGCTTTGGTGGCGTACACGAACGCCCTCCTGACAGCCAGCACGGCCAGGCTGTAGCAGCGGTTCTTCCTGCCTCTGAAGTGCTGTTGGAAGAACCGACAGAGAAGTGACAACAACACTTGTTACAAGTCTTTAACACGACGAGGATGCAACAAACAAAACACCACAGCTTCTACAAACGTCATGAATGAGTTCTAGCAGCTATCGCTCCAGGAAATAGCCAATAGACGTACCCGCGCATGCTTGAGGACCTCCTGGACCTTCCAGTATCTGTCGGGTCCTCGGCTTCTGATCCAACAAGACAGCGTCAGAAACACCATTTCAGTCCCCCCGTCACCTCACCGCAGTGTCCACTTTTAAAAGAATAAACACGTAATAAGTGACCTCCAACCATGCACTCTCGGTGTTATGAGAGCTCAATAACTCCGCACGCCGTACGTCGACAAACCGAGGCGCATTCTGGGTACGTTCAATTTAAAATTCTGTCAGAGGCGGCGCGCGGGCTAATTTAACACAAATAACTTTTCAATTGCACCAGACGGCTACGGTTCACAAAACAAAAAACAAAACAAAAGCCTGAAAATAAAATGTCAAACATTTGATTACAGATCCGTAAAAATACACACTTTCTAAAGGACGTGTTTGCTTCAGTGCGCAACACGTCGGTGTTCAAAACAAACGCATCCACTGAGTTGAATGCTGGGATAGCGAGCTGCGGAGGTCAAAGGAGAGACCATCCAAAATGTCGGTCGCCAGTTTTACGTCCTTGACTCGGTGCGGTGTTTTGGCATTCCGCTCTCCCGTAGGACTCTTGGTATGTTGACGGTTATTGGGGAAAAGTAAATGGTTTCATCACGAACCGCTGCTGTCATCAGCCGGCCCGGTGTCAGCGTTTAGACCGGTTACAGCTCTCTACGTGAGGGTTCCGTCTATGTTCTGAAGTTCGGGTTACATAGTGTAGTTGTTAGCTAAACTTGTGTTAATTATGGTTCGGCTGGTTAACGCTAAATGTGTTGGAATGTATGTCTAAAAGGCACTAAAAGTAAATAATAATAGAGCTTTGTGCAGAAAAATATATTAAAAGACACAATCCGAAAAAAATGATGGCATTATTCTATTGCAATGAAGTTTGTGTTTTATGAAACCATGTCTGACTGCTATTAATACAGGATATTTATTGGTATTGATTAAAGGTTATTTAGACAAAGCTAAATTTAGTGATTGGAGCAGGTACTTCATCCTGGTCATGATTGAAGAGGACTTTAAGTATCATGGACTCTGCACTAATAAATCAGTACTGCATACTTGTGTCCCAAAGCGGGTTGGTGTGTGTGTGTGTGTGTGTGTGTGTGTGTGTGTGTGTGTGTGTGTGTGTGTGTTTGCTTGTTTTAAATTATTATTATATTTGATTTCTCGCCTGTCTTCCCTGTGATCAGGCGGTACGGTATGCACAGACAGCAGCAGCTCCAGCAGGGCAGCCCAGGGTAAAGAAGTTCCAGGTGTACAGATGGGATCCAGACACTCCAGGGGACAAACCCCGAATGCAGACCTTTGAGATTGACCTCAACACGTGAGTGTCATAGATTTGGACATCTGGCATCCAGGCAGAGCAATTTCCTGTCATTGATTAGAGAAAGTTTTATTAAAAGCAGACTCAACAGTCCAGCAGCTTTCCATTTTCATCCTAGATATCCCAGCAGTCTTCATTTTTCACAGGTTAGGATGTTTGTTGGTTAGGATGCTGCTGAGAATATATTCGGGTCTAAACAAAGGACATTGTTAATGGCCTAACTAATGCTCTCTGGTGGCTTCAGTAACAGGTGGCCCTGACAGCCTGGCATATTTTCAGTCCTCTTCCTTCACCTGTTCTCTAATCAGCTTTATTAAACTCTCAGCTCATGTTTGTCAGCGTGACACTGCTCAATGCTGAGTAATGCTGCTCAGCCGTATGATCTGTCTGGGTTTCAGCTGATCAAGTAAACACATCAGACAAGCTGCTTTGACGATTTCATGTTACATTTTTTTTTTTTTTTTTTTTTTTTTTTTTTTACTTACTGTGTTTTGTTTTTTTTCATCCAGCTGTGGCCCAATGGTTCTCGATGCGCTCATTAAGATCAAGAATGAGATTGACCCCACTCTGACATTTCGTCGCTCCTGCAGAGAAGGTCAGTAGCACAGGGGCTGGAGTTGCACCTTTAAAAGGGGTTTACAGAGTCTAGAGCACCTGAGTCAAAGCTTTTATACTCTTGAAGACTGACAAAGCCCATCTTTAAGAAGCCCATCTTTTCAGCTCAAAGTAAGAAGTGCAAAAACCCC
This sequence comes from Neolamprologus brichardi, assembly GCF_056152115.1. Lineage (NCBI taxonomy): Eukaryota > Metazoa > Chordata > Actinopteri > Cichliformes > Cichlidae > Neolamprologus > Neolamprologus brichardi. The sequence continues at coordinate 16,054,953 of NC_142108.1, forward strand.
CAAAAAACATTAAAGGTAAAAAAGAAATACAGTATGAAAAGCACAGACAGCATTGTCATTGTTTTTATTACTCAGTTTCACAGTTTGGTTGACGAGCAACAACACCACAAGCAGTTGCACACAGACCGGTTGTACCACATCTGTTGTTGTCCTCAAAAGTTAAATGTCAATAATAAATGTTGTTATTATAATTTTTATTCTGCTTTAACCAGGTATTTGTGGGTCCTGTGCGATGAACATCAATGGAGGAAACACACTCGCCTGCCTCAACAAGATCGACTCCAGCCTCAGCAAGCCGACTAAGATTTACCCTCTGCCACACATGTACGTCGTCAAGGACCTGGTACCTGTAAGTCAGCTTCACCGAACATCTGTGAACATCTGGAACGAAGCATTTACTTCAGGTTTTTGGGGTTTTTTTTAGCATTTGAATGTAAGACTGCTTGATTACAGCAATAAATCATAATTGCACATTCACATTGTTTAAGATTATCAATGATTATTAAAGATGTTAGACTTAGAAAAAGTTTAAATAAATAGGAAAATAAAAATTAGGTTGATAAGAATCGTTTTATTGGTCTTATCTTGCTCTGACAGTCACTGGAAGCCAAAATTATAATTACAATAAAATGTGAGTGATTCGCACACATACTTTGACACGTGGATTGGAGGAGCCTGGGATCGGTCAGCTGATCCATTTGATTGGTAGTCGACCACCTCTGTCATCTGAGCCGCAGCCACCTGAGTAGACAGTTCAATTTGGTGGATTCATTAGTGTAGCAATGTGTTTGCAGGACATGAGTAACTTCTACGCCCAGTACAAGTCCATCGAACCCTACCTGAAGAAGAAGGATGAGTCCAAGGAAGGGAAGGAGCAGTACCTGCAGTCTGTGGAGGACCGGCAGAAGCTGGTACGTTTGTCTTTGTTTGTTTTTTCACTGTCCCATAACATTCAGTCTTCCAGCACATTAAGGAAACATATCTTTACTTGCTTCTCTCCCATGTAGGACGGGCTGTATGAGTGTATTCTGTGCGCCTGTTGCAGCACCAGCTGCCCAAGTTACTGGTGGAACGGAGACAAATACCTCGGGCCTGCTGTGCTCATGCAGGTGTGTGTTTGAGCACTTTAATATGCGGGATGGTCTGTTATAGTCTGAATCAGCAAGGCTGTGTAGTAAACCTTTGTCGTGTCTCAGGCGTACCGCTGGATGATTGACTCACGAGACGAGTACACAGAAGAACGGTTGTCCAAGCTGCAGGATCCTTTCTCGCTCTACCGTTGCCACACCATCATGAACTGCACCAAGACCTGTCCCAAGGTAAGCTCTCTGCACACAAACACATCACTGCTGACACTTCAGGTACATCTGAGCAGCTTCGTACAGAGTCTACTCAGATGTGTGAATAAGCTTTTGTGTTTTCTGTGCTCTTCCTGTCAGGGCCTGAACCCAGGAAAAGCTATCGCTGAGATCAAGAAGATGATGGCCACATACAAGGAGAAGACAGCAGCTGCTGTCTGAAACCTCATTTATCCTCTGGATCTTCTTATCCCTCCATGACTAAGTTATACAATGATCAAAAAAATGCTTCTTCAGGTCTGTTGGGCCAGTGCACTATGTATCACCACCACGACATCCTGCAGTCAGCTGTAGCAGAAGCGTGTGTGTGTGTGGTTGGAGAACTTGGTGTGACATAAACGCACATGTACAGTATGAATGAAGGAGAGAGAGAGTCTTACATGTACCATAAAATAGGTGTTTACCTCCAACTCTACTGTGTGTTTGTGTACTTGATGCTACAGAGTAAAATCCAGGCGTTTCTTTGTGTGTATTTTAGCTCGTTGCTTTTCATGTTAGCAGCTGGTTCACAGACACGTTCCCTCAGATCTTCCAGCAAACTGACATCAGTCTTTGTTTTGATGGAAATAAATAAGTTTAAATTCTGGTTGCGGTCTTTCACTTGTGATTATTTCTCCTGTCATCCTACTACTACTACTACTACGTTGACTCGGTGTCCTCTGGGTGTCACTGTTGGGCAGAGCCAAATGAGTTGAACCATCTGAAGCATTTCAAAGCTTTTTCAACCAGCAATAAAACTCTTATTGTATGTTGACTGTAATTAAAGGGGCACTAAAATCCTGCTTTATGTTGTAAAATGGAGTTTGTCATCTGTACGGCAGACTAATCTCTGGAGGACTCAATGCAGAGCTTTGCTTTCAGTGCTGTGAGTATGTACAGAGACAGAAAAAGCAATTGCTGCTGTGGGATGATGGGACAGAGAAGATACAAACTGTGGGAGAGAGAAGAAGAAAAAAGTGGAGTAGAGTGCATCATGGGAAGGCTGCCAGCAGCCTGAGCCTATCGCAGCAGCAAGGTCCCCTGATTGAGCCCTGACTGTAAGCTTTGCCAAAAAGCTTAAAACCTAAAACTTTAGAGGGGGTCTGTCTCCCAAAACCAAGCTGGGAGCTGATTTCACAGAAGAATGACCTTAAAGCTGAAGGCTCTGCCACAATTAAACCTGCAGTCTGGGAGCGATCTGCGAGGTCTTTAAGATGTGATGAGGCCTGATTATTTAAAAACTTTCTATGTGTACAGAATTTAACAAGGACCCACATGCAGTTGTATTGTATAAAGGAAAACATGGCTGGTATTTATATGTGCTGACATTATATACAAGACATCAATGCCAGGAAAAAAGAACCAAAAAACTGGTGTCACTCAACCCTGATATGTTAGGAGCGTTATACTGTACATTTGTGTGATCTGTACACATGTGCGTTAAAGATTGCCAAAGGTTCAAGGTAATAAACAATTAGTTGCTCTGGGTGAAATTTTTTTTGTACTTTTGTCACTTGTTTTATCAGTGAAAGGGGGACATCACAGACTGTGAGCACAGAAGCCCCACCCACCCGCTGTCCAGACCTTCTGTTTGCACAGGCCAGCCAATCAGAAGAAAGCCATCTAAAAATAATATGGGAAGATAGCCAAAAGTCTTGTTTCAAGCAGTAGATGAACTACATGAAAGGGCTGCACCAGTGCCCATATTAAGAAAAATGAAATGTAAATCATGCTAAACTATCCTGGAAGCACAAGAATAAAACACGGAGCTGGAAATTAGCACTACGGATCATGTGAACTTACCCTTCGATTTCATACTTTCATAGAGTTTATAGCATCGCTTCCACTTCTGCATAGCTCTTCACTGACAGGGTTGTTGCTGGTCGTTGCTGGAGGCCGGGGCTGGACTGGACGGGGAGGAGACTGCAGATGCGGGGTGGTACAATGTGGCGCTGGAAGTCCTCCTGCACTCACAGGACACATGAGAGCAGCAGAAAGTCGGAGCGAATTGAGTCAAAGTTGGGTAAGATCTCTGAAAAAGTCGCATGACTGGTTTAGTTTGACTTTCTTGTTTCTTTTTTATTATTATTATTACTAAATGCACGTATGAAATGAGTTACAGACTTTACCTGATCTAAACAGCATTTATGCTGAAGGTTATGGAGGAGGGAAAAAAAATCAGGAGACATTTTTTGTGCACAGACTTCATGCAGTGCGGTGAGTCTTAAAAAGACTTCAAAGCATTCCTGGCGCTTATCAGTTTGCTTAATGCAAACCAAAAATAGCCGAGGATATTCTGGGTGTATATTAATGGCTGTTGAGAATTGACATGTGGTCCTGTGTTTTCACTGGAGAGAAGAAGAGGGAGGAGGAGGAGGGACTGCAGCGATGGCACTGGTGAGAGGGTGAAAACTAAACCCTCTCTCCAGCCTCTCTGTCATTGAGTGGGGGGGAAATTGAGCTACTTCCAGAGAATAGGGGTCGATGAGGGCATATGCAGAAATGATTCCTTAGTGTTCCCTTTTTAACTATAAAAAACCAAATGGTGCAAAAATGGATGACAGCAGAGCATCTCCTGATTGTGGGTATTTTTGTGTATGTGTGTGTGTGTGTGGGGGGGGGGGGGGGGGGGGGGGGTAATGGCTCCCATATGTGTGCTGTGAAAACATATGGTTTCCGAAAGCCACACCAAGAACTGTGTGTGTGTGTGCGTGTGTGTGTGTGTGGTGTGTGTGTGTGTGTGTGTGTGTGTGTGTGTGTGTGTGTTTTAGTGTCACACAAAGGTGCACAAATTGCTTGGCATGCATGCACAACTTGTGCAAAAAGTGTTTTACTCACAGATTTTGTGTCCAAGTGTGACCTAGACAAAGGGAAGGGAGAAAAGAAAAGAGTGGGTTTTGTGTATGTACCACACAATCAGGTTTAGTGCATGAAGTGGCCCACAGAGCAGCAGCAGCTGTGGAGGAGGAGCATTCATACTTTCCACAAAGTGGAAAAGTACTTTAGCCAGTGTAAGGTAATGAGTTTTACTGTATGTAACAGTGTGACTTCATGAATGTCACTGACGGATTCAGAGTGGGGTTTTATTTTTTTAAAAAGCTCTGTTGCTTGGTCGGGTAAAGAAGAAAGAAAAGGGGGGAAAGGAGAGGGGGGGGGGGGGGGGGGGCTGGTAGGAAATGACCAGTGAGAGCGACAGAAGGGAAATGAAGGATGAGGAGGCATAAAGAGGGAGGGATGAAGAAAACCCAGAGAGAAAGAGAGTGGGGTGGGGTCGAGGGGTCCTCTGTTTCTTTTCCTGGAATGCGGACTGTGTGCTGCTGCGAGGAAAAGCTGTAAAACAGAAAGTTTGTTCTGAGGAAGACGTGCCACATTCTTGCTGCCACAGTTCCCTGGTGGAGGAGGTGGTGGTGTTGGTCACAGTGGGGATGATGGCTTAAGGGGGGCAGAAGTATGGGGGGGTGGAAAGGTGACGGAGGATGGGGGAAAGAGAAGAGACGAGTTTTCAGGAGACCAAAGCAGTGTCCAGCACTGAGCACTTTATCCCCCTCATGTTGTTTTGTTTTGATTAATACTCTCATTTTCCCTCCAGTGTTAAAGTCAGTCTACCTCCCAGAGCGACCATGAGAGTCCTCCTGCTACTCTGCATGCCAGGTAACTGCACCACAGGCCTCTACGAGCTGAAACAGCTTCAAAAAACAAATCGGTTCTCTATAACATCAAAGGCTCAATACTAAATGTTTGGACATTTTGGTATAATAGATTTATTTGCTTTCTTGCTTCAAGTTAGGTAAGGAGACTGATACCATTCTCATGTCTGTATCATGCATGAAAAACTCCTCGATCAACAACTTAAATAAGATTAAATGACAGATAAGTAGTTCAGTCTAAAAGTACCAACAAAGCCCTGCCAACATTTTAAAAAATGTCAAACTACTCGTTTATTTATTCCTTTATTCATTTCATGTTCAGACCTCAACAACAAAACAGCCCCAACAGCACCTGTTATCACCGTTGTCCAGTTTAGTCCCACACACTCCTTGCTCTTGACCAAAAATGCCGAAAACCTACCAAAACGTTTCAAATTTTAACAGAAAATTGCTGCCCACTGTAAAAAACAAAGATCACTATTCACTATTCATTATGTTCACTATTCCTCGAATAGCAACAAAATTTAGTCAAACTGATAAAAAGCTGCAAAGATAACACATGTATGCTGCTCTGAATAATAGTGAGATACAGCAGCACAAAGTCTCACTTGGCATTTTTTAAGTACACCTGTTCCACTGCTTGAACCCAAATACTTAATCATCCAATCAAATGGCGGCAGCCCAGTGGATCTAGGAGTGTAGGCATGACCAAGATGACCTGCTAAAGTTGAAACGAGCATCAGAATGAGAAAGATAGGTGAACGTGCCATGGCTGAAGCTGAGACTAGAGTTCTCACAGACTCACCAAAATTAGCCAAGAGAAGATCGGAAAACGCTGCCTGGTGTGATGAGTCTCAATTTCTACTGTGTTATTCAGAGGTTAGGGTCAGAATTTGGCATAACCAACATGAACGCAAAGAATCCATGGATCCTCGTTCAGGCTGCTGGTAGTGATGTAATGGTGTTATTCTTCTCAGTGTTCACTCACTAATGGTTAGGCTTAAGCAGAAAGGCTTCCTGCCCAAACCCCTCACGCCATGTGCGGTCTTTCTCCCCACGTTCCCAAGCTTGATGGGATTGTGACTTGTCATTTGCAATAATGGTCCTGCAGTAGTGCTAGCTAGAGTTTGAAGATGTAAAAGCCACATAATTATCAGGTGCGATTACATTTCCAGCATTTGTAACGTTTCATACTTCACAACTGCCTTATTAAAGGAGATGAGTGTGATCTTAAAAGACTTAGAAAATACCAGTGAAAGAGCTGTTTGTGTTTCACCGACTGCATTTCTCTCATCATTACGTCTTTGTGATTCCTCTCTTTGTCTATGATGTCAACAGTTGTGCTGTTCAGCCAGCCCCAGTACCAGGATCCATATATCTTTAACGGTAAGTTAATTAAGGGAATATTGGCCTTCATTGTTCCTGCTCAGCATCGGTTTACATCAGAGCTCTCCACATCTGTTCTCAATTCCTCATTATCCTCTGCTGTATCACCCACCCTCGAGGAGTTCGCCCTCCCCCTCTCTCTGTCTTTCTCCTGATTCATATGTTTGTCATTCGCATACCAACTGCACTGTAGTGTAAATAGCACTTTGACCAGTCTGCATCTTATTATTTTTAAACATCTTGCATATGAAGTCATGATTACTGACTCACAAGCTTGTGAACTCGTGCAGGTGGTTCACGTTATGTGGTGCAGCGCTTTCTGTGTGTTTTTTTTTTTTAAACTAACGGTTGATCTCATGAAACATTTTTTTCTCTTGCTTGTTTTAAGAATTCCAAGAGTATGAGTACACTACAGGTGAGACATTTACTTTTCTTTTTTTCAGTTTCCTCATTTTCTAAATGTTATGCCAAGTGTATAAGTGGGAAATTTTTTCTCTCCTCTTATTTAGACCCTCCTCGTGGAGGCTATCAGCAGCAGGTTCAGCTCAACCCCGTGATCCGTCCTGGAAAATCAGGTACGTCTGCTTAGCTCTCCTCCCATCGGTCACAGATTTACTCCCAGTGCTGTCACGATTGAATGAATGAATGCAAATTGCCGCATGTCTCATACTATTTGAAAAAAACAGATCCCGAATTCCTGACAGAGCCCACGGAGCCTGGACCTCTCGGTAAGTGATTCGGAGAGACGAGAACAGAAAGCCAGTTGTTTTACGTAGAGTGGAGAAATTATTCTGTTGTTTGATTCCCAGATTGCAGAGAGGAGCAGTACCTCTGCACCCGACTCTACTCAGTTCACAAGCCATGCAAGCAGTGTCTCAACAGCCTCTGTTTCTACAGGTAAGTGCTTTTAAAGGAGCACAACAGCAACAGAAAGCAGTGATTACGAGTAATACTGCATGGCTTCATTTCTTCTTGATGAATGGATACTTACCTCATGTGCACTGTGCTAGTTTTGGTCTGTTATTCTAATGTAAATATCACTGAAGCACAGTTAATTCTGATGTTAACAATCTGCTGGAACTATAGTGCATTTATGCAGATCCAAAACAAAAGGAATGAGGTTTTATACGATGCAGATGTCTCAAGGTGTCTAACAAAAAGGCAACCAGGAGCCAAACTGCTCTCCAAGAACTTACCGGATAAAGATTGTACGGCCTGTTCTCAGCAATCATTTCAAAGACTCCATTATTCAAACAGGACTAAATAGTGTATTTGTTGGGAACAATATCCAGCCGTGGATCAACCCTCATTTAGTTCTTATGAGTTCGTATGTGGTGCTGACTCAAAATAAACTTCAGCAGTAATGAGGAAACACCATGAAGTGCAGTGTCTCACTAAATAGGCAACAGTGGATTTGATTAGATCGGCTATAGACTGTTGCCTGTAGATGCAGTTGTGACTGATAAGACCGACATGATGACTGTGAGCTGCTCCTGGCTCCGCACGTGTGACCTCTGCATGTGTTTTTGTTCAGTTTGCGGCGGGTGTACGTCGTCAACAAGGAGGTCTGCGTGAGGACTGTGTGCGCACACGAGGAGCTGCTCAGAGGTGGGATTCGCGTAACCTGTGTTCATGCATTTACTCCTTGATATTTTATGTAGTAATTCAAAAGGGAGTGTATATTAATTAACACAAGCACTTAAACCCATCCTGTAAATATGCCAGGTTTAGCTGAACAGGCTAATTTTCATCTTGCAGGTTAATAAATTAATGAATAAAACCAAATCTTCAAAGGCATATAAATAAATATAAATGTAAATGAAAGAGAAACGCGTGTAAAATATACACAAATTCTAAAGTGATGGTATAAATTTGGCTTGTTATCCAAAATCTTCTACAAGCCTGCTTATAGAAAATAACTTTCTAATGATTTTAATTGTCTGTGTTGGACAATAGCTCATATGAGAAAGAATCATGAGATTGATTTTAACGGACTTTTCCGTGTGTGTGTGTGTGTGTGTGTGTGTGTGTGTGTGTGCTTGTGTGTGTTTAGCGGACCTGTGTCGCGATCAGTTTTCTCGCTGTGGAGTGGCGGCGCTGAGTGGCCAGTGTGCATCATTAGGAGGAAGCTGTGGGAAGAGCTGCGGAAGCTGCTGATGATCAGGGACACCACCCGCCCAGATACTGCCGCTTTTTCACCTCCCTCATCACGTTGTCTTACTTTGCCCTCCTCCCTCCCTCCTCTCCCTCTGTACACCCCCGCTACCCCTGTGCAAAAAAGCACTTCTGCATTTCAGCATGTTTCTCTTCATCTAAAATGTTCCACATGTGTGTTTGCTCACTAGATCCTGTGTGTAAGGATACGTATAATCCAAAGGACGTTGATGACTGTATAAATCACTGGTGCTATAAAACTTTTAGAGGTGCACATAAAGCCACAGAACATCCTCTATTTTTATTTTTTAATTTTTTGCATATCGTATCACATTAATCGCCTCGTGTTTACTGGTACGTTACTGTATTTGTGTTGAAAAGCAGTCATTGTCATGATTAGCTCATCAATGGTGGCCGCAGTGCACTGACATCAGACAAAACTAATCTAGCTGCCAGCTGTCTCGCTATCGAAGATCATGAGATATGTGATGAAACAGGTAGTGAGGAGTGACCTCACAAATGACCTCTGTACTACTGCTTTGTAAAACTGTCACTATAGAGACTGAGAAAAAAAATAAACTTTGTTTTGTTTTTTTACTACAGCTGATCAGCGTGTCATTGACTCAGGTGTGATTCCCGGCTGCAGCTCAGCATGTTGAAGCGTATTAATGAGCAGACATGAGTTAGGACACACAGCCAAGTTTATTTTCCAGGAAACATGGCTTCCCTTCGTCCAAATGAGTGACTCTGCCCTTATTAATCACCAGTGTCAGTATTTATACATAAAGTAAAAAGCAGTAAAACTAACCTAATAAAAAAACTGCACCATCACTGCAGCACTCAGTCTTCAGTGGTAAAATAGTGTCTAAATATATATATATATATCAGAAAATCAGTAAAATCTGTTTCAGAGAGAACATACAGTACAATTCCTTCATTATGCTCAGTTTGTTTGTTTCCTAACAAACCCAAACTCTCCCTTTCTGTCCTCATCTGTTCACATGAACGTGGAGGAATCTGCAGATTTTCATTCCAGCCTGTCTGCAGGAGAGTCCTGCGGTAATTCTTGAATAAGAACAAGAAATTTGGGAATATGCTGGACAAAGATCGAGTGCAGATGGCTGCCAGTAATCAGGACGGCCGCTGGTGTTTTCAGCACAGCTGGCTGAATCATAATGCTCCATCTCCTCTCTCTTGAGTCAGAATGAAAAAAACCCCCACAAGGCTTCAAAATTACAATAGTGTTCATTCAGTGTCACAAAATAAAACATCTTTGAAACAGTACAGTAACTGTGGAGTAGCGTTGTTGCTATGAGACATTCAAGATGGAGTTTGCTGCTGGTGTTTCTGGTTTCAAGCTGCGTCTCGGTTCCCTGCCGACACCACGGAGGATGGGAGAGACGGCTGCCGCCTCTTCATCTCCTGCTGAAGCTGCTCCTTTAGAGTAGACACCTGCAGTAATGATAAAGGTGACAACAAACAGTTAAACATGTAATTTTTAAATCTGATAACATGATTCAATCTTAAATCCAGTCTGCAGGTTACAGACGTGGACAGAAGAGTGAGATTTTGAAGGCAGTAACAAAAGGCTTGAAAATTAAGTGATGCTAAAAACAAACAGCTGGAGGAACTTGTTTGCAGCTGATTAGGTTAATTAGTAACAGATTATTAATGTGACTGGATATAAAAAGAGCGCTTCAGAAGTGAAGATGGGCAGAGGTTCACCAGTCTGCAAATGCATGTAATGCAAATGTGATGTTCCTCAACATAAACCTTCAAATATCATCTGTGAGACATAATATCATCAAAACATTTAAAGAATCTGGAGGAATCAAAACTGATTAAAACTTCAAAACTGATTCAGTCATTGAAATCACTCCATGGGCTGCTCAGGAAGTGATGCACCTGTATCACCAATACGAGTTCTGTATTTACTTACTTTTTAATTTAATTTAATTTAATTTAACTTACTGAATATAGTGCAAAAAAATGACACATAAACTATATGTTTTTGCCTCCTTGTTTTGAAGTCGTGTGGTGCTGGGAAACAAAAACGTCCCTCCGATGCTCTAAACATAAAATAGCGTGCCTGTTTTTAAAAACTAAGAAGCAGAAATTACAGATATTTGTACTTTTGTTATTTCCCACCTCAACATACTAATGATCACATTGTTCCATCTGTGCTTGCACAACATTTTAAGATGAAGTTTTGTTGAAAAAAAAAATCCAAGCACTATCATTTTATTAGTTTTTTTCCTGTAAAAAACAATGAGACTGATTAATCAGTTGTGCTGATTGTGCTGAAGCAACATTATTGATGTTGAAAGAAACACAGATGTGTCTGTGCCCACAGATATGATCCATCATATCTATTATACTCAATGAAACTTGGATCCAGCTAAGTAACATTTGGAGTTTGCATGTTCTCCCCGTGTTTGCGTGGGTTCCCTCCGGGTACTTCGGCTTCTTCCCACCGTCCAAAGACATGCAGTTTGTGGGGATAGGTTAATTGACTAATCTAAGCTGCCCATAGGTGTGAGTGCGAATGGTTGTCTGTCTCTGTGTATTAGCCCTGTGACAGATTGGCGACCTGTCCAGGGTATACCCCGCCTCTCGCCCTATGACGGCTGAGATAGGCTCCAGCGCCCCCCCACGACCCTGATAAGCGGAAGCGGATGGATGGATTATATATATATTCTGAACAACTTTGTTAAAAGCAACAGGAACATCAGCATCAGGTGTGTCTACAGGTGAACTTGGTAAAAAAGAGAAAAAAAGCTTTTAACACAGCACAATGTGAGCACCTGCTCCTCCAGCCCTTTGACTCTGTGCCGGTGAGCGCGCTCTCTAGTGCCCAGCGTCCGTTCGATATCCCGAAAGCTCGTCCTCAGCCTCTCCGCCTCCCGCTGGGCCTCCTCGCGCTGCCTCACCAAACTCTCGCACAAACTGTGAGACTGCTCCATCTCAGCCAGCTGTGTCTACTCATGAAACACACACACGCGCGCACACACACACACACGGGAAGACAACCAAATGTAAAAGGAGAGCAACAGAACATCTGGAGGAAAGCCAAACACGACTGGAGTTTTATGGACGGAGTTACAACAGAGTAAAAAAAAAAAAAAGATAATAAAGCATATCGTTTGGACGCGCTGCAGTGAACTAGAGTCTGTCTAAGAACATGTAAAACAGCTGTCCAACAAGGTCAACTACAAGCTGTGTGTCATTTGCAAGACAAAATGCGAGAAAAGTGAATCATCCTAATGAAAGATAATAGTACATAATACATAAATAATAGTCTAATAAAGTCATGTCCAAATCTGATTCCAGATCTGTGAACCTGATAAAGTAAATTAAAAGAAATGAAATTATCTGGTATCTAGTGACACCTGGGTGGAGTCCTCCACCAAATCAGTGATGGTTCACGCAAACAAACCTCCAGCAGGAATCAGGTCACACAACACAAAGTGTTTTCCTCTTTTTAAGACTTCAGCAATCGAAGAATGCGCAACAAAAAAAAAGTCTCCAAACACGGCTGTTAGCCTCACAGTCTTTAAAACTCTGCAGCGAACGTTAAAGCTTTGGGATTTACTGCGAGGGTTAAAGCACATTTCTGCAGCTTGGGAAAAGTTTGGCTTGAATGAGGAGAAAAGAGGAGAAGTCTGAAATGTTAAACCGACCTGAGATAAACAACTTTAATGAGCGTTTCAAAATTCCTCCAAAACCCGCTGCAGCTTAATTTATTTGCTTGTTTTTGGCATGTATGTGGTAAATAGAAAAACATAGTTAAGACTTTAGCATCATTAAAATGAAGTTTTCCCAAAACTATCTCATGTCTTTGGTCCAATCGTTTATCGAAAATTACTCAGATGTCACTTTATGGACTTAAACTTTACAATATAACATTAAAACTAATCTTGTTTTTTTACATCCACGGAAAAAATGTAGATTATTACACATTTATGTCACCTTGCATGTTAAAAATAATAATTTTAAGCTCTTTTTAAGCTCATTGCTCAAGTCAAAAAGTTGAGAACTCAGGTTTATTTTCTCACTGTGAAACATCTGCTTGGTTTTCTTCTCGCCCGCTCTTTCTGCACAAAACCCTCACTTCCAGTAGACGTGTCCAGCCACAGCTAAATAAACAAAATCTTTCAGCAGGATTCGGCAGCAGTTTGGTCGTCTTTTGCCTCCATCAGCGGCCGTTCCCTACCTGCAGCATCAGTATCTGCTGCTGCGCTTCCTGCAGCTCCTGCTCGGCTGTGTTTAGAGAGCGATCCAGGCGACTCTTCTCTGCAGACAGCCGCATCGTGCCCTCCTCAGACTTCAGCTTCTGACGTTCAACCTGATGAAAAATGTAACCATGGACATGTAACGACAGCGAAGCAAGCCGTTCAAAGCAGGGACGCGAGCTGGTGTGGTGACTAAAACACTCATCCAAGATGGTGAACACAGTATGTGAGCGGTGTTTTTGTGCAGTTCTATAGTTTAAGAGACAAAGGAAACGCTTTATATGTGTAAATGTCATATCTTTTTCAGAATTTCTGGAAACATTTAAATTTAAATGAAGGGAAGTAAATAGTAAACATTTATTAGAATACTAAAAGATCAACTTTTCATGTTTTTATAATGATTTATATAAATTATATCATACAATTAGAATTTGCTTGGAGGCAATTTTGTAGAGGAGCTCGTACTTATCTGACGTTTTTAACATTTTATTTCTCTCAGGCTGTTTTGATATTTTATTTAAAAGTAATGCATCAGCGTGTGTGGTGTAGCTATAAGGCTCTGCAGGCCATTTTGAATCTTAACTGCCATATAAATCAAACATCTTTAATGTCAGAAGGTCACAAAGAAAACAAACAAAGAAACAAACACATGCTGACACAGCGCTGACCTTGTCCAATGTGTTTCTCAGTGCGTTCTTGTCTTTCTCCAGCCTCACAGCCTGCCTCTCTGCATCTTTTTTCTCCGTCTCCAGCATGGCAACTGCTCTTTGCAGCGCACGTAGCCGCTCCTCCACAGCGGCCCGCTCTGTCTGAGCCGACTGGGCGCTGCGCTGAGCCTCCGCAAGACTGGCTGAGCGCTGTCGCAGAGCCTGACGGAGGAAGACAGAAATCTATCAAGAACACCGGCCTGAGTTCAGCATTGTGCAGAATCTACTCTTTTACTGGCGCAGCTTCAGATCGGCAGCCCTGCAGGTGGACGAGTGTCTCTGGCAATCTGTTTGTCTCTAACCTCCTGAGCGCTCTTCAGCTCAGACTCTACTTCTTCTCGCCGCAGCTCACTCTCGGTCAGCTCGGTCTGCAGGCTCTGCACGCGCTCAGTGAGGGTGGCCGTGTTTCTCCTCGCCTCAGCTAATGACGCTCGTGATGCATCCATTTGTTCCTTAACGGCACAGAATAATTCTCACGTCAACATTCACATCTGAGCCACGCTGTTTGAAGCCCTTTGTTTTCTCTCTCTCTCTCACCTGCAGGAGCCTTCTGTCCTGTTCAGCCATGCTGAGCGTCTTCTGCAGGGCAGCCATACGACCCTGCGTGCTGCTCTGAAGGGCCGCCGCCTCCTGAATCGTCTGGTTGAGAGAAGTGATTTTTTCTCTGAGTAAAGTTTCACCTTCTTGAGATTTGAGCAGAGCCTGGCTCAGCATCTCCACCTCTCTCTGCAGCAGAGCTACGCGGGCTTCTCCTTCAGTAACCTGCAATTAGTACGAAACCAGTTTATGTCAGGCCAAAACAAAACAAAAAACCTGTAACTTTTGGTAACTTTTGGTGACGCTGATTGCTTTGTTTCTTTAGATTTTAAGTTTTTAATTCTGATGTTTTTGTATTTAAGTCGTTGCTTTATTTGTATATGTAAACACTACAGTGTACATCAGTCTGGCTAAATGGCAGACTATAAGAATAAATAATAGCATTAAATCATAATTAAATGTTCACCAGCTGATCAGTGACATTAAATCTCCTGTATTAGAAGGAACTAGCTCTTTATATAGCCTCTGTAGAATGTATCCACATATCTCACTTATCTTAACTGCACTACTGTATAATTCTGTAAATAATAATTCTGTACATATGATCATTTTTAATCCTACAACTGTTTATAACTTGCATAGTTTACATTTCTGTATAGATGTATATCGCAGATTTCTGTTTAGTTTTTCATATTTATATCCTGTTCATAGCCTGTACATACTTATAGTTCTAGAATATTCATAACATACTTCATACCGTGTACCTTATAACATACCATAATAGACCATAATTTCTGTAATATACTTACATATCTATATTATTGCTAATATATACTGTAATATATCTATATCACGGCTAAAGCACTTCTGGATGGATGCAAACTGCATTTCGTTGCCCTGTACCTGTGCATGTGCAATGACAATAAAGTTGAATTCTATTCTATTCTATTCTATTCTAAATTCTCAGGCCCAACTAATCACATTAAGCTGATCATGAGTCATAAATAAACAGCTCTGTATCTGTACCTGTTTGACGAGAGAGTCACGGCGCTCCTGGGAGGCCTGACTCTCAGCCTCTCGGTCTCCCAGGCTCAGCTTGAGTCTCTGCAGCTCCCCCTCCAGACTGCGCCTCCCCAGCTCCACCCTGGTGGCTCGAGCTTCAGCTGCCTCTAGCGCCTCCCGCAGGCGCTTCCTCTCCACCTCCAGACGGATTTCGGCAGCACGCTGCTTATTTAACTGATCCTGCAGAGATGGATGGAGGAGAAGGGTCATATTAAGTCTACATTCACTTATGTTTGAACAGACAATTAGAAACAGAGAGGAGCCACAGCTCAATAATCTCCTTGTCTTCTCAAAACGTTTGTTCTAAAAAATACAACAGATAAAAGATTCACTCAGTAGTACACACAGCCCAGAAGGTGAATCATTTTGAAAGGTGCTGGTATTAAAAACAAACATATGGAGGGCTGGCAGGGGACACCACAGGTGGTGCAACACTGAGTGTGCGCCAGCATCTGTTGTTATTACATTTGTCGACAGTGCACGCTTCCAGTTATTGTCCTTCTGTTGCGCTACCATATGTTGACTGTAGCCGAGCTGGGATCACTGCTGTGTGAGTGACAACACAAAACATGGAGTACCTGTATGTGCTTCTTATCCGTCTCAGAGGCCTGCAGCGCTCGCTCTAAATCCTTCACCCGGTCGCTGAGAGCTCGCCGCTCTCTGTCTCCTCTCCTCACCGCCTCCTCTTGCTGCTGGAGCAAAATCTGGGTGGTGGTGAGGCGCTCATCCAGTCCACGCTTCCCTATAATGAGACATCCAAACAACACAGCCTGCAGCAGATTATCAGACTTAATTTTAACTCCACTCAGAAATGGGTTTTGGGCAGCTTGCCTTCATTGTGCAGATGAAGATTATTTCAGAGTTTGACACAAGCAGACTGTTGAAAGCGAAAAGTTTCCCTGAGCTCATCTAAAATCTCCTTCTTTCTAAACAACTTGGGCAAACTCTCTAACCTTCTTGGTACTCCTGCATGGAGTACTGCAGCTGAGTGAGTCGACTCATAGCAGAGTCCCGCTCCACCTTCAGCTCCTCCAGCTCCCGCTGCACGGACCCCAGCTGGCAATGGACATCATCCTTCAAAATTAGCAATAAACAAAGACTTGAGCTACACAAACAAAGAGATTATCCTCGAGTTATTATGTACTGTCATTTTCGTGCCGCGCAGCCCCGTTACCCTCTCTTTCTGTGCATCACGCAGCTCCTGGAGGAAGTCTCTGAGACCGCTTCGCACAGTCTCGGAGTCCAGCTCTGACTGAAGAAGAGGCACCGGTGTATCCCCTCTCTCAGGAGATACAGCGCCTGAGCCCAAAGTATTGTCAGGGGTGCTTCCTCGAATTTCTGTACAGGAGAAACAGAAAGATGTTACGCTGAGATAGCTGAAGGAGTGAAGGAGGGTTCTTATAATGCTACAGAGACAAGACCAGCAAAAAGTAATTCCTCATGTTATTTGTTATGGGTGTCAGTAAGCAGTAATTTCTTTCTATAATTATGCTAAAATTTGAAGAGTCTTGGAGTCATTTTTTATCAGAGTGATAAATGGTAAATGGCCTGTATTTGTATAGCGCTTTTACTAGTCCCCCCTAGGGACCCCAAAGCGCTTTACACATACAGTCATCCACCCATTCACACACACATTTATACACTGGTGGAGGCAAGCTACAGTTGTAGCCACAGCTGCCCTGGGGCAGACTGACAGAAGCGAGGCTGCCATATCGCGCCATTGGCCCCTCTGGACATCACCAGTAGGCGGTAGGTGAAGTGTCTTGCCCAAGGACACAACGACCGAGACTGTCCGAGCCGGGGCTCGAACCGGCAACCTTCCGATTACAAGGCGAACTCCCAACTCTTGAGCCACGATCGATGAAACATCGTGTCTCAGAGCTAAATAAACTTTGCAACAATAATGAAACAAAGGCCTCGTGTTTGCTTCTCACCTTTAGGAGGCGACAGCGAGGAGCGCAGAGGTGAGATGCTGTGGTGGCGTGACATGCTGCCAGGTGATGTGGAGCTCCCTCCTGGGCTCCTCCCCCTGGGTCCTCTGCCACTTGCTCCAATGCCCAGCGTCCGCGTCAGCGCCGACTGCAGGCTGCTCAGACGAAACTCCAGGTCCCTCCTCGTGGCTTCGGCTCGGGTCAGCTCCGACTCAGTGGCGGCGAGCCGGCCCTGCGCCTCGCTCAGCTGCAGGCTGCAGTGAGCGGCGGAGTCCTGGGCCGTCTGAGCACGCAGGGACAAGTTCTTAGCTTCGTCCTGGAGCTTCTTCTCGCAGCTTCGAGCCTCCTGCAGCTGAGCGGTCAGCTCTCTCTCGCAGCTGCGCCAGCCCGACTCAGACTCAAGCAGACGCTTCTGAGTCATGGAAAGCTGCATTAACATAAAAAAAAGACAGAAGAGACAGCAGTGATGCACTGAAGACAGCAAGATTAACAAAGAGCTGGAAACTTCTTCACTTTGCTGCCTTCTCACTTCTTTCTTGAGGGACTCTCTGGCTGTTTCGGCTTCAGCCAGCTTCTGTTTGAGGGTGAAAACCTCTTTTCCTCTCTCCTCGTCTCTTTGCTCCTCCAGCGACAGGCGAGTCTGCAGCTCTGCCACCTCCCTCTCTTTCTGCTCCTTCTCTCCATCCAGGACCTTCAGCTGGAGCCAGACAAAAGGAAAATTTACATTTAGAGGCAAAACTGTGTGCAACATATTTCCCAGGTTCTGCTCAGATGTGAGAGAGATGACTGCATGTCTGACCTGTCTGCGGAGCTCCTGCAGCTCTCGCCGAGCCTCCAGTCGTGATCTCTCAACTTCTCTCAGGCAGCTCCGCAGCTCTGTCACCTCCTTCTGAGTGGAAGACAAATTCTCCTCCAGCACAGACAGCTTTTGCTCCTTCTCCTCACATTGTCGCTTCACACTAACAAAACACACACACTCTGCTTACACATCTCATCTACTCTGTGTCTCTGTCCCTGGATACTTTGCCAATCTCATGCATACCTGATCCTTTCAGTTTCTGCACTTCGCAGAGTTTCTCTCAGGTAAGTATTTGATTGGCTGAGAGCCTCTCTCTCCTTGGTGACATCACTAAAGCCACGGCGCAGCTCTGTGCCCTCTCTCCTGTAGCTCTCTGCTGAGTCCTGAGTTTGGTTCAGGCGGCGTTCAGTCTCCAACAAGTCCCGCCTCAGCTGGTCTCGGCTCTCCTCTGTGGCTGCGAGGGCGGCTCTGCACTGCTCCAGCTGGTGGGTGAAAATCAGATGAAATGAGGTCACTGGACAGAACATTTGTTTGTTTGCAGCATGAAAACCAATTAATTAAACTGTTTTATGTTTTCATATTTGACCTCTGCCCATATCTACAACCTTCCACAGAT
Source organism: Neolamprologus brichardi (assembly GCF_056152115.1). NCBI lineage: Eukaryota > Metazoa > Chordata > Actinopteri > Cichliformes > Cichlidae > Neolamprologus > Neolamprologus brichardi. The sequence continues at coordinate 16,073,361 of NC_142108.1, forward strand.
GCTAAAAAGTTGGAAACACTGATGGTCAGTGGCAGATTCTCCTCGCTTTGATCTTCTTCTTATAGCAATTTATTTTCTAACTTCTTGTTTCTCAAATCTGTTCAAATGTGGGCCATCAAGTCATACCTGGTTCGGTTCAGTGGAAACCAGGTATATGTTAGGATGTTGGTATCTGATATTATGCATTTTGCCTCTTGTAGATAATGATCTACCTCTTTGAGAGCGATGTCAGCACGCGAGCGGAGATCAGTACATGTCTCTTGTAGACTGTGGAGCTCCCTCTCATGAGCAGAGGCTGCATCCTCCAGCTGAGAGCGAAGCTCCAGCACCTCGCTGGTCAGAGCGCCGACTCTGATCTGAGGAAAACAAACAGGGTGATGCTGTAGTTAATCTTTCATTCGTGCCTCGACATCAGCAACAAAATACAAATCAGGACAGGAAGTGAAACCCTCCACGTTTCCTCCCGTCACCTGTTCCTGCTCTTTGTAATGAGCTGCTTCTCTGGCCACTCGCTCGGTCTCGAGGGCTGCAGCTGACAGTTCAGCCTGCAGACTGGAAACCCGCTCAGACAAAACCGTCTTCTCTGCTTCCTTCAAAGAAAGAGCCTGGGAGGACAGAAAATGTCTGGTTAACACTAAAACAAAGTTTAAAAAGGGGGGAAGGAACAGCCTGAGCCATGCTGGCATTTCTAACAAAGACATTATTTTAAGAAATCTGTTTTAAACCAAAGATTTAAATGACAGATGCTATCTGATGTATAAATACAGCTCTAGTCTCTTTCACAGGCTGGGATCAGACCTGTTGTTTCTCCGTCTCAGCCTGGAGGAGACACTGATCTCTATCGTGCTGCAGAGTCCGCATTTCATCCTGCAGCTCCTCTTTTTCTCTCTTTGCTCTGCTGAGCTGATCTTCCATCTCCTGCCTGAGCTTTCTCAGCGTGACCTCATGCTCCATCAGCAAGCTGTGCCGCACAACTTCCTGCAAAACACCACGATGACATTCATCCAAGTGTAAAAACATTCACACAAATAGCATTTAAACTAACAGTGATCCACTGAACCCACTCACCTTTTCTGAGACCAGTCTCTCCACCTCCTCCTGATGCTCAGAGGAGGCCTTGCGCAAGGCCTGCTGCGCCTCCAGCTGTGCCGCATTTAAAGTCTGACTCAGAGTCTGCTTCTCCCGCTCAGTCTGGGCCAACGCAATCTCCCCGTCTGAGCGAACGCGCCTCAGTTCAGCTGGAAATCACAATCAGGAAAACAAATACAACACTTTCCTGTTATTGACCAACTTTTATTATCTTTAATTATAAAATCAACTTCTCCTCTCACCTGCAGCCGTCTCACAGCGGACTCTGAGGGTTTGGTTCTCTGTCTCCAGCTGCTCTCTGCGAGTTTCCACCTGAACGAGCTGCTGCTGCACTTCGAACAGGCTGGTCTCCAGGGACTCGCGCTCCGACCTGCAGGTTACAACCACAACTTACACACACGTGCGCTGAGCACTTTTGACTAATTAACCAAGTCTGAAACCAAACATGCCTGAAAGCAGCCAGTTCCTCAGACAGCATGGCATTTTCCCTCTCAGATGCTGTCAGCTGAACCACGAGGGCCGCTTTGTCCCGGGCCAGCTCTGCCTGACTGCGGCCGACCTCCTCCAAGGCCACCTCGTTCCTCTGGCCTTCTCCTCTAGCGAGACTTAACTCAGAACCCAAAGAGGTCACCTCACCACAAAGCTGTCGAGTACAAAATGATGAGGTCAGTTAAGTGACCTCTGTGAGCCAAAAGCTCAGACTTCAGATTCCTATAAACACCCAGTTTCTGTTATGTCAGTTATACGAGATGTACTTGTCACTGTCATTTAAGGCCCACAGCCCCAAAGTTCAGCCAATCAGAGAACGGCTTTCAAAAGCCTTAAAAAGAGAGGAGCTGAAACACTTTAATACTGTTATATCAGACAGCTTCATGGTTTATATCAAGGCCCACTTTTATTTATAATTAGTGTGAAGTACATGATGATTCAAAAACAGAAAAGGTACTGCATGTCACAGTGTCATATGTGAGCGGTCTCTCATCAACCTTGCAAAAACCGACCTGCACACACCGGACACACATCGCTCCTCTGCTGCTTTCTTCTGGGTTTCAAAGTTTAACCAACAGTTTGTCTGATTTAAAAACTTTCCTTTCCATTTTTAAATGTGTTTTTAAAATAACTGAGGCGAGAAATCAGCCATGTGGTCGTATTATCTGCATTTATTTTTGGGTCATTCAAAATAACGCTTTAGGCCCATGTTGCAAACAACTTTTTCAACCAAGCTTTGGTAATAGACCGGTGTTTTACAAACAGGAAATATCTTCCTGTGTTCTCTTATTTACAAGACAATGTGCACAGGAATGCAACATCCATCATTCAAGGCATGTTTAAAGTGCTCTCAGAGTGGAAATGATGTAATGTGTAGTTGTACCTGGGTGACTTTCTCCTGCAGCTTAAGTCTCTCAGCCCTGAGACTCTGGAGCTCAGCCTCGATCCCCACGCGGCTTAGCTCGGCGTCCTGCAGCGACTGCTGCAGTGTGATGCGGGCGGACTCCAGCTCGAGCCTGTCCTGCTCCAGCCGGACCAGCTCATCTCTGATGGTCAGCTTTTCCTGCTCAGCGTCGCGTTTCTGAGCCTGCAGGACGGCTTTCTCCTCCTCGAGCTTAGACACAGAGGTGAGAGCAAGTCACATTAAAGGCCTGAAAACCTCTCTTAAAATCTAGAACAGGTTTGTTTATTTTACTCGGCTGGGATGGAAATGGGTGATGACGCACACCAATCACAGTTTGGCAACACCTGAATTTGAATCTAACTACATTACTCTGTTTACACTGGCATTAACTCTCGTCCACAGAGACACAAGAGTATTTCATATCAAATGGGCTTGAAACGACATATGTGGAGGTTTTAAATAGCACTGCAGCTCCCTTACCTTGAGGATGTAGGTGTTCAGGGCTGCTTTGTCCTGTGCCAGACCCTCGTTCATGCTGCCCATCTTTGCCAGAGAGTCTCTGAGAGCTGCATCCTCAGACTGGAGCTTGTTAAGCAGCAGACAGAGCTCCGTGTTTTTGCTCTCAGTCTGGAGGGAAGAATCACGGTCAAACAGGTGCTATTTGTTTAAGCAGTCGAGCGCAGCAGTCGGGCTATTGCACCACAAGTTTATCTGAAAGTTTTCAAGAATAACTGAATAAAATGTCTGACTAAACTTAAAAACATAAAGTCTTCTGAGTTTTAGTTACATCAGACAGCTCAGGTGGAGGCAGGAGTCATCCAGAGGAGCGCTGCTTCACGACAAACTATTCAAAAACCTGAAATCTGTGTCACAGACGACATGTACAGTCGTACAGTCAGCGCTTTGAAAGGGAAACTCCTAAAAATATATTTATGAGGTCAGCTGCAAAAATAATCGTAAAACTCGTTACAAAGCTGCTGTCTGAAGACGTGCAGCATCAGCTTTGGAGCTGAAAGCCATAGATGCTGCAGGTTGTTTAGTGGCCTTATTGCAAATGTATTTGTAGGATTTTCCTTTTCACAAAACATCAGAGGGAAAATATTTAAAATACTTGATTTACTGATATTTGCAACACACAGTCTAACATTACATTTAGCGCTGAAAGAAGCATGCTCTATTGTTTTTGGGACACTGCTACTAAATCTGCACCTTAATATCATGAACACTTCCACCACTCGTTTTGCCTTCATTAACTTTCTCGCATGAAAAACCCTGAAACTGACAACTGAATTTTAATGGACTAACTTTAATTTCCTCTCAACAAATACATCCAAAACAAAAAAGTGGCAGAGTGTCGCTCCCTTGCACTCTGGCAGTACTCTAGTAGCGCTTCACCTCTGACAAATACACAGACTATTACTATTTTCTTACCCGAGCCAGCGCCTCAGACAGCTGGGTTTTTTCTTGCTCCAGCAGCTGCCTCTGAACCTCCCCCTGCTGGTGAGTCTCCCTCACTGCAGACAACTCGCCACGCTGAGCAGAGGCTCGACTCTCGCTTTGATCCAACTGCTTCTGTCTGTTTGAGGCAACACGTGTTGTTCACTGAAAATCAGGGAGGACTCTTGGTGTGTATCTGTTAGTGTGTGAAGCTTGTTGTTCTATTGCAGGAAGGGATGACTGGACAGCACAATAGTTGTGAATAGAGTCAAACTTTTACGCAAAAGCTGTAAATGAGATGTTGGGGCTGTACAGGGAGGAGTTTGTTAATGACTGAGATGCTTATGTAGAGGGAGCTGATGCAGATCTTTTGAATGGCACACTGTGAGCATGTGCAGCGTGTGGATTAGTGCCCCCATCACATTCACTTAATCTCTACGAATTAGCCAGCTTACACCCGCAGCGTCTCTGCCTTCGCCCGGTCTCTCTCCTGCACGACAGCCTCCTTCTCCTCCCTCTCGTGGTCTCGCTCTCGCTGCACGGACGCCACGGTCAGCTGAAGCTTCTCGCAGTCCATCTGCAGGAGCTGGCTGCTGCTCTGCGCAGCCTGCACTGTCTTCTCCAGGTTCACCTTCTCGCTGCAACATTCATCACATGTGTGTGTGTGCATGTGAGAATATAATGCAGAGTTGAGGATAAATACACTGTTGGGTCTCCAGGCAGGTTTTGTAAGTGAAGTTTGGCAAACCTGGCCAGCGTGTCTCTCTCCTGCTTCACACGGTCCCGTTCTCGCAGCGCGGCCTCTCTCTCTCTCTGAGCGGCGTCCCTCTCCCGCTGCAGAGTTTGGCTTCTCTGTTCTGCGTCTCTTTTAGCCGACTCGGACTCAGAAAGCTGTTTTCGTAACTGCTGCACAGACGACTGAGCAGAGAGCAGACGGCTTCGAACATCCTGCAAACACAACCGGACAAGTGGAGATAATGATGATGATGATGATGTTACAAGGATACAGCACCTACAACATGAAAGATTTTAAAGTCTCACCACAGATTTTAGCACTTAATGTCTGAGCTTCATTGATTTTTAAGTCGTTTAGCTTGTCTTAAACATCCAGAAAAGGCGGGCAAATAAAATCAGTGACCTCTTTCAGAGGGTTTGTGTGCGGTCCTTTGTGTTTATAGATTAACATGTCACCTGCAGCTGGAGTGTCTTGTTTGTGACTGCAGAGCGGAGAGCAGACAGCGCCGCCTCTGGGAGAGGAGACAGCGAGGAGGGTCGAGTGGGAGAGGACGGCCTTCGAGGGAAAGAGTCACGAATCAGAGCCCCAGAATTGTCCTGATCTGCTTCTGACGATGACGACTCTCCGTCTGCTGAAACCGTCTGTAAACGCAGTTAAAATGAAGCCCTTCCATCTGGGTTCCCACTGAGAAATCAGCTGATGTAAAAATGTGTGTGTTGTTTACCTGAGCGATGTCCCGCAGTGTGTCTAACAGCGTCTCAGTGTGAGTCCTCATCATCTGCATGTCAGTCTCATCACTGCCGCTCTGCTCCTGAAGGGAAATGATTCACATGAAGCACATGAAGCGGACCAGTATGAAACCATTATGGCCTCCGTGACTGGTGTCTCACCTCGAGCTTCCTCGTTAGTGTTACAATTTCTCTGTCACGCTCTTCAATTTGTCCCTTTAGTCTCTCCCCTTCTCGCACCAAATCGGACAACCTAAAAATCAGAACGAAAACAGACAATATGAAATTAAACTCACGCGGACGGTAAAAAGGACCTTTAGTTTTGCACTTTGAGTCAGTTCTTGTTGTTTTAAATGAAAAGTGCTGGAAGTCTTCCTGCTGTTACACAATGGGGACTTTTACTAAAGTAGCTCCTCCTGTTGGACAGCTCGATTAAAAACAACTTATACAACTGTAAGCCTGCAGGACGGCTCGGCACCCTGACCTGACGTTGAGCTCGCTTCTCTCTGCGTCCATCCTGCTCTGAAAGCTCATCATCTCTGCCACTCGACCTCTCAGCTGCTGCTCCAGCTGAACCCTCAGAGCTTTCTCCTGCTCCAGAGCCAGAACTGCTCCTCCCTCCCGACTTTGCAGCGTGGCACACAGACCGGCCCAGGACACCTGAGCAGAGTGGGACGTCCGAGCCAGCTCATTACGCATATCTGACAGGTCCCTGCGGGAGATTGGAGAGAGGCGGGAAGGAGTGAGAGACAAAACACGAGTCAAAAGATAAAATAAGACTGAGGAGAACAAAGTTTACCTTTCAGTGGTGCTCTTCATTTCGCAGACATGCCTCCTGAACCCGACCACTTGTCGCCACAGTGTCAGCAGTCGGCTGTGCTCGCTGCTGAAGTAGCTGTGGAAAGACTGAACAGGAGGCCAAAGGAAATTAAAACGAGTAATGATTATTCTGAATTTATACTTTCCTGAATTTCCTTTTAATATTTAAGAAGCATCCCTCTCCCACCTCTTCTTCTCTCCTCCAGTCAGACTCCTTTTGCTCTAGCTCCTCTCTGGCTTTTGTCCAATCAGCAGTGAGCCTGCGGATGTCCTGGCTGAGAGCCTCGTTGGCCAAACCAGCCTGCTCCAACTGCTCTCTCAGCATTGCATTCACTGCAGACAGACTGCTGCTCCTGAAGTCACAACATGAAAACACTCAAATATAACACACGCAGTTCAGGCTGGAGCTGTTTAAAGGGAAAGTGGTTAAATAAAAAGCAAAGGAGAAGATTGATCAGGCCTGCAGATGTTTGGTATAATACATGACTGAATTCATGAAATCCTCCTTAACTAGAGTCTGCGTGGTTTTAAAAAAAAGGCTGCTCACTCTCATATTTCCTATGTTTTTGGTGTAAAAGTTAAAGTCAAATTACAACGGAGCACAATCACAGATGAGCTCATGACTCATTCCTGTAAAAATAGTTTTGGCTGCAACTGAAAAATGTCTCAAAAATCTTCAGTCTCTAAATAAAAAGAGTTAAAAATAATAACTCAGTGGACTAACTGGCCAACAGCTTATGTTGGCAGTTAGATAACTATTTATATCTGCTATACATAGGCCATGAAAATACGCTGTTCCTGCATGAGTGCAATACCATCTATATCAATTCTGTCCATCGATCCTTACAATAACAAAACAATTCATTTTTTAAAGACTGTTGCATATGTAAAATTAAAGTAATAAATCCATATACATTTATTTGCAGCTTCAAAGGGAGCTATCATAGTGTGATGTTCCCTGATCATCAGCATCAGGTTGAAACTGGGAGCTGTTGGTGGCTGAATCCACTAAGCAAGTTATGTTGCTCAAGGTAACAGTCCCGTTGGAAGATTGCTTAGACAGAGTTTTCCAAAGGAAGCTCGCTAAGCTCACGGAGCAAAAGCAGAATTTGATCTCAGAGGACGACCTTGCTGAATTTAAGTTTTTTAAATAAACTGCCGGTGCTCAAGTTGCACTGAGAGCATTGTAGAGCCAGTGCAACCCTAGCTGTGGCTCAGGAGGTTCAACTAATAATTGGAAGGCAAGATGTGGGCAAGATGAAATGAACCGAAAACTGTCCTGGATACAGCCACTGAAGTGTGAGTGTGATAGAGACAACACGCTTGAAGTGCACAGAATAAAGCACTGTATGAATGCTGGTAAACAGACTTATACAGTCGTCTTCTGCTCATGCTACTCAAAGTGCTGCTACATCATATGCCACACTTAGATTAATAAAGCTTTTTGTCCCGCTCTCTTAAACACTTTTTAACAATCACACAGATACACACAGTGCCTCTATAGTGCAGCAGTCCCTGGTTTGATCCCAGGAGGAGTCACAAGTCATTTTGGGTTAAGGACAGGGTCTGGTGTAACAAATCTGCCTAATGAGACATGCGTAGAAACCTGCTAAGCTGCTTCCTTGTGAATAAAGGAGCAGACAAAAGCAGCTTTACCAAGCTTTATCACACACTAATTTAGACACATTCAACACTGGGACTGAACCCTGACCCTCTGATTAGCAGACATCTCACACTATCCCCACAACCACAGCTGTCATAAATGTGGCTCACAGGTTATTTAAATACCAGTTAAATAATTTCTAATAATTAATTTTTAATTAAAGTTTGACATATAAAAAATGGTGTTAGTGCAGGTTTTAATGTTTCTGTTTCTATTTATGGGCTACGTGCCACAATTCTTTACAATGACACTTATTAAACCACTGCTAGCTGTTTTAACAAATTATAGGCCAAGTTCCAACCGAACTTTTATCTTAAAAACTCTTGAAATAGTAGTTGTAAAACAGCTAACTGATCATCTGCAGAGGAATGGCTTATTTGAAGCTCGTCACAGCGCAGAAACAGCTTTAGTGAAGGTTACGAATGATTCTGATTTGACAGCTTAATATTGTACATCATTTTACTACAGAGATTAGAGCATGCTGTAGGTATTACAGGTACTGTGCTGAGGTGGTTTGAATCATATCTATCTCATAGACTCCAATTTGTTCATGTAAATGGAGAGTCCTCTTCACACCCTAAGGTTAATTATGGAGTTCCACAGGGTTCAGTGCTAGGACCAATTCTGTTTACATTATACATGCTTCCCTTAGGCAAGGTATAGCATACATTTTCACTGCTATGCAGATGACACACAATTTTATCTATCCATGAAGCCAGATAACACACACCAATTAGTTAAACTGTGTGAATGTCTTAAAGGCACAAAGATCTGGATGACCTCTTCTGCTTGTAATTTCAGATAAAACTGAGGTTATTGTACTCAACCCTAACAATCTTAAAAGCATGGTGTCTAACCAGATGTTTACTCTGGTTGATTGTTGGGTTTTTCTCTCTAATATTGCAGGATCTTTACCCTATAATGTAAAGCACCTCTAAGTTTTTCTGATTTGGCACTATATAAATAATATTGAATTTTCTCTGAGTTATCTCTGGTTTGGCTGCACTGATACTTTTCAACAGTCTGAGGACGGTACAGGTTTGCAGCTAAATCATTTTACGTCTCTTCTCTCATGATGCATCACCTTTGTTGTTCCTCCTCCAGACGGATTAAAGCATCCTCCAGGTTGCTGCTTGCTTCATCTTGATGGCGACCATTCGATGTTTCGCTGTGACCCTAAAATCAAAAGATGACATTGGACATATTATTTTTAACCTGTGGATAAAAATCGGCTTCCTTATGTTTACAGTAAACTCGAGGTCGCCTACACTGTTTTTCTCCAACTCTGATGACTTCTCCTGCAGCGCCTGATCCAGATCACCACACCTCTTTTTATACTGAAGCACCTGAAGGAGCAGGAAATAACACCAGTAGTCACACCTCATCAATAACAACTTAGCAGAATAGGGAAATAAAACAGACGCACCTTGGCCTGCAACTTCTGCACGAGCTGCGCCTGCCTCTGCTGCCCCTCCTGGTATGCAGTGAGTTTGCGCTTGTAGGCCGCCTGTTCCTCATCCAGCCGCCTGCGCAAATCCACATTCTGCTGAGCCAAGCTGCGTGACTCTGGTGAATCGTGGTCTTCGTCCCCTGTTTCAAAACGCAGCGCCTGCTCCAGCTGTGGTTTTAATGAAAGGTAAGAGGCAAGGGGTCGGGTTTAATTTCACACTTCTTCATGACAGATCTGCATGGCACTGCCAAGTTTGGACTGCATCCAAAAATACCTGTATACGTGTTCTGTAAATCCCAGTGAGCAAAGTACTTGAGATGGGAACTATTTTCCAGACTTTAAAACAGAATTTCCCCAAACCATCTCACCATTTAACAGCTGTTCGGGAAAGCTTGTGCGTACACTGATGGCACTGGTACAAAACACATCCTGATTATTTCCTGTGAAACCTCTCATGAATGCATAAAATGAGGAAAATACTACATTTAAACTACATAAATGGAGGTCATAGTACTTAAGAAATACTAACTTTGTTTTCAGCCACATCTTTCTTTCTGTGCTGCATAGATGTTCACTCTTAAATGAAACTCTTCACAAGAAGGTTTGTGGATTATTTTGTGTAACCTGAGCGTGACATCTGGACAGAGGCACATCTGCTGAGTTTATAAATCATTTTTTTGGCACTTTGAACAGCACAGGGTGAGCGCCATTTAGTTCTGTTATATTTAAGAGAAAGCTGACTCACATACTAACATATATTCCAGCTGCTCAGTACTACAGAGTGTCTGTATCCCAAAGTGGAGACCAGTTATTACTTTAAATACACTTTTGAAATGAGTCCATTAAGTTATAAAAGGTGGACACTCTCCTTTAAACTGGTTGTTTTATGTGTGACATTAAAGCAGCAGGCATCTCAACAGCCTACAAGAGTAAAATATACATATATACATTAATTTATTCTTTAAAGAGAAAAGATTCCTTTGGACGATCTCCGGCACAGTTTCTTCGTGCTTTAGGAAGCAGGCTGCAGTTATTCCTTTTGTAATGTTCAACCCACCCCAAATGAGCTGTAGCACCCAACTCACCCACCCACCCAACACTGCATCTCCCCTCGCCACTGAAGCCCCTGTTTACAGTCACCCAGGGTGACAGACGCCATGGCAACATTCCACTTCAGTTGATTCCAGCCCCCATCACCTGGGAGACGAGCAAATCTCAGACAAAGGAAGGACCCAAAAAACCACATAAATGAGGAAAAGGGAATGTGGCACGGTCCTCAGCTTTAAATGTGTGTAAAGCCAGAGCACCTGAAGAGTGTTTGAACTTATCGCAAAAGATTAACAGGCTATAATGATTCCATCCACCTCTCAACCTATTCTACCAAAATGACAACTAAGTGCTGTTTGCAGGCATCCTGGAGACTTGCCTTACCCTCTCACTGATTGCACCGTACTTGATGGCGAGCTCGTCTCGGTCGGCTCTGCTGTGTGCCAGCAGGTCCTCCAACCTCGCCAGTTCCCCCTGCAGTACTCGGTTCTCCTCCTGGAGGGACATGACCGAGGACATGGCCCCTGCTGCTCAAAGAAAAGCCAAAGTCAGGCAAAGACGGCACTGATTTGATGTGAAGGAGAGAGGACTGTAGCAACTCACCGTTGTCGCTGAGGTTCTTTGTCACAATCTCTCGCACTCGTGCTGGCAGACATGTAGGGGGGGCATCAGGTGATGGACCCCGGACTGTCAGCCTCTTCTCCTCAGACAGAACGCTCTCCTCCAGCCTCTGGTGGAGAAGGACAGGCGCAGCCGTTTTTATTTAGTTTGTGACGTTTAGAGAAAGATCAGCAACACAGAGCTGAGAAAATATGAAATAAGGCTGTAAACACAGAAAATCACAACACATGACAGAAGCCGAGTGATCACAATAATGTGTCTGAAAAGTGCCACAAACCCAACGGTGTCACGACAGGCACAGGACCACGACTGCTACGCAATGGATACACAAAACTGCTCCCAAACAGAAACAAGCGCATGCACGCCCCAGATGAGCCGCTATTATTTGCCCCACACCTGCGTCATTTAAGGAAATGATCAAGTGAGCTGGAGCAGGCCCGGCGAGCCTCACCTGGATCACAGACTCCAGTTTACTGCTGGAGTCGCTTTCTGCGGAGTTTTCCGCAGCGCTCATCGCACCGGCAGGTATTTAAAATCCTCCGGGTAACAGGATTAACTCCGAATAAATTCTACGTCTTCACGGTGTCAGCGATGGTCTGTTGCTTTGCAGCAGGAGCGGGAAAAAGAAACAGTTGTGAGCCTTAGCTGCTTATTTGGTATGAGCCGACAAAGTTTAGTCGCAGAGGAGCAGTGCGCGTCCGTCCCGTCGCCTCCTCCTCCTCTTCCTCCGGGAGGCAGAGATTGAGGACAGCAGGATTAGCAGGTTTTAAAATGCACACCACCCACCTCCTCCACCTCCACCACTATCACCACACTCCCACTTCTCACATTCAGAGCCCTCCACACGTCACTGATATCCAGCTACTCTCGAGCCTCGCAGTTGAGAGAAGATGCCGAAAAATTAACCTGATTTTTGTGACGTCAGTATGTTAATATTGATTCAGATAGTTACGGCACTCCTGAGCCCACCGAGAGAAGCAGCAGATATCTTTAAACTCCTTTACGGCGTCGTGCCAAAAAGTGTTCATCTGCCAAAAACACAGACCATCTGTTACAACTGACTTGTTGACCCAAAATCTGTGAAACATCTCTCTCATTTAGGTAAGTTTTATGTAGCCTTTATTTATCCAGGTCAAAGGTCTCATTAAGACTAAAAGGTTATTTCAGAGTGACCTGTCCAAGAGGGGAGCAGACATTTCTAAAACACACTTTAAGTGGTGAAAAAGGGCTGGGTCCATTAGCTACCATAACAGAATCATGAGGGTGCTTCCAAAGCAGGTCATTTCTTTATTTTGTATATGAGCCTTTCATAAATCATGTTGACTACAGTCTATTTACCAATACAAGCAAAGAATGGACTTTACAAACAACCACAGAAACAGCAGCAATCACTTTTTGAATATGAGGGTTTAAAAACAAAAACAAACAAACAAACAAAAAACAACAGAGCATAAGCGTCTACCAAATTTCTTGTTTCGATTAAGCATAAGTAGTGGCAGTGCAGCAGTGCAGCTGTTACTGAGTGTTTTTAAGGATCTTTTTAAATTAATATCTAAAAATTTTTTTTAAAAATATCCTCCAGCTTAAGGGGTTAATTAAAAGTACAAAATTATTGCCAGCCAAAGAAGCAGTTATAACAAACAACATCTTGTCACTGCAATCATATTATTATTATTATTATTATTATTATTATTATTATTATTATTATTATTATTATTATTAACAATCCAGGTAATTTGTGCCACTTCTTAGTTTTAATGACACAAAAAGGATCAGATATATCCATTTACACTTGTATTATACTTTTACATGTTAAGTGCTCTACACATGGATGTGTGTGTGTGTGACTTTTTGAAAAGTTGTGACTGTCACTTAAATGGGAGAATAAGGGTTTCATACTTTGCTCTGAAATGCAGTGAAGTAGTCTAAACATGACATAAAACATATTTAAGGTCAGTCGTTTGTGTTTGGACAAGTCAAGACAAAACCAAATATGCTGCCTTAGTCAGTTTCAGTTTTCCTTTTAGTGCTGTTCAGTATTTTTGGTGTTAGGGTGATGACTGTCATCACAGTTTGGATCTGCTTCATGAAACTATGAATACGTGTTTGCAAAAACAAAAAAGGGAAGGTATAAAATGTTATCTTGATATAGCTTAACACTAGTGGGTTTGGGGTATTTCTTCATTTCTGAAGGGCAGGGGTACGTCCAGAGGGGGCAGCATGACTGAATCTTACTGATACCCCACTCCCACCAATGCAATCAGACGACTGTAAAACCCACAGCGTGCACTGGATGAGAGCATGCACAGTTAGTACATTTACTAAAATACTTTACTAAAGTACTGTTTCGCAGATCTACTTTATTTTATTTATTTATTTATTGTAGTCACTTGGATGAGTGACAAAACATTTCTCCCACTGAATACGTGGATTGTAACAACATCAGTATGGTGTATCCACAGTTTTCTTCACTTTATTCATTTCTGATAAATATTTTCTGTGGGAAGGGTGTTGTTCCTGTTCAGGAATTTTGGGGGAGCAAAGAGGTGACATCTTCTCCATTATTATATCTTTACATTCAAGCAGCTGTAATGGGAATAATTCACAAAATCACAAATATTTCGTATCTTTACACTTGACTTTGTTTTCTGCTTCTCCTTCTTCTTCTTTTAGCGTTTAAACGTTTTTAATTTTAATACATTAGCAACTTTAGCACAAAGCTAAACAAAGCATCTGCTTTGTTGTTTGCTTTGTGACACAGGCATTGAAGATGACGGGGTGTGTGCTGCACTGTGTGGCGTTTGAATTGTCAAGGTTACAGACAAGAGGATCATTGTGTCAATACCAGACCCCCCCACCCTGCCTTAACCCAGCTCTCCCGCTCACACTCACATTTGCATTTCTATGCTTGTGAGTACTTTCTCTTACAGTACACATTACCATCCCTCCACCCTATAACCCCTGAAACCACACAGGGCCCTGGGGGAGCGAGTATTACCAGATTCGCCAAAGTGCTTGCTCATAGGGGGTCATATGATTGTTGGGTTTTTCTCTGTATCTATGAAGCGCCCTGAGGCGACTTTTGTTGTGATTTGGCGCTATATAAATAAAATTGAATTGAATTGAATTGAAATGTCCTTAAAAAGCCCAAATACAAAAGGACTTACAGGAATAAACATCAAAACTTAAAGTTATTACAGCTTCATTATTATTATTATAGGGATTTTTTTCCCCAAGTTTCTGAGTTTTTCTGTTTTCAATCCAGTTTAGTTTGAGTTAGATTTCAGAGTTGGTCTTTTTGTTTACTTTAGTTTTTAGTAATTTGACTCTTACTTTTAATTTTGTAAATTCATCATTATAATTTTAAGAGTATTTGATAGGGGCATGTTGTTCAGAAGTTCTGAATAGATGTTGCAATACAAACAGCACTTCCCAAAGGATGTAGATTTAGTGTGTTAGACATCCCGATGCTCAGTAGACTGTAATAACACAGTAATAACATTGTTCCAGACGGTTTTTCCCCCTCAAAAAATCTCTAGCTTTGATTTTATTTCCTTTAACTAAAATGTTATTTTGTTTTTTTTAACCACAGTTTCATTGGGCTATAATGACTTTGGTGAATGCTGACTTAAATTTCCGAATGACTGAAATTTAAACCTACAGGAATAAACAACAAAAAACTGATGTGTTGTGACATCATCAGTCATGCTGTCACGCCTGACACTAGTTCACCGACCACTTCATTAGGCACACCTTTTTTAAGGCAAATGTCTACTCAGCCACATGAAAGTAATTCAGTTTATTGAGCCACATAGACAGGGTCAAGACGACCAGCTGATGTTCAAACGGAGCATCAGAATGGGGAACAAAGGTGATTAAAGTGACTTTGGATGTGAGGACAGAAACTTTTGATCTCCTGGGATTTTCCCTTAAAACCATCTCTGGGATTTAAAAAGAGAAAATATCTAATGAGCAGCAGTTCTCTTGGAGAAGATGCCTCATAGCTCGGAGGTGAATGACAGGAAGGCAACAGTACCTCCAATAACCACTTGTTCCAACCAAGACATGCAGAAGGAGACAGGAGACACTGCTGTCAGCTAAGATCACCAGGAATTAAAGCAGCTCTAAAGGCGGGGGTCCCGCACAAGCAGGGTGTACCTAATAAAGTGGCTGACGTAAAACCATAGCATTCTAATATGAAATAAATGAAAGATTTTCATTTCCCAGGAATGAAAAGTTCAGTTTAAACTTATTCATATCTTTGGCGCCCCCTACTGGTGTGACAGGAGATAACTGGTACTGACTTCAGTGAAATCAAACCTTAAAAATCTGTCGATCTTCGCAATTGTTCATCCTGAATCTCCAAATGCGAACACACCCCCAAACTGTCCGTTCCTCCCCACACGTTAAACAAACGGGACTTCTTCTGCACCGACCTTAAATCACTGATTTCCTGAGCAGATCCCTCTGCGCTTCTCGTTTATTATGTGCATATAAAGGAGAACACGGCCAAACGATTCATCGCCAACATCCTCTTTAAGCACAGAAACCACCGACATCCACAAAGACACGCCCAAGTTTTCAAAAGTCTGAGGAGTTGGAGGAGTTGGAGGAGGGAGATGGTTGCACGTTAAGCCGCGCAGCATCCAACCAAAATTAAACGGAGACTTTTTCGCAACCCGACCATCAGAGGAGGAGATCGTGACTGCTGTGGAAACAAGAGGCTGAATATAAACACCATCTACACCTACATCATGTCGTGTTTGCTGCAGCTTTAGCAGTGAAAACATCCGCTTCCCTGTCTGATAAACATCTCTCCTCGGCTGCTCGTTCTGCTCACCGTTTTCCTGCTGTCTCTCCATTTCTCCTCTGCGTGGGCTTTTTACACAGCAAAAGCAGGCACGAAGCTCATCCCGGCACCTACAAACGGACCGTCGGCTCCCTGCACGCAGGGTCGCCTTGTTTCGAAATCTTCTCCATGCTTTTTCCGGGGAGGGACTTCCAGTTCATACAGATCAGCGGCGGGTCTATCATATGATCACACCGAGCTCCATAACGCGCTGGCATTTTGAATGAACGCTGTTATTCACTCAAATAAACGAGTATCTTTTAAAAAAAAAGTGTGTATGTTTGAAGTGTGAAATTTGTAAAAAATGAAATATTTTTAGTGATGCAGATGTTTATCTTTTAAATAATATCTAAAATCCGAGCATATACATTTATCCAAGGTTAAATTAAAGAATCGATACACTTCATTATTTTATTTCAAAATATCTTATAAATAATAATTTTAAGTGAACAAAATAACACTTTTAACTATCTAAAATCCAGTCATATTATCATATCCAATGCTTAATTTAAAAAATGAATTAAAGTTATATTTTTAAATAACCTCTCTTAAATAATCATCTTAAATGAACAAAAATAATAAGACATTTACTTTTTCAGTTCACATTTTTAATATCTAACATCCAATCAAATCCATTTTGCCATATGTTTAATAAAACAATATTATTTTTAAATAAAATATTTTAAAAACAATTTCAGTAAACAAAATGAGAGACATTTATCTTTTAAAAGCATCAAAATAATATCTAAAATCCAATCCATCCATTCATCTACTATTTAATAACAAAAATAAAAACATATAAAATAACAAGCAGCTGGACAGCGTAGTTACTGCACACCTTTGGAGCAGGAGTTGCAAGTTCATTTCCTGTCTGCCGGTGGTATCCATTAAGGGTCCTGGCTAGCCCTCCATGCTAAAACCAAGCCCTGAGATGGCGCGACCACGTCTGCAGCCTGTCCTTTCGGACGCAAGGATTTCACTGCATGTTTTACTCTGTATGATTGTGTACGTGATGAATAAAAGTTGGTTGTTGTTAGGTACTTTGCCTTCAGGGAGAAATTTAAAAATGCATACAAGGTGAATCTTTAGGATCTTTATTTTATTATGAGTTATGAAATTGAAATTGTGACCCCCCCACCTCCCCCCCATTCTTGTTACAATGGCAGAAAGAAGCTTCCATACAAACCATTATTCTGACTTTGTTAGAAAAACCAATCAGTCCTGAGTCTCCACTTCTTTGCACAGCAACCTCATGTTTACTTTAATTAGTAGCTCAGGCTGCCAAATCATTTCTAAAACATGTGTTGTGCCAAACTGTATTAATGAACTGATATTAGACACCTGTAGTCTAGTAAATAAATCCCGATCACACTTACTTCACAGGAAACGTTAAATGTCTAAATGTTTTTCAGCTGAATCTGTTTCAGTTTGGTGTCTGTAAAGTTTGGTGCATGTTTTTTTTCCTTCCCATCATTCTGACACAAGTTAATCTTGGCTTCATCCATCTAGTGATTTATCCATTTTCAGCACTGTGCGGGCTCTTTTATGTGTTTTCTGGTAAAGTCTTATCTGTCCTTCCTGCTCTCGCGTGTAAACAGTGGTTTGGAGCTTAATGTAAATCCTCTGTTTACATACATGAAAGCGTTTCTTGATTGTAGACCTTGAAAATTATACAACTATCCCCAACCCTGACAGTGGTCCCGACTTCATCGATAAAGCACCTTTCCACTCTACTTTTTTACCCAAAGCACTTTATAAAGCATGTGTCATTCACAGGCTCTGTGACTGGAGCAGCCATAGATTTAACCACCAACCTTCCTATTTAAAATCAAAAACTCAACACCACTGAAATATATATAGTTTATTTACAAGAAGACATAGGTTTATATTTTATACAATATACTTTTTTCAGGAAGGCACTTAATCAAACAGTCGATGCAATTGCCAACGGGGGTAAGGAAGTTTCAGCTGGGTAAAAGGCACAATTTAAAACGTGAGGTAAAGACACACGGAGGACAAACACACCAACAAGACATGTCGACGCTTTGAACGACAGACAGAAATGATTTTTTTTACCCCGACATATGATTAAAAAAAATAATGAGGGCGTAGGAAAGTTAATGTAAAACTAATTATAAATGATCAATAAAGCTTCAACAGGTGTACTAAAAGAAGAATCAGAAAGATGAGAGTAGCTAAAGCAGAAAAACAACACATTTTTGTAAACAGCTAAACAAAACGGGGACATTCCAACTATTTTCTCAAATGTCCACCAAAAAACAAAAACCTTAAGCTAAACGGTGCTGGTGAAATCAGACCATTAAAGGACAGCGCAAGAGCACATAGGCACAATCAAATCTACTCACAATTATAGACAGATTGAAGATGAAAACATGGGAGCATCTGATTTAAAGCTATAAAGAAACAGCTGATCAAGTTAGTGTGAAGAGACGACCTTTTTGGACACTTCATTTACACTTCAGTGGTTACCCGACTATTTAAAAATATCGATCCTACTGCATAGCAGAGTGTGGGGAAACAGGAGATTGTAAAAATATACACATTTTAACGTTTGTTCTTCCAGAGTGTGCTGTCAGAGGGAGTGAGAGTAAGTGCAGCAAATGAGTCTCCTAACAGTTCCCCTCTTACTTTCTTTTTTGAAAAATTATAAATCTTTCACCACAATCGTCCTGTCCGTGGAATGTTTGGAACCTGAGTTTCTGCACGTTTTCTTACAGCTCAACTAAACTGCACCCATCCTGACTTGACAGCATCTGTACTGGAGCTGTGGATGAGAGGGGTGGGGTAAAGGATGGGAGATTGATGAACACACACAGAAATAAAATAAAGAAATCAAACAAAGATGGATGGATGTAACGCTGAGGCACACAGAGGTGTAGGTGATGTCTTACTTGGAACCCGCGGATGTGAAATCTCCCCACACGTCGGAGCTGGGCTGGGGTGCAGGGACGGGCGAGCCGAAGTCTAGAAGAGGAGCTGGATTTGGAGACAAAAAGAAATCCGTGTTGGTATAAGCATCGTTACGGTTAGCACGTATTTGTGCAAAAAGCTGCTGCGGTTGAGAAGCATCGTGATCACCGGTGTTCGCCTGTGCAAGCGGGACTGTCTGTGCTCCTGCCGGAGGTGGCAGGATACCTCCAGCCTTTGCTCCAGGTGGAGGAGGGAGCAGGCCACCAGCCATGGGCCGTGGTTTGGCACCACCTGCGTCCTTCTTCTTGATGTTCTGTAACAGAGAGTCGTCTTTTTAAGTATTTGACCTCTTAGGCACTCAGTTGTGCAAGGTTCAAACTTTGATTAACAAAAGTCGTAAAACCGTTTTATCTGTTTGGAAACACAGGAGTCTGTGAGGTACAACAAGTACTATTTTTCTTAAAAGACACAGAGTTAAATAATCAAGTTTATGATTTTTCATTTAATTGAGCAGCTTTGATTCCTAAAGACTGGAAATAATCCAGAAACTAATCTGAAATCTGACATTCACTGAATGCGTGAGACAAAAATGTGACAGTGCAGAATAGCCAGCTTTCTCAAGAACCGCTCATGCAAACATGACTTACTGATAAAAGAGAAAAACCTAAAAAGTAGTGTGCGCTTATCCAGCTACCTTAATCTGGGCTGACAATCAGAGTGGTGACTTTTTCCCCTACAGTGCATTAAAAGCCTGTTTGAATGCTGAGGCATGATACTCGTTTACATTAATGAATGTAACTTTTTTAAATCCCTGGGAAACCTGTCGCGTCATCATTCGATCTGCAATCTTCCGCTGTGTGCTCACCCCGATGCTGATTTTGATGGTCTGTCCCTCTTTGAAGCTCAGGTCCAGTTTAGGGGCTGCGCTCTGAGAAGCTTCCAGTTTTGCGAGCTCACCTTCCTGTTTGACCCACCTTTAAAAATTGAAAGCAGAATAATTATTATTGCTAAATCAATCTGGTTATTGATACACATAAAAAAAATTAGACTAGAAGTTAAGATGCTCAACTTCAAGTTACATTTGAACCATTTCAGGGTTAAAATGTCAGACATGTCAGAAAGCCTCTTCCCTTTAAAAAGAACTTAGTAACACAGCTTGGGGTTGTAAAGTTGCATCTAAACAAACCCCAATACCTCTGGAACAATGTTTGCTGGAAATAAGAGACACAAGTGGAGCTGTGTGGCAAAAGCCCCAAACACAACAGATCAAACACCTCAGTTGAACTGTGAAGCTCGGCAGTAGAGGAGTGATGATGTGGGACTCAAATAAACCTAAAGCTTGGCCCAAACTGGATAATAAAATTAAAATAAAAAGCTAACGTAATAGATGGCGACTTACTTAAAATGGTCTTGTAAAGCGACATTAAAGTCAAATGAGTCTCCACGATCAGCAAAACCCAGACCAATAAAAGCATGACGTCCTTTAAGGGGGGAAAAAAAGGATATTTATACAGTTAGTTCACACGGGTTCAACCTTACATCTATAAATCACAACGCACATACTACAGGGCACACAGTTTACAGGAAACTGGGACTATGAGATTACAAAAGTTAAGTTGTACAAAACAAATACTGAGATTAAGTCAAGCTCAACAAAATGTGGAGCATGCCCTTAACGAAACAAAACATGCCGTTCCAAATACTTTGTCTTACCGTTGCCATCCTCTATCCGGATCACAAAATACCTGCTGGAGTCTGTTACTGCTTCCACGACACAACCTGGATACTGTTCGACTGGAGCTTGTGCAAACAGCTCTCCTGCAAAGAGTAAATTTACACCAAACAAAGCCCCAGGGTTATTTTCTGTTACCAACAAGCTGTCAAGTTGAGATGACTGAATAAAACAAAACAAGACAGCAAGGTTTCTGAAAAGGAGCTTTGATAACCCTGTAACAATATGTCATGCTGTAATGTAAAAGGTTGACCTGGTACCAATCACTGAAACGGCAAAATGTTGTAAAGTATTCCCAAAACCCTTTAAACTATTTTTGCTGGATGTAATTTGTGGTTCTATACGTGCAGCTTTATATCTCAGTGCGCAACAAAGACAAAGGTAATCTAAGTAAAATAGTTCAAAGACACAAGCTAGTTGTGAATAACAGGACCTACTCCTTTGCATTTTTGACACTCGTTGGCTACAGGTTGCAAAGCAACCATGATAGTCAATAACATCTGTTCACACAGCTATGGTCAGAAGGTTGCACACACACTCATTGTGGCCATGAACGTCACAGTAATTATGGCTTTTAATGGTTTATTTGACTTGTTCCATTTCCAGGGGGTAATGATTGTACAACATAGACCTTTATAGACTCATTGTATTGACCAATACTCAGAATAATGGGAAAGTCCAAAGAACTCAGCAAAGATGTGAGGATTCTACATTTACACACATTGGGAAGGTCTCTACTAAACAACTGTATGCTAGTGCAATTGAATAGTTTTTTGGATGTGTCACCACTTTGCCAAGGACTGGAAGAAGATCCAAACTTTCACCCTCAGATGAGAGGCAATTGGTGAGGATGTTCAGGAAAAAGACAGAAAGCCCCAATGTTCAAGCGTGCCATGAACTGACATCTGCTGGAACACCAGCATTGCTGTCCATAGTGAAACCAGTTTTACATCACCACAGAGAGGGTGCCGACCAAGAAAGAAGCCCCTGCTCCAAAATCAGCACTTTCATACTCGACTGAAATTTGCAGCTCCTCACACGGACAAGTAAAATGCCTTCTGGAGAAAAGGTTAGGGGTCAGATGAGATAAAGACTGAGCTGTTTGGCCACAATGACAAGAGTTATGTTTAGAGGAGTAAAGCTGAGACTTTTAAACTGAGAACATTATACCAGCTGTCAAACACTGTGGTGGTAGCATCATTCTCTGGAGCTGTTCTGCCGCCAGTGATACCAGTACATTTCACAAAGTAGATGGAACAATGAAGACAGAGGACTACCTCCAAATTCTTCAACTTTATCTCGGATCACTTCAGATCAGATCAAGTTTCCACCCTTCTTTCCGGAGGGTCGAAACTTGAACATAGTTGGGTGTTCCAAAAGGACAATGTTCCCAAACACACATCAAAACTGGTTTTGGAATTGGTAAAGCAGGCTAACATTAAGCTTCTGGAATGATTTTCCCAAAGCCCCGAGGTCAAGCCTATTAGTAGGGGTGCATGTACATATTTAAAAGAATTCTAATTATATTCAAGCTTGCACATCCTAAGGTTGTTTTTTAAAGTAATTAAGGGTGTATACTGTGTAATCATTCCACCCTGGAACACGAACAGTTCAAAGAAATCATTAAATGCCCCAGACTACCATGACATTAACACTCATGATGTACGTGAACTTGTGACCACAAGTGTATATCGTCAAATGCAGTTGGCTAAATCCACTAAGAGCAGAAGACGTCAGAGCCAAAGCAGGACAGGTCAGCTAATCACAGCCTGTTCGCAATGAAAACAAACCTACAGGACCTCAGCATAGAAAACTATAGTAACTATGAGACTCCTTTCTAGGTGAATCATGCTGTTACACTTTACCAGATCCCCTTTGCCAAATCCCACTTTAAATACTGGTTTTGAACCATATATTTAAACCGTCAACATATTGTAAGACACAACTATGAAGACACAAACCTAACTGTTAACTAGTTACTGCAGTCTAGTTTGGGGTTTACTACCAATTTTTTTCCTTCTTCTTAGTCTTCTTTCTTACTTCACTAATTAAAGCAGTCCTTTTTCTGCCTACCTGTATTTTTATCCTCTAACTTAATGTAGGCCATCTTTCCTTTGGCAGTTATTTTCAACCTTCCACTCCACGCAGGTTCATCCAGCTTCCAGTCTGCAGCACTAGAAAAACAGGAAACACATATCTACTTGTGAAAGTGGTGTAATCCTCTATGAAAACAGCTGACCCAGTCACTGCCAGCTGCTACTTTTGATGGAGGAGGAAGGGAAATGAAAGCTTCAAGTCAGACTAAATTGAGACATGAGCTCTATCTACTCTTACAAATGTTAAAGCCATTAAAAAGTAGTTGTTAACTGTTGTGTCTACGGCATTAAAACTGTGTACTTATACAACTAATTAACTGAGAAAATAACTTAATGTGTGATTTTCCCTTTTGTAAGAAGACGTTTTCAACAAATTGTTTAGGAGCAAAGACGTGACTCCACTAAAACAAACGACACATTTCAAACTAAGACACTAAAAACAAGAATAATTTTCTACTAGCGTTAAAGTTGAGCATCTGCATCTATCATTGGACAGATACTTAAAATCAACATTTTGGCCGGCCAATCAGACCAAAGCTACAGCGTTACATCTGCGTGTCATCGACGTGTGAAGTAAGCTTTTAAACGCCAACAGGTGCAAGTCGCAGGTAAGACGACAGGATGTTGAAGTCCCATTTCCGTGAGCTGATACAGTTAAAATTATAATTTTTATATTAAAAGTATATATTGGCTACCCGTAAAAGCAGTAATCGAATGACAAAAACCTAACAAACTATCCTGACAAACTTGCTGTCCGATAATGGGCGCATGTCTGCAAAATTAGCCCGCTATCAAAAATCTGGCTGCTCTCGTCAGTTAAAAACATTAGCACGTACCGATATCCGCGGTTAGAGGCCCGCGGCGGGATCCGGTAAACATGGACCTCTGGCTTTACACAGAGCATTGACTCGTAGCTGTTGTCTTCTGCCATCTTGTCAAGTTTCACTAACCCAAAAACCAACTTCCGACTTTCAATGGACCCTTCGCCTGCTCGGCTCTGTCCTGCTGAACCAGGCTAACCGGACCCTAACAGCGCCACCTCCGGCCAGGATGTATAAGCGCCTAAAGAGTACGTCACAGTCTGTCAATAAGAACTTAAATAGCCTAGAAAGAACAGTATAATGTATATAAATAGAGAAAGAACAGGAAGTTTTCCATAAGAACACTGAAATTATTCTCCTCTTATAAAAAATGATACATATCGTATTTCAATCCTTCTTACTGTGCGAAATGTATTAGAAGCCAGTGAATTCATGTATTTCCTTCCTGATACAATACATTACTACACAGTACTAAATAACACAAAATATGCATTATGTGAGGTTTGTCCTAAAAATCATTTTCATCTCTTCATGCCCAGTACAAATGGGACATATTACAGCAAACTAAACTTTTTTCAGTGATTGTTTGAAGACAAACTGGTGACCCAATCTTTGAAGTGTTAAGCAAATTTTCCTGCATTCCCTCTAATATTAGATTAGTTTGTCACCATGGGGACAGTCATAGTAGCAAATTATTTTTATGTGGGTTGTTTTTCCATTGAGGGTGAAAGGCTAGAGCAGAAAAAGTCACATGTTTGTTGCATGTTTTCCCGAAAGTTCACAGGATGCAGTGGATAGTTATAAACAGATTATGGATCTGATCATGGATTGTTGCTGCCTCCTCACACGCAGACTGATATCCCTGAAGTCCATCTTAGACTGTGCTGATCCAGTGCCCCCTTCATTATTCTGAGCAGCATATGCAAGACTACTGCGTTATCTAAAATAACAACACATGAAGCAAGTTGTACCGCTGAGTGTGTTTATTAAAGGGTATTCAAATTTAATGAGCTTTTTCCCCCTAAAGCTTCAAAACAATGATGACATAAAATGAGCTTCACACTAGACAGGTGGCTATGAATGACTTCAGCAAAGCATCATGGGTAGGTCACACAGGTACAGGATGACTATTTCTCCCTTTCAATTTAAACTGATTAGAAACTGATTTTGTTACAATAATTGAATAGGATCCCAGGGAACGCTGTGTTAGTAGCACATAATCTAGATGTTGTAGGTCCAAACGTCCTCCTTTTCATTGTAGATAATCTCCTAAAACAAAAACTTCTACTTTTTGAAGCAGGAATAAGTGGCACAAATGCAACACTTCCAGCCATGTTGATAAATGTGCTCCTGTGCTGTGCTGCAGTTTACTTGTGACATAAATAACCTTTCACAGAAAGCTCCAAATATGTATGAGCACTACCTGCTGGAGAGCGTGTGATGGAGACCAAGGATTGTTTATCTTTTAAGGCATAACAGCGTAGAAAGGTTGAAAACCTGCCGCAGGCTCATGTACTGTTTACTACAAGTGTCAGCACTGGTTATTCATCAGGATTTGCCTATACTATCATGTTATTGCAGGCAAACTCTTATTTTAAAGTGGTCCCAAACAAGCAGACCACACTGTAAGATGATATTAGGTAAAGAACTTTAAGGTTTCCTGGCCCTGGAAGAATATTTGCCAACACAAAACTTTAGATGATATCCCCATCTAGGCTGAGCTTGAAATAATTATTTCAGAATAATTAATACAACTCTTAACTGTAGGTAATAAATCAGCAAACTGCAGCCGGTACGAAAACCCACCAAAATCATCATCCATCATCCATCATCCATCATCAACTCCAGAGCTGAGCTGCTCCGAAACAGCAAAGGAACAACACAGGAACTTTTTTTTTTTTTTTTTTTTAAACACACTTTAAACTTTCAGTTCATGTCTTCTGCCAATTAGATATAACTGAATATGACACGACTATGCAGACTACATCTTCTAGGCTCTTACACACTACAGATCACCTGACTTATACGTACTATGTGTCAGAAATGAAACACATGAACAATATGAAGTGTTTAAAACCATATGTGAACAAAAAGAAACAGCACAGAAAAAGGGCAACATTTTAAAAGAGAAAGAAAAAAAGGGAGTAATTTCATCATTATTGCTTAGATAAGCTTAGATTTAGTGATACTGTCCTTCAGCTCTATTCTTTTTGGCCACAGGCTGTGTGCCCACCGGGCATTTCTTTAAGGGCCACTCGTGCCTTACAGAGGATTGTGGACACTTGTGGCCTGAGCCACTGCCATCGACTACAGTATTAAAAGCACACTGCTAGGCACCAAAAGGCTCCATCAGTACAATTTTTTTTTTATTGCTGCTCACTCAAGCTGCTGAACACGCAATAAATTTATGGCACCGTCAAGCATTTCATTCCAACTGAACCCGACAAATTAAGGCCAGTACCCCGGTGGATACCCAGCCATGACCCACGCTTCATCAGTGGAAAGGCCACCTCGTGTGCTTGCCTTTTCTGGGGAGGTCCCACAAATCTGCAAGCTCTCCGTATTCTCCCTGAAGAGACAGACACCTGATGTCCTGGCACTCGGCCGGCCAATCAGACCTAAAATCATAGGGCACCTCATGGTACGTCAAAGTAACACAGTGTGTAGGAATGTGAGGCGAAAGCCTGCTCACAGTGTGGAACACAAAGGATTTCGGATCTTTGGCTGATCTCTGCCAGCCCCTTGTAAGCTTCCAGAGGGAAAAGACAAGGCAAAAGGCAAAGACCACACCAGTAAGCAGAGAAGAGAGAGGGTGGAGAAGTTCATCTAAATCCATGCTACATCTTCAAATGTCTATCGTCTGTCAAATTTTATTTCGTCCCACCGCTCTGCTCTTCATACCACACACAACACTCCTCACTGCACCCTCTGTGCCCTCTCAGGAAGACATCCGTGTCTTGAATCAGGCAGCTCCTGCCTATCTGCACAGTCGGAAGCCTGAGGTGCCATCCGGGCCGTTGGGTTGACGGATCACGTGATTGTTTGAACGAACTGGTTCCAGTGGTTGCTGCACACTCATACAAGCTGGCCTAATAATGGTAAGAGAAAAATTAGAATACATCACAAAACAGTGTTTTTCTCTTTTAGGTGTCTTCTTCAAAACATTTTGTTGTCACAGTTGATTTTGCAGACATTACAACTCACCTGTCCTGGCACTGATTGTCCTGAGGCGTCTCTTCTGAAGAAGCACTACCCAAAATCCTCCTTCGGGCTTCTGCATACTCTGCCTCTCTCTGGGCCAGAGACTTCATCTGCTGAGCGGGACGAGACGAGGCAGCGGGGTTTCCTGTGTTGCCGTTATTTGTAGGGCGCTTTAAAATTCGGATTTGAGGTGGTGGTGCTGCTGGGAGAGAGTCATCTTGGACTACGACAGCAGTTCGTATAGGTGAACTGGCTGATTTCAAATTGGACTTTCTGCAAAGATGAGAAAATCATTAGTGTTTGAAGAGGTCTGGGCATGTTTTAAGTTAAGTTAATTTCATTTCCTTAGTTTTAGTCTTCCTATTAAAGTTTTAAAAAAATATTCACAAAGATATTGTTGGGGAAAAAAAGAAGCAGAAAGCAGTAGCTTTGTCTTCTGGTTACTTACTTTGCTTCCTGATTTATTTTCAGCTTTGCCTCAAGTCTTCTCTCAATTTCCTGAAGGAGGAAATATAATACATATATACAATAATTAACTCAATTTCTACTTTTGTCCTCACATCCTCCTGTATACCAAACATGTTCACATTGTAGAGATACACCTATCAGGTATTTGGACCGGATATCATTCCAATCCTGGCTCAATTACCCTACTACAATCACTCTTAAGTGACAACCAAACGCAGCAGCACAGCAGGTAAAACTTTTCTGTGTGTTTCAGACTTTATTAAACCTTCATTACCAAAGACAGCCTCACATGCAATTGATCAAATACCTTATGCTGGGAAGGTCTTTGTTGCTATAGTAAATGTGCACTGTGTTTTAGCTTTTTGTTGGCAGTATGATAATTATTATAAACTAACTAAATACACACATAACCAGGTGACAAAGTACACAAATGTGAAAGTATCCAAAACATGTTGGTGCACAGGAGATAACTGAAATTTGGATGTGTATTTAACAGTAGAGGAGAACCTAAAGATAATATATGCATATATATGTTGTCTTGCAGTTTTGATTGTGACCTAATTGCCCCCAAAATGACTGCTGACCAAAAAGAATGCAAAGAGGCTCATCTCACATTTGCCTAAAAATATCTTGACGATACCCAAGACTTTTGGGAAAATATTCTGTGGACTGTAGAGACCAAAGTTCAGTTTCTGGAAGGTTTGAGTCCCGTTACATCTGCCATAAAACTAACAGCGCTTCCTAAAATCAACATAACACCAACAGTCAAACATGGAAGACTGAAGGAGAATGTCCCGCCATCAGTTCATGCCCCAAAGCTCAAACTCACTTGGATTATGCAGCAAGACAACGATCCAAAATACACAAACAACTCCAGCTCTGAATATGTCTAATATTAAAAATTAATTTCATCTCAATTACACTCTACGTGATTGTACAAATATGCAAAAGTAGGGCAGAAAACTCTTCTCAACAAGACATAAAAAGGCTTACCAATAAAGCTGAGATCCATATGTAGTTTAGCTGATAAAAACAAGAAACTTTTAAAAAAGCTACTAAACTAATTTAACCCCCCTACAGTCACAAACTCAATGTTTCGAGGACACTTAGGTGCTATTGCAGAGAACCTCAAATTAGATCACAAGTGACACATTACACTTTAGCACAATCAAATCTAGCAGGGTTCATTTTTTGGGGAAACACACAGAAAAATGTGTATGTGTACAAACCAGCGGCTGTTTATAAAACTATTTTCTACAATCAGTGGCACACACTAGACTGCTAAGGTGCTGTTACGGTTCATTTCAGGGCACATTTGGGGGGGCTGCAGGAAAAAGCTGAACATGTTACGATATTGTTTCTACAATGACGTTACTCAGATTATTTCCACAGTTGGATAAATTAATTGGTGTGATGGTGTGCTCAGTCCCGTGTCAACACGGCCTGCAAGACTCAACCAGGAAGTTCGGCTGAAAATTAAAAAAAAAAAAACCGCTAATGTTTTTGGGCGCAGGAAGCCTCTACTCTATCGACAGCTCTTGCACTGTGCCTTGATGGCTGTCAGACTAAAGCCGGGGTGTTGTTACATCCTTGTTTAGCACAGTATGTTAGCGTCTCTCACCCCGCTGTCCGCCGCCTCTTCCCAGCTTTCTGCAACCTCTTCATCCTCCATGTTTAAACGGGACTGCTGGGTGGCTGGTTGGCTCTCTTCGCTTCACCGGCTAAATGTACCCCACAGTGGGCATGAGACGACGGCAAGCGCTCAAGTACAAACCACAGGGAGCTCCGCCACTGTTTCCCTTTTTATGATCAGATAAAAGCTGGATAAACAAATTCCCAAACCTTTACCCCGGCCTCGTGTTAGCCTGCTAGCTTAAAGCTACACTCGGAGCAAACCCCACCAGCTGTCTGCTGTTTAAAATCCTCAGTAAATGAACCCCGGTCACCGCTGCTGCTCACACGGAAAACAAACACCCTTGGACGTTATGTTTTTATAAACCGCTGTCCCTGCAATGCTTTAATACTTAGCTTCACTACACCTCTCAAGTTTAACCGTCAAATCGAAGAAGGGAAATGACGTCATAACGTCAGCTACAGGTAACGTCAACCACAGGCTGCCTCCAAATGGAGTGGTTTAACAAATGAAGGCGTCCGTACCACTGTTATTATAATTTTGTTATTCATAATTAGTTTTATTTTTATATCGTTTGGACTTTTTTGCTTTTAATTCTGTTTCATTTCAGTTAGTTTCCAGCGTGAGTTTGCTTGTTTTACTTTTTTATCTTTTTGAAAATGTTTAGTTTTAGTTTAGCTTCTTTTAGTTCTAGTCTTAGTTTCAGTCTTTATTAATTAATATTGTACTCTGGGAAAATTTTGGGAAGAAAAGTACATACATAACAATAAAAATAACTTTATGATAGCAGTGACTCGCAACCTTATAGACATCCAAAGTCTCAATAAATACATCAATCAAAGTCTCATCAGCCAAGTGCAGACTGCTTTTGGTAAAGTTTTGTTTGCTTCTTTGTTTGAACATATGAACTCTTTTCTCTTTTATTAAACTACACCCATCTCCTGTTTCAATCTTCTGAAGAAAACATAACATGATAAAACATTTATTTCCATTACATTCAAGAAAAGGCAGACATTTCCACACCTAATATCTTTAAAATATGCCCCAAATCACCCTGAGACAAAAACAAGCCAATTTCTTTATTCATTGGATGATTCAGTACTTTGCCTTGACAGCAGTACTAATGCTGACCTAAGACAGCATAAGTACTGCTGCATAGTTATGCCTTCACCTTCTACTGACAGAGAATGGTATCAACTGTTTCCTATGACAGATGTTTTAATGTCATTTAGTGACTTTAATTGTACCTTAGATACAGAAGGTGAATTGTGAAGGATAAAAGTATTCAGGTTACATGTGATGATCACTAATAAGGAAATGTTTGTATTTTGGTGATATAAATTTTTCTACTCACAACAACAGGACACATTTTATCCTTTCACTGTTTTAAATAAATACAAGATACAATAGGTGCTGGAAACCAGTAAGCTTCCCAGATTGCAAAGACTGCCAAACTCTTGCATTGGAGTGAACAGTATAAAACCTGGGGGAGAGGTTTCTTTTTTACAGATGTGTGGGACGAGTTGTTCTTTCCCGAGCCCATGGAAAAATGTCATCCTGTGTGAAGATGCACAGGGGAAAGCTAGACTGAAAAATTGGTCTGTTGAACCTTCAGACCAGCCAGTACCAGCAGGAAAAAAAAGCAAAAAACAATTAAATAAATAAAATTAAAGCTCAAGTTCAGGAAAACATGGTATGTATTCAAGCTGCAACATTTCATTAATGTAAATTCAGCAAAAAGAAACTTTTATTTAATTTTTTACAGCAGAATTCAAATCTTAACTCAACACTATTATAGCCTCCAGCAACTGGAAAGCTGCGAAAACAACTAAAATTTGGCAATAAAGTGCACTTTTCATATATTTATATATTTATTTTTCTCTTGAGGAAAATCTCCCCTAGATATGTTTTAATTCAAACTTTATTTTGGGTATCTTCTTACATTATGTTGTGTATTTATTAATGCTGCTGTTATGAATGTCAGGCTTATTTGGTAAGACTTCTGTTCTTGTTTTCTGTTTTTGTTTTGTTTTTTGCTTCAATAAACTATACATATATATATACAAAATACATAAATATACAACTATAAAAACCTTAACAGTGGTATGGAAATGGTTTTCTGCAACTGAACATTCTTTTAGACTAAAGACTACATTTTGAGTTAGCATTTTAAATTTTTGACTTTTGTAGTTATGGATCTCCATTTTCTTACTTAATTACTCAAAATTTCAACTTAGCGTTCAATTTAAAACAAAAAAAAAAAAGTAATTAATAATTGAATGGCTGAAAAAGGCTTCCATACAACGGTCACACACAGCGTGTTGCCCTGGGCGGCTGTTTGGGGCTGAGGACCCACCCTGGTACCACAGACGGTTAGCGGCTACCGGAGCGTCGCTGAGCTGCGGAGGAGGTCGCTGTTCACAGCGGAAGATGGCGACTGTTTGGAGGCTGCAGAGGAATCTTTGGAGCTGATAACGGGGAGGAGGAGGAGAGGAAAGCTTCACACTCAGAGCCCTGAAAAGAAAACGTCTTAAACAACGGTACCAGACAAATCTGCCGTAGTCACCGAGTGAAGCTGACAGCTTATAATAAAGAGGGAAACTGACATTACACATAGCCTGTGGTTGAGCTAGCGTTAGCAAAGATTATTAGCAGAAGACTGAAGGTTTCGACTAGCTCGTCAGTTAGGAGGGTGGTAACACTAGATAAGGCTGCTGACCTGAGAGGATGTCGTGTCGACAAGACAGCTAAGAAGCGAGCGATTTTATGCTGTTTAAAGCAGAGGTGTTGTCGAGAAAATGCACCTTTTCTTTGACACCGCTAGCCAAAAGGTTCTTTTTCTGTTAGCTAACGTTAGCGTGGATGCTCATGACAAGTTGACTAGCGTTAGCCAAAGCTAGCACAAAATATTTTTTCTTGGTCACAATACGGTACCATTAGCCGGTTGGTTAGTTGGATAAATTGCAGTTTGTAGCAAAAATCAAAGCTCATTTAGCCTTATGAAATATGACGTTACTTCCCCTAATAGCGTGACTTAGCTTTAGGCGATAATTAGCACTAGCTACCCAGTATTGCATTATAATGTGATGGCTAACGGCAGCTAATTAGATGTAGCTAATGATATAACCGAAACGTCCGGTGTGGACAGACCAGATACTCAAAGAAAGGACTCCACCTGTTCTAAACAGTGGATATCACACTTAAGGTCGTCGAGCGCTAATTTTATGCTGATTGCAGCTTTGCAGTGTCATTGGGTTTCTTGGCTAGGAGCAGATCTCTTCCAATTTAAAGCCTTCACCCTCTCTGTGTTTAGGCTGAGTGAATCAATCATACAGGCATCTGTAAAATGGGGATTCCAGTAAGAATGTATAGAGCACAATTAAATCTAGTTGATTCAAAATAGTCCCCTTAGCATCAATAGCCTGTCTCCCAATGTCTCAACAGACAATAATGTCCCGTTCCCCTGACAATGAAGATGGAGGAGGACATGTTGCCATGGATACAGAGGATGAAGGTTCAGAGCCTGCTGGGATAACGGAGGAAGTGGAAGCAAAGATGGGGTCCTCCTGTCAAGAAGGGAACATGGACAGTGGTGCCAAAGGAGAAGGGAGGACAATGGTGGAGCTGCCGGAGGAAGTTCTAGAGTATATTTTGTCCTTCCTCTCACCTTACCAGGAGCACAAGACCGCTGCACTCGTTTGTAAGCAGTGGTACCGTCTCATTAAAGGTACGCCGCTCATGTTTGCATAATATTTAATCATAAGGTGGATGCTTGTTTATCTTTGCTTAGAATCTGCTTTCTCCACTTTTTCTGCCTTCTGTTTCTTAAACACTCTCTCTGCTAACTAGGTGTTGCCTATCAGTGTTACCATGGATTTTTGAGAGCTGTCCAGGAGGGTAATATCCAGTGGGAAAGTCGCACATACCCATATCCAGGAACTCCCATCACTCAGCGCTTTTCACACAGTTAGTATATGACCCTTTTACCATGCTTCATGTCAAAAGCATTTTGTCCCACTTACAGGTTGGTGTGTCTATTTCCTACAAGTCAAAATAAAATGCCACTTCATCTTTTTTGGATCTGAAGCCTCTAAATGTTTGGATGTAATTTAAGGCAGCGGTCTCCAACCTTTTTTGCGCCACGGGCCGGTTTATGCCCGACAATATTTTCATGGACCGGCCTTTAAGGTGTCGCGGATAAATACAACAAAATAAAACTAGTACCGGTACCAAAAAAAAGAAAATTTATTCATAACACAAGGCCCGGGGGTTGGGGACCGCTGATTTAAGGTATGGATCAGATTATAAGTTTAATGTACAGCAATTAAAAAGGGCTTTTAGTCTGTGGTAGATGACTCATGAAAAGAGCAGCATCAGACATTTAATCCACATATAGACTACTGCTGGTCTTAAAATAGATTATTAGCAACTTAATTTTTTTCATTTTTCTTCACCAGCTGCATTTGAAGTGAAATGTTCTTTCATCATTTTTGTTTTGAAATCTTAAAATGCTGATTTGTGCTATGTCACTGTCATAATAGGCCACTTGGAGTAATACATAAACCATAAACCCTTTTAATCACAGTGGTTTAAATGTAGTGTCAGACAAGCTGTTGGTGCCATCTCATAAAGAACAGGATGATCCTTAAAGCATTGTGTGCAGAGACTTTAACTATACACACTGGGTATTTATTCTCTCTTCTTGTGGGTTGCAGGTGCATGTTATTATGACTCAAATCAGTCCATGTATGTGTTTGGGGGTTGCACTCAGAGTAGCTGCAATGCTGCCTTCAATGACCTATGGAGACTTGACCTCAACAGCAAGGAGTGGATCCGCCCTTTGGCCTCAGGTAACAATTTCACAGGCTGGTAAGAACAACACAAATCAGAGGTTGTAACCCCTTTTACAACTGTTCTGGAAACAAGTAGCGTCTTATGTAAGGGGAGCTGTGTGGGGACAGTTTCCTTGAAAGGTTGAGTTGGCTCTCTGAGAAAAGGCTTGTAGGAAGTGGAGTGAGATAGTATAAAGAGAAAAAGTCAGCCACATCTGGGTGAAAATGTGATTGGGTCAGACTTTCAACCTGGGGAACACAAGCTATGATTTTTAGATACATTTGGGTAGTTACAGTTTGGTTTACCTAGATATCCAACATAGTTGTCTGGTTACTGTTGATTTGGGTGGGTGGGGGACGGGGATAGTTCTCCAACCAGTCTCTAAAGTGCAACCTACCTATTTGATGTATTGCTATGGCAACATAATGGTTCTGCCTTGGTTTATAGAGTGTAGTAAACAGTTCAACATGTTTTTAATGGTCATTTAAAGTGTCCCCACTACAGCACAAAGTTTGACGAAACTGTTAATCCCATCCATGGTGCCAATTTTCTTATAATTACTGCTCCCATAATTCTCATTATGTTAACATGTTTTTAATCTTAAAACTGATTTTTCATGTTGAAACGTCGGGTAAATTGTTTGGTGGACCACACAGAGGTTTGGATGAGTTTAGGTTACAGATCTGCCTGTTTATATTTATGTTTTATTTTCCTAAATGTAATTATTGTATAATTAATGCTACATCCTTGAGGTATAACATCTCATCTCACGGTTTGGGTCAAACTCCACTCTTTCCCAATTTTCTGTCAAAAATCTTTGAAGACCAGTCACCCATATTCAGCAGGACATGCTAGAGAGAACAATAGTCACATGCTTAATAGCAGATTTAATTATACAATGTATGAGTTAAAGCAAAGAGGAAACAGTTTCTGATATGTATGTGTAATTGATGACTTATTTAAAAATCTGGCATACTTATTTTCCAATAATTATTGTATTTATTTCCTTTAAACAGGCTCTTATCCATCTCCTAAAGCTGGAGCGACTCTAGTGATGCACAAAGATCTGTTAGTGCTGTTTGGGGGATGGACTCGCCCCAGCCCTTATCCACTACACCAACCAGAACGTTTTTTTGATGAAATCCACACCTACTCTCCTTCAAAGAACTGGTGAGAAGGAGTGACTGAGACATGGTGGCCAAATATGAACTAGTTTAAAAATTTCATTATTATTGTCTTCTTTTTCCATATACTTTGTTTTTTCCTCTGTCTCAGGTGGAACTGTATAGTAACGACACATGGACCTCCACCTATGGCAGGCCATTCTTCATCTGTAATAGGAAACAACATGATAGTGTTCGGGGGATCTTTAGGAGCACGTCAGATGTAAGAAGGTTTTATTTGTAATTGACTGCATGAAATTAGAAAGACTAGTCAAAATTTTTGCTTATTTAAACTACAGTGGTGTTAATAGGTTGCCATTGCAAAGGCTTCGCTTGGTTGGTTAACACATGTGAAACAGATTAAATTAGATCTGAAACAATGTGTTGTACAGACTGTGATCTTAGACGGCAGTAATCACTGTTCCCAAGTACAGTAAATCTTCCCACACTCGACTCTCAGGAATTATATTTCAATACAGATTACTAATCCTTTTAGATTTAGATGTTATGAACAGGGATGTATTACTGAATGAAAATTTCCACTGGTCCTCTTTTGGTTATGACAGGAGTAATGAAGTGTGGGTTCTTGACCTGGAGCAGTGGTCCTGGTCCAAACCGCCCATATCTGGACCATCACCACACCCACGAGGCGGCCAGTCACAAGTAAGGCTTCAGTATTTAAACAGGGATGCTTAATCATTTTAACAGCCCTGTGGAAGTTTTGACTTTGACTTGTCTCTTTGTGCATTTACTAAAGGTGCCAGAAAAGTCCATCTATGTTTTATATGTGAAATAAATGATGCTCTTCAAATGTTTATTCATTAGATTGTGATAGACGATCAGACGCTGCTCATCTTGGGAGGATGTGGTGGTCCGAATGCAGTAAGTTTTTATTCTTTCTTTCCAGTTTTAAAACAGATCCTTGAAACATGAGAACTGATTTGTTTTTTTCCCTAATCATAGCTTCTTAAAGATGCTTGGCTACTCCACATGGATGCACTACCATGGAGGTGGCAGCAGCTGCAGGTGGAAAACGAGGACCATGGAGCCCCAGAGCTGTGGTGTCACCCAGCATGTAGGGTGAGTGAGTGTGTGTGACTTAGCCATCAATTAAAGGTGTGTGTTACAAAGCACATTCGACATAGCTAGGTTTCTTCCTTGGCTAGGCATATATATCTATAAATAAAAACCCCTCCGTGGACTTGTTCCTGCTCCTGGTCTTTCTACATTACCAACTGAATGAATTCAGTGTTTCGGTCTGTAGGTTGCATGTATAACATACACTGCATAATATGGTCACTGATGCAGGTTCTGACAAAGTTGTTAGGATACACAGAGGGTTGCAGTTTTTGCGCATGGGGCTGTATAGCTGCAGACCAGTCAATGTGTTCATGCTGACCCCTGTCCACCCCTGCCACAAAGAAAAAATGGGTCAGGAATGGTTTGAGGAGCTAAAAGGCGAGTTTGAGGTGTTAACTTGCTCCCCAAATCCCCCAGATCTCAATCCGATCGAGCATCTGTTCAATGTGTTGGACAAATATGTCCTACAGATGGTGGCCCACCTTACAGCTTACAAGACTTAAAGGACGGGTGTAGTGGAGTGCATGCCTGTGAGTGGGTCAGGGCAAAAGTGGGACCAACACAGTATTAGGCAGGTGGTCATAATGTTATGCCTCTGATTGGTGTATGTTTAAGATAATCTATATGGCACTTCGAACATGTTCCCTTGAAAGTAATTGGTTATGGTTGAGACATTTGAAACTGATTTTTTTTTTTTTTTGTTGAAAACTCCAAAACAAACTTTCCCTGGTCAGTTCTGCCTTCATCTTAAGGTACTGTTGTGACCAGGTTAAAAACAAAAAACATAAAGTCACTCTTTGACTTTACCTTCAAAATACCTCCTTAACCCAGTATGTCTCTTTATAGTACACTCCTGAGTTTTGTGAATACTTGTAAACCGTGTTCACTAATGCTTCTTCTTCCCAACTTGTTCTTTTTTTACACGCAAGGTGGGCCAGTGTGTGGTGGTCTTCTCACAGGCTCCATCTGGGCGGGCACCGCTAAGCCCAAGTCTTAACTCTCGGCCCTCCCCCATAAGTGCCACGCCTGCCCCTCTGGGCCCTGAACCTCCTTCCCTGCGCTCTCAGTCTCCCGTTCGGAGCGGTGCTGCCGGTGTTGTTCTGGGAGCTGTTGAAGAGGCTCCGTGTGTAAATGGCCGATGGGGCACTCTGAGACCTCGGCCTTCAGTGAGAGGTGGTGCCAGAGACGGGAGCCCGTCCTCCTCTCAGCAGCCATCTCCTTCACAAGGCCCAGAAAGCCCTCCTCTTCCTCCCTTAATAAATGGATCCTCCCCTTCCCCCCGGACCAGCCCAGCCCAGGCTGCATCTCCTCCCTCTCGTCCTCACCTGCCTTCCTCCACTGACTATGGATGGGAGTCTCCCCCCTCCGCTGCTCACCATCCTGAGGTCCCCAGCACCAACGGCCTGCATACGCCTCCCTCAGGCTCCCCATGCACCCCACCAGGTGCAGTGTCCCCTGCTGCCTTACGACGAGGGCTGGAGGCAGTGAAAAACAAATCTTCCTCATCTGTACCTTCTTCTTCATCATCATCTTCCCTTCAGACACAGGGGCCTTCTCCTGGAGGTGGAGCAGGTCCTCCAGGAACCCCTCCGTCATCCTCCTCCAGTCCTCCTCAGGTGGCTGGAGCCGATGGACATGCTATCCCGCCTATTGCGAGGCGTCTCGGTCATCATCCGCCGCAGAGCCTAAACGTAGGCAAACCTCTGTACCAGTCTCTCAACTGCAAGCCCATGCAGATGTACGTGCTCGATGTGTCCCGAGCCAAGTCTGCCGGGGTAGTGTCTTGGAGAGTTTATGGGAACGGGACTCCACCTGCAGTCACAGGACCACCGGAGACCAGCCTTCACACTGTGGTACAGGGCAGGGGAGAGCTCATCATCTTTGGGGGCCTCATGGACAAAAAACAGAATGTGAAATACTACCCTAAAACCAACGCCTTGTACTTTGTACGCGCTAAAAGGTAATGCAGCTCCAGACGGGATTGAGAAGATGTTCATCCTGTGACCACACAAGGGAACTGACACACAAGGCCTTTTTCCTGTAGGAAGGATTATGAATAAAGAACATAATCATTGCTAGATGTTTCACTTCAGAAATTCACTATTCCCCCTTCTGCCTACTGCAAGCATTCAAAAGAAAACACTTTAAGTACACTTTGATAAAACCATTTGCTTGAATGAGAATCCTGTGAGTGTGTGAGTATGAGACCACAGTGATGGGAGAAAATTTGACTTTTTTTTTGTTCCCTAGAAGAACAACCAGAAATTTTTTATTTTTTGTGTCATCATCCTCTGAACTCTTAGAGTACGTCTGGAAGAGCAGACGCTGTTGACAGAAACTGTCTGACTACCTGCTTTTTGTATCACTCTTTAAGCCTGCAATGTTTACATTGAAAACAGTGTGAGTGTGTGTGTGTGGTGTGTGTATGTGTGTGCACGATGGTGGTTAAAAGTTGTTGACTAATGTGTGTGACGGGGGCTACAGTGGATGAGAGATGTGGCACTGTACTATGAATATAGTTAAACAATAAAGGCCTCCATGTCTGCTCAGTGACAGTCTCAAAATTCTTGTTTGTCTTTAAACGTTGCTGCTGTTGTAGCTTAAACAAGCTCAGCTTGCAGTCATAATTGTGTTGAAGCTTTCGATCATTTCAGCAGTTGTCATCAAACTGGAGAATAAACTTTGAAGTTACACAAACCTAAGGAAACAGCTGAAACCATTAATGTGAAGTTTAATTTTTTTTTCCTAATAGTTAAATACTTCTTCACTTTAATTAGAAGTCGAGTCAAAATTAGAATCTTTAACTTTTATTTCCTCTATTGATAGGCAGGCAACAGTAATTCAAATAGCCACTGATTACACATGATGAATGCACAAACTTTAAAGCAGATGGGCTACAGCAGCATACGACCACACAGAGCATCACCCCTGTCAGCCAAGAAGAGGCACAAGTTTGCATGGACTCGCTAAAAATGGACGTTAGATCAATTTTAAATACACGTAGACATTGAGGGCTAGCAGGAGGGACTATGCGCTTACCTGCTGCTCTCTGGCAGGTAGCTCCATGCCCTCCTGGGTTTTAAATGCACCTTAGAACACACATACATCAACACTACAATGAGCGGGTGGAGGGAGGTTAGGAGTCTTCTCTCACCCTCGTTCTCTGCGGTCTGCTGGAGCAGGGGGGCTAGGAGGAGGAGTTGGCCGTCCGACTGGGGTCCGGAATGTGGGGCCTCCCTGCTGCTGCGGAGTCGGGGCGGTCTGCTTCTCCCCACCGCAGGGAAAAAGGGTAACACAACCTGGGTCTGGGTGCAGTTCCCCCCTCCAGGGGCAAGGGTACCTAGACCCGGTTCGTAGAGTACGCTTGGGGAGTGTGATTGTGTGTACAGCGTCTCTTTATGTCTGTCTCCACGTTGGTTAAGTGTGGAGTAAGTGCATATGAGAGCATGAGGGTGGGAATGGATGTTTGTATCTGTGTGTGCCTGTATGTCTGTGTCCATATGTCAGGTTGGGTATCAGACGCCACCTCTCTGAGGACAGCTCAGGCCCTCCAAGGTTTGGAGGCCTATCTCCCCCCACCACTTCCCCTGCCGGGGGCGGACTCCCTCAGACATCGGTGCGTTGGTGGTTCTTTGTGTCCGGGGGTGGGCGTCCGGGTACACACCGGCTCACTCCTTGGCGGCTGCTTATCGGGGCCTGGAGCCTGGGGCTCGCTTGGGCCACTTCGGAGGTGGGGTGCCCCCGGCCTCTCGGCCTGGGGCTCGGTCACTCAGGCACAGCTGGCTGCCGGCGGAGCTTACGGGCACGTCGCTGCAACCCCCCCTGGCTTCTGCTCCGTGGCTGCTGGGTGACCCCTCATCTGGGACTCTCCTCAGCTCTTTCTGGGACAATGGCACGGCTGCCCCTCTGTTGGTCTTCCTTGGTCTCTTGTGTTCTGGGGGCCTCTGGATGTCTGGAGTTTTGATCTCCTTCATACCTGCTTCATGCCCTGGAGGACGGGGCAGTGGCCCCCCACACCCTCTAGCAGATCATTACATGAGGGAACCTTTTAAGAAAACAAGCGCGTCCATGCTCACAGGTGTACACACGGGTGATCACACACACAAACTACACCCTTTTTGGCTCCTACCTCAATGCACACTGTGCTGTCGATCTTACGTGCTGCACAATAATGTTTAATATTTAGTATTTACTGTCATATTCCCATATATCATTGTGATGTTGTTTATTGTATTACTCTCGTTTTCTTCTGCTTGTTTTCTTTTTTCTTTCTCAACAGGTGATCCAGGTGATCGATATATGTATTTTTTTTTTTTTTTTTGCTTATTCTGTTGGTTTTTGTTTTTTGCCCTTCTCCCCCGTCCCTCTTCTCAACTGTTTTTCTTTCCCTCTTTCTTTCTCCCTTTTCTTTCCCCCAGTCAAGTCTGTCCCGTATTCAGCAAGTGAAAATAAAATAAAGAATAAAAGGTGAATCAAATGGACCATTACGGCAAAGCTGGGATGGTCAATTTGGTAAAGAAAATCCGTTGGGCATCTTTCTTCGCCTTTAGACAATAATTCTGATGGCAAAAGAGCCAAACGGGACAGGCAAAAAAAAAAAAATGGACATTAGAAAATTGGGAAAAAAACACTACCTGGCCTGTTGACTGTAGTAGTAGTAGTAGTAGTAGTATCTTTATTTCAGACATATACAAAAAAACAATATATACACAAGTACACATACTTGCATTTACTCTGTGTACATACACACACGTATGTGCTCAGATAAAACAAAGAAAATAAAAAAAAATAAATAAATAAAAATATAAATAAATAAATAAATAAATCAAACAGAGTCTCAATTACATGAAATGACAATTATTAGGTCTGAAATGGAGTAGGAAGAAGTATTACATACTTATTAATCCCTACCCCATGCTTAACATTCTATTGAATCCCACTATTCACCTAATTCCCATCATCACTTACCCCACACAATAAACAAGGAGAACATGTATAAACATAGCTACAGTGATAGATATAATTTAAATACAATTTAGCATAGTTATATATACAATGGGTGATCAACTTTATCAGTTTCATATTCTTCCAAAATCAGTTTTCGAAACATCTTTATAAACTGACTAATGCTTGAACATTGCTGTAGGTCCACAGTAAAACTGTTCCACAGTTTTACCCCATAAATAGTAACACAAAAGGTTTTAACCTGTGTCCGTGCTTTAAGAGTCTTCAGATTTAATTTTCCCCTCAATGCATAGTCCCCGTTTCTGTCAAAAAACATTCTCTGTACATTTCCTGGTAACATATTGTATCTGGCTTTGTACATAATTTTTGCAGTTTTATATTTTATAAGATCCATAAACTTCAGTATTTTTAATTTCAAGAACATGATGTTAGTGTGGTCTCTAAATCCTGCTTTAGTAATAATCCTGATTGCTTTTTTCTGAGTTTTACATAGTGGTTGAAGTGAAGTTTTGTAAGTATTTCCCCAGATTTCCTCACAGTATTCTAAATATGGCAATATAAGTGAACAGTAAAGTACCCGGAGTGATTTGGAAGGCAAAAAATGTTTAACTTTACTCAGTACAGAGATGCTTCTTGACAGTTTAGCTTGTATATGCTTTATGTGAGGTTTCCAGCAGATTTTGTTATCTATTATCACACCCAGAAATTTTGTTTCAGAAACTTGCTCTACTTCAACATTGTTTATTAACAATTTTGCTCCGGCATCTTTTTTACAATTTCCAAATAATATAAATGTAGTTTTTTTCAAATTTAGTGATAACTTGTTTCTGTCAAACCATGTTTTTAGTTTAATCATTTCTTGTGTGACAATTTCCAAAAGCTGCTGTGAATTCTCTCCAGCACAAAAAATATTTGTATCATCTGCAAATAAAATAAACTGCAATATATCAGATGTTTTACATATATCATTGATATAGAGGATAAACAGCTTTGGTCCCAATACTGACCCCTGTGGAACTCCGCAAACAATGTCCAGGCACTCTGATTGATATTCACCAATCTTCACAAATTGTTGCCTGTCTCTCAAATAACTTCTGACCCACTCTAGCACCACTCCTCTAATACCATAGTACTCCAGTTTATG
The DNA here is from genome assembly GCF_056152115.1 of Neolamprologus brichardi. Lineage (NCBI taxonomy): Eukaryota > Metazoa > Chordata > Actinopteri > Cichliformes > Cichlidae > Neolamprologus > Neolamprologus brichardi. The sequence continues at coordinate 16,115,260 of NC_142108.1, forward strand.
AAGTAATATTTCATGGTTAATTGTGTCAAAAGCTTTTTTTAGATCAATAAAAACACTAACTGTGCATTGTCTTTGATCTATATTGTTGGTGATATTTTCAATTAGTTCCATTAATGCCATAGATGTTGATCTATTTGGTCTGAAACCATACTGACTGTCCATTATTATTTTGTGTTTATCTATAAATTTGTCAAGTCTATTAATGAAAACTTTTTCCAGTATTTTTGAAAATTGTGAAAGTAGAGAAACAGGCCTGTAATTTGTGAATTGGTGTCTATCTCCATTTTTAAACAGTGGTGTTACTTTAGCTGTTTTCATTTGTGTTGGGAATGCACCAGTTTGTAGAGACAAATTGCAAATGTGTGTTAAGGGTTTGGAGATGCCACTGATCACTTTCTTAACAATTTCCATGTCAATGTCATCAGAGTCTGTAGAATTTTTTGTTTGTGATTTCCCAACAATATCAATGATTTCCTTTTCTTCTACCACCGTTAAAAACATTGAATGAGGATTACAGTCAATGAGTTTAGTTTCTTTCTCTGCAGAATCTGTTATATCAGGAATTGTATCAGCCAAATCTGGCCCAACACTTACAAAGAATTTATTAAACTCATTAACCACATCACTCATGTTACTAATATTTCTATCATTGTTAACGAAATACGAAGGATAATTTGACTGCCTAGAACCATTTTTAATGATGGTATTTAATGTTTTCCAAATCCCTTTAATATTATTTTTATTCATATTTAATAATTTCTCATAATATTCCTTTTTACATGACCTCAAAATACTAGTTAATTTATTTTTATATTTCTTGTATTTATTTTCAGCTTCTGTACTTCTGATTGTTATAAATTCTCTATATAAGGTATTTTTCTTTTTACATGCATTTTGTAATCCTTTTGTGATCCATGGGCACGCTACATATTTTTGATTTTTACTATATTTCTTAACTGGGCAACAGCTATCATATAACAGTTTAAATTTTCCTAAAAAAATCTCATAAGCTTTATCAATATTTTTTTCCTTATACAGCATCTCCCATTCTTGCTTAAGTAAATCACTTTTAAATGCATTTATGGACTCCTCTGTTCTCACTCGTTTGTATTTTGTTGTATTTTCCTGTTTGGCCTTCCTGTAATTGCTGTTATACACTACAAAAACAGGTAGATGATCACTGATGTCATTAATTAGGAGACCACTTATAGATCTGTTTTCTATTTCATTAGTAAATATATTGTCTATTAAGGTTGCCGACTGTGCTGTAATCCTGCTGGGTTTAGTAATCACTGGACAGAGTCCCATGCTATACATTGTATTAATAAACTCATCTGTCATACTATGTTTGTTTGGATTTAATAGGTCTATGTTGAAGTCCCCACAAATGAACATAACTTTTTGATTTGTCCTAATAAATGTTTTATCTACCCACTCCTTAAATATTTCAATATTAGAACCTGGTGTTCTATATATACAACTTACAATGACATTTTTCTTTTTTTCCATACTAATTTCTATTGTTACACACTCTAATATGTTATCCACCACCACCGTCATTTTTTCCACCACCCTGTATTTTAAATTTTTATCCACAAACAAAGCCACACCCCCACCATTCTTATTCTTTCTGTTCATAACATTTAATTCATATCCATCTATTTCAAAGTCCACTCCTTTCTCCATATTAATCCACGTCTCAGATACTGCAATCACACTGAATGGATGTGCAAATTTGCTTAAGTATTCTCTTATTTTGTGAAAATTGGCATATAAACTTCTACTATTAAAGTGGATTATGGACATTTTGCAGTCAGCCTTGACAGTTTTATTGAATTGATCTTCAGTATAATAGCAGCTGATGTTTCTGATGTTAAAAAAGTTCAATTCTGGATCAATGTCCTGCTCTGAGAAGTGTGTATTGTATTCCATGTTTTGTGTTGAATTTAACTCCAGATTCTCATGATTAGCAATCCTCTGTGATAGCAGTGTATAATTCCCAGATGTTAAATTAGTTGATTGTTCCATGATTTAATATGTAGTGCTTTAGCTTCCGTTGTTCTCTTCTGTTACCTGCTTTGATGAATGTTGATTGTTTGTTCAGCTCCTTGCATTTGTAGTCATGTTAATATTTTTCCAGATCCTGGATGCGTTTGATGACCAGCACTTTGGCTTCCTCCGGTGTACCGTTGAGTTTAATAAATATTTTACAGTTTGCAGTCCATGTATTTTGAATTTTACCCAGTTTCTTTAGGTGTCGTGCTTTCTTAGCCATGTCAGCGTTGTATTTAGTTAGATGGTCATTCATGTAGACGTTCGATCCCTTTAGTTTTCTCCCCTGCTTCAGCAGTGCATTCTTGTTTTTCCTGTTTACAAATCTTATGATGACAGCTGGTTTATCACTAGCGTTTCTCCTTGGCAAAGGGTGGCATGCCTCGATGTTATTACAGTCCAGGTCGATCCCTTTTGACTGCAAGAAACCAGCTACCTGTTGCTCTGCAGAGCTAACATCCAGTTCTCCATGGTCCTCTTTGCTGTCAGCAGTCACAGCCCGAGCATATGACCGGGGTTTTATGTGTAGCCCTGTGATGATCACATCGTTCATTCTTGTGTATTGCTCCAGGTCCGCGACCCTGCTTTCCAGATAGACAATCCGTTTCTCCTTCTCTGCATTCTGATTGCGAAGCGACTTTATCTCCTCGACAATGTCCAGGATATATTTCTGCTGTAGCTTGATAGCTGATGTTTCTTCAGTTAAAAAGTCCAGTGACTTTTTGATGTCCTCAATTTCCTCAGCGGTCGGCGTTCTCTTAGGCCCCATTTAGTTTGTTGTCTCGCTCGCTCCGTTTGGGCTTATGCTGGGACATTAAGATTAGTAGGGCTTTAATTTGGTGCAAACAACATAAAAGCATTAATCCATCCTACCTGATAGCAAAGATGATAAAGGCACCTTGCTTGTACTGGGCTAGAAAAGGGGGTCTAGCCCAGTACAAGCAAGGTGTACTTGATAAAGTGTCTGTTGGGTGCACAAAAAACAGTGGTATACATTTTAACATTATGAATTCAGTAGTGGTTTCACATCTAAATAAGGTGGGTTTTATATCACAACCTCTAAATTACGGCCCTTCTTAGCCTTTATAATAAGAAGCCTGCTGCTCTCTGACTGCTACATAAACTAATGTAAACAAAAGGTCCAAAAATTACTAAAGGTGGCAGGTGGTTCATTAAGATGAACAGGGAACTTGGATCCACCTCGGGTGTCTGATCTGAACTTTACAAAAAGGTGACCTCTAGTGGCTGAGTTTTTGTCATACAGCACAAAAAAGTCTGCAGATTTTGCAGAAATTGATTTAAAACTTTCTCCAATTAGCACTTACGGCTCATTTTCTTTTCTTTTTCAGAGGGTTCGTCGATTTTAAAGCGATCAACCACATCAGTTTTCCTCTACTAAATAAATCTGAATACTGAAAAACTTTCTAAAACAAATAAAAAGATAAATATAAGATGGAAGAAACGCAAACGTAAAAGCAGTGCATATGTCCCTTTGTTTTGCTTCCAAGATTATCCATGCGGTCTTTAGCAGCTTAACCTTGTTTTGATAGCTCACACACAGCATTTGCTCTCCCGGGCCTCAGACGCTTCACCTCTCCCTCTCTCTGACCAACAATAACCTTTTACCCAGAGAGCTCCTATAGGACCAGAGCAGGGGCAGTTTCACAGCACAGCCAACCCATTCGTGCGCACTCAGGGAAATGGTGAGGTGGCACAAAGGCCTGAAACGTTATTGGCTCTGACCAGAATCAGAAGGAGGGGACTGTGACAATGAATGTGCTGAGACACATGTTTACAAGAATGGAGCAGGGAGGAAGAATGGAGCTGCACGGGATCAATGAAAACTGTGAGTGTCATTGTGAACTAAGATTTTTATAACCACAGAAAAAGACTCTCAGAAAAGTTTTATATTTCCACGTGGCTGTCTCTGATACTTGTTCTGAGCATTTTTGTGTGCTTGTATGTTTTATGAATGTCAGATTATCTGGTGTGTTTACTCTTAAATCTGTTTCTGGGTCAGTTGTAGTATTGAATGAATGAACTTCAGTGTGCCGAAAGCTCCCAGAGTCAAAGAACAAGAGAGAGGCTTTTACAATGTTTGTCCTGCAAGGAGGAACCTAAATATATCTGACAGCTTTTTCTTTCCTGGAAAAAAAAGGAGAGTCACTCTCCTGACTTGCAAGGCTGGATTTGGGTGTCATACCTGAAGCTTACTTAAAATGTTTGCATGATCTCTTGCAGATGGTGCTTCATTAGAACAGAATGACGGTGAAGAAAGTTAATGAAAGTGAGTCCAGGAGGACACCGTGAGTCTGCGAGTCACAGGACGAACGTGTAAAGCAGATGTTAAATGAGTAATCGCAGGAGTCGGTAGCTTCTGTCTCTGACTTTACTGTACTCTACCAAGTACTTTCCCTGCTCCTATCACACTGAGGCAAGGGGAGGAAAGCTATCATGAGTACTGTTAAGGCAAACTGTGAAGATCACTTCTCAGCGATGAGTAGCACTCAGCTGCTGAACACTTCGCCCGAAGAGTCTGTGTTTGCTCCACAGCCTTCCCAGAGGATTTCACCCACTGTGTTGACAGTCCCCTGTGGGGTCTTTGGTCCCTTGCCGCCGCCTCCTGCAGTCTGGCCTCCACTAGACTTCGCCCTGGGCGCTCTTGCCTGCTGCGCAGCCTGTGTGTTCACCAATCCTCTGGAGGTGGTGAAAACCCGTCTGCAGCTACAGGGGGAGCTTTGTGCTCGAGGATCCTACCAGAGACACTACCGCGGGGTCCTGCAGGCGCTCTGGGTGGTGGGCCGCACGGATGGGCTACGGGGCCTGCAGAAGGGGCTCTCAGCCGGGCTCATCTACCAGGGTGTGATGAACGGCGTGAGGCTGGGCTCGTACTCCTACTGTGAAGCTCTGGGGATCACCTCTTTCCATGGGGGGAGTCTGCTGTCAGGGGCAGGTGCTGGAGCTCTGGGTGCCTTCATAGCTTCTCCTGCCTATCTGGTAAGTTTATTAAAGTTTGTCCTTTTTATAGTATCTTCTATAGTCATTGTTTCCAGAGGAAGGTATTTCAATAAAACATGAAGCTCCATAGAGATAAACTCCTTTAGTGGTATGCCACTGATTTGGCTTTTGTGCATCATTAAAATCAATTCTATCTGCTTTTTTTTGGTTAAGTTTTTTTTGTGACTCTTTTAATTCAAATGAAGTGTCTACCTGTGAGCATCCCCATTACAATATGTATTAATGTAAATGAATTTACTTTTTAGGATCTTTTGCATTAATGTTTTTTTTGACAAATCTGTACAGTCTCAACATATGATAAGAAAAGGCCAAATCCATCCATCCAATGCTGAGGTGGTCTGGGCATCTGACGCCAAATATGAGAGAATTAAGAGAAGAAACAATCATGTTTGCTTCATGTGTGGCACTTTCTTAAATCCTTTTGATTAAGTCATCTGATATTTTTTCCAGAAAGGTCTTTTTATTCAAAGTGACTGAAAACAGTGTGTTCTAATCACGTTAAAGCAGAAGTAACAGAAGCATTAGATCTCCCCTAGATGTGTCGCCTGGATGACAAACTCTCAGGAACTAACTGGGTCACTCATTGTTAAACTGTGATCCGCAGCAAAAAAACCCAACACACTTCTAAACTTGTATCACAGTGTAACACAAAGGATTTTCCGTAAACACGAGTAATATGTTACAACAGGATATTTCTCTCTTTTTTTGATATTCAACAGTTCTTATTCATTATTAGTACAAAGCCAAAACAAAACAAACAAAAAACGAACAGAATCACATACATTGCAAATGTATGTAATGATTTTAAATTACATATATGGGGAGAGAGACAAATATTTACCATCTACTCGCCCATAGATTTAAAAAAGAAGAGACAAACGTGAACTCCCATCCTTTGTGTTCACTTCCTAATTACACAACAAGATATTTCTACATTAAAGGAATAGTCACATTCAACATTCAAATACATCATGGTCTGTATGTGTAGATGTGGTTCAGATGACCGAGTGAAGTTCAAACTGATCCTCAGCATTGGGAAGAAAGGTGATTTACATGACTTTGAATGTTGTTATTGGTGTCAGACAAGCTGGTCTGAGTACTGCTGATCTGTTGGGATTTTCCCACATAGCCATCTTTTGACTTTAAAATGAATGGTCTGAAAAAGAAATATCCAGTGAGCTGTAGTTCTCTGTGTGAAAATGGAAACCGGTTTCAGCTGAAAGGAAGGCAACAATAGCTCAAATAACCACTTTTTAAACCCAAAATATGCACAAGAGCATCTCTGGGGATACAATTCACACAAGTTTATCAAAACTCAATCACAGAAGACTGAAAAAACATTGCCTTGTCTTTGAGACTGCATTTCTGCTGCAATGTTCAGATGGTAAAGTCAGAATTTAATGCAAACAACATAATTACTGTTATATAATGTAACAGTGTGGAGGATATACCAACAGGGCATCATTTAAACACCACAGCCTGCCTGCATGTTGTTGCTTCTCTTGTCCATCCCTTTATGACCACAGTGTACACATGTTCTTATGCCTGGTTCCTGCAGTGCAAGAAGGAAGAATGAAGACACTTCAGAAGGCAAAGCAGGTTTGCAGCCCAGTACTAGCAAGGTGTACTTGAAGTGGCTAGTAAGTCTATATTGGAGCAATTTTCAGTTGCTGTAAAAATTCTTTATTCGAAGAAAATTCTAGGAGCTCGCATTTGAAATGATGTGAAATTCTTCCAAAGTTATTGTTCTTCCAGTATTTCCAGTATAAAATCTGCCCCCACGCTCCACCCTTTGTTTCCTTCCTGAACGTCTGCAGCAGAATAATTATACAACTGGGAAATTGTGTTCCAAAAAGACTAACTTTGGAAATTCCCCTGAAATCGTGTGGTGGAATCTGGTTAGTGAGAGACCAGCAACGCTTTCAGACTAACTTGACAAAATCTGACTAAATGGAAAGTTAAAGAGGGGGAAATAAATTACAGTGGCTCAATGAAAGGACAGTAAAATGAAATGAACTTGAAAGAAAAGAAAAGCTAAAATACAAACCCGACATCTGTCTGCATTTGAACTGAAGGGCAAAGAAAGAGACCCCAGACCATTTTCAAAGACACCTCAAAGGTCTTCAAGCTGTTTTTGCCCAGTGTTTGCTAGATCACATAGATGTTTGGCGTAAAGTCATAGATCTAGGTCATTTAGAAAGTCTTCAAAACGCAGTATGATCTCCAGTTTAAATCAGAGTGTGCATTTTGTTAGCAGTCCGTCTACATGCTCTCCAAAAAAACATCACTTTCACATCAGTGTCAAACTTCACCATCACTCGATTTATGTCCTCTGCATTTCTACAACTGTACCACTCTTTTTGTTGTTTTTCTGCCTCAGCTGCCAGTCAATACATCCAAGTCCATCTAAGCTTTCTGGACCGTCATGGAAAGACGATACTGTCTGATGACGTATTTATATCACGGTCACTAAATATATCCTGAATGTTTTTCTTTCCGCCTGCTGCTGCCAAACCTATACAGTATGTTGTGGGTCCTTCTGTGTGCTGCTGGCAGGCAGTGAAGGTTATTTTACTGACACCATATCTGATATCAAGAAGGAAACGATGAGTCTTCTTCTCCGTTTTTATTTAGGTGTTTTGTTTTACATGAAATGCGTCATGATTTCACACGAAGAAAAAAAACTTCCTTTACAAGGAAAGTGCGACTCTCACGTTGTGTAACTGCTTCCTGTGAATATTAGCAGGGTTATCGGGTATCCTTACACAACTCATTCTAACAAATGACTTGGTGACAAGTCTGGTGCTCTGTGCACTTTGAACTCTGTTTCAGCAAAGCATTAAGTGAAGCTCGCTGCTGAAAACTAACCATAAGCCTGAACGCATTTTAAAACGTGCTTGCTGTGTTTTCTTCATAGGTAAAAACCCATCTGCAGGCTCAGACTGTGGCAGCCATTGCAGTAGGTCACCAGCATAACCACCTGGTAAGACGGACACATTTCACATAAAACACAAGAATAGCTTACCAGCTGTTTCAATGTTTAAAGATGTCAGTACAGGTGTATTAAAGTACAATAACTGGCCAGGATGGTGCAAACTATGTGCTATAGTATAATAATTGTGTATTTATCAGGTGTTCATTTGGTAATTAAAATTTGAAGCCCATAACACTCCCGTTAATGACATACCAAGATAGAAAGCTGATAATGAAAACATTAATTGTTGGCACCTGAGGAGAAGAGTGAAAATGGTCATTATAAACACTGCGTATCAATAACATTATGTACCTGTGTTTTCAACAAAAAATGGATCAACTTGTATTTGACGTGTATTTAGTATTTTCTCTAAAATGCAGTGTGGTGAGAGTATAAAACTAAAAGTATAAGTTAAATTATAGAGAAGCACAGTAAAACTGCAGACGTATAGTGTTTAAACAGTACGTGATGCCCTTTAACCATCAGATCATATAATCTGCCCGGCCAAAAGAAAAAGGCTCCACCTATATTTACTTAAGCAAACAAATAAGAGCCTTTCACTGGATATTTACTGCAATAATTAATATGGTTTAGCTGGATACAGGTTATTTAAACTTAACTGATGTAGTGAGCCGCTTCTCATTTCTTAAACAGCCATATCAGAAGACGCATCATGTGGTTGTGGAAAAGATGGGTTAAATTATTTGCCTTCATCCAGCAAAGACAACTAAGGCGATTACTGAAACTACCAAAACCAGGATAAGAGCTGTCTGAAATGCCAGAGCTAGCAAATTAAAACTAAAATATGCTAATTGATATTAATTTTTTTATTATTATTCAGAAGGTTCATTAAACACTCAATTTTTTGAAAAAAAAACAAACAAACAAACAAACAAACAAACATGCAATTTCAGGCAGTTATTTCATGGTTCAGGCTGTAGAGGGGCTGAAAGGACCTGGGAGGATAGTGATGAATCATCATCAAAAAAGGAAGAAATGTGGTTAGAAAAAAGTGATCGTGATTGGAGATCCTTTAAACATCTGGTAAAATCAGATCATAAAAAAAATCATCAGCACAAGTCATGGATATGTCTAACACTGAAAGTAAGTACATTTGCAAACACACATGATGTGAAGCAAACTCGGTGGACTAAAAACAAATCGCTGAATCTTTTTAAGGCTTATCAGAATCAGAAAGGGTTTTATTGCCAAATGTTGAGCAGGTTTACAAATTAGGAAATTGCTGCGGTACTTAGCGCAAACATACTGTCAGACAACGCTTAAATAAACATAAAAATTAAAAGTGCTAAGTGCTAAGAGTGCTCTCAGGGGGAAAAAAAGCCAGTAACAATAGAAACAGATCGTGTGGTCTGAAGAGTCTAGATTTATCCTCTTCCCCAGTGATGTCTCCATCAACGTAAGAAGAGAGGCAGATGAAGTGATGCACCCATCATGCCTGCTCAGAGCCTGCTGCAAGAACCTGCAGGGGGCAGTGTCATAATCTGCAGATGCTTCAGCTGGTCAGGTCTACACCAGTGATATGTGCCCAAAGAATGAGGTCACCTGAATATACTGAATGGCCAGGTTCAGCCATAGGTGGCATGTCTTGTATTCTAAGTTGGCAATGCCAGGATTGGTCAGGCTCCAACTGAAAAGCGTATCAAAAACAGTGTGCCAAAGTGAATGCATTATCAAAGGTTAATAAATACAGCTCCATACATTCATGTGTATGTTCAAATTTGCAGCTAATTGCTCCAGAAATCAGCTGCAGAATCAACAAAAACAGAAAGAGAAGATCTGACTTAATGTATTCAAGGCAAATTTAAATGGGTTGCATGAAGTTACTTCAGGCTGCCTCAATGTTTTGCTTGAATATTATTACCTTTATTTCTGGCTTTAGACAAATACTTTTACTAAGGTATTCGTTTCGCAAATTCTTGTTCACAAATTTTAGTAAAAGTGTCATGTTTTGGCTGTGTGCAGGCAGGAGAAGGACCCAAACGCAAAACTTACCACACAGGAATTAAACTCAAAAAGCTGCTTTATTGCAGAATGGCACAAAAAATATAACAAAACTAACCTGGGACATGGATAACTAACACACAGGGGCGCACATCCATGACAGCGACTACACCACTGACAAAGAGAAACACAGGGCTTAAATACACTGAGGGATAACGAGGGAATGAGACACAGAAGGAGAGCACAGCTGGGAGTAATCAGGCTGGACGAGACAAGGGAAGCAAAACTAGAAACACTGACATGAGACATGGACCTTCAAAGTAAAACAGGAAACACACTGACTGAACTCCAGACATGTAAACTTAACAGGGACTGGGGAGACAGAACATTGGAACCTGAAACATGGTACAGAAAGGCACAGTAGACAACATGGAACACAGTGAAGCCATATTACAAAACTTCAGAACTAAACTTATGATAACCATAACTGAAACCTAGGGAAATAACAAAGACAGTACAACAAAGGACTCAAAACATAAACTATCATAGAAAAAACACAAGAACTCAAAAAGCTGGGTCAGAAAGACCCAGAACCGTGACAAAAAGAGATTTTAAATAAAGAATAAACTTACAGAATAATTATTTCTTTTTTCCTGTAAAAAACTGACTTGTTACCCTCTTATTCTAGTGTACCTACCTTTGAATATTTGTAGGTAAATGCAATTACGAATAATTTTTGTAGATAAAATAATTTAAATCCCATTTAATTACAGGGAAATTACACCCTTAGTTGCAAGCCGTGTTATAAAGTGTTACCTGGTTTTGAGAGTTATTATCTGTAGCCTCTACTCACCAGTGCCTTTGTTTTCCTCTATTTCAGGGAGTGTCTGATGCCTTTGTTACCATCTATCGAAAAGAAGGTTTAATTGGTCTTTGGAGGGGTGTGAATGGGGCTGTGCCTCGAGTCATGGTGGGATCAGCTGCTCAGCTGGCAACCTTCACCTCAGCTAAGGAATGGGTGTCACATTCTCAGGTAATGTTATCTAAACAGCCAAAGGTTTTATGTCATATGTGACCAAGCTGCTGCCATGTGTTGAAAGTCCGATCATCTTTCTTTGTGTCCTTTCAGTGGTTCAGTCCAAACAGCTGGCTCGCAGTCTTGATGGCAGCTGCAGTCAGTGGAGTTGCTGTGGCCATTACCATGACACCATTTGATGTCATTAGTACTCGGCTCTACAACCAGCCGGTGGATGAGTTGCGTAAGGTGAGTCTGTCTTCAACAGTTGTCCTCATTCTCATTATTTTCACAATCTAAAAAAAAGCATACTGTCATTAAAAAAAGCAATATGAAATCATTTCATTTATATTATATATTTGTATTGACCTTTATCATCTAATTTATATATTTTTATAGATATATTATTTCATTTTTTTTTCTTATATTTGGTATATATTTAAGGAGAAATTGCCTTTGAATCTTATTGTGTTGTGTAGAGTGACAATAAAGGAACTCAGTTTATTTCAGTTCAGGAAAGACTTGCTGTGTTTTTTACATCTGTTATGTAGGGGCGTCTGTATCATGGATTTTCAGACTGCATGCTGAAGGTGTGCAGAGCAGAGGGCCTGCTGGGTTTGTATAAAGGCATGGGCCCCGTGTTCCTGCGACTGGCCCCGCACACGGTGCTCAGCATGCTGTTCTGGGATCTGATGAGGCAACAAACAGTGAAGGATAAGTAGAGCTGAAGCACCCATACTTGCACACTGAAAGCACAACTGGGCTCTGCTACAGCTGTTAGAGTGCTCTCTCAGTTAATGAAGCACTGAATTTAAAGCAACTGTGTGACATTTTGGGAAGTATACTTATTTACTTTTCTTTCCGAGAGTGAAATGAGATGGTTCATGGACGTTTTTTTTGGTTAATATGAAGCTAGCATCTGGTTAACTTATCTTAGCATAAAAACAGGTAGTTTAGCTCTGGGCAAAGTTAATAAAATAGTAAATGGTAACTCATTAGAAGCATAATAATTGCATATAAAATAACAAACTGTTGTTTCAACACTTTTTATTAAACACGCAGACCTAATATAAAATGCTGGTAAACTTTAGAGGTACTGATAGCTGCTGGTAGCTCTGACAAGCTAGCTGTTGCCTTTCATTATTAGTCTTTATGCTAAGCTAAGCACATGCCTGCTGGCTGTGGCTTTATATTTAACCAACGGACACTGGGTGCCATATCAAACATCTCATCTTACTCTTTTCCAGAAAGAAACATGAACAAAATGTCAAACTATTGCTTTAAGTACAAGCTTTTCTCTCCCATCTAGCACAGAAAATGAATACTTGAAGCACTTAATCAAGGCTGGCATGTTATGCACATACTGGAAGACATCTTTCTCTAAAAATATGTCTCGAGTGTATACATTTTTTGATTAGGGTTTCTTTATACCTCAAGCTTAAGTCTCGCAGGAATTTGCTTGTTAACTCATAAGTGTGTGAGTGCGGTCAACCCGAAGAACAAGTCATCATCATTAAAGCAAACAATTGTTTGCCATGTTTATTACACTGTCTAGATACCTTGTCTGTTGTATTAAAAAAAACAACCTGATGGGATTTTCCTTTTTTAAATTCACTGACTTGAACTGATGTAACTAAAGCCAAGAATGACATTTGTAATTTCAATTTTGTATGTGCAGAAATTTAACCTACTGGTACTTAAAACTTTAACAGCAGTGAACAGTCCTAATAAAGTTTTTTTGTAAGAAACCTGTCTGGTTTGTTTTTGTTCTCTGGATAGGTGGTGAATCTTTTGAATACACTCCTTTAAAACCATTGTAATCTGTGGTGTTTTCTGTATGTTTGAAATGATTTAATTGACTGGGGTTAAAGGTTTCTTTTTGAGAGGCTTTGAAACCCCTTTCATCAAGAACTGATTGGACTAAAAGCTGTAGCCATATCACGTTTCACCTTTGTACCTTTGGGTGGATGGAGCTTGCTAAAACCTGATCAGCTCGAAGAAATAAGGGCAAAGTCATTCATTTGTAGCACCACTTTGAGTGTTATTGCTGAAACGTCACAAGAACATCATAAAGATGTTTCTCTCCTTGATCCTGGGAACCACTGGATGGACACCTTTTGATTCAAAACCATTTGACTGCTTTCTTCAAGGTCTGATAATATGTTTTCTCTGATTATGGTTAAATTCTCAGCACTTTTCAATGTCAAGTCTTCTCTTTACTGGCTTATTTTTGGTTGTTGTTTTTTTAAAAGGGCTCGTAGGTGCATGTGGAATATCAGTGCTGTACAACCTGCTGAGAGTTTACAATTTTGTTCAAAATTCCAAGTGAGTTCACCCTTTGAGAGGGAAAAGGGAAAGCATGGCTTGATTTTCAAGAGCGTTGGAGTTATTCTATTTTGTCTGCACACAGTGATTCTGACTCTGGAAATGAAAGCAAACCCAGGTCATCCTCACTGGGCACATCTCTGAGAGGGAACTGGAGATCAGCCCTCCAGTTCTGGATTCTGACTGTCCTCCTCTCTCTGATGGGCTCGAGGGTTTTCTCCCTGATAGTGCTGGAGTTTTCCCTCAGGGCTGTTTCTACCTGGGCGTCAGCTGGACTGGTGAGCTCCTCCTTAACAAATACTGCAGCTATATTTATGCATTGTTTTATGCTTGTATGTATCTGCTTTAGAGTGTTCTTTTATTACACATTTCTAATTCACGTCTCTCAATGCAGGATGCCAGTGGTAGAGGTCTAGACATGATCCTAATCCAGAGCCAGTTCTCCCTGGGTTGTAGCCTCACCGGCACTCTGATCTTCCTCCAACAGGGGGCTCCACACAGCTCCCTCAGCTTATTTCTGGCAGCTGCTCTCAGCTGGAAACTGGCAAGCTTGAGCCACAGTCTGTGGATCCATGTGGCCAAACTCTACCCGCTGCACAGCACTGAACATTGCTGTGGGAAGTGCATCACTCTTCTAACCTCCGGACACACCATACTGGCTTCACTGCAAAGAGCGGTTGTCTTGGCTTTTGCTGTAGCAAGTGTTGCTTCCACCGCTACGGTTTATGACCACTTCCTGTCCCAGAAGGATGCTATGAAGTTCTGGACTCTGCTGACGCTCTGTTACATTATGTTGCTCGTGTATATTCAAGGTGATGGTCGGTACTGCTGAGAGTGGAACTTAATTAATCCTCAGAGAGGAAAGTACCCACGCAGTGTTAAGTAATAATAAAAATATTTAAATAGATTTAAATAATATTATATGGATTTAAGAAATAAAAGTAGACCATAACTGATGAAATGAAGCCCTATAAATGTAAAAAGCAACATATATGAATTAAAAACTTAGAATTGATGGCAAAAACACAGCCTATAAAATCAGTAAGCACAAGGCCAAGGCTTTTTGGGATCATTGTGTAACTTTTCTGTCTGTACTTGCAGAGGATGAGCATCGGCAGACAGACACAGCGGCCCTCCTGCACTCTGTAGTTATGCGGCTGGGAGCCTTGCTGGTCCTCATGCTTGCAATGGGATACTGGTCTGATGTGTTTCAAATCCTCATCGCGTTTCTGGGAGAAGCAGTCTGTCTGTTGCCTTCTCGGGATCTTCTGCAGGCTTTGCTGAAGGTCTGGTCTTTGCTTTGTTATGTTTTAATTGCTGTAGTTGTGAAAATAACACGACAGGAGGTTGAATTCTCATGTTTCCTTTTCAGGAAGAAAAAGAGGAATCAAGCTTGAGCAGACGTGACGAGCGCTCCAGTCACAAAGGAACCACAATTAAAACATCATCACGTGGCAGATAACGGTGCACTCAAACTCCACCACAATGACTGTCTCACCTGTAAAGATGTACTATTACTTTGTGTTGTAAAATAATATTGTGCTTAAAGGCTTTAATTGACTTCTTGCTGTTTTGGGGTCTTATATTAAACAGAAATAATATAAAAAAAAAAAAAAGCTGATTTAGTATTTAATGTCCAGCCATTTTTTTTTTCACTAATCCAAGTCAGGCTTGTGTGGGAGCTGGAGTCTGTCCCAACTTTTATGGGGAGAGAGGCGGACAGCTTGCCAGTCTATCACAAAGATAACACAGAGAGACCTACTTGCTTGTCTTTGGACTGTGGGAAGAATCCAGAGAGAACCAACGCAGGCACAGAACATGTAAGCTCCACATAAAGAGAGACAACTGGTAACCACTGCACCACTGTGCCACCCATAATGTGTTTTAAATGATGGGAGCCAAATATCTGAAAAGATTTCCAAGCTGCATAACAGAAATGATGTAACCTGGATGATGGTCTTCAACATTGAGACACGTCTGTACAACAATTTAAGTAATCTAGTGATGTAAGACAGGATGGGGACTGTGGATGAGCAGGATACTGATGAAACATACTGCATATTTAAAATAAAATGCTGTTCACTGTGGACAGAGACTGAAACAATAAAAGTGCTCGCTACTATAACAGAGAAGCTTTTGGCACTTATCTGATCACACGACTTTGGAGAACAGTAGAAGTACTGATTAGTTACATCTCATTTATTATAATTCAATAATGTTTCAGTGAAGTTTACTGTGATTTTTTTTCATAAAATATTTAGTTATTTACATTTTATTGTTATATGAACTGAAGAGAAACTGGTGATGTGTTTATTAAAGGATGGCTGTAATCAGGGCATTAACCCAGTGAGGTTAACTAGTTTAAATAGTATTCAGTGTGTGCTAGTTAGAACAAATGTGGTAATTAAAAAAAATATATATACATGCAAAACTATTGAATCACATCTTGTTTCTTTAGATTTTGTTAGGACAATGGAAAATGGGTGCAGCAATTTATTGAAATGTGCAAACAAACATGGAAATACGGTGCTGCTCAATATAGTTTTTAGACCTGACACTTGTCCAGTTTCCTTAGATGTTTCAAGTATACACCACACACAGTGTAGAGATATTCCAAGAGCTCAGCTAATAGCGCTTTGAAAATCACATTATTGGTTAAAATAAAAACAAACAAACAAACAAAAAATACTACTTTATGTCTGTCTAACAAGTGCCTAAAGATTTTTTTTTTTGCTAAGTTATCTGTTATGTGTAAACACAACACTGCTTCATTTCTTGAGTAAGGTGTCTTTTCAGTATTTGAATGAGTTATAGGTTCAGTGGTTTAAAGATTTTTAAAAAATCCTGTGAAGATGGTCAGGTACAAAGATTGGGCTGAAAATGAGTGAAAAAGCAGCCAATGTCCAAAGAAAAGCTTTAAAATACTTTCAGAAATCCTGATGAGACATTGCTCAAGACCACTAAAAATAAAACTCTAGTTCCTTGGAAGCAAAATATGAAGAAACTGGTGAACCAAGACTTTTGCTGAGTCTCGGGCCAACATATTGATTCCATAGGGTTAGGATCACTGTCAGTTATGACTTAGGCCTCAGAAAGTTAAACGAGCACTCCAAACACAAACATCAGATCAGAGTTCTGTTAATCTGGAGTGATTTTTAAAAATCTGGAAACAAAACAATCCTACATTGCAAACTAGAGTTGTCGAAGGAGAGAAAGAGAGAGAAGAAAAAGACACATAGGAAGTGGTGATAGAAAACTATATCCAACTGGATTAATGTGAATACTGTAGGAATCAGCTGTTTTGAAGCTTTACCCTTCAGGACTAACAGCCCGATTATGCTGCCGTCTCCTGCTTCGTTTTTTGTCTCTCCCATAACATCATTTAGATTTAATGAAAGTAATCGTTACTGAGTAAAAGCTTGACTTTTCTGCCTTAGCACTTACAAAGTCAGTCTGCGTGTAAAGTGTATTTGTGAGCATGCAATTGTTTTTTCCCATCTGTATGTTTCTTCCTGTTCCTTTGACTTCCTTTCATTCTTTTCAGCTTTTGTTGCTGTTCTGCAAAATCCACCCCTCTAAAATCACATAAACATAAAAATGACACTGTGTTGGTGATTAAATTGAAAAGTCAAGCTGCTGAAAGCAACGAGGAGGTTCAGAGGGTCTAATGAGGATTTGGGCTGTTGGAAGGCGGAGCGTGGCGGTCTGGGGATTGTGTCATCAGTAGGCATGCTCCCTCCTGCAGCCGTGACATCACTGCAGCATTCCTTTCCACAGAGCTGGAACAACAGAGACCCCCATCACTCTCCGCATCGCCATCTCCTGTTAACCCTCTCTGCACATTCCTCCCTCTCCCTCTCTTCTTCCAGGCTGACCCATATCAATCAGGAAAGTTTTATTCAGCGCTCGGTCTCTTGCTCCATCTTCCTGTTTGACTTTTAGGAGGAACCTGACACGCTTTGGCTCAAGAGAGTAATCATAATATTTACTGATCAGCACATCTGATATTACTAAGACTGACTGTGATGGGGAACAGCAAACACAACAAAGCACTTCTTCATAGCTCCCATAGACATCACTCTGTACCCCCCCCCCCCCCCCCCTGCCCCCCTTCTCCTAATGTACCAACATCTCCTCTTGCACAATGCCCTGATTCACTGCACCGTAATGCCGCTGGTCCTGGAAAGCTGAGCACAAAAGCTCCCGATGAAGTCCAGCACCTATTATCGGACAGTGTTTTCTGCTCTGTGTGTCCCAAATGGAAGCAGTGCCATGAGACACTGATAGAGAGTCAGGGCTTAAGTGATATAATGTTGTGGGGGAAGGGACGAAGGAAAGAGGGAGAAGAAAAAAGGGAGGCAGACTCAACCAGGGAGGTAGGAAAAATAAAGCTGACAGAACAATGAGGGAGAACTGCACAAGGGAGAAAAAGAGGGCAGTTTGAGATAGAAATTTGCTGGAAAAGGCAGGTACAGTCACATCCTGCTGGCATGCAGAGAGATAAAGAACTGGGAGTTTGCTTGTGTGTGTAGGTGTGTGTGTGTCTCTGCCTGCCTGCTTGCTTCTGGGTAAAAACCTTATGAGGAACTTTATGGCACTGTGTATTGCATTTGTTTAAAAAAAAAGAAAAAAAGGCTGTGTGATTTTGGTATGAGTGCACACATGTTGCATAACTCAGTGTGGGTGTGTGTCTACGTTCATGCACTCTTGTCTGAGTGTGTGTGTGTGCAGCCTGCCAAGTTTTCATAGTAGATGAATGTGTCATGTCTTTTACTGCACTTTGTCCGAGATTAACTGTTCACCTTTTACGGTCGGGAGGGAGGCGGTGTTGTCATTCAGCCAGAGAAGGAGGAGGAGGGGTCGACTGACGGAGGGAGGTACAGAAGGAAAAGGAGTGGCCTTCTGCAGATAGCAGCCCCTCTCTACCGGAGTAAAGTCTTCTCTCTGAGGCAGCTCATAGGAGGGAAAATAAACCAGAGATTTGGGAGATACAGAACGGGAAAGAAGAAAGAAGCAAAGAGAAAGCGCATTTTCTTCCAGGTATGTGACACAGCTGGTGTGAGTGGTTTTAAAGCATACAGATGATTCACATTTGTGCTTTATGACTCTAGTACCATTCATTATGGTTAATGAGAGCTGTAAGCGGGTGAATACAGCTGTGCAACTATACCTAGATTAAATTAGATCAACATGATAGGAAATAAATGTCTGTTTTGTCTTCAGTATGAGTTCTTGTAGTTTATCGTTGCTTGATATTACAAACTGAGCCTGTGGTTTATGCTGTGTTTCTCTCTGTTGCAAGCAGTCATGAGTTTATTCTTCTTTCTTCCTTTCAGGCTGCGTGAGACTTTTGTACATTCATGGCATCAGCAGCTCCACCAAAAAGGGTGGTTTCTTCTGTCTTCATCACTCTGGCTTCTCCTCACCGAGCCACCGTGACCCCACAGCAGCAGCCTGCCCTTCAAGCCCACAGTGCCCCGGCTAGAGAGAAACTGCATCCTGCTGTAAGAGTCAGCCCAGGTGACAGCATACCTGCCCTCAGGCACAGCAGAGAGGACAAGTCACCGCCGTCAGAGTCTTATGGCGGCCTAAAGAGCAAAGGCTTGACTAATGCGGGGTCCTCGGCCCTGGTTTCAGGCCCACAGAGCCACAATCCCCCCAAACGTGAACCAGGCAAAACACAGCTTCAAGAAAAAAATGACCAGAGGAGTTCATCAGGTATTTATTATATACTTGTTTTTTTTTCATAGTTAAAAAGACTATCTATAAAATATTAGAAAATGGCCCTGCAAGGCCCTTTATTGGGTCTTCCCCAGATCAGAATGATAATTTATGTATTTCCTGACCTGCATTTCAAAATATCTGATCCCAAAATGTAAAATATTGATTTTATACATCTAAAAGACTTTTAAAAGAGCCAAAAAAAAAAAAAAAATTCCAGCCAGTTTCCCAGACAGGGATTGAGCCTTGTCCTAGACTTAAAGAAAAAAAATCAATGAGGATCTCCTCAGAAAAGTTTCTAGGCTTAATTCATGTCTGGGAAACTGAGCCCATGTGCTTTGGTAAGGTTTTCAGTCACTATGAGCCCCCAGAACAGCTGCAGCTCTCCTTGGCATTGATCCTCCAAGTCTTTGACTTCTACTGAAAGAATCAACAGATTCTCCTAAAAGATGTTCCCTATTTGTATCTGTTTCTTTTTTATGATGGTGGTTCTCATGGAGATATGAAATTGGGATGACATAAGGTGAACGTGTAGGCCATAAACCATGATTCATCAAACCATGTTTTACACCCTCCTGCCCCGTGGATAAGGACAGTTTTTTCCTGGAAGAGACAACTCCCATCAGGACACAAATATTTTATTGTTAGACAAGGGTTACTAAAGCAAGAGTGTCAAACTGACATCAGGTGCTGGAAATATACACTATACAGATACGCTTGGACTTGAGGTAAAATGTATGTCCTACATATCTTCTCTCAAACATGTAACACCTGAACCAGTGAACAAAAAGTCACTGTGCAGACTGCTGCATCAACCAGGAGGGCCAAAATGCATGGGGAATTTAAAGTGATGAGTGATCCAGAATAAAATCAGTGAAGGGCCATGGGGGTCTCGATTTTAAAACATGTACTCTGAAAGGACAAGTAGACCAAAACTATGTCAGCACAGCGCATCAGTACATTGTGATTAAACATTCAGTTTTTTCATCTAATTTGTCATTAGTCTGTTTTTTAAATCAGCTGCCTATGTTGCTACAAAATCATCTAAAACTGTGTTCTCATGCCAAACAGAGCTTTTCCCTCCTCCTCCCCCTCCCTCTGATGCACCGCCTCTATGTCCGGGAGAGTTGCCCTCTGAAGAATCAGCACTTCCACCACCTCCTCCAGCCCAAGAGTCTTTCCCCCACCCCGTGACCCCAGGCCAGCAGCCAGTTTACAACCCAGAGGTATGCAGACTTATCTTACAGTGTCACTATAACAAATGACATTTAAAATCTTCCAGTTTGCAGCTTCAAAAACGTGATGCCAAATTTCCTTTAAAAAAAAAATGCCTTCAATTATTTTAAACACACGAGCATTTATTTTGTCTGCAATGAAGGATTAGCTTTCCACAGCTTTTCCACAAGCCTTTCACAGTGGCTGTAAAGCGCCATCACCAAAACATAAAGAACAGGGCTCTTATACGACCATCTTACTAAAAGTGTGCACACTTGCTTTCACAAAATCACCAACTTCCAAACTGCTCCCCTAAATAAACAAAAACTTTATTGCTCCATGTCTGTGTAGACAAAGATCAGTTTGGGGGGGGGGGGGGGGGGGGGGGGGACACTGCTAAATTACTTTCTTCCTCTCCGGTTTCTGAGAATTTTACTGACTGAATAAAAGCTGAAAGGTTTCCCTTTAAAAACGCTTAAACTCAACAACTCCTCTTTGAATCACCAGCAGGTCTTTACACGAAAGAGTAGGTAAAGTCTTTATGCGACTGGTGAAAAGGGTTAGAAATAATCTGTTAAACTCAGTAGAATTAAAATGTTTGAAGTATTAAAAAAAATAGTATTCACCACCCATTATAAAAC
This sequence comes from Neolamprologus brichardi, assembly GCF_056152115.1. Classification (NCBI taxonomy): domain Eukaryota; kingdom Metazoa; phylum Chordata; class Actinopteri; order Cichliformes; family Cichlidae; genus Neolamprologus; species Neolamprologus brichardi. The sequence continues at coordinate 16,136,183 of NC_142108.1, forward strand.
CAAACCTTAAAACCACAGTGAAATTAAAATGTTTGTGTGGCTTGGTCCTGATGATGTGCTGTGGATGACTCTGGTGTTTCTTACGCCTGTCACATTCAGAGCCACTTTTAAACAACTCCCACATGTGTTCAAAATCAAGCGCTGCTAAATTATGCAGTTCGCCTCTGTAGGCCAAACTCAACTTGTCAGTTTAATAATGCGCTTTACATTTAAGGTGAAAGCAAGAACACCATCTAGTGGGTTAAGCTCAGATGACCAAATCCACAGGATCCACCAAAACAGCCAAGACAAAGAGAGCAAAGGTAACCTGATCTCTTTTTATACTTTTTGCCACTCTGCGTGCCACATTATTATAACCTGGTTTGACTTTGTGTGTGTGAACAATGCAGATCTGTGCGGCTTCTGTCGAAAGCCAATGGCTCCTTCTGAACCTGCGATAGAGGCCTTAAACAGGACTTACCATGATGGCTGCTTCCAGTGTAGATCTTGTCACATTCCCTTGGCTGGTAAACAGTACTACAACAAGGCCGGGATCCCGCTCTGCGAAGACTGTTACCAGGTAGTGCAATGCAGCGTGTTAACCAAGCTGTGAATATACATGCAAACTTTAACCTCCTGAAACCTGAGCTCTTCTTTGGGTTTAATTTTCGTGTTTCTTCTAGCTTTTTGAGATTAGCTGGACCTGATGAGTAGAAAAACTAAACATCACCATTGAACAGAAAGGATTTTTTAAAAACTGGTTTATTTTACAGCAATGTCACCACTTCTGAACATTTTTGAAGTGTTGAAATACTGAGGAGAATGAAGCAAAAGGTGCAGAAAGCCCAAAATGTATCCCCATATGAGGACACAAGGTCTCAGGTGGTTAAAAAAAAGCTCAAAGCCATGTTTTGTTTTTTTTTTGTTTTGTTTTTTTTTACATTTGTGCATTCATATTTTAAGCTCAATGTAATGTTTCACAGGACTGGTAAATGGTTCTTATACAGCGCCTTTCTACTCTTTATACTGCAAGCCTCATTCACCCATTCACACACACACACACATTTTTTTCTAAGCCTGAGCGCTCTCTGTCTAACATTCACACTCTGATGAATGCATCATGAGCCGGGGATCAAACCACCACCACCCTACAGTTAGTAGACAGCCTGCTCTACCTGCTGGACACAGACGCCCCATTCAAGTAGAATGTCTTTCTCCACTACATTCATTAAAACTATAAGTGAAGACAAATTATTTGCAAGTTCTTCATTGCTGAAGCAACCATTTCCCTGCTCTATTTCCTCTCCAGTCAGCTTGAGACCACTGATTCTCTAATCAACCAGCAGAGTTACTGAGCATGCATAGTGATACACCTGTACCCTTAGAACAGTGGGTAGGAGAGGGAATCCAGGAAGTCAAGTTAAATCAAAGTTTCTTTCAAACAAAAATGGCTCCAGATTTTCATAAAATCCCATAAAATGCTGGATAAATCTGTCATCGTGATTTGTTACAACAGACTGGAGAGCAATAAAAAAGCCATGAAGCATGCAAACGTATATCTGTGTGGCCCCTCATCGTGAGTCCCAAATTGGACCAACAATTCAGATCAGATGGGATTTTCATACTTACAACATGTAAATAAATGTTCAAGCACTTGAAATTATCACATGTGGTGAGTAAAATGTGCAGAGGGCTGGGGCTGGGGGGGGGGGGGGGGGGGGGGGGGGGTCTGAGAGAAGACAAATAACTAGATCTATGTCCAGGTTCATGTTTTCATAAAAACAACCAAGCTTGGTAAACTTGCACTGTTTGATGCCTCAAACATTTTCAGAAACAGACCCAAAGCAAAACAACAAAAAAAAAAAAGCAGATTAAAACGTAAATTTTTAAGGTAATTAACAATGTATCTTTCTCCATGTCTTAGGCCAGTTTGGAGCTCTGCTGGGCATGTGGGGACGCTATCACAGATCACATAATCCGCGCACTCGAGCGAGCATACCATCTTTCTTGTTTCACCTGCACAACATGTAAGAGGCAAATTGGAGAGCAAGCTTTTGCCCAGGGAGAAGTTGGAGAAGTTTACTGCCTTCAAGACTATTACAGGTATGAAAGGGAAAAAACTATTTGAAGGGTTTAGGTAAAGGATCAATATATACAGTTGTGTTCCACTTGATTTGACATGTTATTACAATGCTGTTGTCGCATTATAAACCATCCCTTTGTTTACAAGTGTAATAAATTTTTCTTTTTCATCTAACATTGTAAAGAAAATACGCTCCAAAGTGTAGTGCCTGTAACCAGCTTATCATTCCACAAGAAGATGGTACCGACAGCTATACAGTTGAATGTCTGGGGCGTTCCTACCATGAGAACTGCTACAGATGTCAGGTTGGTGTTTTGTGTGTCATCATTTCCCTAGGGATTAATAAAGTATTCGGATTCTGAAACAACATACAGAGACAGATATTATTTCAGTACCAGGAATAAGTTTTTTCATATTGTGTGCAGGTCTGCGCCATCCAACTGTCTCCTGAACCGAACGAGCATGGCTGTTATCCTTTAGACGGGAAGATGCTTTGCAAGCCCTGTCACCTGAACCTGGCTTCTGGTCAGCACTAATCCCACGTGAACAGCAAGCAAGACAAGAAAAAACTGAACAAAGAGATGGGAGACTGCGCATGTGCCTTTAGAATGAATGTGCAAATGCCTTAAATGCTTCCTTCACTAGAGAAAAGCTATATTTTTACAGTATATCATGCTTTCTAAAGATTACCTTCTTCTTTTTCATCATTTTGCACTTAATACAATCTACAAAAGCAACAATTATATTCCTGCAACTTACTTTACAAAAAATGTACGAGAATAAATGGAACCCCAGTCAGTATCCTGTTTCTCGGTCATTATACAAACATATAAATAATCAACTTTAACTTGAAAAAAGGATAGAAAAGTAATCTAATATATTTTATCTCTATTCGCCTTCAAACTGCATCTACATCATCAAACCAAGCAGACAAACCACTAACGAGTACGAAGTAATTGTCAAGCAGACTGTTTTTAACATTGTCTTCTGCCTTAATAAAACAAAGTTATCCGGCATAGTATCAGAGTCTCAATCGGATTCCAGGGAAATTGTTTTATTTATAGTCACTATCTCAAAAAAAAAAACTTGCTGTAATTCATATCTCGTACACATGTATTAAATTGTTTTATGAAAAACATGTTTCTCTTTATCACTTCACTTTCTTCATTATTTATGAAGAAAATAAGGGGCTACAATATGTTGCAGGTATCAACAACAGCTCAAAATAGCGCAAAATAACAACAACAGTTGCCTCAATGTGCTTTTTATTGTAAGATAATGCCCGTACTATATTAGAGAGAAAAGCCTAACAATCAGATGTGATGGTGACGGGGGGAAGGAAAAACACCCTTTTAACAGGAAGAAACTTCCAGCAGAAACAGGCTCAGAGAGGGCAGCCATCTGCCACAAGCGGCTGGAAAATAGACCTCAAGGATCTCTTAAGTTTTAAGGCTAGAGAAACCTGTAAGAACCCTTAACTAGGTGCAATATTTTTACACAGTGTTTACCTTTACTGTTTCACAAAAGGTTAAAAATGGAACTTCCACAATTTAGACTTTTTGAATGCAGGATATTCTATTAAAGCAGTTTAGCAGGAGCAAAGCAAAATATGAATCAAATAATAATAATCAAATCACTTGAATTATACTACTTATACTTCTAATTAATGTACTCTGAGCTAATGCTGATTTCTAATATTGATCTTGGGAGGAATGAGAGAGGAGAATGGGCACACTCTGGCCACTGGCACACTTGCCACAAGCAGTCCTCCATACAAAGTCTTCCAATTCATTTGAATCAAATGAAATTTGAAGTACAGCTGAACTTGGCTTATAGAGACAAATAAACAGTCATACTACAGTCATACAACAAAAGAATAAAAAGAATATGTTCTACTATCATAAATAAAGAATAGCAGCTTTAACAGTGGTACAGGTACGTGGAGGAATAGACAGACATGTAAATTAGAGGTATTTTAGCTGTTGCACTTTGCACTTTAGGGGGATATTCCATTTAATGTGGACATGGATCAGCAATGTGCAGTGACTACTTAGAGTTTATTGTGAGTACCTCCTTCCAGAAGGCTTGCTCCGTGAGTCCCATGCTGTTGTTTCTCTCTCTCTTTTGGACTTTTCACCCACATAATTTAAGGCAAAGTTAAAAATCACATCACATGTGAATATACTTTTTATCTTTATGAATGTGTTTGTCAATCACAGCATACTTATATAATTTATAATAATAATTTTTTATGCTCCCAGAATCTAGGTGAAATAGTCAGGCATCAAAATCATGTCATTACTCAAACCATATTTTCTTACTCATCATATAGATTAGATTTATTCTTGATTAGAATTTGATTAGAATTAAGGATGATTAACCATTTAACTCCGTTTTAACATTCTGTATCATTTTTCCCATAAAAAGGCTGGATGTTAAGTCCTTTTAGTCCACTTTTGGACAGAGATGAGCAAGGGGATCGCAATCTGTTTGACACCAGAGCATACCTCCACCTCTCCAGGCTCTCTGCCGCTTGCTACCTGCTCTCACTACGGATCACAATGTTGTCTGCAAACATCATAGTCCACTGAGACTCCTACCAAACCTCTCCATTACCACAGCAAACCAGAAGAGCAGACCCCTGATGTAATCCCAGCCCCACTTTGAACCCATCTGTCACTCCTACAGCACACTGTCCCGCTGTCTTCATACATGTCCAGGACCATCCTCGCATATTCCTCTGCCAGTCCTGACTTCCTCATGCAGTATTTCCTCTGGGCCTTTTACGGTCAAAACAGTAGTTTTATTACGATAAGATATAATAGATTAATTTATTTTTAGCGTTGCCCTTGTTTTCACTAAACATTCAAATAATAACTGGAAAAACACTGACTGCGTGGGACTCACAAGGCGTTGCATTGTAAAGCAGACTGTATTTTTTCACTGCCTTTATCTGTCGGTTTGGCAGAGCGATAGAGCGCTGCAAAGAATGAAACTGGTGATTTTCTATTTCACATAGTAGTTATTACAGAATTCATTTAACTTTAATTCAACAAGTCAGCAACTGTTACAAATTTTTAAATAAACGCGTTAAAGTGATTAAAAATTCTACTTTTCGCTGTTTTAATTAATCTTTTCCACGGCCTGATCCCCCTGGGAGAAAATCGCCCGCTGCCTGCCGTCTGCTTCACAGGGATCGCGGGGACGCGCGTCTCGCAACCAAAATCATCCAGAGCGAGGTTGATGCGCGTCCACGCAAGACAGATCGAGGACGCAGCAGCTAAAGCTAAACGGTTAGCAGGGCCATCGGGCCCGGGTCGTTCATTTTGTTCAGGCGGACCTCCGACCGGCAGGGATTAGAAACGTGCGAGATCATATGTGTGTGGAGGGGGAAAGAGTAGCGCAAGATGGTTCGGGAAACCAGACACCTCTGGGTGGGAAATTTACCCGAACACGTTCGAGAGGAGAAAATCGTGGAGCATTTTAAACGGTAGGTTACGTGTTTTCCAAACAGCGCGCGCTAGCTGTCTCACTAACATTACGAAGGGTAGGCGGCTGCTATCAATGCTAACACAGCTAATGTTAGCATTTTACGTTTTACTAGTATTGCAGTTTCTCGTGTGCTGAATGCACATTATTGGCAGTGTGGTGATGGAAATTGAAGTCATATATGTGAAGCAGAGCCGCTCGGGCCTCAAGGTGAACGATTTATAACATTCCTCGAACTTTTGTGAACGCCAAGGAGCAATTAGCTGGATTCGCTAGCCACCAAGCTTCCACCCAACCAACCATTTTGTGGGAAGTCGAGACGTTTTCACGATGTGTACAAGCCTAACGGCAGCTATCGTTAACCACAGAGTAGCATTAAATGCATTCGGTTAGTTAGCCACTGGAAAAACCTCACACTCTGTTGTTTATCTGGTCGTCAGAGTATTATATACCGATTGCTAATCGAAGGAAATTTACGAGAGCTGCCTCACGCCCGGTCCCATAAGTGTAGCTGCTTAAACTAAGCTAAGTTAGTCAGTGATGTTGGGGTTAATTTGTGAAATTGTAAACCGCAAACCAGGTTTTGCTACCCTTTAGTGCTTAAATGTAAAACAAACCAACACCACAAACTGCCTTCCAGGATTCATAAGAGTTATTTGCAGCTTTGTAGCTAACACTAGGTATCTAATCTCTTGTTACGCGGCGTAAACACTACTTAAGTAGTTGGAAAACAAACATTCCTGCTAATGGGATTTATAGCTGCACACCCCTGGTAGTGGTCTGCTGTTTAAACATGGTGCGTTCTTTTACATATCCTACGTCCTATAGAAATGTCATCAATACTGCTTAGCACTTCCTCTTTATCCAAGTATTCCCAAATGTGATCATTCAGTATAATCAATTGCTAGCACTTTTAAGTTCAGAGAGTTCACCTCTTGATTTGTGGTCTTTGGTTCGTTTTCATAAAGTCCTGCCTTTAAAGTCAGTGCCATTTGCAAGCTTGCTGATTAAAAGCTGGCACATTCTATATTCTTGGCCGGTGTATATGTAATTTCCTCTTTGTCTCCATTTCAGGTATGGCCGTGTGGAGAGTGTTAAAGTTCTGCGAAAGCGCGGTTCAGAGGGGGGTGTTGCAGCCTTTGTGGATTTTGTGGATATCAAAAGTGCACAGAAGGCTCACAATGCTGTCAACAAGATGGGGGACAGAGACCTTCGGACTGACTACAATGAACCCGGGTCAGTCCCAAGTGCTGTTCGGGGCCTGGAAGACAGCTCTCCCTCGAGCAGTCGAGATGTTACAGGATTCTCTAGGGGAACGGTTGGTCCAGTGTTTGGGCCACCTGTGTCCCTTCACTCCAGAGAGGGACGTTATGAACGGAGAATAGATGGGTAAGTGGACACGGCGTCCCCTTCGAATCCAGGGAAATCTAGGTATCACACAGGTGTTAAACCTAAACACATAGTGGGGGGTATCCGTAAGGGATTGATGCCTCAAGGGGTTACACAAAGGTAATCTAGGGATCGTTCCACTTTTCATCCTATTTGACTTGCCTTGCCCATTGGATCTAAGTAAATTAACTACATATTATCATTTGGTAAGGTAACTATATATTGAGAGTTTGACATCTGATGTGGATATTACATCTGTGTGGAATATCCTGGTGAGTTGTGGATTTATTACATTTTGTGGGAGTCTACCTTGGGGAGCTTGCGGATATTTTTTATAATCAACATGGAATCTATCTTTAATTTAAAAAAAATATATATCTGGAATCACGTGAAGCTGGAAGTACATCACTGTTATGATGGATACACGTTTTTTGGAAGTATCTATATAGGTATACACTCACTTGAAGAAATCTTCCATCGTGGGATATCATTTTTTTTTCCTCAAGGCAACGACTAATTGCTGGACTGTTCATTACTTTTCCTTTTTCTTTTTTTGCGCTTTGCACTTGTGGATACAGCCTGTTCTGGATTTAACTTTTGACCGAGTGGATGGAAGAAACCTTACAGTCATCACACATTAGAAGAAAGACTGGTGTAGTTCCAAGGTATCACTGTCATGTTAGGATGAGATTAACTTAATCAAAAACAGGTTTTGTTCCGCATATGGACGCTGCACCGAGAAGATTTCACAAGAACACAAAGGATCCAACCACCTGGCCACCAACAACGTTTGTGGAGCTATTCTTGCTTTTGCCATGAAGACATGAAGAGTGGATAGTTGGGATGTAACCCCCTGGATGTACGCAATATGATACCCTGTGCTGGATGTACTGATGTGGATAGGTGTAGCTGCCATTCATTTGGATTACTCAAGTATGGATGTAGCAGTTTGAGACCTCAATCAGGAAAAAGCACTCCGAGTATCTTAGAGGAAGCTGAAGACATTTTTTAAGTAACATGACACTAAACAAAGATGACATCCACTGATTATGGAGTTGTATCCGGCCCACCAGTCCAGGAGGATATTATTTACTCTGATACTTGTCTGGAGTCTACTAACCTGCGTGATGTTAAATAACTTAACATTAACCCATGGAATATTTTTTTCCCCTGCCACTATAAAACTTTTTAAAAAATTACCGCGAAACGAGACCGATCCCATTGGATGTATTTTTTTCTCTCAGGCTCCAACTTACTGAGTAGTCAACCTGGAATCTGCCGATTACCCTGAAGCTCATCATCTTTTTAAAAAAAGATTTTATTCCATATTTATTTATTGAGGTTTTATGTTCCTATGATTTTTTTTTCCTACATGTTGCAATACTCATAAAGGTCCATTTCTGTGTATTTTTTTTTTCTTCCTTTTTCCATCCAGTGAAGAGAATTAAATAAGCCTAACTGTGGATTATACGTCAACAATCTACTGCCCTGGTGCTCAGTACATGAACATAACATGCAATGCGAGAATACGTGAAGCGTTTTTGCCTAGGTCTCTCACATTCTGACCACCTAGATTTTATTTGGATTAGTTTCGGTAACTTCTTTTCTAAAAGGTTGGTATTTCTCTGCCCTCTGCATACTTTCTTTCCTAATCTTCCTTCGTGCTTTGTTTAATCATAGTTTTGCACTGCTTTTAGGGAAATTCATTACTTAAAAGCTACAAAAGGAAAAAAAAGTAAATTTTATGAAATGTATGTATCTGCTTAGTTTTTTTTTTTTTTTTTGAGTTTTATGACTTGTTATTTCCAGTTCATGCACTGATCCAAACCCTGCATGGCATTTCTCCATACCACATAGATCATTAGAACAAATGTCCACTTGAATACTTGGGAGAAATGTTTTATGTAGATTTGTATTTTCTCCCCATATTCATAATAATTCATGAACAGTCAACCTCTGAAACCTTAGTTTTTATTGCTGTGCCAGTAAAAACAATTGGAGACTAAGAGCAACATATCTTAAATCTGAAATAAAGTTCTGAATGTTTGTGGGCAGCTTTTTTTCCTGTGACTGTTTGTGAATTTACATCATAGATGTATAGATTATTAGATTTGGAGAAGCGTGACAAATGTAATCTGTTTTTTTTTTTTTTTTTTTGTTCAGAGTTTTTACAGACAGTGCCAGTATTTGGGCCATTTATTGCTGTAGTGCATTTTTAAGTGAAATGCTTATTTTCCTTTTTTTTGTTAAGAGTCTGATTAATACTTTTTATTTTCATGTTTGTCCTGTTCTTAATTTACAGTAGCTCAGAAAGCCGTGAACGTGCATATGATCACAGCCCATATGGACATCATGACCGCAGTGGTACTTTTGACAGACAGCGTCACTACAACACCGATTATTACCGCGATCGCTCTGTGTTTACTGCTGCTGGCCCAGGCAGCAGTTCTGTTGGGGGAAGCTTTGAGGCGTCAGACCCACACTTTGATTCTAGAATCCGAGACCCTTTTACTCTTACTAACTCTTCACGACGTGACCTGTACCGAGATGACAGAGGACGGCGTGTCGATCGGACTTACCATCACCGTCGGAGTCGATCGTCTCACTCCTCACAGTCAAGGCATCCCTCCCCTCAGCGGACCACGGGGCAACCCCTCAAAACTCCTCATTCCCCTAAAAAAGCACCTTTGTCCCCTGGGAGAGGCCCGAGGTCTCGATCTCACAGCAGATCTTCAAGCTCTGATTCAGTCAGCAGCACAAGCAGCACAGGCAGTGGCAGGTGGGAATTTTTTTCTTTTTTAATCTACAAATGATGGATGAATATTTGTCCATGGACAAAGCATTGGGATTATTGCTGGACAATTTGTAAATAATCTGTTTACTCAAACTTGTGTAAACAGAAGTGTCTAATCATTTTCCCCTTTCATTGACAGTGATTCAAACAGCAGCTCAAGTGATGGATCGCAGGCTCGTTCTGTTCAGTCATCAGCTACACACGCACCACCTCAGTCCTCTATGGCGCTTGACTCTGAAGAGCCCCGTAGGAGCTTTGGCATTAAAGTGCAAAATCTACCAGTACGCTCAACGGGTGAGTTTTTAATGTTCGTCTACCTCTCAGTGGACCAAGTTAAGTCTTTTCTCTGCTCAATAACCTTGCCATTTCCTTGAATTTGTTATTGCCTCAATGGCATTAGAAAGTACATTTCCTACAGGCAACATGATCTGAAACATGAGTCTCATCAAATTTGCAGGTAGTTAAATGTAGCCATGTTTAAAAACTTAAATTTTTGGCTCTTGTAAAAGGGAGTTTCTGATGGTAAAGATTGGTTGTTTAATGAAATAAAATTACTATTTCCTTTACTGTTTGCTGCAGGGCATTGTATAGATTTGTGGTGACAGAGATTGATCACTTTATTAGTTATTGTTTCATTTACTGCAAGCTGAAGCCACACGTACAGATGTTTTATAATTTTATTTTTAATTACATATTTAGCACGCTCGTGGCATGCAAACCAAACTAAGCTGTGAAATAAAAAAAAAGCCTCTTCCTGTCAACAGATTAAAGTGGGAGTCATTTCTTCTTTAGGTCATTGGGAATTCTGTTGTTTTTAGTAGTGTTGTAGTAATTCTGTTTTCCAATGCAGACACGAGTTTGAAAGATGGACTTTTCCATGAATTCAAGAAACATGGGAAAGTGACTTCAGTTCAGATCCATGGAACATCAGAAGACCGCTATGGGTTGGTATTCTTCAGACAGCAAGAGGATCAAGAAAAAGCCCTTAGTGTCTCCAAAGGAAAGCTGTTTTTCGGCATGCTTATTGAAGTCACTGCCTGGAATGGACCAGGTAGGTTGCAACAAAAGTCACAGAAATTTTTATTTTTTTCTGTTAAATATGGCAGATTTGCAGACACATCAATTCCCTCCACAGGCTTGAACCAAAATTCAAATAGCATGTGAGTAATATTAATGATAAATCCGTTTCTTCCTCCAGAAACAGAAAGTGAAAATGAGTTCAGGCCTTTGGATGGGCGAATAGATGAATTCCATCCAAAGGCCACAAGGACACTGTTTATAGGGAACCTGGAGAAGACCACCAGTTACCAACAGCTTCTTGACATTTTCCAACGCTTTGGTGAAATTGTGGTAAGCATCCATCTGACTTTGAATTACACACGTAAGTTTGTATATTTTACATTTAACATTTTGTATTTGCTCTCTTTTTTGTCTCAAGGACATTGACATCAAGAAAGTAAACGGAGTTCCCCAGTATGCCTTTGTCCAGTATTCTGATATTGCCAGTGTTTGCAAGGCTATAAAGAAGATGGATGGAGAGTATCTGGGAGCCAACAGACTAAAGGTAGTGTTTGTACACTAAGCAATCTTACCATTTCTCATCTGTGTATGTGTATATTTTCAAAATTATAGATTAGAGTGTTTATAATATCTATATTTGTGTCTTGTTTCCTTGCAGCTCGGTTTTGGAAAGAGTATGCCTACAACATGTGTTTGGCTTGATGGGTTGTCAGCCAATATTACAGAGCAATACCTCACGCGGCATTTCTGCCGCTACGGACATGTAGTTAAGGTAAGGTGATGTTTTTCTCTTCCTTAAGATTTGATACTTTTGATTTTAGTACTCCCATAAATCTGATTTTAATTTTTTCTTTTTTGCAGGTGGTGTTTGATAGATTGAAGGGGATGGCTCTCATCTTGTACAACAACACCGACTTTGCTCAGACAGCTGTAAGAGAGACCAAAGGTTGGAAGATTGGTGGCAATAAAATAAAGGTAAAAATCAAGTGAAGGTTTAACTAATAAAATGTAATCCTAATGTTTTTGCCCCCTTTTTAAATCTTTTTGTATTTTATTCACTTATGATAGGTGGATTTTGCAAGTCAAGAGAGTCAGATGGCTTTCTACCGATCCATGCAGGCATCCGGTCAAGATATTAGAGACTTCTATGAAATCCCTCCTGAACGACGGTAAACGACCAGTATTGTTATCTGAATACAGTTGTTGTTTCTGTTTAATGACTTTATTTGCCTTGCCTTTTTTTTAATTAAGCAGATAGAAAATGTTTGCTGCTAGTGAAAGTGGTGTTATTTTGAATCTCTCTTTCATTAGTGACAATATTTCAATTACAAATTAATTATTTAGATTCATTACTTTACACTTTGTGTTCTCTCCTTAACTCTACAGAGAGGATCGCAGAGCTCCGTATCATGAATTTGCAGCAGAAAGGGCTTACTATGAGAATATACGAACCCCTGCCCTCTATACAGAGGACACTCGAAGAGAGTATGCTGCCCGCAGCAGAGACCGGTTTCCTGAACTTGAACATTATCAAGGAGATCATTTTGACCCACGCTATCATGAAGACCCAAGAGACTACAGGGATTACAGAGACCCCTTTGAGCAAGACATCCGGAAGTACACATATATTCAAAGGGAACGAGAAAGGGAGCGAGAACGTTTTGAAGCTGATCGCAGCAGGTGGAGCCCTTCCCATCCAAGGCGACCTATTAGTCCAACAGTATCACCTTCAGCATCTGAGCGGGTTCCTAGAGACTCAGAACGACGAGTTTACAGCCAGTCGTCTGAACGAAGTGACAGCGTGAGTTCAGTGTCACCACCACATTTTGATAAATCTGAAAAGACCCTGCTAGAACATCCCTCCAAGAGCGAGAAGAGCAGTCAGTCAGATCGTTTATCTGGAACTGAGAAACCCAAACGTGCAAAACGGAAAGAGAAAGGCGACAAAGCTGAAAAGATCAAATCAAGAAAAGCAAAGGGGCAATCCCCATCAAATCCACTACCTGAAACAGAGCCTGAGACTGGTTTTGATGGAGGGTCTGGAAGGGGAAGAGGATCAGATCAAGATGTCCATGAAAAACAGAAATGTAAAGGGGATGGCGACCTTCTTACTAGTACTCTGTTAGTAAAAAGTGAACGATCTGACATGAGTAAAAGTGATGGTTCAGACTTGGATGGAAGGAATCGACTCAAGAAACATGTTAAGTCTGAAACTGATGGAAAGGATTCTGCAGTAGATTTGGATCGCCGTGCTGCAAGAAAAAGGCGGTTTGGTGACTCTGGAGCAGGAAGGACTGCTCGTCAGAAGAGAAGCAGGCATGAGGAGGAGGATGGTAATCAGTCTTCTGACTTTGGTGCAAGTACAACATATTTGAAAGAAATAGATATAGATAAATACAAAGATTCCCAGAGGAAAGATTCAAGACCCAAAAATGAAAAAAGTGGAACTCCAAAAGATGGTCAAGAGGACCTTAAAGTACAAAGAGAGAAATCAGAGGGATCTTTAGACCCACTGGAGTCCAAACAACATCTAGGGCACCCTTCCTCCAGACGATTTTCACAAGAGGGTATTGCAGACCAAAACAGTACAAGAGAACCAGACCACCATACTTCTGTAAAAATTGGTCAAAATTCTGAAATTAACAAAAGTGCCAAGAATAAAGAAGACCACATTGACATTGATACCTCTCAAAGTTATCGCAAACAGATGGAGCTAAACAGGCGTTTGCATCAGCAGCAGCAACAGCGCGAGTCTGAGAAAACTGACAAACCAGCTAGTCCCCAAGGAACTGAAACAGAGGACTTAGAGCATCGGAGCCTCGTGCATGAAGTTGGTAAACCCCCTGAGGATGTCACAGATAATTTTCCGTCCCACAAATTAAAGAAACCAGACCAGATTGACTCAGAGTTGGGGATAAAGAGAGAGCGTGTGTACAGGAGCTTTAAACAAAAAAGTGAAGATCTCGACTGGAACACCAGCTCCCCTCCAGGACATTTCTCGAATCGTCCAGATGAGGACTTTGCGGATCCTCCTCAGAAAGAGTTGAGCCGAAATGATGAAAAATCTCACTCAGATCTGGAGCTATTAGTCAAAAGGACACATAACACACAAGTTAACAAGACAGGCACTCCTTTACTCATTGTGGAGGACGAGAAGCAAAAGAGATGGGAAAGCAGAATTAAACAAGGCTTGTTACCTGACCTGAACTTTTCTCGAAATATAAATAAAAACATTCACAATCGCAAACGTTTGGAGTACGCTATTTGTCATGACTTGGAGCCTGGGGAAGTACGATCCGACTCCGAAGAGGACAGAGAGCCCAAACCCCACTCTCCTGTGCCCTCCACATCTATGCCTTTTTCTGAAAGACCAAGAGCTGACAGATTTTCAGACCCTAAACAAGCACAGCTTGAGAAGAATAAATTCTACTCCTTTGCACTTGACCAGACTATCACACCTGACACAAAGGCTCTGCTTGAGCGTGCAAAATCTCTGTCATCTTCCAGAGAAGATAACTGGTCATTTTTAGACTATGATTCTCATTTTGTAAACTTGCGTAACAGAAAAGACACTGAAAAGGTGGAAGCAGCACCAAGACCAACACCTTCCTGGTATATGAAAAAGAAAAAGACTCGAATTGGATCGGAAGATAAACTTGATGACAGGAAAGAGGAACCTAAGCCAGAGGAACAAGAACGCAGGGAGCTATTTGCCTCCCGATTCCTTCACAGCGCGGTCTTTGAGCTGGACTCGAGACGACTTCAGCACCTGGAACGCAAGCACGAGGAACCTGAGCAAAACAGTCAGCAAGCAGCAGGAGATGGTGAACTTGACTCGGGGCCTGTTGTCCTTTTCCATAGTCGTTTTTTGGAACTAACACGACTACAGCAACAGAAAAATAAAACTCAGCAGCTACAGGAGGCAAAAGATGACACTATGCCCACAAATGAAAACAAAGTAGAAAAAGCTCCTGTTCAAGAGCAACAACCTCTGCAGTCACCTGAAACAACAGAAACTACCACAGAGGCAGAAATTAAACCAATCACCCCTGCTGAAAATGTAGTTCCTGAACCCAAACTCGAACCAGCTTCTGTCACTCAAACTGTGATCAAAGATGTTCCTCCACCAGATGACATATGTGTTTTACTAAACCCACCCCACGATCCATGTCCCCCTGTGTCTGTCAAAAAGGAACAAGAAATGGATCAGGAACATGTTGTTTCCATGCAGCACCCACCAATTGAGACGTCAGATTCTCTGCCTGTACCCATTACAGCATCTGAATCCAACTATTCAGCGAATAGAGAGAGACATTCTCCGTCTGAGGGAAAGCTGGATATTGTTATTGAGGACGTAAAACCTACATTCACAGAACTTTGCCACGAGTCTCACAATGAGCTTGTTAGCAATTCTGAACCAGAGCTCGATCCTGAGGCAACACATCCAGAAGTACCTGTAGCCAGTAGTCCAGTACAGCCTAGTCTTGTTGAGCAGTTGGAAGTATTCAAGAAAGAGACTCCATCCACTTGTAAATTAGGATCAGAGAATGAAGGTGACATAAAATCTCAAGCTGGTAAAGTACAGGTACCAGTTGACAGTGAAAGAAATGATGAACCAGTCTTATCTCAGAAAGAAAATAAAACAAAAGAAATAAAAAATAAGAAGTATAAGTCTCTTGCACAAGTTGCTTCTGTTCCTGTAGCATCTGCACCAAGTACTGAGAAACAAGCAACACGCAAAAGTGAGCGCATTGACAGAGAGAAGCTGAAACGTGGCTCATCCCCGAGAGGTGAGTCAAGGTCCACAGGCAAATCTCCAATCCATGGATCAGATCCCGATACCTCTGAGCACAGCATACCAGTAAGCAGAGCAAGACGAAGAAATGTTAATTCAGTCTATGCCACTCGGGTTGAAGATGATACACCAGTTCGTTCCGGAAAGGATGTTGCAGAGTCGCCACGCTCTGCCCGAAAACGTGGTACAGACAAAGATGCCATACAACAAAATACTGAACCAGATCCACCAACTCCAACACATGCAAATAAACGTGGTCGCCCTCCCAAGAATCGCAGGCAAGGTGATGATACTGCAACTGCTAAAGTAGAAAAATCCAAACTGGATGGTAAAGACACGGATTCAAATGAATCAGAAAGTGGTGAACGTATTCCAAGAATGTCAAAAGGGAGAACGCCACCGTATGACACAAAGGGTTCATCAAATCAGATGCCCACATCAGTAGGATCTGGATCAACAAGGAAGGGGGACAAAACTGAGGCAGCTGATGATAATGGTCAGGAAAGTGATTTCACGTATGAAGATACCTCGCCTTTGCAAGAGTCATCAGTTTCAGGTAAAGAAGATCCATCACTGAAAATTGATGAAAAGAAAGAGGAGATGGTCAAACAAGGCATAGAATTGGCCAAAGGTAAAGATGTTCTCCATGAAAAGGTATATGATGACAAATCAAATGGAAAAGAGACAGATGCCTCCAACCTGGAAGAGAAAACCATGTCAGAAAAAGAGAAAACTCTTAGAGGAAAAGCAGGGAATTCCAAGTCACCAGTCCTCAAGAACCTCAAAATCAGACTGCATGCAACAGAGGTGAAAGACCTTCTTCAGTTAGGAGAAGAAGAGCCCGGGACTCCAGAAGACTCGTCAAAAAGGCTTAGACATGGTGACCACAGTGAACAGGTTTTAAAGTGCACAAATGCTAACAAAGGAGGCTCCAGCAATGAAGACAATGAAAATGCAGCTTCAGACCAAAAGGAGCTCCTGGGAACATCAAAAAATGTAATTTCACAGGAGCTGGAACTGGAGCAAGCTGTGGAGAACATTGCTAAACTAACAGATCCAACCTTTCCAACAGAACCAACACCGCCTGTCCCTCATACAGATGTAAAAAGTGACCCAGAGGAAGAAAAAACATCTAATCCTGCCAGTGAGTCAGAACTGATGGCTGCTATTGATTCAATAACCCAGGCACCTCCCGCAAATCTAGATGTAGTCTCAGAACCTGAGATTCAAGACTTGGTTCAGCACATTAAGGAAGATGAAACAAATACATCTTCTGTCCAGGAGGAACCCACTTTCCCAAACACACCCAAAAAGGGCCCCAAGGGAAGACCTAGAACACCTAAACGTTCACCTAAAAGCCAGAAACAATTCAGAAAGGATTTGAAAGATGGACATTCGTTAACTGAGGAACCGGCAACCCCATTAGCAGATAGTACAGCTTCTGATGCAAAGGTTGTTTCTGAGACACCTGCTGCTGCCGCAACTACTGCAGTTATTACTCCTGCTACTTGGAAGACAGAGCCTGAAACCTCAGCAGTCAAAGCTACAGATGTAAACACAGAGACAGAGTCATCTTCAGAAGAACACATCCAGCATTTCAAGTCTGTTTACCCGCAATCCAAGAGTCCAATATGCACAAAGCCACAGCACTTGCCATCTGAATGCAACTCCCCTTCTCTGTCACCACGAGCTAACAACCCAAATGTCAGACCCCCTCAAACAAGCAGAAATCCTGTTTCTCCACCAGACTGGCGCCATCATTCTAAAGATACCAGTGCCTCTTCCTTACCAATCATGCCGTTACCAACCAAGGAAAACCAGCCTTTACCATCAGAGTCTGAAAACAAGGATATTGATCATGGCGCAAGTGACTTGAGACAGATTTTAAAGAAACATACAACTAGTTCACAGACAGGCAGCAGTTCTGTTTCAAGTAATCTGCCAAACCTTCGAGATCAGAACCTATCTGAAAGTAATTCTCAGCTCACAGCCATTGTGTCAAATAAGTCATCACTGTCTGATAGTAAAATATCAGTGCATTCTGCCCCACCTATTGTTAGACCTCCACAAACGACTCCTGAGACAAAGTCTGTGATCTCTGTTATTGCATCCACTGCCACATCTGTTATCAGCCGTATTTGCAATCCTTCTGAGCCTGAGGACAAGGTGAACATGAACATTGTTGACATTCCTATAGCCAAACCAACTTATAGGCCAAGCAAAGATGATGCTGGGTCATATCCTGTGCTGCCTGCTGGTGATGAAGGAGGAAGTGCCACACGCTTCATTATTGAGAGCCCCACTCTTAGCACTGGATCTTGCCCAGGTCTGAGAGTAAATACATCTGAAGGAGTGGTGGTATTGAGCCATTCTGGTCAAAAAACAGAGGGACCCCAGCGAATTAGTGCAAAAATAAGTCAGATCCCATCAGCAACACCAAGTGAGATGGAATCTCAGCAACTGGTATCCATACCCAAGCAGGATTTGTATTCCCAGCCAGGGCTTCAAAAAGGGCCTTCATCACAGATGGATCATGGGCATCCCAGTAAACACCAGTCAGGATTGTCTTCAATCAAACAAGAAAACACTGGTTTGGAAAAGATGGATTCCGCTTACCAATCTGGACCTCAAGGAGTAGTGAAGCGTCTGCCACCAAGCAACCAGCAGGTAATGGGTTACCATCAAGATTACATGCCTTTAAAACATCCAAAGAAAATGGATAGTGCTGACCCTCATGGTACAGAGGGAACCAAACCGCCTTGGACCTCTGCCGTAAGCCCTGCAATAAGCCCCCATTTACCCTCTCCACCTGGAAACCACGTAGGTTTTAGTGATAGAACTCCTTCACATCTCGGTGGGGTCAAGCAGGAACCACGGTCCCCACGCAAGTCAGGGCACCCACACTCTCCATTTGTGTCTTCACCCATTGGTTCCTCATCACCCAAGGGTATTCCAGTTATGTTATCCACTAGCCATCCTGCCATGCAACAGTTTATTGCTGGCGTGCATCATCCCGAGCAGTCAGTTATCATGCCACCTCATAGTGTGCCTGGAGGCTTGGGACGAATGTCTCCACATTGTGTTACTCAGTCAATTCAAGTGGGGCATCTGGTCCAGGGAGATGTCAGAGTCAATACTCCACCTCTTTCTGTGATGAGCTACGGCATGCACAGTGAGTCGCTCAGCTCCTCTTGGTCTAGTGCCATGCAGCCACGGCCTACCTCACCTCAGGCTGTTGGCAGAGACAAGGTTCTCAAAGTAAACCCAGGTTCTTTGAGAAGTCATGAGGGGGGGCTGAAGCTGGAGACTCTGCAGCCCGATCCTCGTGGGAGTTTGCGGAGTAGTGGCCATTTGGACAAAACATACATAGCACAGAGAGACATGCGTGTTCTTTTGCATCAACAGGGGGATCGTTCAACCGCAGACTCTCATTCTGGACACATTCAGGAGACCTCTCTATCTCCAAGAGCACATGCTTTGTCTAAAGGTGTGTCCGATAAGGATATAACAAAGTCTTTAGAGGCAAAGAGGCCCCACTCTCCACTTCCTAAGGATGGAATGATGGGAATCAGACAATCCGGACAAGCAATGGCATCTCCCCACAGGGTTCAGCTGATGCCACCTGGACCTAGTGGTTCATTCACAGACTACCCGGGGATGTACTCAAACCCGAGAGGAATCCATTCTCAAATGCCAGAAGCGTCTGCTGTTGGACTTACCCAGCCGCCAATGAATGTCACACCTGCTGCGGTGAGTGCGCGATGTTTAAAATGCCAGTCAACATAATCAGTATTGACAGATCTGTGTTGGTACAAAGGACGTGTATAACTATCAGTTGGTTAGTGCCTCATAATGGCTGTGGATTACATGGAGAACCTTTAATTTAATATAAGAAAGCAGTTTAACATTGTCATGAACTGCAGGTTTCAGAATAATTCTGAATTAAAATAAGAACTAAAGGAAAGAAAACGGAACCTTAAACGAAAACATTTTTAAAGCGAAGATTAGTTTCAGGATTGTACTGTTGTTCTTAACTGTGTTTTCTTGAATTTGTAGGGTGCGGACCACCAGGCAAAAGATGGCAAGATGACACAGCCTGTTAATATGGTGCAGTTACTCACGGTAAGGCAAATCTCCCCACAGGTTAAACAAGGTGGTTGGTCTGAACAAGAGCTAGCCTCGACTCATTCATTTGTTATTTTTGTTTTTGCCTCATTTAAATAGAAATACCCTATTGTGTGGCAAGGGTTGCTTGCACTTAAAAACGACACAGCTGCAGTCCAGCTGCATTTCGTCTGTGGCAACAAAGCTTTGGCTCATCGATCACTGCCCCTACAAGAAGGAGGTGCACTGCTTAGGATTGTCCAGAGGATGAGACTGGAGGCTTCACAACTGGAGAGTGTAGCCAGAAGAATGACTGTACGTGCGTTTTTTGCTTTACTTCCCTGTTTTAAGCAAGTTTCTGTCTGCTAATAACATGAACCTTTTGCTCTCCACAGGGAGACACCGACTACTGTCTCCTCCTTGCTCTGCCTTGTGGACGAGATCAAGATGACGTCCTGAACCAGACCCAAGCTCTTAAGGCAGCGTTCATCAATTACTTGCAGACAAAGTTGGCTGCTGGTATTATCAACATCCCCAACCCAGGTTCCAATCAGGTGAGTCATCACTGTTTTATTAATTGTCTGTCTGATGTGGCTTATACAACAGTTTAAAGGCTGGTTTATGTGTATTAAACACACAGAAGGGACTTCTCAGCTGCATAGCAGGCCATTGGTTTGTTCTTCCCTATTTTTTTTTTCCTGGAGTATGCGGCACAGAGAAAAAAAACAGGTTTTGATGCTTATAATCTTTTGATCTTCAATACCATTTGATGGCTTCATTTTAAACACAGAACTGGTTCTCCAGGATTGATGGCATACATTTTATTTGGCCAAAGTTCTTGTGGAGTCCTTACCATATAGTAAAGGGTTTAGGCTTCTTTGGAAGTGCATTTGTGTATATGCATAACTCACATGGGACTTTGACAGGCCGTGAAACATATTTATTGTAGGGATCCTTGTCAGACAGAAACTGCCCCACACAGTTCATGTGAATGACTGATCACATGAACTATGCCATACTGTCTTCACCTGGTGCCGTTTGCATATTACCCGTTTTCATATTGTACCCGAAGGAGTTGAAGTGCACAGGTATTCTTTTCATTTCAATAAAGCAGCATCTCTAGCACACACTTCACAAGTCTGACACCCTGTAGTAGTTTTTTTTTTTTTTTTAATCATTGGCTTTTTATTGTATTACAACAACCCTCTATCCTAAAACATTTCATGTTTTTGGGTTGTTTGGGGGTGGGTTAATTTTTTTTGTTTTGTTTTTTTGTACAAAATTTTGCTGAAATGTCCAATAGATTTTTTTTTCTATTAAAGTTTTAAATGACTTTACTCATTCTCTAAGAATTGTATCCTGTGGATCTCTTTGTTCCTTGATCAAATATGACAGCGTCTGTTAAACAATCTATTGTTAAAAAATAGAAATAAATAGATCTTGAAATCCTTACAAGACTGAATAATTTTTGTAAACAAATTTAATTTTAAAAAATAAACTTTTGTGGCCCACTCTCCTGCCTACCTGGGGACTGAGTCCCACGCTCACTCTTTGAGACAGAAAAAATTAAAAACTATTTGACTTCTTTGTTACTGAATGACACTTTTGAATATTAAAAAGTCATGCCCATCTCAGTATTTCCATGTAACTGATATGTGTCTCTGTACTTCCCAGCCCGCCTATGTGCTTCAGATTTTTCCTCCGTGCGAGTTTTCAGAGAGCCACTTATCCCAGCTCGCCCCCGACCTTCTCAACAGGATTTCAAGCATCTCGCCACATCTCATGATAGTCATCACCTCTGTGTGACGTCCACTGCTGGGAGGATGGATCTTCTCGTTGATGAGCCTCAGGAAGCCAGAGGAATATTTTCTTTTTTTTCCTGGACACAGTGGGA
Source organism: Neolamprologus brichardi (assembly GCF_056152115.1). Lineage (NCBI taxonomy): Eukaryota > Metazoa > Chordata > Actinopteri > Cichliformes > Cichlidae > Neolamprologus > Neolamprologus brichardi. Next base: position 16,157,730 of record NC_142108.1, read on the forward strand.
ATGTGTAGGATAAGTCCTATCAACACATTTTTGTTTTTTCTTTCCTCATCAGTCTTTTTTTTTTTTCTTCTTCTTTTGTTTTTATGTTTTTCCCCCCTCTCTTGTCACTCCTGTCTGGTATATTTGTCCTTCTCAAAAGAACTCAGGGATGGATCAAACCAGAATGAGTCTTACTTGACCATTTCTCTGCTGTATTTCTATTTATTGGAGTTTTATTTTAATATTCGGAGATGCTCTGAAGAAGGAAGGAAGAAAAAAAAAGTCAGGATGGTTGATGAACAACTCTCTGAGGGGCCTGTTTCTTTCATCTGTCCTGATTGATTGTTAATCATTGGTTCAGAAATTAGGATCTTTGAGGTACCTCAGCACCAGATCAGACATTTCAGCATGTAATTTTAAATAATTCTGTACAGACTTCCTCGCCCAGGCCTTTTCTTTAGAGGAAGGAGGATTAACCCTGTAGAAGACTTTTCGTTTAACTCCACCAGCTCTGCTCATGTTCTCACACTACTGAAGCAGTTTACCCCTCTGTCACCTGCCTTTCCATTGAACAAGCTACAGTTTGATTTGGGAGTTTTTGAACATGGGACTTTGTAAATATTTTAAATATTTAAAAGGAATTTAAAAAAAAAACACGGACCCAACATGGACAGCTTAACAGAGGGACTGGTACTCTGGGACGTACCAGAACACAGAGTGTGGAAATGTAGATGGACAGATTCTTAATTTTTGGGTGTAAATACTTGTAACAGAAGAAGGTTGGCAAGCTCTTGTGAGTGGAGTCTGCTAATGGCACTTCATATTTTGTAACTCAAATAAACTCCAGGAAACATGGATATCTAAGATGTGTATTCCCCCCCCCCCCCCCCCCCATGCGCTGCCTTGAAGAGGTTCAGTTTGGTTGAAGTGTTTCACTTTCTTCTAATACTGAAGACCTCAAGAGTTTGTTTTTTTGGGTTCATTTGTACTTTATGACATAAAAACAACCTAAAACTTTAGAAATCGGATGAGTAAATTTGAGGTTTTAATCACAACTCTGAGACTGAAATTGTATTTCCTGTGTTTTTTGGCTGCTTGCACAACTCATCAATATTTTAACACTTCATTTGTCAGTGTTGAGTTGGAAGATAGAAGAAGAAGAAGAAACAGGTATATGAGCTAAATGACATGCAGAACATGACACAGCTTAATAAATTGAATATCTCACATAGCAGTGCAAAGAAGGCTCAGAAAGAGGAAAAATTCAATTGAACAATGAGTCCATTGCACAGAAAATGCAGAAGGAAAAGAAGAGCTCACTAAATGAAAATCTAACTGCCCTGCAGGAGCTGAAATCTTGAATGCAAGTTTGGGGTATATGAAGAATTAAATAAAGGTTCAGTTTTGTTTTGTTTTAATTAGAATTATTTTTTTGGCCTGTATCAATCAGGGTAATTGTCTGAAGGCCAAGAAAAATAAGAATTATCGTTTAATCAAATAATTTAAATTTGATTTCACATCATCCCCCGCTATCTCTCCCTATTTTTCTAATATTCATTGTTCAATCCAACAAAGGTGGGAAAATCCCTCAAAAACTGTACAGCAACTTTTTCCATCTGTTAATCTGATTATATGCTGAAAATAACTTTAGTTAAAACAATGTGAAGAAGAAGTTTGCCCATCTTTTTAATATTATATTGTGGCATAGCAAATACACAGTGTTACTAATAACATCAAGAGTGGTTCAGAAAGCAGTGAGTTTACCTTCAGGTACTTATTTACATGAGTTTCCTTACTGGGACGTGTCCTGTATGGTCATGTCAATCAGACCAACACAGAGATGATGCACCAGCCAGGCTGCAGTCTGATGGATTGTTCGTGAGTGAGTTGACTGAATCTTGACTTAATTTATCCATCAAATTTTGTTTGGACAAGTACTGACATCATCACGCATGAAAAATGGTGAATCTTAAACTTGAACACATTAAAAAACAAAACATGACTTCAAATTGAGGCAGCCGTATTTACCTCGAGAGGAAGATAAAAGTATCACATGCACTGGTTCTATTTTTGATTTATAAAACATTGGCAACTTTAAATGTGTACTATTGTTTCAAATCATCACTGGAGCCAAACAGCGCCACCAGCTGGTCTTCATACTGGGAGATGTTTCTCTTCATGATGTCAATGCAGGGACCCAGCAAACGCTCAAAAGCCTGGATGTCAATTACTGGAAGAAAAAAAAAACACATTTTGATTCATGTCACAGACATTTTTGTATTTTTGCGTTTTACATGGTACATGTGTGTCAGGCTCCTGCATCATTCTTCCCACAGTCATGTTTGGAAAAAGTACGTTTTCACAGATCTCTAACCGTCACACACTGAAAACTCACTGTTTCCACAGGCATGGAGTAGTAAGTATATAGCAACCAGGTGCTGCTAAGCACATCATATCAGCGCAAGTGCCTCATATCAACTATCAAGCATGGTGGTGGAAGGGCTTGTTTTTTCAGCCACAGGGCCTGAGCACCTTGCAGTCATTCAGTTGACCATGAACTCGTCTGTATACCAAAGTATTGTGAAGTTGCTGTGATGGGACCTTAAGAGAGCTGTGCATTAATAAATGCCTGCTAAACTCAATTAACATTACCAACATCTGTGGGCATTTAATGTACCTAAACATTTGGTTTCTCCGACAGCGTAAACTGTTGCTGCACGAGGTTTGTTGGTGACCAGCGCCAGCTCCCCAAAGTACTGCCCTCTGGAGCAGCGAGCCACCTCCACTTCTGCGTTATCCTGCTGGCCCGCCTTTGTCTGCAATAAAGAAACTTGTCAGTCATTTCATACATCTGAGACATACAGTAAAACATAAACATTATTAAAAAATTAATAGATAAAACGGTTAATTAAGAGGTTTGGAAATAGTAGTGCGCTTACTTTGCTTTTTATCATAATCTTCACTTCTCCTGTTTCCACAATGTAGAAACAATCAGCTTTGTCACCCTGCAAAAAGAAAGAGCAGCAGAAAAGACTAAGTTTAACCAAAGTGTTCTTAATATAAAAACTTGAATCTTGAACTTGAATCTAAAAACAACCCAAGATAAAGCAGGCCTATACCTGTGTAATTATGCGGTCTCCATCTTTGAATGCTCGAGCTCCCAGAACATCAACAATCTTCATTCTCTCAGAAACCTAAAACGAAGCAGGTGAAATAAACGTTTAATAAAAGGTGGCTATGTTCTTATATCCTGTTGTCTTTTTAAAATGCCGTGTGTGTGTCGGCAAACCTCAAGAGACTTCAGAAGAGGAACGCATTCAATGAAGGCCTCATACATCCTTCTCTTCTTTGCATTATTTTTCACAATCAGTCTGTGAAATGTGGCTCGATCCTGAAAGGGAAGCAACTAAAGAACAACCTGTTTCGCGCACTCTGTCACATACAGCACAATGCTACGGTGGATGAAGGTCATCTTCTTCTGTCAGACTCACCAGGCCCCACAGGGCTCCGTCCTGTGTCGCCACGATTGTGGCGGCTCGAGGCGTGTTGTACATGAGAGCCAGCTCTCCAAAACTGCCCTTGTTGTCATACTTTCCAACACAAATGCTCACACCGTCCTTCTGTACAAAAATATCGTAGACACCTCTGGAAGTGATTGGACAGAGAGAGAGAGAGAGGGAGCAGATGTGAATGGCAAGTCCTCTTTACATACTAGTTAATTATGGAGTTCCACAAGGTTCTGTACTAGGACCAATTCTGTTTATGCATATATTATACATTAGGTACTATTATTAGAAGGCATAGCATGCATGTTGAATAATCAGGCCCCATCTTATCTTAAAGACCTCATAGTACCGTATCACATCATTCAAGCACTTCACTCTCAGACTGTTGACTTACTTGTGGTTCCTATGATATTTAAAAGACAAATGGGAGGCAAAGGCTTCAGCTTTCGCACCCCTCTTCTGTGGAACCAGCTCCCAGTTTGGATTCAGGATTCATCTAATTACTACTAATCTGTGGCTCTCTTCCACAGTGTCTTTTATCCTCTCTTCCTTCCCTCAACCCCAACTGGTTAAAGTAGATGGCTGCCTGTCCCTCAGCCTGGTTCTGCCAGAGGTTTCTTCTTTCTTCAGAGTTTTTTCTTCCCACTGTTGCCAAGTGCTTGATGGTTGGGATTTTGTCTGTAATATTGTAAGTTCTTTACCTTATAAAATAAAGTTCTGTCTTGTGACTCGGCATTATAACCTAAATGAAATTGATTTGAGCTGGTTTAGTTTAAATATTGAAAAGAAGGTAAACCTCGCTCACTTCTCTATGATGTAGAAATTGTCCCCATCATCTCCTTGGTCTATGATGTGATCCTGAGGTTTGACCAACACTTCAAACATGGCATCTAAAACCTCAGAGAACTGCTCCTGGAGGAAAACATAGCGAGACAGGTTTCTTTTTATGAAACAAATTCTAAGAATGCATATTTAAAAAGGCATTTGAAGCTGATATAACATGTATAAAAATATTTTTAAAAAGTGGAGCTTAAGCTTAAATATAAGAACAGTTGAGAGAGGATGGTAAAGGGCAGGCACAGTGTAGGATGTGAAGCCAAAATTATAGATAGCAAAAGCCAAACTTGATTTGAAAGAACTGAAAAATGAAGCAGACTTTTGCATTTTTAAAAAACAATAAAGTCCCTTTGTCACCTACAGTAAGCCAGTAACATGACATTTAAAACCTGAGTGCTGTGGTCTGCAGCACTTTCTGGTCTTGGACATTGTTCCTGCAGGTCTCTGTCTGTGATCATCACAAGGGTAACCACATCTTCTTTTAAAACCTGATTTAAGCTGCTATACCTGCTCTAATGTCTTGAACAGTAAAATGTCTCTGCATGCGTCCTGAAGCCGGCGACGCTGCTCGTCTGTTTTGGGATTCACAACCCGAGGCTCTGTGTCATCGTCCTCATCATCATCTGGGTTGTACGCCTCTGCACAAACTGCAGCGAGACAAACAAATGAACAAAGTGGAGTCATGTAGCCACATTGACTCACGCTGTTCCACTTACTGACCTGCAGTTCTGCGATTGGTTTTTCCAGAGGGGCGCTCTGCAGAGAGAGAGAGAGGTCAGAGCGTTACACTGAGTGTTTTTAAAGCCAGGGCTTAGCACACTTCACTGTAACAGCTCCAGAAGTGCTCGTAACAGTGTTAATAGTGAGATACTCACTAACGGGGACCGGTTCCTCCTCTTCCTCCTCTTCCTCATGTTTGTTGGGTTCATCTGTGCCTGATTCAAAAGTGACTTCTTTCTGCACAGACTCAGTGTTGGGTTTCTTGTCTTGCTGGTCATTTCTTTGGCTCTCCAGAATACGTGTGAAATGCTGCACGGCAAACTCGGCCAAGTTGGGAGGCCTGCGACGAAGCACTTCCACCGTGTATCCCTGCAGCAGCTCTTTCAAACCAGCTGGTATCTCTACAGTGCTCATTATTCAGGTTCAAAGGTCAGGAGCTTTAATGGAGAAAAAAAAAGTCTATAAGAGCTTCTTTTCCATTAACCTCAGTTTACGATGGCAGGAATAACAAAATGCAGCAATCAGCATGTGATAAACACACTTTCTGTCTGAAGCATCATCACTGGAGCATAGTGACTCCACCTCCTCCTCCTCCTCCTCTCCCAGTCTGGCCTGTATTGATTCTTTTATTTAGCACAGCCTGTCGGAAAGTATTGACCAGGTCTTTTCACATCACATGTAATTAAAGGCTGTCCACTGGATCAAGCCTCAGAGCACGATGATCTGGCAAAGAAACAACACACGCAGAGTGATTTTAACCGTTTATCCTGTAAGTCAGGCTGGTGTTCACGTCCAAATGTCTTCATTTATATTAATAAATATATAGCACAGTTATGAAAAATGCAGTACTTCGCGGGAAAATTAAAAGTAACTATCACAGTACAAAATAACTTCAATGCAAGTGTCCTCACACACACTGATTAGCCTTTTGTGCTCCTCTGCTCCCCGGGTGATGGGGCTGGGGTGTTTGTGGGTGGGTGGAGGTTGATATCTGATCTTCTGAGGATCTTGTGATCTTCTGCTCCTGTCCTCCTTTTACAACACGGACTATTGTATTCTACAAGATACATGATTCTGATCTTCTGATGATCTTATGATCTTCCTGTCCTCATTTTGTATCACGGTACAAACATAAAACCCTGTTTTGGTACAAAATGGTTTTGGTAATATAACTCAAACAAAAGGGAACTTTTTGCATGCATAACTTAAATGGATGAAGGAAGAAGGGAAACTCAAATTTAGAGTTACACTGAGTTTATTTTTGGAAAAACTGCCTGAGGTTTTATTTTTATTCTAACCTCTTAAAGGGACTCTGCAGCTGCTGAAGACGATAAGGCAAATCATTGTTTAAATTTCAATCTGGCACTTTGTGCAGCCATTTCTGGCTCAAGGAGTTTCTACTCCAGGAAAAAAATACACTTTAAGTTGACGACTGTGATTGTGGTTGTGCATGTCGCAAAAGTCAAAGCTGATATGATTTCAGAAGGCGAATCTTACACGTAAAGCAGCAGGTACTGCAAAGAAAAACCTCCAATTTGTTTCAGTGATTATAAGTAATTTATATTTGTGCTTTGCTTTTGTTGTAGTTGAAGCAGCACCATGTTTGTTAAAGCAAAATTATGAAAAGCAGGCAAACACTTTTTCATACACTGGAGCCTCCCTGCTTTTGAGATTAAGCTTAAACTTCTCTTTGTCAGAAAGTTCACACTCCTGGCTCCATCAGGTGACTCTAAACCTGCCTTTAGTTATTCTGCTGAGGCTGCTCGAACTCTTCTGCCCCCATCCTCGTGTTTAAATGTTAATGCACACAACTATTTATTGTATCATTATCTCTTCTAAGAAAACAAAGACAACTTTTAGGTATAAATGAGACAAAAGATGATTTGTATGCATTTATGTATTTTAACCCTGGAGGACCCATGGGGTCAGATCCAACCCCATTGGTTTACTAGGGAAACCATGGGGTCAAATTTTACCCCATGGGTTCTCCGGGGTTAAGGACATAAAAGTTGCCCCACCCCAGTATGGTTTCCTTTGTCTCTAAAACTAAAAAAAAAAAAAATATATATATATATATATATATATCAAAACTGCTTATTTAGGATTATTTGAAATTGATGATATGCTGCCAGCCTGAATAAGGACATGCAGACAGGAGGAGAGCAGTTGGGACTTTTCCATCATCTCCAACTACAGTAATCACACACTGAATTGGTAAAAACTGGAAAAAAACTGGAGACATGACAGAAAAAACAACAACAAAAAAACAGAGGGGATTTTTTTTGTTGTTTATGGATTCTGATTTATTTATTTATTTTTACAGATGTTGCCATTCATGTGCTGTTCGATCACAGCCATTATGCCTATTCCTATAATTTCACATTAGTCAGACAGAAAGTGATGGTTGTGTTTTCGATCACTGAGTGAAGCGTGACCGTACAGGATGCAGACAGTTCAGAGGTGTGTGTTGCTGAGAGCCCGGCACACAGAGCACGAGAGAATGCACCTTTTCCCTGATACGTCCACCAGCTCGCAGATAAAAGGTAAGGCACATGTTCACTTCACTCCATTTTTTTAAAACATAAAAACTCAATTAAAAAAAAAAAAAGTAAAACAAAAGGAGTGAGAACATTCGACTGTGAGTGTGTGTGTTGTGTGTGTGTTGGCACGGTTACAGCCAGGCCATCACAACATTTTCCAATCGACTCTCAGCAGGTCTGAACCATCCACGTGTTGCACTGTACCAAAATGTTTCAGAAACAATCAAAAAGTTAGAAATTCTTTAAAATCTCTTCAGATCCGTGCGTTTCCCAGGGATCACAAACGAGGTGACGCCGAGCCTCCATCACAGGTTTGGTGCCAACCAGTTCAGGAACTTCATTGCGAGCTCAAATCCTAAGAAACAAGCCTGGTAACAAAAAGATGAGAAACAAAAACTGTTTAGTCTACGAAGCGAGGAGGAAGTAAAGCTCACCACAGATACGCAGAAATAATCAGCTGGCTTTTATTTGTGTTATTTTTATGTGGAACAGTGAGGCTCGCTGTGCTTCCCCTGTTGAAATTAACACCAGACGCTTACTGTGTACTTTAAAGTGGTGTCACTTTGTTAGCAGTCATCTGCATGTAAGCCGATACTTGTTAGCATTGGAAAATGTGAAGGAGGGTGTAAACTTTAACTCTATTTTCATAACTTTTACAACTTTTCCTGCTGATAAGGACATCCCAAAAGGCTATTCATACTACAAGTAATAACTAAACAATTAGAAGAAAGAAAAGTTCCTGGTTTTCCATCTTCTAACAGCCCAACAAACAAAATATGAACTATTCATATCCAGACTTATTTTTTCCATGTATGAGATAAAATGTGCCAATTAATCATCTTTAAAGATGCCAGTAGGCAGATATTTTGCAGATTTGCTGTTTTGGAAATGAATACAGTGAATCTGGGCTTTGTTTATGGTCCAAGAGTTAAACTGTAAACTGTATTTAAAACGATGCAGTGGGCTCCCAGTGGACACATCTAGGCTATCAATTTCAAAATCCTTCGTCACCTTGTTCTTGAGTTATCACATTCCCAGTATTTTCAGAAAATTTGACCTCTGACCTTGAAATTGAGGTCACTGAGATTCAAATTTGTTTATCGCAGTTATCACATTATCAAACTTGGATGTCCTTGACAATACCCCATCAGCCTCTTACAGGTGAGGTAAAAACCAAATAAATAACAATCAAAAAACATGTTTATGAATGTGTATGAAGAATGAGGGACTTGCAGCAGATGTGCTTGTGTGCAGCTGTCCTGAAAAACGGCTCCACAGGGAGCCCGAACAGGAAAGGGAGCGATGGAGGAGTTCACCATGATTTACAAAGATCAAACAAGCTGCATGAGAAGCACAAACAGTGGCTGCAGTGAAAACTTCTCATTGCTTTGACTGCTTCAGCTTTTGCTTGCTGTCACTTTGCCTCTGCAGAAGGCTGAAGTGCACAAACTGCACAAAAAATTTTAATCACTTTATTTCCATTCCAGTGAAATTTATCTCTTTTTGCATCCATCATGCCTGAAGAATAAGTGAAGTAGACTCACCGCGTTTGCAGGGAAAGCTCGAAGCATGACAGCGTTGAAGCCCTTATACAGAGAGGCCACGCCCTCCTCTCTGATCAGCTCCCGCAGGACATCACGGAAACCGTTGGGATACTTCCCTTCAGGAGCTGAGAGAAAGACACTTTATTAACTTGGTCACAGACAACGTTTTAAAAGACAAAGCTGCTTATACCAGGAGGAGGTCAGGCAGCGGACAGAGAAACAGGACTCATCTTCAGTTTTTCTGACTGATGGAAAAATCAGCTTCAAACTTTCCACAGGCTACAGAGCATCCTTTCATTTAGCATGAATGTATTTTTTTTTTTAAATCACTGAAAAAATTAAACTGATCATGATCTTAAAATACAAAAAGTGCAAAAATCTTCAAATATAAATCAGCAGAATTGAAAAAAAACTCCAGGATCTGCAGCACTAAACCAGGATGGATACTGATCACAAACACCAACCTGTCTGGAAACGAGACTTGAGTACGTCGGGGGGAATAGCGACAGCCCAGTTACAGATGCCGGCCATCCCTCCTGCAAACAGCACGCTGGGAATACTGAGCTCGTTATGGCTGCGAAGACAAGAGGACAAGTCCAAGTGCTCAGACGGCCTGTTTTATATAAACACACAGCTGCAAATGCTGCAGGGCAGAGCAAATATGAACCTTTTTCCTGCAGGTGTCAGGAGATTCTTCAACCACTCATAAGACATGAAGTACATCCCACTGGCTGGAACATCTGAGTTACAAAACATACACACACACACATACAGAAAAAGACACACACACATACACACACACTGTTTGAACTTCATAATTTTCCACTTTAACACCCCAAACAACTTAAATATGATTACTTTATCCAATAATATATAATTAAATGGATTAAAGTGATAATTAATTTCATTTAAAGATGAAGTGTTTGACATTTTCTGAAAGCTTGTAAGAGCTGTTTAACCCTTTCCTTCAGTTTTGACCCCTCAGATGTGGTTTGACCAAAACTAGAAGAGATCTTGGGGTTTTTTGGAGGGTAGCCCTAGTTAGCCGTTCAGGCAGAGATCGCCCTGTGATGGTTTTCATCTTTACACATCAAAGACATGATGATAATCAGAATGAGTTTCACTGAACTTGAATACAGAAGTAACTTGTTTTTTTTGGGGTTTTTTTTAAATTACATGTCCTCGGGTGTGCTGGTTTGTTCTTCCTCATGAAAACGTGGTGCCTGTGTCACTCACGGCGAGACTCAGCTGCTGACAGTTTCGTGTGAGTTAGCAGCTAACGTGGCCTCGAGCTGCTTCTCCGCATGCTCCAGAAGTATCTCACGAATAGAGCGTTGGCATTCAAACGCGACCCATCTAAACACTGTCGCAGACCAACACCCAGCAGGACAATGCGCTTCACCACACCATAAACAATGCACAACAGAGAGCCCAAATCCTGCAAGCCTAGACCACAACCCCATCAAGGATCCGTGGGCCGCACCCAAACAATCGTGCCCCACAGATACCCCACCCCTCAACCCACAGGACCCGAAGCATCAAAGGCCTACGCCTCAGTGGAAGACACCACGGGACACCCCCACCCCATTTATACTTTTATTTAGTTTTACATTATTGTAATCTTTCTGATACATTTTTACCTTATTGTGCTATAGAATCTTGTTTCTACCAGTAAAAAGATCTAGTTTTTTTACCAAGTGAAAAACTTACCAACTCAAACTGAGAAAATAACTGCAGAATTTTGAGATAATATCCAGAAAGTTTGACTTTGGATCTCCAAAATTGTGTTGTTTTTTTTTGTTTTTTTTGAGTGGCATCCATATGAACTCTTTACCCCAGGAAAGCTTATATATAGAAAACCTTGAAGATCTTTTCTGAACTAGCGCTTTCCGTCATGTTTCAGGCTTGCTCTTAGAACAAAATGACTGGATTTGCATCGGAAGTTTATACAGCTATCCTTAAAAATATATATATTTAGCTTTTACTTAACTGGATTTGGATGGATGGATTTGTATTTGGATGTATGTGCTACTAATTTATGCATCTTATGATTGTCCTGTTGTCCTTCTTGGCCAGAACGCTCTCCTAAATCTCAAAAGTTTTACATTTAAAAAAAAAGGAAAAAATAAGTTTCATACCATTCTTCTTATGTTATCCATTTATACTTTTTCATCGGCTCTAACAGAGGAATCTCCCAACTTTGGGATAAATAAAATCGATCTGATCTTACACAGTACTGGGAAGGTGGTTTTAATGTTGTGTGGATGAGTGGATAGATGCACACAGTGTGACAGAACAGCTAAAGCAACTTTGTTCTTGCTGGCAAAGCAAAAGCATCAATTTCACTCATTCTATGTCGTGTGGTAGGAGTTTTTCTGATGGTGGTGTTGGTCATGAACCAAACACTGCAACAATGTGGCAGCAAACACAGCGACATTAACAATGGAGGACTTAAAATAGCTTTAAAAACATCTTGGGAAAGGTTACATGAGCATGTTTGTCAGGCCTCCAGGGGTTTGGATAGTAAAACTAAATGTAAGCAGAAACTTTGTGAAGACATGACATGAAGTGTTAATATTTGATCTACTAAGAAATGAAGAGCAAATAATGAATATTTAAGTAAAGCAGCACCTCTCATGAGGGTCAGAGCGGTGCCTTTGTAGACTCCCCTGATTCCAGACTCTCTGTACAGCTGTTTGACACAGTCCATGGGTCCTGCATACTTCACCTCCCCAGTGGACGCCTGAATCTGCAAACACACACGCATAATTTTACACTTACTGAAGATTTGTTCCAAATAATAACTTCTAACCTTTGACAGGAGGGGCTGAAAGAAATACTAGGTGTGTTTCCACACGTCCAATCAACTACTCAGGTAACAAAGTGAGAGCAATCAGATGCATGTTTAACCTCTGACCTGTAGGAGACATTTGATGCGCTCTCCAGGAGCCATGATGGCTGTGGTGAACACGCCAGACAACATCCCAGCAGCAAACAGCTGTGGATACCTGCAGGAGACAAGAGAACGGGGCTGATATACTCTCAGAAATCGACCACAGAGCGTCTGACAGGATCAAGCCAAACTGTCGCCACCCGTGACAAAGCAATGACCTACGTAAGAATATCATCGGGAGTTCTCTGTTGCAGTTTCTTTCCCAGCCCAAACCCAAAGAAACAGACAGCAAACATGGGCGTGACTCCGATTATGGGGGCTGCCATTCCTTTATAGAGTCCTTTAATACCCTGTAAAGGAAGACGAGGAGGAGGAAACATCAGTTTGAGGACTCAAAAACAATATTTTAGTTAAGAAATGCCAGAGTTTGCATCAGTGTGCATGCTCACCTCTTTGGCTAAAGTTTTTTTAAAACAGTCTATGGTCCCAGCATACAGGAGGCTCTCGCCAGGTTTGGGTTTTGGTTGAGTTTGTAAACGCACCTGAGAGAGAGGGAGCGAGAAAAGGATGTGAAGTGTGCAAATAACCTGAGGTTTCCATGGAAACGTGCTCTTTTCTTCTTCTCATGGACTGCGTGCATGATTTCATCCAAACACAACCACCAGATACACAAAGTACACAACAGATTTACATGTAGCTGGTCATTGACTGACTTTATACTTCTCATAGACCTTCTCCTTTAATGTCGTTTCTATCACCACAGTCTGGTGAACTTCGCTCATGTGTTAAGTTGTGCATCTACTTTATTTATAAATATTTCTGTAGCCTCGTTTGCGAATCTGAGCACTAGAAAGGACTCTGTCTTCCTCTGAACCTCCTTATACTGTTTGCTCAGGAGCATGAGTGGAAGAAAAAGGTGGGAATCACAGAGTAACTCTCAGTACGACACACTGACCAAGATAACAATGAAATCACTTGTGTAACATGTATCATGATCAGGGTGCACTTCAGAACCTGAAAAGATGATTAACAATCAAAAAAGTTTATTTTTCCTAAAAAAATCGATTCATTCATAGTAGTTTCACGTCATATTCTTCACCTGGCTGCAGTTTGACACTGTGCACTCAGCTGGAACAGCGCCCTCTAGTGAAAAAGCCCTGCCTAACTTCAAATCTGATTATTTTAGCTATTTAAAAAGGGTCTGATTAGACTTTTAACTAAAGGCATTTAACACTAAACACCACCAAACCCCAGTTAACTTAGATGTGCTGGTCTACTATTGTGATGGTAACGGGAGCTGAAATATTAAAATTGCCTGGTTTACTTTAAAAGGAACTAATGAGGAAGCTGAAAGCTCAGTTGGGTTTCGTTTTAGAAAAAAAAGCAGCGGCTCTGGTTTAGCAGCAGGTTTGACCAGTTTTTGAATATGCAAATGTAATCTGCATGCACGCTGCTGCCAGAGCTCTGCTGGGTATCACAATCTCAGGACTTGGATTTAACACTGGAGACAGTTTCAGATCCCATCACTCTATCCTGTACGGGGAGGTCGGGTGGACGCCACCCTGAGAGAAAAAACCCCAAAACAACTCCAGTGTCTCCTGTTTACAAAACCAGTCTTAATAATCTACGATGCCATTTATCAAGTGAAACAAGTGAAACCCTGCCTTTTCCATTTGTTACTACAGAACAGGGAACATGGACCTCATAGTTGGAAGAGACTTTAGAATAGGGCTGTTCAATATAACTATATATATCGGATGACGATATAAAAACGTCTATGTTTCATTTTACGCTATCGTTTGTTTCGTGGTGTCGCAAACTAAACTGTTTACGGCAATATTTTTTCATCGTTTTGATGGTCACTGTAGTGGCTATATTAATTTCTTAAAGTTCTCTCTTTCTCTTATATTTTATATAACCACACTACAGACGGACATGCGCCTGTTTTTATGCGTTGTTGTTAGCAACAACGACGGTAACAGCATCGCCTGTCCGCTTGTTTATGTTCCACATAAACCTTTCACAATAAAGCTCAAGATCCTGTTGAGACTTTCCAAAATATACTGAATCACGTGAAAGAGCAGATTATTTACGGATGAGAAGTAAAAAAGAGCCGCCAGGTGCTAAAAAATAAACCTTAGACTCAAACGTTAGAACAGGCTTTCCCCCGCAGCACGCTGTGTAATAAATACTCACAAAGAAAACGGCGGCTTTTACAACTTATGTCTAAAAATGTATCGTTTCATGCATCGGTTAAAACACTCGACTCCAGCTACGTGACGCGCAGCTGGAAACACTTCCTGCAAGTCGAGATTCACAGAATTTACAGAAAATGTTACAATTTTGTGATTTATATCGATATCTGACGATAGAATTCTTATATCGGGATATGAGATTTTGGTCATATCGCACAGCCCTACTTCAGAAGGTTATTGGCAAATACGTCACCTTCTGCGCGGTGACGGTATATATAATGAAAGGTTTTGCTTTTTAGTGATTGGTTATTTTCATATCTTTACAGAAAGAGGTTATGTGAATAAGTCTAATTTGTATATTTGTGGCTCTCCTCGACTGCTTGTCAAATTATTCTTGGGCAGGAATCCTGAGTTACCCCTGAGGACTCCATCTCAGTCTGTGTGTGATTGTTTGGTAAAAACACTTGGGACAGGGTAGTGCTGTGGTGTGCACTCTTGAAAAAGAGGGGGTGTGGGTCTTTTCTATGCAAAGCTTGTGTGTTTTTCCTCCCCAAAACATGCATGTTTGGTTACCGGGATACTCTAAACTGCCCATAGGTGTAAATGTGTTACCCCTGCGACAACCTGTCCCACGTGTACCCCCCTTCTCTGCCTGTGACAGTGAACGCCTCCAAGCCAAACATGTGAAGCTATCTGCTGTGACGGCCCCTCGTGAATAAAGGAGCAGCCAAAAATAGCATGTTGGAGTAGAAAGGAACTTCCCTAAGGACACATTTTACCTGAAAACATGTATTTTATGAAAGAGATGATGTGCACCCAAAATATTTACAGCATAACAGAGGACATGCAATGGGTGGAATTTTTTTCTACACACTTTACATACAAGCTGTTTCCACTGAATTTAAATGCAAGTTTAGGGCAGTTTGAGATTTTTCATTTAGATCAGAATCTGAATGTTAGATATGTACGCATTACTTTTTTCAATTTTAACTGATAATCCATTTTGTAATGTAGCGCACTCCCATTTATTAAGCGCTTTTCTAGTCTTTAGACTACAAGTCACATGTTAACATCACCTTGTTCTATGCACTTTAAGCAATTTATCTACTTCCCCTCCATGGCCAGTGCAGAACCACTAATTACCGTTGCAGGAACCACTTATCCAATTAAAGGGCGCAAGAGTGTTTCTGCAGATCAGAGATGACCTTTGACCCACTTTCAGGCTGTGGAGTGACTCAGCTCACCTGGAAGCATGCAGGTGGGCTGTCACTGATTTATGGAGATGTTCTCGGTTTGCACGCGACATCAGCCCATCATACGAGCTAAAGCTTTATTTATGACATAGCTTACACCAAAACTTTAACCCTCCACCACCGTGCTGACAGGTGCTATGTGGTGTTTGTGCCTTGTTTGTAACATGGTGTGGTGCATTATGGCCAAACACCACAGGACTTTGTTTCAGCAGTCTTTGCAAGGATAAGCCATGATGTCATATCCTTTTAGACAGAATAGACTTTCTCCTGGCAACATTTCCAAACAAGCCATACTTGTTTGGTGTTTTTTGTACTGTCATGAATTTTACACGTTTTCATGCTAGCTGAGACCTGTAAGTCTGAGCTGTAGCACTTGTTTTTTCCCACATTTGAATAGCTTCAACACATCATGCAGTAGTGATACTTTTAAGTGATACTTTTAACCCCCAGTGTTTAGCCTCAGTGTGCAGACAAGGAATCACAACAAAACACCAGATGCAGATGTATCACGCCATGACTTCATGCAGGCTGAAACTGGACAGCACACAGGCTTGATTGAATTATCAGCAGTATTGATCTGATCTTGAGTGTCTGACGCAGTGACAGGTCTCCTGCATGTATCCAGGTGAGCCGAGTCACTTCACAGCCTGAAAGTGGGTCAAAGGTAATCTCTGAGCTGCAGAAACCCTCACACTGAACTCACGGTTGTGTTTCACTAACACCCCCGAGGCCTGCACAAAGTGTCCCATACACCTCACACCCTTGCTGTGTGTCTAATACATGCGGCACGGTGGCAAATAAACCCACGCAGCTGTTTATTGTTTACTTTGATCGTGTCCAGTGGGTGTCCGGCGAAGACCAGGCAAACCCCTCCAAAGCCTCCAGCGAAGAAATTCTTCAGCGGGCTGATCGGCTGCGGCTGCTTGGACATGTTTACAGTCTGCAGGAAGGAAAGCGGAATGAATGAAGCGCAGAGGAAACACAGAGGTGTCGGAGCCAGCCGCTAACAACTCACCTGCTCGGGCTTTCCTAAGGGAGAGAGACGGATATCTGCGAGAGCTGAAGCCGCTCCGGTCTGCTGGACCTTTGACCCACTTTACCCGGACCGATCTGACTGCAACACTGCTGCACTCCTGTGCGTTTCTGTTTGTTGTCCGGCGGAAATGTTGAGCATTCTTCTTCTACTGGTTTTTATCAGACTGACTACTCGATGCACACAAGTACTCCTGCCCTCTGCCGTTTATTATTCAAGCTCCTGACATCTTTGTAACCCTTTAAAGAAATAATTGTCAGAAAATGGCTTAAAAAGTGTTTAAGGAATCTTCTGACAAAATTTGAGTGTAATATTTGCTATTTATTCCTTAAAAATGTATTATAAATGTACACTTTGTTTCATTTTTTCACATTGATGATGTAGAAGTCTCAAAAACTGATGGATCAAAGATGATACACTTGTGTTGTATTTCAGTGAAATGAGAAGTGTTGGAGTCTCAAACATGGTAAATGTGTTTTCTAAGTGTACTCACCTGCCACTTCATTAGGTACAAGTGTTCAGATGCTCCGTAATTCAACTATCTAATCAGACAATCACATGGCTGCAACTCAGTCCATTTATGCCTGTGGGCATGATCAAAATGACCTGCTGAAGTTCAAACAGAGCGTGAGAATGGGGAAGAAACAGAGTGTGGCCACCTCTCGCTCTCTTTTCTTCCACAGCGTGTCTTTTGATCTGTCTTACTTAGTTACCTCACCACCAACCGGCCTACAGTTCACACAGGCTGATTAAAACTGGACAATAGAAGATTGGAAAAATGTCTAATGAGTCTAATAAGTTTTGATTTCTGCTGCAACATTCAGACGGTTGGGTCAGAATATAATGAAAGCATAAACGCTGTAACGGTGTAGGGAAAATGTTCTTTGCACATTTTGGATCCCTTTGTGCCAACTGAGCATCGTTTAAACACCACAGCCTGGCTTGGTATTGTTACTGACCATATCCATCCTTCTGTCACCACAGTGTTCCCATCATCCAGTGGCTGCTTCTACCAGGATCATCATGCCGCAAAGCTCAAATCATCTCAAACTGGTTTCTTGAACATGAATATTTCGCTGTTTTCAAAGGGCCACCAGATGCACCCAACAGAGGATGTGATGGAACGGGAGAGTCTCACCACTGATGTGTAGCTGACAAATCTGCAGCAACTCTGCGATGCCGTCATGTCAGTATGAACCAACATCTCAGAGCAATGTTTCCAACACCTTAGTTGTGCAATAATGTTTAAAATAAATTGAATACAATAAATATAAAATAAATAAAAGAATTAAATGATTCTGAACTCTGAATAAAACAAACAAACAGCCAAATCTGACTTCAACATTTGCTGTGTCGTCAGTGCAGTGAAGACTGTGAATGAGGATATTCTGCCCCGCAATCACACTCTCAAAAATACAGTTCACTGTTAAAATAGAGCTTTATTAGTTTCATTATAACACAGCCGCAGCACATTTGCAGACAAAGTGAATCATGGAGACGTTCACCACTCGCACGCGCACAAAGGAACGCACATACACCGTAAAGAGACACACACAGTCAACCAGAGAATGAAACACTCACACTAAAAGTCTGATATCACTTCTGGATCGTGTCAGGAGAAGCAATGCCAGGGATTAGAAATCAGATAATAACGAACAACATCATCACTACAGTGTTGAGAGGAGGGGAAAAAACAATCAGGGGGAAGGTACGAAAGTATTTAAACCACAATGAGATCAAATAAATGCCCTGCATTACAGTTTTTCTCCTTGACTTTAAGTATGAACATGAGAAACTGGAAATCAACAACACTGATAATGTAATAACACTCCTGCCACAGCTCACAAGCCAGTTGTCAGAATTTTGCTTTACTGCAGCACAGAAGCCGTAAACGGTCGATGAGGCGTGATGCTTGAGGAGCTTCGCTTTTGCAGGTACAGAGCAAAAAGCTGTGAGGAAAGTACCAGAGCCAGAAGAGAGACTCGATAATAAGCAGTGGCAGCTTAATCAGCAAAAAGCTTAGTATCGACAACGTGCGAGTCAGACTGTGCTTTTCTCGCCAGAGAAGAAAACTTGCTCAAGTTGTTCTACTTGTCTTAAATTAGGATGGAGGATATGAATAAAAGAGGAAGTCAGTTTTAAGAGTGCGGTGATCTGTGGAGAAAATATCGCTGTCAGTAACACACAGTAGTTTGGTCCCACTAAAAGGGAAGCACGTAAAGATTCAAAGCTTTCTCTCCACGCTGAAGCTGTGGCCTCAAATCATCTACGGTAAGCACTGATTTGCCTTCCTGCTATAAATCTGTAAACTGCAGTCAGTTTGGTTAGAATAGAGTTTACCTGTGGTTATTAGTCAGTTAATTTCAACAATACTTTTAGGTGCATGCAGTTAGTCCACGTAAGCTTCACAAGGACATTATTGCTAAGGATTTGCTTTGAGAAGAGCTTCAAGGATTGGCCACTTACTAATTCACCAAATATGGCACAAACCTTTTGTGCATTTGTCAGATTTCTTCCTTCTTAAACACTCACATACTCTCACACACTCATTATTCAAATAACACTCAGCATCCCACGCACGCTGCAGCACTGGAGTAAACACCGGCTTCTCTCAGCACGGGCCGGCGCGGGGTACGAGCCGTCTTCAAACGTCCGCTCTTCCTCTTTTAATCTTTACCGTACCTCGCCGCAGTAGCTGGGAGCAGACTACAGTTTGTGATACTGGCACCGGTTAGTCCTGGTTCTCGCAGATCTGCGGGAACTCCTTGTAGATCTGCTGCACGATCAGCTTATCCATCTGTTTCGCTGTAGCGCTCCCTTCATCCTCGCCGGGATCTTCTTCCTCCCTGAGAATCCTCTGCAGTGTCCCCTGCAGATCCGACAGGCGGTGCTGGTGCTCGAGGTAGTCCGTCGAGCGCATTATCGAGTGCATGAGGGAGAGATACTCCATCCGCAGCTTCACAGGGAGGGACAAGGAGAGAAAATAATCATGTGCCTGACAAATATGGTTGCAGTGCATCCATGAAATATGATTTCCCCCTTTTGTTTGACAGTTTGACTTAAAAGTTTTGCCTTTGAATCCCGTAACCCAAACAAGCAAACAACAGAATCACCCCTCTCTCTCTTTCCAGAGCCACAGTGGCCCACTAAAGCCCACTTCCTTATCAGCAACTTAATTACATCAGCAGCTTTCAGTGTCCCACCTTGTCACCAGGTGAAAGGTCAGATATCTGTCGAACGGCGATGTCGATCATCACCATCATGTCGGTGCGGTAGAAGATGTCGGCAGTCTCTCGGCTGGCGAAAACATCCTGCAGGAACTTGAGCACCGAGTGCGGTGCAGGTGGAGTGTGTTTGAACATGCACACGGGGTCGTCTGGGGGCGGGAAAGGACATGAAAAATGTAAAAAAAGAAGACGTATGAAGAATATTTATGAAGGATAAACGTGAGGACGCTCCCAAAAATAGTTTCTTTTACCGCCTCTGTTCAGGAGCAGCAGCACTTTCTCTGAGAGGATCTTGACGTTTTTCTGCTTCAGTTCGTTCATGATCACGTTGTTGCTGGGAACTGGTTGACACAAACATGCAGCACAACTATTAAACTCCTTTCTACGTAAATCAATTTCAAGGCAAAAATGATCCAGAGAACACTGAAATTATGGCCTTGCTCCATTTGTTATAATTACAAATAAAACAAACTCCTTCAGGTTCCTGTTATGATTTGTACAAAAATGCTGATAAAAGCGTCTGTGGAGGCTGTTCTCACCAGTGTGGTGCAGGTTGAAGGAAAGCACGAGGTTCAGGAAGATGTCAGGCAGCTGCTCTGTGGGATCAGAGGGATGCCCGTCCTCCACCACACCCAGCAGAAACTGAACAAACTCGGCATTCAAGTGTTCTGCAAGCAGGGAGAGTCCAGTGTTTTTATTACTGCACACAATAGCCTTTAGGCTGAGCTTTTAAATCACACGTGTCAAACTTCTTGATGTGTTTAGCTTGAATAAGCCTCTCATAATGTGCTGGAAATGATGACAAAAGCACAGCCAGGAAGCTGAACTCAAAGCACTGCTTTGTGTCACACAGCAGATTCATCCAATGATGAGAGAGCGGACATACCGTAGTGATGATATGGAACCTGCTCTCCCATTGAGAATATCATAGTTAGCAGCAAAGCTGTGTAGCACATCTTCTGGTGTTCTGAAGGAAAAACATTAAAAAAAAAAAGAGTGAATCAGACAAACGTGGCTAACTTTAACTGAGCTATAAAATAAGAGGAACTGCAATGAGTGACATTTTCACCTTGTGTGTCAGTCTGAAGATCTCTGGCCAGCTCCATGGGGAGGATGGAGTTGAGAAGGGCGGAGATGAGAGCAGCATCCAGGCTGCACATCGCCCCAAAAACTTTGAGCAGCAACAGCCGCAAAGACACACGGTGCTCCTGCACGAAGGCGACAACGACACCGGATCATCACACAACACACACAACAACAGTAAAGCTCTGACTGAGGTCAGCCAGGCTGAACAAGGGCGGCTCTGACAGATGCTTCACACAGAGATATCCAACTACACAAACACGAACATCGTGCTGATTTTGGGCTTTTAATGGTTTCTTTGAACTGTTTGTCCAGAGTCAGATGATTGTACAGCACAGACCGGACACTTTTGGAAGCCATCATAAAGCTTCTGGAACAACTCTGGGCTCTTCTTCTTGGAAGAATCGATAAAGTTCATTTAAACTGGTTGGTTCCTGGCATGGGCTCAACTTTTAGGTGCAGCAAATGATTAATAGGGTTATGGTCAGGCCTTTGGGAAGCTTTTCCACATGACTAATGCTAGCCTGTTTTAGTCAAAACCAGCAATCAGTGTCCTGTCTGAAAACCCGGTTGTGTCCAAGTTTCAGTCATCTAGCTGTTGATTTGAGGTGAAGTTGAAGAATTTGGAGGTAGTTGTCCTCCTTCATTATTCCATCCACTTTATGCAATGTACCAATACCACTGGAAACAAAACAGTCCAGAGCGTGATGCTACCACCACCATGTTTGACAGCTGATCATCAAACATTTCTCTAGAAGGTTTTCCCGTTGTTCCGAGTTAATCCAGCAAATGCTGTCAAACGAATCAATTTTTACGCAGGCAAAGAGAAACTACCAGTCGTATCAGTCATGATACAATCACGTTATTAGGCCTTGGTCTTTTCAAGTTAAAAAGCACTGTAGGACCTTCAGCACTACTTATTAAAAGATTACAGAGGTGTATCTATACTTTTGACCTTCAGAGAAAATACAAAATAAATCCAAACTTGTTGAACCCAGTTCTTGTTTTTTAAAGCCATTAAAGATGTATGATGTACAATTATTCCATCCTGGTAAAAGGAGAGTTTAAATAAATAACTAAAAGCCCAAAATGATGACATTCAATGTAACTTCTTACCAAAAATATGAAAAATATCAAACACACAATATTTGCCGCAGTTCTTTCTGAGGCATCACGACATTTTACGGCCGATGCTTTATTTTTATTTGAGTCAAACATCAAATCCTTTGTTGTGTTCACATCACATCTCACCATCTGATAATAGGAAACCAGGGACAGCACGTTCTCAAAGTGGTTGGCCTTGCACATCCTCTTACACACTTCTGGATCTGCATCGGTCTGAGGACACAAAGCAAAGGCAGTCACATTACATAACAATGAAACTTCATAATCCCCAAACAATCAGACTCCCACACATCGCAGGAGCGCCATTAACAGCTCATCTGGGCATCCCACTGTGGCTCAGCGGAAACTGCCAACAAAGCTCATTCAGCAGCCTGAAGCGGTTCCAGATTCAGTCTTTAAGTGCGTCGCTGGATTTGGGAGCCGTCTGAGCCGCTCTGATCCTATCAGACGCGTCTGGTATTTACTACACAACATCTGGACGCGTCCTGGGTTTGCATCACAGGCTTATCAGAGGAAATGTTCACATCACAATCATAACAACAGATCAGTCCTGTCTACTAGGTATGTAAAAACACATTGAAAAGCTTCCCTCTCCTGACCTAAATCCACTTCCTTTCAGTTTCCTTGGAAGTTTCCTCTTCTTCTTCTTCTTGCTTGTTACAGCTTTATAAATGAATCCCGTTGGCATATTTAACAGAAACGCCTACCAGTATCTTCAGCAGCTCCTCGAGGTAGCAGGCGATGAGAGCGTGATCTTCATGAAGCGCCCAGCTACGCTGCTGGGAGTCGTCCCGGTGACGGGCGAGGTCGCTGAAGATTACCTCCAGCCGCTGTTCATCGTGACACACCTGGCCCTGCGGCAGCGCCGCACTCAGGTCCTACAGGGACGGATAAGAAACATCAGCACACGCCTGCATTTGTTTAACCCGTTACAGCGAACACACAGACTCACACTAAAGGACAGACAAAACAACACTTTTGTTTTCTGTTTAGTGGACGGCTGGAGTTGTATTTCAGGTCACCTGGCTTTCGCTCTCATGTTTCTCTGTTCTTGTCTTCATGAAGAGAGAAAAACATTTATTTTCTAATCATTTCACTGCGTTTGAAACCTTCCAAAGAGAAGCCTCCTTCTTCTTTTTGATCAGAGACACACGAGCAAAGAATTTACTGGAACTTTTTGACTAAAAACACCCAAATAAAAAACTATTCCCTACTGCTGCTGTAACATAACGAAAACCATCACTATTACATATCTCCAAACAATTATTAGTTGTGTCATCCTTAAATATAAAAACATTTATCAGAGCAGCTTTAAAGGAGAAGACCAGAGTTTTTTCTTGGTGTTTGTGTTAATCATCTTGGATGTGCGCTAACGGAAACACACAGGGCCGAGCTAGAGGTGGCAGAGTTGAAAGATTTTCATTGGAGGTTAAGCGGGATTAGAAACGAGTCCATTGGAGGGACAGCTCAGGTCGAGCGGTTTGGAGACAAAAATAGAGGCAAGGCTGAGATGGATACAAAAGACACTGAAGAAAAGAAGAAGACCTCAGAGAAGATTCATGGATGCAGCGCAGGAGGATGTGCAGAGCAGTGGTGTGCCAGAGGAGGATGATAGGAAGGCGGTGGTGACGGTGGTGGTGACCCATAAAGGAAGAATCCAATGAAGTCGATGAAGATCTTGGATGTGTGCGGGCAGCACAGCTGGGCACATTGACGGTTGTTTTCCAGACCTTATAAAGAGGCTGTCCTCTGCAGTTCATTAAGAAAGCATTAAAGCCAGCATGAACTGATGAGCCACAAAATTAAACTGGTATATATCTGGATTTTACCAGCACTGACCCCCTTCCCCCCCGTGGTAATGGGACTGGCGTGAGTCCTGGTCCAGGAAGCAGGTTTAGTGAAACTTGTTTTTTTGATACAGCACGAGACTTAACTCTGAGCTAACTCTGAATCTAACCAGCTTTCTGGCAGGTCTGTGTCTGCCCCCTCCCCTCCTTTGCTGAACCTGAAACATCTGTCTGACATTCAGTTTCATTTCCTCACTCACACGGTCCACATCAAAGCTCATATCACAGCTCACAGACGGCATCTTGTTACAATTTATATAAATATTTGAGTCAAGACTGTGCACTGATGCGCTGAGACTCTAAAATGGGAAGAAATGTGGTTTAAAGTGGGGCTTTGAATCCCGGCTGCAGGCGGTCTGAACCTTTGTGGCAGCATTTCATCATAAAACAGATGACAGGCTGGAAGAAAAGATGAGAACAATAAAATAAAACTGTTGAGAACAATAAAAAGAATCTAAGAAATATTTACTTTAAACCCTGAGATCCTTTCCACTACAAATCACCAAAATCAGTCTTCCTGATTTCAAAGGTACATGAGCTGCGTCTCATCTGCCACGTTCTTCATCCCTCTCAGCTGAATAATGATATCTGAGGCTTTAATACTTCTATCATGAACATTTAAGTTGGGCGTTGACACTGAATCATTTCTCTGCTCCTGCTTTTTCTTCATCGCGGTCCGCATCGGCACAAATTAACATTTCACTGGATTCTATTGGACGCTCTTCATCTACCTGTTGCCATGGTGAATCCTGCATGTGCTTAACTCGGGGTGAACATACTCTGAGTTGACTGATAAGATTTTCTGGAAGTGACCACTCATGTTTCCCATCTCAGATTTAAATGTTTGGTTCAGAGTTTGTTAAACCTGCTTTCTGGAATTCCCAATCAGGATCACAATCAAAGCCATGGAGTAGAACAAACCAGACCCACGAAGGCTCCACCCCCTTGAGCCCAGCTGATCTGCTGCCAAACACCACAGGACAGCACCCTACTCATGTCCTGAGAGTTTGAAGTTGCCATAGCAACACAAGGCAGGCTGTTTAACACTGTGGCTGACTCTAATTTTGTTTTTGTTTGAACTTCTTCTTTCTTTTTCCAGCTCCCTCTTTCTTAGCTCTAAGTTGAGTGTTTTACATATTAAAACAACCTGAAGAGACCGCAGACTATTCGAGCTCTTCGACAGGATGTGTGCACACATGTCAGCGTGTAAACACGGGATGGAGCCACAAGTTGGCATCTACTGGGATTTGGGGTCACATTACCCACTCCACCACAATCTCCACCTGACAGCAGTGGAAACAGAAAAGCGTGACGCTTGTATCTAAAGATGAGTGAGTGACACTGTGTGAACTGCCCTCGCTGCTAAATGCAGCGGGAGCTGAAACTCTAAACGACTCCGGCGTTCTGCTCTCAAACTGGCCGGGCGCCAGCGTGCTGGAGCCACGCCATGTGATGAAAACAAATCTGACCTTGCTCTCCACCAACGAGACGAGGACTTGCTCCAAAGCGGGGGAGGCCTGCGGCAAAGTGGTCTGCAGATGGGCGACAACCACGCCGACGGCGACCCGCGACAGCTCGTAGCTCAAGCCCGTGTTCTTTCGCACCAGCTCGATCAGTTCAGCTCCAATGGTCATGGGAACCACCTCAGAGGTCGAGGAGCTGCCAGGAGGGTTTTCAGCGACAGGCGGGGGGGCGACGGGCCACTCAGGCTCCCGCTGGTCCTCCTCAGCAGCAGGAGCAGCAGGAGCAGCAGGAGCAGCAGGCTGAGGAGGCTGAGGAGGGGTGCTGAGCTGGGAGGGTGGGGTAGGCGGGGGGGGCTGCGGTGCGGGGCTTTTCTTTGCAGGAGCCGGCTGAGGAGACGAGTCAGAGGGCAGCAGGTCCGGAGGCGGCCCGGGGGGCTTGACACGGGACGGTACAGGAGGAGGAGGGGTGCTGGAAATACTTGGCAGACTGACTTCAGAGGAGATCGGAGAGAGGGAGGAGCCCGTGTCTATGGAGGTGGTGCTGATCGAGAGGGAGGGAGCAGGGGACGAGGGAAGAGAGGACACTCTGGAGGGGACCTCTGGCTCTGCTGAGAGAGACGAAGAGAGCTCCAGTTACAGAAAGCAGAGTGCAAACAGGAATGACTAAGAATAGAGCTGCAGGAGCGAAAACACTGAGGGCGTAATCTGTTTTTAGGTGACGAGTGCAAGGCTTAAAGTCACCTGGACGCCGGTGGTTCCTCTGCTTTTCAGGGGGAGGCGGAGTGATCGGAGCAGCACGCCGGGCCTGAGGTGGCACCTGATGGAAGGGACGGAGACAACAAACATGTCATCTCGCGGTCCAGGAGGAGCACAGCTGGCTGATGGAGACTTAACTTCCACAGCTCAGCATTAACATTGAACTCAGAGAACTAATCTTTTTAAGATAAAATAATCTCATCAAACACTCAAAAATATCCACAGAAAAAATGTATTCGCGTTCCTATTTTTCTATAAAATTAGATTTAAAAAATGTGTTTTTTGATGTGGTGATATTTTCTTTTGTGCACAGATTATTCTTATTCTCAAATTAACTTCATTTCATCTTTTCTCCACAGAGGAGAAAGATCCAGATTCATGTCGCTGCTCATCGTCTATTATTACAAAATAATTATGGGTCACAGTAATTACCAACTAGTAGCAAAAAAAAAGGGCTCACAAACAAAGCTCCCACATTTCAGGTCCCTTGTGAAACCTGAACAGCACATATTAAAGAAGATTAATGGCACAATCACAAAGACGACCAAGTGTACTTACAATTATACTAACAAAAATAATAAAAAATTGTTGGGTTAAAAAATGTTGTGTATAAAATCAAGACAGACACTGAAAGCAGGTCACGCTGTGGAGGAACCAATGAGCAGATCAACCTGTTGTCTGAGCTTCATGAAAACTCATTTACACTCCAGCTAATATCATCGCCTTTCACAAATAGATCAGTACTGGGACACGCATTATAATGCAAAAGGTCTTGAGGAACGCCTCATTCGTTATGTGCTTGAAATGCACTTGAAAGTCAATATTTGGTATCATGGTTCAAATACAGCAAGTTTCTCAAACTGCTTTATACAACATGCCTCACAGACCCATTCACACCCATTCATATAAGCACTTTTTTCTACAATTAAGTGCTTTCTGTCTGACATTCACACACATTCATACTCCCATGAAGGCATTACAGAGCAACTCAGGGTCAGTATCTTGCCCAAGGATATCTGGCATGCAGACTGAACCACCGACCTTCCTATTAGCACAAGACCTGCTCTACGTCCTGAGCCACAGCCGCCTCTTCAGCACAGCCTGAACTCTCTTAGTCAAACTTTCTTCTAGTTTCTTTAAGCAGTCTTCAGGAATAGTTCTCCAGGCTTCTTGAAGGACATTCAGAGCTCTTTTTGGCTGCCTTTTATTTCATTCTGTCAAAGTGATCGCACACAGCTTCAGTAATGTTGAGTCTGAATTTGGATTCATCGCTCCCTCCGCTGTTGCCACTGATTTTTAATAGATCAACTGCAGGGCCAGATGAATTGTTCAGGTACTGTGTCAGGTCTTTGCTGCATTTCTGTTGGCCATGACTTTCAGATACTGTTCATCAGCTTTTTTTAATACCTGACACTTCCTCTTTTATTCTTCACCTGTCCAGTTTCCTCATATTTATTAAGTACACACTAACTGGTTCTTTCCTGTGTTGTCTATTATATGTAGACACAACGTTGGTTCATCCTTTGAGTTAGGTGCCTTTTGTATGGTTGAATGATTCACAGTCAGTTTACAGGTAAAAGGATTGAACTGAAAATAAGTTTAAAAAAAAACAGCAAATGTTCAAAGAGAAACTCTAAAAGACCTTCAGAAAGCCTGGAGAACTATTGCTTAAGACCACTTAAAAAACTTTGTCTGACATCTTGAAAGGAAAATATAAAGAAATGAGGAGTGGCTCAAGACTTTTGCACAGTGCTGTATGATACACAAACACCAGTATGAAACTTTTCTTCATTTTTTTTCAGAACATTGTTTAGAAATGCGACCCGACAGGTACAGAGCGGCTCTGACTCCACTCTTTAAACTCCTTTTTCGCAGCACATGGACCAGAGCAGCATCACAGCTGAGTAGACAATAATAAAAAATAATATTTATATGTATATATCAGATTGATTGCCATGCCCTGCACCTCTTGCGTGCACCGAGGCTTTTTCATGTTAATAATTCACATTTATATTAACAGATTAATTGGAGCATGAGGTAAGAAAAACTGCACCTGCTTGTTACCTGATAAAAACCCTGTTGTCCTTGCATACTGTCCATGCTTCCTGATAACGGCACGCTTCCCTGTCGTTGATAGTCTCTGCTAAGGCCATTGGGTGGAGGAGGGGTTTGACTGAGCGATATCTCACTGCTTGAAGATGGCAGGCCCTGTTTGTGACTGGCGGAGGAGGAACTTCGCCGAGCGAGGGTCTCCTTTCTGTGATGGATGAGCTTTCTGCGACAGAGGAGGGCAGCGATTCAAACATAGCGCACAGAGAAACACTGAGCTGTACCATCTCCATAAAGAGCTTCACTCACTGCAGAACATCCCGCTGCTCCAGATTGTATTTGCCTCCATTCTTTAAGGCCACATTGTGGATTCCTTCGATCGCTCTGTCGATGGACTGCAGTACCTCATCCTGCTCCGGAGCCTGAGAGAGACACGCGGGGGATAAACTCAATGAAATATTAAGTGGCATACAAAATGATCAAAACCGGGCAAGCCATATGGCTCTGAGGCTGAGACAAACTGGGACAGTTATCTAACATGAACAGCCTTTTAACCAGAGTCACACATGCTCACTGAGGCTGCACATTCAGGCCAATGTCATTAATTACAGGAGTCAGCGCTCCTCTCCTGTGAGACACTTTTTTTTCCTTTTAAATAACATGCTCTGACTAGTTCACTATGAGTCTGGAGACTGTTGAGCTCATCTGGGTGTGACTGAGAGGGAACCAAAGTTATGTGGAAGGAACAGCTACTTTTGAAAACAATGAGAGAGCAGAAAATCCTCAGAATGAAAATGATACACAGTCACAGGAGGAGATTAGTTAATCTGAGCAGAAACAATGGCTCTGTGTGGTGGTGGTGGCCTTGAATCTGCTCTATCTCTCATCCTTACTCAGTATTTCCCCTTGTCATCCTCTTATATTGCATCCTTTCCTGACTCTTTTCCTGTCCCATCCTCCTGCAAGCTCCTCTCTGTCGCAGTCTGCAACTGCAGTGCAGGGAGAAAAAAAGCCATCCCATGTCCCTACATACTGCAACCTTTGCAATAATTTATGGCTTATTATTTCGCAAGCATGCATTCCCCCACCCTGACACCCTCAACATGGCTTGCACTGCAGCACATATAGCGGTACACTGAATCCGTCTGATCGCATCAATTCAGCCGCTTTACTACGCATTCCCTGGATTTCACGTCACCCCAGGGTGCAGCTCGGTCACTGATGCCATTCACTGAAACCAAAGAGGGAAAGTGAGCATTGCAAACATTGTTTTTACCTGGATTTTTTCGATATACGAGGCGGGGATGTAGCCGGTTTCCCCCGAGCTGCAGCGGGACCCCAGCCACCAGTGTTTGTTGCTTCTCTCCAGGATTAGGAAGCTTTCTCCGGCCGCGAAGTGCAGCGAGTTGGGCTCCGAGGATCGGAAGGCGTACAAAGACCGGTACATACTTTAATGACACTTTAAGACAGCGAAACGACCCGATAACGACAGAGAAGGGTTATCTGGAGATAAGCAGTGCCCGAGTGCCGAAATCTGCTCTGCTGGGGTGATTTAAAGCGACTACGAAGGCATGTCTATTTACAATGCAGCTCGGATCATCTGACCCGACTGTTACCGTAAACACCATAGGAGGGCGCTGTCACATCCCACCGAACACGCCCCCCAGACATTTTAATCAAAGACAGAGCTGACTTGGTATTTTATTTTATGTCAACGTTATTGAAATTTCAGCTAAATACGGATAACACCCGACATATAGGCGACAAAAACGGAAATAAAAATGACATTAATATTTTAATATCTATACTTTTACGTAAGAGTTACCTCCACGCGTATGTAACCAACTGTTAGCCGTTATTCCGTTAATTTCACCCCCCTTTTTGTCCTTCAGTACGTATTATTATTATTATTATTATTGTGCATCTGATTAACTTAAATGCGTGATGTAAACAAGATAACGCGATGTTTTTTAAAGAATACACAAAAAAGGAATAAATGAAAGATGTTCGACTTTGCATTACACAGCACCGGAAACGAGTGCCTGGTGTTACACTGTGTTATGCCCCCCAGCCTGCCACCGGTTGGGTCATTTCTCTGTTAACATGGCCACTGCTGCGGTTTTTGCCAGATTTCTCCTTCAGAAATCAACCCAGGGCTTTCTGTTCTCCTCCAGAGCGGTGCCCGCTTTCTCGAGGTAGGGCGGTGTTTCGTTTTAAGGCTCACGTTTCAATTAAGTTCCTATATTTTAACGTTCCTTCTCCCTTGATGAAATACCTGCATTTGTTACAGAAGTCTCCATAAAAATAAGTTATTGTCAGTATGCAGTATCAGTCTTGTCATTTTGCAAATCGCTGTTCCATGAAAAAGCGTAATTTAAGCACAATGACCTCATTAACTTACAGTGTCAAAGTATTTATGAGCATACAACCTGCTATTGTTTTGACTATTATTAGTTGTTCAACACCAAGTAGTCACCAAGTTTCTTTAAGAAGTTTTTTTTTATCCCGCAAACCATCTAAATCTAATTTGACTGTGATATATTAGGTAAAAGATCATATCCTCATATTAAAGAAGCTTAGCGGCTTAATGTTTGTCGTGCCTAAAATGATTTTAAAAAGGTAATAGAAATTATGCAAGCTTGTGTCATGAATGAACTGACTGCTTTATAGGACCCTTTGATTTGGTATCACAGGGCAGCATATTTTATAGTTACACAGCATGAAGCCTGAACCTGAGCACTATTATGGCGAGGAAATGTGACTTGGTGTCAGATTGTCAGGCTAGTCTGAATATTTCAGAAACTGCTGGTCTACTGGGATTTTTCCACACAGCCGTTTCTAAGGTTTACAAAGAACGGTCCAGAAAAAAAATCCTCTGACTAGCAGTTCTCTGGATGAAAATCCCTTCTTTTTGTCAGAGGTTGCAGGAGAATTGTAGGAGAATGGCCAACTTTGTGGTTGACAGAAAGGCAGCAGTAAATCAAATAACCACTTACTGCAGCCGAGGCATGCAGAAAGGCATCTGTAAGTACACAGCATGTCAAACCTGGCATACTTTTGGCCACCTAGTACCAGCTGAGCATCATTTAAACATCACAGTTACCAGATCTCAGTCCATTAGAGCACTTTTGGGATGTGATGGTGGTGGTGTTGCACTGTCTTTGTTTTGTTTTTTTGCAATTTTTGCACACTTGCACTTTATGTAATCATGTATTGATTGTCTGTTATATGTACCACCATGGTCTTGGAGGAACGTTGTCTCGCTTCACTGTGTACTGTACCACTACACATGATTGAAATGACAATAAAGCCACTTGACTTGAGTGTAACTATGCAGCTGATGGGGAAATTTAGATCAACCTAAACTGCAGTTCATCCAGGTTTAAATTTGAGATTATTCTTATTTATTTATTGCATTTGTTCATCATATGGAGGGCCAACACTGATGTTTTGTGCAAGAAGGGTATGATCAATTTGTGCAACAGTATGCTGGAGCTCTTCTCTTAGCCTGTTGTCTGCTGGGAGCATTAGTGCCAGATATGCCAGCAGGACCAACAAACAAATTCACAAGGCTGGAACCATCATTGGTCAGAATCTGGAGCTGTCTGAGTCAGTGAGCGACAGGAGGTCACTGAAGAAACTGCACGTGGACAACCCATCACACCCGCTACACTCCACACAACAGAGGCAGCAGACCTCTCATCTACTACTATCCCATACCTACCTGTCATACATGCTGTTTCCCGGGCTTATATTGCCAGTCGCACTGCTAAAAGCCGCTGGTGAGACTCCATCTGACCAGAGAAGCTCAGAATCAAAGAAGTGCTGATCTAGCTCAGTTTTCTGGAATAGCCTGGAAAGAAAGTGTGACAGCAGGCTAACATTTGCTGCAGCTCCTTAGACGAGCAGATATTTTGGCTCCTGGCTTGCAGAACGAGGCCTAAAGCTTTTGGCTCACATCCTTATCAGTGGGTTGGCGTGTAAAGTGGGCCGTTGGGCAGCAGCTCCGTGGTGCAGCCTGTTTTTTGAAATTCAAAGTGGTGGCGAATGTGCAGAGATTTATATCTGTTTCACACCCACAGTTTTTCAGTACTATAGAAAACAATTGCTACTGTTTATGGTTCTGGTTCTAACTTACTGTGGGGGTTTTGTTGTCTTTCTTTAGCCCATTTTTGTCCCGAGCTCATAGACTGGAACCCTCCGATGATGAGTTGTACCAGCGCACCACAGTCTCTGTCATGCAGAAGGATGTAGACAATGGGGTCCTCATCCACAGCTACAGTTCTGCAGGATTCAATATAGATGGAAACAGGGTGTATGGGCCTTGTGCCGTGCTGCCTCCTGCTATCCTGCAGTGGAAGGTGAAAGTGCTTTCCAGTCTGTCCTTGCAGTTTGTGAAAGTTTATGAAATTCTTTTTTTTTTTTTGTAGTTTATTTTAACAACTATATATGTGTGTTTTTTTTCTCTCTCTCTGCAGATTGGAAGTTCAAAAGATATCACAGAAGAAAGTGTTTCACTCTTCCACATGCTTGAACCAAAAATAGGTACCAATATATGCACTAAAGCAGACCTATATACAGATGACTGATGATTTTGTCAATTCTGCAAATTGAGCATTACAATAATCTAACTTGCTTGATATGAAAGTATGGACCGATTTCACAGAGTCAGTTAAAGATGAGAATTTTTTAAGTGGTAGAAAGCAGTTCTGGTAACCTTGACATGATTATCAAAGCTGAGTTCACTGCAAAATTATGCCATGGTTTCTGGCTTGTTCGAGGTCTTTCAGAGACAGAGTTGATTCATGTGAACAAATCTTCTATCTCTGACTTTCTGAACCAACAACAAATATCTCTGTCTGGTCTGTTTAGTTCTAAAATTTTCTAAACATCCAGTAATTTTTCAGAGTAAAATTATCATCAACGTGAAATGATAGGTAGAACCATGTATCATCTGCATAAGAATATATATTCTGTCTTTTTTAAAGATGGAACCATACAGGAACATTTAAAGGTTAGAGAGGTAAAGAACCAAGGGCAGACCCCTGAGGAACCCCTGATTAAATTTTTACTTTTGGAGTTTTTTTGGAGGTATGATTCAGTACAATTCAATTTTATTTATATAGTCAACAACGACAACAGTTGACTCAGGTCACTTTGTATTGTAAGATTCATTATTGTGATGAAAACCAATCGAGGACCGGACCTGTTAAACCATCTGCATCATGAAGGCTTTAAATTAAAATGTCATGACCAACAGTGTCGAAGCAGAACTAGCAGATATTTTGTTTGTTTGATTTTTTTTTTCTAAGCTAGTTTTTAACCAAGACTAAATACTGAGAAAAGTGAGTTGGTCCACAGTTATTTAAAAAACCAAAGCATTTGCTGGGTTATCTGTCATGGTTCCCGTCTTGAAAGTCTGCTCCGGCTCATTAGTCAGCACCACCAACACTCTGTATGTGGACTTGTGAAAGTGTGAGAAAGTGAGCAGTGGCAGTGAGAAAGTGCAGCTCCGTTTGTATAGGGGCTACACCACAAAGTTGGCACAGTCGCTTCTCTTTTGGCAAACGTCTGTTCATTTGTCTGCCTGTTTTAACAGTCGGGCAGCGAGCGCACTCAGTCTGTTTCAGCTCAGTCTTTGTACATGAGAATCATTTGTGTTCCAGTGAGTGAGGTACATTAATGTCCTTGCCAGAGTGTCCACTCTCTTCTATGTGTCCACTAAAATGTTATTTGTCATTTTGTCATCAACACTAAACAAAATTATGTCCCCATTAAATTTTGGTGTAATTTCTTTACCTTATTTTATTGGTTTTATTGGCCCTCATTGAATGGAAATATATCTGCCTCATTGTCTGTTCTTCCTGGTTTGTGAAGAGATTCTCGTGCTGGGCACAGGCACACGACTGGAACGAATCAACCCCTCGGTGCTCGCACTTCTGAAGAGTAAAGGCATCTCTGTGGAGGTGCAGGACACGGTAAAATACAAGTGATCCTGTTCTCTTTCTGACAGCATAGCATGAGCTAACAGACACTGAAATACTTCTTATTGTCTCTTTTTATGTCTTTTTTCATTCATTTATTCTGATTTGCAGCCAAACGCATGTGCAACCTTCAACTTCCTAATGAGTGAGCGAAGAATTGTAGCTGCAGGCCTCATCCCTCCGTCACCCAGCACAGCACTTGAAGTCCTTGGGAACAACAACAACATGTAGAAGGTGATCACTGCAGGTGGTCAGCAGTTCACTGATGATCTGCCTGTGCACAAAACTCCAGTAGTAACAAGCTCCAACACTTTATTACAACACTTATTTCCTTATAGACAAAGTTAAGTGACTCTTTTACGCCTTTCCTGACATTTATAGTGTCGTACCAGAGGATGTTCATTTAAAACTTCTTTTTAAACTTTGTCTCTGAATGATGTCAGTGGGAGCTGTTACCTTTAATGTGGTCATCTAAGGCGCACACCTCTGGCTGTTCAAACCTGTTTGGAAAGATCAGCCAGTCAGGAGAAGCTAGCTCAAGGGTCAGGAGTTAAAATGCTAAAAGCTTAATTCATACAGCTGAGGGCTGCACAAAGGCCCAGTGTAACAAACTATCTGACAGTCTATAAATACAGAGCTGTAAACGAGCACAGTAGCAGCCACCTTCACCCAGTGGTCTCTGTGAGGTTTGTGTACCAGTGAATGCTGATCTTGGGTTTCCTGTCACACATTTCAGTCAGCATGTGGTTGCACACAAAAGTGTCTCACATCACTGTTGTAATTCTGCTTATAGCTGCTTATAGCTCTGTGTGCATGAGTTTAAAAGAAGACTCAACTCAAGGAAACCAGAATTGGACTGTAATAAAGTGTAAGCATGTTCTTATATATAAACACAGGTTTTGCTTGTATAAAAATATAAATGCTTTACATACTGCAGCATAAGTGTAATGTATTATGTTTTACAATAAATCAGTAGTAAGATCACCTCAGTAGGCAGTGTTTTCATTTTGAATGTGATCTGGGCAGCAGTTAAAGGGGATTGTTTGTTAAAGAAATAGTTTTAATGTGGCTACCAGAGGTGCTGGTGGCTGGTGTCCTTCATTTGGATAAGCCTCTTTACTCCGTGCGTCTGTCCGTCCTATGCATCCAGCACGCTGCCGCTGACAAGCTGTTTGTGCAGCACCTAATTTATTGGCTTTGTCCTTCTCACACATAAGCCCCACAGATAAGAGAGTCCAGTAATCCTTTACACATCAGTGTGATTCATCGCTAATCATCTGTCTCGGTGAAGATGCCCAGCGTCAGGCTGAACACTTTAAACCCTCATCGCTCACAAGCTGCATGTTGCAGCTCATAAACACTCTCACTGATCAGCACTTTAAAAAAAATCTATCTAATTAACTTTAACTTTTGTAGGGCCTACCCTGTTGCTTGTCACGTGTTCCATAATGTTGTGCTGTGGACATTTATGTGCTCTTTGTGCAGAGGAGTTTTTTTCTCCTGTTCTCATGCTGTCCTCCCAGGAGCCCAGCATGAGTAGAGGTCTCTTTTTTCCCTCTTGTACTTTCCTATTGTAGTGTATATTTCAGTGTTTTTCTGTAATGCTACTGATCTCTGACTTGTATCCCCATGTGATGTCTGTGTTGTGTGTGTGTGTAAATTATTCAGCCATACATAAGTGAATTTGAAGAGCAAACAAACATTGAATGTGAAGGTAGACACTACATTCAATACTTTCACAACATTTTATGTTTTTTAGTCAATATAACTTGATAAGTAATATAAAATAAAATAAAAAGTTTCACTCTGGTGTAAACAACCGATGTAAAAACTATCCAGCAGAAAAGTCATAGTGATGTATTACCTTCTCTCATAACAAAGTAGCAACATCATTATTTAGCAGATTTTCACACGAGAGAGAAATTACAGCAAACAAATTAAGAGGCAAAAGAGACATCAGGCAGTTACGTAGCACACTCTCAGTTCAGTCTACACCCTACATCACACCCTCTGCTTTACAGCTGTGGCATATAATCATCCATGAATGATGATTATACACCACATACATTTACGGCCTCCCAGCTGCTAACATCAAGCTGTCCTCAGTCGTCATCAGAGTTATGAGACTGGTGCCTGGATCCTGCAAAGCTGAGCTCTGTCCCTGTGAGCCGCTGGTACATGTCTTTGATGTCCTCACACTCAGTCTCAAAGTGGTTTGTTGCATCATATGAGCGGGACACAAATATCTAAAAGGACAGAAGAGATTAAAAAAAAAATTAAGGCCACCATCCTATTTACAGTCGTATTATTGTTTTAGTTTTGGGGAAACCCCATCAATACCTGACTCTTTTTTCCATCTTCATTTGGAACTAGCAGATTGCTGACAGACACAAATCTGAATTCAACAAGAAGGAATTGCACTGAATTAAATCACACCACAAAAACACAAACTGTAAGATTTAAGTCTTCAGAGTGTCACTAACTTGTGCACGATGGGTTCGAGGAGCTCGAGTCCTGGCTGCACTTCTTTCTCTGGGTTGGTGGTTTCTGCAGTTGTGCTGACTGTGGCGATGTACATCCCATCTGAGGCCACGTTGTGCGCAAAGGACACTACAGATATATAAATGTCTGCATGGAGGAGGAAGTAGTAGAGGAGCAAATCCAGGAATAGCAGGTCAGAGGGTTCAACTTTGTACATGTTAGATATTGTGGTAGTATAACTTAGTACCTGACTTCCTGTTAAGCTGAGTTTGAGGGATGATGATCTGACAGGAGCTGACATCATGAGTGTGTTTAACTGGATGATTTAGAAAACAGATCGCCCTAACGACACGCCCCACCTTCCTCACTCGATTGGGAACGTAGCTGGGATCACAGATTAACTGTTTGCAGTGGAACAGCTGTTAGAAGGAGAGAAAAAAAGACCACATCAGTGGGAGTACAAATACCTCCTGGACAGTGACTGCAGGGCTTAATTTTGTCTACTCCACCTTCCCCTCAGATTTCACAGCTTTCACTTTGCCACTATCCATCACAATTTCATCCACTGCCCTGTTCAGCAGGAACGTTCCTCCATACTCTGCATTCAGTCTGAAACACAAAGAGGACTGGATCTTATAAGTGCAAGCATGAATGTCTGAACGTTTCCTTTAAACAGCTTTTATTATGCTTTTCTTTATGTGTGCTAGAAAGTGCTATAATGGCACATGCTCACATTAAAAATGAGAGAAGTTTAAAAGAAAGAAATCAGCATCTCTGAACATTTGGTTTTATAAAGTTTTTCCCCACTTGTGGCTCTGAATGTTGTCATTAAGACTGGATTTCCCTAATGTGATCATTTCAGGTACGCAGCTCTAGCTTTGAGAAGATAAGCCCCACCCACCTGCTGCTCAAACCTTTTGTTTGCAAGGAGCAACCAATCAGAAAAAAGTTTTCTTAAAGGGACGTGGAAGGAAGCATTTGCTAAAGGATGAACTGAGGGGCTTGGTATATGATAAATAAGATTTATTTTGAATTGTGAATCATGCTGACTGACTGACTGACTGATAATATGGAGTTGGAAATTTAAAAAAGGGGCCACTTTTAACTTTCAGTGGAAGAACATCCACTAATGCTTGCTGGGGGCTGATGATGATATACTTGCACTGAATCCTAGAGTGCAAATATCTAGGATTTTTGCACTCGAATTAAAATAGTCAAATTAAACTGTTGATGAACATAAATCAAAGAACTAGTGAGAACCTGACCTGGCAAAACCCTGTGGTATCTCCCCGAGACCATACAGTGGGTAGAGGTACGGACTGGTGTTTCGACAGGACAGCGAATCGGAGTACAGCCTGATCCGACTGATGGTTTCCACACAGGGCCGGTCCAGGTAACTGCGAGGACGGCAGGTGGACAGGTTTAAATCATGCCTACTAATCTGTTTTCAGTGTTGTTTCACTTAAGTTCCTATAACTGACCTCTCACTGTTGTGCAAGGCTATGGCGTGACCTATAAACTCTA
Source organism: Neolamprologus brichardi (assembly GCF_056152115.1). Taxonomy (NCBI): domain Eukaryota; kingdom Metazoa; phylum Chordata; class Actinopteri; order Cichliformes; family Cichlidae; genus Neolamprologus; species Neolamprologus brichardi. The sequence continues at coordinate 16,195,769 of NC_142108.1, forward strand.
TGACATCAAGTCCCAGGTCGTAGCGATGGAACAATTCCCTTGTGGTCGTTTTGTGAGGATCCACATCATGGTGGGTGCGAGGGTTTCTTATGTCAAAGTTCAGAGCAAAGAGCAGCAGCTTCTTGAACCTCCTCTTGTCGAACATGCCCATCAGATCTGAAAATATGTATATTTCAGCGTTATAAAGCTATGGCCGTCTGGAAACTTGTCTTAAAAAGTGGAATGACTTGATCTGGCACCTGAAGCATCTGCGTCTTTTTCACTGGCGGGGACTTTGTGCACTTTTCCTCCTTTGTATACGTAGCTGCCTTCTACGACTTTAAAGTCCAGATACCGAGTAACCTCGGTGTGCAACAAGATTTTTACCATCTGACCTGCACAAACCACAGCACCCAAAAATTAAAGCATGCTCATTTATATCAAAACAATCAGCAAGACATTGCACAAACACCTGCCAATAAACAGTAAACTTTCACCGGTGGAAAGAAAAAATTTGGGGATGAGGTCAACGTTCCACTCTTTCCCTCTGCCCATCGATTTTGGAGGACCAGGAGTATTAAACTTCTTGTACAGCTGCAAATAAAGGAAACACCTTATTATCAGCAGTCTTCAAATGAAGGTACGTGCATGCATGCTCATGAGTTTTGTATTTGTTTACATGCACCTCCTCAAGGAGAGAAATGGATGCACTCTCTCCTCCATAATAAGGATTCTTATCAATGTGGAGAACCTTTTTCCCACTTAAAGTCATTAAACCAGAGAGGATGCATTCCTGAAAGAGATGAGGAAGAAAACAGAGGGGCAAATGTGTCCGAATCAGCAGCTGGTAGTTTAAGATATACAGATCAGTACTAGACTAATGAGGTAATTGCCATAAATCCCCCTTAGCAGCCAGCAAGAGCTTAACAAGTCTGCACGTGGATCATTAGTAAAAGTGACAAAAACATGGCAGAAAGACCACTCACTTACAGACTTTAATCACTTATTGAATCAAGAGCAAAAAGAGGAAATGAAAGAAGTCATGATTGCAAGTGCTCAGTAAAAGGACTGTGCCTCTGCTTGAGAACTGTTTTGGTAAGGTCGTAGTTATTGTGAGGCATCGTTTTTTTTAGCACTTTGCAGAAAATATATATCTTGCTCACAGCGGGGTTTCTGGTTTTGGTCAGCTCAGAACATTTCCACCTAAGACCACATGACAAAAGATGGCCTGCTCAGTTCACGGGGTTCAAGCTTTGTACTGACAATAAAGTAGGCATAAAATCCTGTTAGCCAACAGAATCATATATATAGAGAGATTCAAGAGAGATTATTTCATTTTAGATTTTACAGCAAATATAAATTTCGTACCTTCAGTCCAGTTCCAAGCACGATAATATCATATTCCTGCTCCATCCTCACTGAGTACCAGTGCTTTGTTTCTGCAGCCTGTCACAGTCTATGAGTGTGGGTCTGTGTGTAGTAAGACAGAAACAGGTGTGATGATGATAGGTGACACCAATTGCTTGGTGTTCCCCTTTGCAATAATCCTCTTAAGACCCATCTATGCGGTGTGTGTGTGTGTGTGTGATAGAGAGAGATTGGCTCTATGAGCTTCTCAGTCACTGCAGATTGAGGTATTATTATACATATAATATATCCCACTGTTGTAATGATACTAAGTCACATTTTCAAATTACTGTGTCTGTTTTTCTGTTTTTTGTTTGTTTATTTTGTTAAAAATTATATTATTGAAGGAAAAAGAGTATGCTGCTTTCTTGTAATATGATTACAATCTGTAAAACAACCAAGCAACAAACAAACAGCTATATTAATGATACGCTGTTGTGGTTATAATTTGAAAAGAAACTAAATGTCAGGTGGTGGAGAAAAAGTACAAATGTGCATATTCTTGAGGTACCTCTGTTTATCACCACTAGGTGTCATAATATGAATAACATCCGTCCATGAAGTTTCATGTTCTGTATAAAACTAAAATATAATAAATATTTTTCAATATTTACCTTTATGATGTATGTGGGTTTCAGTGAGCCTGCTTGTTTTTCTTTCCAGTAACAGTATAGTACATTCTATATATGTTTACAGTATACTATTTCCTCTGAACTGTTAAAACAAATTAAATATCAATAAATATCTAATACATTTCTAGTATTTCTTTTTCTTTCTCACGTCTCTATTGATAACAGTCACCAAAAAAACTTCATTTCCCATGAAGCCTCGAGAAAAAAGATTTCCGGGTTGGTGCCGGAACTGTTTTTTTTTTTTCCTTAAAGCAATCGCTTAATATCAATTGGGCAACCGGCGAGTTGGGCGGGAGCCACAATTCTCACATAGTCCGCCTCTCTGGGCGAGTTTCGGGATACTCCAGAGTAAAAGTGAAAGCGTACTGGCCGTTGGCGTGTCAGTTTGTGGTTGCTAGCATCTTCGTGTTCCTTGAAAGTTGGCGGTCGAGAAAGTAGAGAAATGTCTACAGCACAAACAGTAGGTGGCTCGAATAATGGTCTTTGGTTCTACTGTATAAATGTAAACTCCTTCCGGATTTATGTGTGCAGTTAACATAACTTTGCTGCAGCGTTAGACCCTCAACTGCCGCCTTTTTTCAGTCAGTTTAATCTGACTAATCATTTCTAATGCTTTAATTTGGTACGTACAATGGCAACAGCGGTGAGTCGCCGTTTAGTCTTAACTTTTTCGCCCAGACATGAAAATTAGATTAGGAAGTGTAAAAGGGGCGTGTCACTTGCACGCCTAAGTCATGATGGGACATGGGACCACAGGCTGCATGTAGGGACACATACAATTACTGCCAGAAGTTTACATCCACTCATCGTGGGCATGAACGTCATAATTTTGGGCTTTTAATGATTTCTTTGAACTGTTCTTTTATTTTTTTTCCCCAGGGTGGAGTGATTGTACAACAATAACCTTTGGTGACTTTAAAAACAAGAACTAGGTGCACAAGCTTGAAAATAATTTAGATTTTCTACAGGCTCAAGTATAAATATACACTCACTGTATTTTAGTAAGTGATGCTGAAGGATCTTCAGTGTCTGTTAAATTGATAAACCAAGGCCTATTAATTTTACACTGGTTATCAAGATCAACTACAAATGCTAGTTTCTCAGCATAAAAAAGGACAGCGATCCAATGATTGACCAGAAGAAAGGGGAGCTCGATAATGATCTAAGAAGAATTGCAGATTTACACAAGTTAAGAAGGCCTCTTGAACTCATTTCTAAACAACAGATTTTGCTGCAAGCAGTACTGGTTCAAAGTAGATGGAATAGTAAAGGAGGAGAGCTACCTTTACCTCAAATCAACAGTTAGATGGTTTAAACTTGGACACAGTTACATGATCTTAAGCAGACACCAAAGACTGTTTGGAATGGATAAAGCAGGCTAACATTAATCTTATCAAATAGCCTCCTCAAAGCCCCAACTTCAACCCTATTGAAAATTTGCGGACTATGCTTAAAACCGTGGCCATGCCAGGAAACTGACTGTTTCAAATGAATTCTACCAATTTTGTCAAAACGCATGGTCAAATACCCAGCCAGAATTATAACACAAACTTATTGAGTAATCAAAAGTGTCTGTTTGAGGTGCAACACACCAAGAGACATTTAACCATTGGTGGGGGTTTATGTATATATTTGACCTCGTGTGGATTAGAGAAAATCCCAAATAAATTCCAGCTTTGTTCACCCAATCCTTGTTTTTTAAAGTCAGTAAAGATGTATGTTGTACAATGATTACATCCTGAAAACAGAACAGTTCAAATACATAGCAAAAAGCTCAAAATTACATTCATGTCCATGATGAGTGGATATAAACTTCTCACCAGAACTGCAGTTGGCTGGTACTGGATTAGTTGTAATAAATCAGAGGAATGTGTGTCTTCGCTTTCTAAGATTCATGTATTTAAACCATCATTAGTTTTCAGATAAACACCTGGTGTATTATTTTATATATATATATATATATATATATATATATATATATATATATATATATATATATATATATATATATATATATATATATATATATATATATATATATAATATAATAAAAAGACAGTTTATTGTTAAGTTACTAGTTATGTCTTGTTATGGTCATGTCATTACTAAAAGATTGAATATAGAAAATAACTACACACTAATGAGAAACCAAAACTTGGTTCTGTCACCCAATTGTTGATGTCGTGTTTATTCTGGTTGTTCTTATGTTTGTCCAGTTTCCAGACCAACACAAGCGAGTGTCTGCAAAGTCCAACCCTGGATTTCTGGAGCGTTTAAGTGAAACTACAGGAGGAACAGTTGTTGGTGTGGGACTGTTTTTCCTCTCGATTTATGTTCTCTTCACCAATGAGGTAGGAAACATTTCCTTCTAAGTAGCTCAGATCATCATGGTCACGATGATTTAACAGTAGACTAAAGACAGCACTTTGTATCTGTGATGGTTTCTTTGTGCAGGGACGGACTCTGCAAACAGCAAAGTCCCTGGATGAAGGTCTCTCCCAGGTTGTATCACTGGGGCCGTATATCAGCTTCGACACACAAAACAACGGCCGTTTAGTTCACCTGTCTGCGAAGCTGCATACTGCAGAGGTGAGCTCGCCTGTATTTTGAACATTGGTCTGCCGTAGCGTGTATGTGTCGGTGTCCCTTATTTGCATAATTTTTATTACGTTTTAGCTTTTTTTTTTAATTGAGTTCAGTTTCTGTTAGTTTACAGAGCAGTTCAAAGGTTCTATATTAGTTTCAGTCTTTTAATTATTAAGATATGGAGGATATTTGTCTGGAGCCTTTAACCTGACTGTCACAGATTTGCATGACAAAATTCCAGGTGGAGATGCACTTCAAAACTTGTGCCTTCTGTATAGTTTTAGAGTCCCCTACCCCTAAAATTATGGTTTCTGCAGGCCTCCGAAACTGTGCTCAGATATCGAACATCCAGATATTTTAAGAACTTCCATCATTCTGCATTTGCTTGAGCTACACACTTATCACTTCCTGATAAGAAGTGTTTTTTTTAATCTTTTCATTTAATGAATTAAAATCAGTGCAGGGATTACACAAACACAACTCTTTGTTGACTCACGGTAATGTCATCCAGAGTCTAGCTCAACATGTGTATTCATGCCCCATCAGGCACTCTGTGATAACAGAATTTTACCAAACTGACAAGTAGACTTAAAATAAAGGACAACTCTGGAAGATGTTTTATTTTTTATTTTAGTTGGCTTTAGTTTTTTTCCAAGTCTAGTTTTCATTGTCATTTCAGTTAACTATTTGTTCCCTACAGCTCATCTTAAATATTTGTTTAAATATGTGATAGAAACCTAATAACCTTTGTATGTACATTTGGTAAAAGAACATCCATCCATTGATCCATTACAGAGAACTGAGCAATGTTGGGGGAATCGGGTCGGGACATACTCCTTTCAGTTTAGGTGAGGAATCAGCTCAGGCGGACGACCGCTCGCTTGCTCTGAACTCTGTGACCGATTACGTATGTTTTTCTCGCATGGATGGAATTGGACATCACACAGACTTTGTTCCATGGGGCTGGCAGGTTAAAGAGTTTCTGCTCTGGCTGTTTGCCTTCTCACGTGCATCTCTGTCGGGTGATGTCTAAAAAGTTCAGGGCTGCCTTAGTTAGTTTGTTTAGATAAACAGGCGGTGGTGCCTGTTATCTGGCTGTGTTTACCCTCATATCTTTGCAGAGGAGGACAAAAGAAGGTAATGTTGAGAGAGACTCAGACAGTGAGAAATAGTGTTGTATTTATCTATGTTAAATTAATACACAACCTCAGGAGTTGTACAACATGTAAATATCTTTGCTAGTATTTGATTCCATTTTTTGTGGACATAAATGTGCCACCAGTTGGCTTCCTTGTTTTGATTCTAATGTTTTATTTTTTAATCTGTATACTGAAGCTTCATATAGTTTCACTTGAATTCTTTCGTTTGTGTTTATAGTAATGCATTATTGTACTAATTACATTGTCAGACTTTGACATTGTCATGTTTAATAATCCAGCATTAAGAATTTTGTAAATTGATGTGTAAATTTTGATGTGTCTCTGCAGCCCCTGTATGACCCCAACTACAAAGTGGTGGTGCATGCAGTGAAGCTGAAGCGGCAGGTGGAGATGTATCAGTGGGTGGAGTACCATGAGAGCAGGTAAGGCTGTTGTCAGCACTCAGGGTGGGACTGGGTGTGGACATGTTGGCTAGAATGCAGCTGACTGTACGTTTTAATTCAGGGATTACCAGGAGAATGGTGAAACCAAAACAGAAACTACATACACCTACAGTGAGTTTCTTTTTTGCAGTCTGTAATCTTTGGTAACAGCACAGCCTGTGTATAGAGGTTATAACTCCTTTTTTGTAGACACTGAGTGGAAGTCAGAGTTGGTGAACAGTCGTAATTTTGATAAGGAGATTGGTCACCAGAACCCGAGGTACTAAAGCATATTTAATATGGTCATCTTGTGTTTGTGTGTGCATCCAGTCCATGCTCACTTCAGTCTTTGTGTTTCAGTGCCATGGCTGTTGAGAGTGTGATGGTGGTGTCTCCTGAAGTCCGAACTGGGCCATTCATTCTGTCTAAAGGTTTGTGTCTAAGCAAACACACAGCCACTACACATATGCTGTGTTTCATGTGTTTGGATTTTAGTACTCGGTTAATTTCCTGGTTATCATCAGGCCTGGTGGAGCAGATAAATAACTTCCAGACACTGAGTTTGAGGGATTTTCCTGTCTTTAACTTGGACCCCTTTCTCTCTATTCATGATGACTACTTCTATCACACTCCAAATCCACGCAGGCCAGAGGTGAGCATCTAGTCGTGAGCGCCTCGCAAATAATCTCAGTGTTGCGTTTCGTTATGTGATATGCGTTCCACACTTGTTGACTTTGAATTTGTTTGAATTCATGAGGTGGGTGACGTGCGGGTGAGGTTCTCCTTCGCTGGACTGAGCAGTGAGAACTCACGCCACGGCCCTGCTCAGACGGTACAAGCTACAAATGACCCATCAACACATTCTCTGCCTACATTTCCACTGGGTTTTGACTGTAGTCTGTTTATAGGAGACTGATGTACCTTCAGGATCTGAAAAGTGAATTCAGTGCCTTAAACCTGCATTCTTTCTGATAGTCACCAGGGGGAGACTCCTGGTTAAAAACAAAGTCTGATTGTGTAGATGTTTATGGAAAAGTGACCCTACTTTTCATTTCACTGTTACCCAGTAAACATTTTCCTTATACGTTTATGGTCTCAGTTGCTAGCATCAAATCTTCAGTAGAACATAATAGTCATGAGCATGCAATATTCTCAGTAAACTCTAACCCTTATTACTGAGGTTGACCTCACTACAGCTATGTCCATCTTTTATGTACTGTCTGTGGTCACAACCTACATGATGTTCTTATGTTGCTATTTATAACATTCAATAATAAAATATTTTCTCATTAACTTTCATAAAAATCAATTTAAGTAGTGTTTTAAATGATTATTAATACAAATAGAATTTGGATAGTCAAATATATGATCAAGTATTTCAAACATTTACTGTTTATGAGTAGTTATTAGAATATTTTGTTGGAGGTATGGAAACTTAATATTGTTTTTAAGTTTTATCCATAACAGAATGGCATGGGATATTTTCAAATTTACCCGTGTACTAGTATAAAACTGCACATTAAATAAAAAATTGTATACTGTAAACATATATAGAATGTACTATACTGTTAAATGAGTAAATTTACACAGTACCAAATAATCATGGTAAAACTTTTTCACAGCTGTTTTTTTTGAAAGTTTAGTAGATCAACATGAGGACAGTTCTGGTCTCCTTTGGCATGCTGCTTACATTTATGGGATTATTAAAAAAAAGTTGTTTTGTTCAGGAAAAAGATGTATGTTCTTCAGCCAAATGTGCCGTTTATTATATTCCAACCAAAAGCCCAAAACAAACAAATGTTCAGTTTACCATGAAATATGAGCAGGAACAAATACTGTCAAAAGAGTTGCTCATTTATGTATTTATATTAGATTAAAACTAAGTCTCTAACTCTGCTTCACATGCTGCTGTTTTTCAGGTCAGTATTGTTGCCATGCAAAGAGGGGAGCAGCTGCTGCCATTTAAAACCAGATCAGGAGACACTCTGGAGATCCTTTATCTGGAGGAGCTCTCTGCAGAGGTCAGCGTGGGCTTCATTTCCATTTGTTGGTTTAAATTCTCTTTCTGTGTGTCTATCTGGGTAAAGCGTATTTCTGTGTTATCTGTAGGAGGTGTTTGCGAGGGAGCACCAGTATAACAGCATGAAGACTTGGGGACTCCGGGCTGCAGGCTGGGCCCTCATGTTCCTTGGTATCCAGCTGAGCATGCAAATCATCTACACGCTGGGTAAATTAACTCTGCTGCTGTACAGTTGTGTTTCCTTCCTTGCTTCTATTATTTATACTTCCTGTCTGTTGTGTTCCTGCAGTGGACTGGGTTCCTGTCCTTAGAGAGCTCGTGTCCATTGGACTGAAGATCTTTGCCTTGTGCATCTCCTGCTCGCTGTCTCTTATCGTTATTGGGTTCGGCTGGCTTTATTACCGACCGTTGGTGGCAGTAGCTCTAGGAGCGCTGGCTGTTCTTCCGATATTTCTCGCCCGCTCAGGACTTCCCGCCAAGAAGAACGCATGACTGTTGAACTCGTGATTATAGATTTTCTGATGGTGAGCTGCAGATGTTTTGGGTTGCCATTTTTTCCCCCCAGTTTGTTACAGCCTGCACAAAGGGTTGTTGTTGATTTAAACAAACATTGAGTGTATGGGTTTGTTTTGTGGTTAAATAAATTTAATCCAGCATGCATCAGTTTTACTGGCAATATATAAATTTTTACTTCACCAAAGTTGTTCGTTCCATTATGTTTGTTGGTTTTTTTTAGCTTGAATGTTTTTCACCCAGTTAAAAATAAATGCAGCTGAATCCAACAGTCCTGGACAAAACTCAGTGCTCAACACTCTTCAGAACTTTGCATTATTAAGGTTGGATTTAACACACTGATAAGTGAGACTGCAGTAGTTTTAGCTATGTGCATCCAAAGAATTGTTTAACTGTATATTTGTTACATACCTCTGTTTTCACTGTTTAGAAAGCTCAGTAGGTTTAATAATGACAATTATTTGTAATCAAAAATTCAGTTCTTACATGTAAAACTGAAAAGACACCAAAGAAGTGGGGTTCTCAATTGTGTTTGGTTTAAATGTTGAGTAAAAGTTTGAAATTACTTTTGGCTCATGTTTTCATTCAGGAAAAAGATCACCTTCAACTATAGAAGATTACTGATATGTGCTTAGAACAAAAAGTGAAGGTAGAGGCAGTTTGACCCCCAGAAAGCCTGGGCAGGTTTATTTTTCACATTCACTGTCCTGATCAGTAAACATCTCGGCTGTCAGCTTTTTAACAACTATTAATGGGATTCATTAACATGCTTGTGTGCACTCAGGCTCAGCTCACAGGGGAACGGCCAAAGAGTGGCCCGTATTAATCCATAAGGTTCACCATAAACTGAGGAGCCTAAAGCATAGACTGGCCTTTGATTTTCCTCACCACTGCATAAAGTTGAATTCTGATCCTAGACAGGGCTTTAATTCATTAGTTCAGTTTAATTCAGTGTTCAATCAAGTGATGCAAGTTGTCCAGATTCTTACAAAGTAATTTATTACACAAAACACTAAGTTTCCATTTGCATTTTAGCAAAAAGATTTTCCAGTCTCGCATTGTGCATGTGATCATAATGCAGATTTGTTTATGAAGCACACAAACAAATTTTGACTTTGTGTGCACGAGTTTGTCAATAATTAAAGGACTACGGGTCACAGTGAGCAGGTACTTCAACCCTAGTTGGCTGTGGAAACATTCCTCTGATCAGCTCGCAGGGCTTAAGCACTTAACTGCAGTTGGCAGGCTGACACCACGGTTCCCCCGCTGACCTTTTTGATTACATAGAACGTGTGGATAAAGGAGGTTTGATTATTATGGCAAATTTACTTATGTTTAAGTACAAAAAAAGTATTTTCCATAACTTCAAAGTTGAATACTGACAGAACCTGACTAGTTTTGCTTAAGACCAAAAAGAAATAAAGAAATAAAAGAAAAGTAAAAGCATTACACCTTTAGTAAAAACTGGGGAGAACAGTCTTTTGGGTGGGTGTGTTTGGGGGGTAGGTTTGACCTAATTCTCCTTCTTTCCCCCTCCAGGAAGCAGTCCTCATGCCTCCTTTTACAGTAGGACGCATTTATTACTCTTCTTTCCCCGCCTGGCCTGTAGTGCAGCCCTGGTAGCCATCTCGAATACTTCCCTCACACCATCCTTTGTTTTTGCAGAGCACTCCATGTATCCAAAGGCACCAATCCTGTTAGCCATGTCCCGCCCATCCTCAGGTTTAACAGGTTCCTAAAATAAATATAAAGGTCAAGAAGCAATGTTAGGAAAAAATCTTTCACTGACAAAGTTTGTTTGTTTTCTTGCTCAGGGTGTTAAGTTTTACCTGCTTCATTTTGGCAAGTTCCCTCCGAGTGTGCTCATCATTACGCAGATCCTTTTTGTTTCCCACTAGTATAATGGGAACATTAGGGCAGAAGTGTTTCACTTCAGGGGTCCACTTCTCAGGGATGTTCTCTGAATAAGGAGACAAATATAGCAGCATTCAAAGCAGAGACACACGGCTGTTGATTATTTTCCTAATGGATTACTGTTGCTCTGTAACCCAGCAGGAAAACACTAATGATCACAGAGTCCTATAGGCTAAGAGGATATCATTTAACATGTTTTGCTGTGCAAACAATGCAAAAATAAATAAAATGCTGACATTTGGCAGCAGGCAGAAATTAAACGATTATTTGTCTTAACTTAAAATCACTGCTAGTGACTTTTCTTTTAACTTGTAAAAGTTGCAGCTCTGGACTGTATGCGAGATAAGGTGGTGTGGACTTGAATCAAGAAGAGCAGATACTTTAGATGGAGAAACTTGAGAACAAGGTGTGCTGTAATGGTACAGATCACATGATAAATGTGCGTCCACTGTGATGTACAGAGGAGAGCAAACTGAGACTCATGGTGGGAGACAGTCATTACATGACTCCATGTCCAATAGCTGTTTTCTATGTTTCTGATTCTTAATATTAGATTATTCAAGCTATGACCAAATCTCAAGAATTTCCATCGGGTCTGTTTACAGTGAACTCTTTTTTCTCATTACTAATGGCACTGCAAGTGCTCAAGCCATTATTTACAATAAATATACACATATATTAAAAAAAAAAGTGGCTCCATAGTGTTATGGTTTACACATTCATCAGGTAGGGCATCCGGTGAATCTGCCAAATCAAACATGCCCACTGTGGTGACCCCATGTGAATGAGGGAGCAGCTATAAGCCAGTATCCTGTAGCCTCTAGTACACTTCGTCTTATTCCTGGCAAGATTACTGTGACATTATTGTCAATACTCCTTCTTACCCATGTACTGGTTCAAAACGCAGGCGCTACTGTTAAATATATATAGTAATAATATAGTGCATAACTCCTGCCTCTTCTGTATTACCATCTTATTTTTTCTAATACAGTTTTTTAATGGAAGCCCTTGTATTTAAACATTTAGATTTAACAGAGAAGCTGATCAGGTAAAACAAACAAATGGAAAGTAAAAAACATTTTACTCTGAATTTTCAGGCCAATATTTGAATCCTGAATTTGTCTTTTATGTGCTACACAAGGCAAAGACCTTAAATAGAGTAGGGGTTACTAGGTGGTGGAAGTAACTAGAAAGTGTTCAAAAATCACCTTTAACCACCAATGAAAACACAAAGAAGTGGCCCACATAAGAGTTTCAGATTTCAAAACAAGCTCCAGAGCTTTTAACTCAAGGAGAGCCTTCTGTAAACCTTGCTACTACTACCTTGCTAATTACTCTCTGCACCCATTCACTCAGTAAAGCAGTGGGCAGCTATCAATCCAGCGCCCAGGCAGCAGTGTGCAGGGATGGTACCTTACTCAGGTAGCCGTTCGGTGGATTTGAACCCCCGACTTTCTGATCATGGGGCGAACGCTCTAACTACTGAGCTATCCCCTCCCTTTTTTAATAGTCTTTTTCCCCCTCCCACAAAGCCTTTGGTGGTTTAGTAATAATAATTTAAAATTAAAAATGAGCTGCAACATTGCTGAGTCTCCTCTGTTTTTACTTACCAAGACTGTCAGGGCTGTCAATGGAGAAACACATGAGAATGACATCAGTGTCTGGATAGGAGAGCGGGCGCAGTCTGTCATAGTCCTCTTGACCTGCTGTATCCCAGAGTGCTAACTCGACCTGCCAAAAGTGTTTAGAAGCTGAAATATCTTCGAGCAGTGCACAGTCGGTAGCAGGTGAGCAGGTCAGACAATTAATTTTGCCAATAAGCAGAACTCAATCTGCTCAATAATTCAAACTCGTACAGGTTAGACTAGATCTAACATGTGAAAATTAACTGCCCACCCTGGTCTATAGGTTTAGCATTACATGAGTGCAGCCACTAGAGTCCTCCAGTTACAAAACACCGATTCTGGGAAGAAATAAATACTGCTTACCTGTTTGCTGTCGACTTCAATGTCAGCAACATAGTTCTCAAACACTGTGGGCACGTAAACTTCTGGAAACTGGTCCTTACTGAACACGATGAGCAAACAGGTCTTCCCACAGGCTCCATCTCCCACTATGACCAGCTTTTTTCTGATTGCTGCCATAGCTTCAGGAAAAAATATAGAAGATTGATTAAAACACGTGAACGTCATCTATATCAGAGTGGGTAATTTTATTTTATTATGCAGGAGGGGGAAGCATTGTCCAACTTTCTAACACTATGCCTGTGATAAACGATGAACTACCAGCAACCTTCAGCTGTGCTGGCAAAATCCAAACAAAATAACACCAGGGCTAACTGTGCAGCTTTCTGCGACAATATCATCACCATCACGGCTTTTCATGGTCCCCTGATCAGCTATACTGTACATGCTGTCAAGGGCCCATCGCGACATAGCTGGCTTACAAATTAAGAGTCATACAGTGAAGCCCTCTACTGTGATGTTACGTTTCCGCTCCAGTGTTTCTGACCCTCCCCGGCATCAAGCTCGAACAAAAAAAATACACATACATATCCCGTCAAACATTTATTCCATCACTACAACACTGGCCGTATTAACATGCAAATGTATGTCAGCGAAATATAACTAGGACCCCCGCAGTGGTGTTTGACCCAGATTTAGTCTAGGAGGATGTTGTGTTTACTGAAGCTAGCTAATCATCGAGCGTTAGCTTAGCCGGATGTGTGTGTCCTGTAAGCTCAATTTGAATGTTTACAATATAACTCGGGGGTGCTACAGTAAATGCGTACAACACGTGTGATATAATGTATTCAGGTCGTGTTTGTTGTTTGTTTCAAGCTGCTGAGCCGGAATCATTGCTTCTCCTTTCAGTAACAAACCGGTACCGGTTTAGCCTGCTAGGCTAGATAGCTAGAATTAGCTTAGCATAACGGAAGTCTATATGACTTTATCGGTCCGTTAGCTCACTAGCTAGGCTAGGCGAAATATTGGAGAAGACACACAGATTTATAGTCAGAACAATAGTATAATTACCCACAATAAGTGTTAGAAAATATAACAGCTACAGGATTCTTGAAAATATTTCCAACTCACCAAGTTATTAGTTAAAAATCTACTCAAATGAAGCCCAAGTAGTGCTTTGTTAGCTTCCGCCGCTGCTTCTTTACTGTGCGCCGCTGCTGAAGGATTAACAGGAGGGAAGTGAGGGGGTGGGGACCGCACAACAATGCACTACAGTACAACACCATACTTCTCAATAATAATAATAACAACAAAAACAACAACAACAACAATAATAATAATAATATCACTGTTTTAATCAATACTTGTATACAGCAACATAAAAATAAATTATTATTTTTTAGTTCAGAGCTTTTTTATATATTAGATTAAACACATATGTTATATATAAGGAGGGACAGAGTACCATATAATTATTGGGTTTTTTTTGTATTTTACTTTCTGTTATTGAAATTTGCGTTTCCTATATTAAACTTGAATAGAGAGCATTATTATAAAATTTTCAAGCAGGAACTGACACTCAAACCTGCAATTATATCTTAAAACTGCAACATCAACATTGTCAATAACATTTTATTACAAAGATCTGCCTGAGTTGTCATTATCATCATCATCGACTCTTTACACTTTTCTTCCAGGTGATACAATTTCTAATATAACTTTAGTCCAATATTTGAAGTTTGGGGAGGATGTGTCTTTTCATGCACTAAGAATTCTTCTTGCAACTGTGATTGCCCTTACTTTTATCACCGCTAAATTGTATTTCGATGCTCTGGGTGGGACTGATCGGCCTACCAATACACATAATTTTGGTGATAAGGGTATTATCAAATTTATCCATATCTGAGCTTCTGAGCTCTATACCTGCTTATATTTCCAAGTAGCATGTGCTAATGTTTGCATGTCTAGATTGCATGTCCAACATAGGTCGTTGGACGTTACACTCATACTATGAAGTTTAGAGGGAGTGAAATAAAAACTGTGTATTAGTTTATATTGCATGGATTTTCCCCTCTACCTCTTTTATGTATTTATGGATGAGCAATATCAGAAAGGAGTACATCAGAGGGTCAGCTGAGATTGAACACTTTGGAAAAAAGTTAGAGGTAAGGCTGAGATACTCTGGACATGTGCAAAGGGGGGGGATAGTGAATATATTGGACTCCATAACATAATGAATATGGAAATGCAAGGTAGGAAGAACAGAGAGAATGATCACACACACACACACACACACACACACACACACACTCTCTCTCTCTCTCTCTCTCTCTCTCTCTCTCTCTCTCACACACACACACACACACACACACACACACACTATATCATGGATATAGTCAAGGTGGATATGCAGAGGGTTGGGATGACACAGGAGGATCCTGGGGATGAAGTGAGATGGAGGCAGATCAGCCACTGTGGCGACCCCTAAAGGCAGGAGCCAAAAGCAGAGGAAGCAGTTCACTTTCCAATAGGGCAACCTTGGGGTTTTGTTTCGAGCTCGACTGATTGATATTACCAATCTATCAGTATTGGCATGTATGATGGCAGCTAGATAAAACTGTAAAAATTAAATAGTAGAAGTCTGATCTTTATTCAATGACAGTAATTTTACTGCATATAGAAATTACAGAAAAATTACTGTAAAATCAAATTACAGCAACTTTATTGTAAATGCAATTAGAGCATTTACAGAAGGTTTTTTTTGCTGTAAAAAGTGTTTACAGTAAAGTTTTTACTGTCACTTTTTACAGTAACTTTACTGACATCCAGCTGCCAGTAAGAATTTACTGTAGACTGACTTATCTGTATCATGAGTATTAATGGTCTGATCTAAAAAAAACTAAAGTTAATTTACTTTAGTCACTACTTAAATAGAATTTTAAATTGTAATGGAGTATTTCTACACTGAGCTGCTGCAACATTTACTTCAACCTGAGCTCTCCTCCTGTATCAGCATATAGCTCTTAAATGGCACATGGCTTCATTTAATATTGCAGTAAATCCCAATGAAAGAGCTTCATTCTGATAAATATCAATGTGATCTCGATAGAGATTTTGTTCTGCTTATCCCGATCATTTAACTGTGACCTAAGAAATGATTTAAGCCTTTCGACGGCAGGTTGGAGCTGAAAGGCACACAAACAGAGCGTGAGCTGGCAGTGCAGCAGTGTATTAATAACCGCAGCGATTACTCTAATCCTGATAAGAGGCTTTTTCTGCGCTGCTCAGTTCCAACTCGTGGAAACGAGCTCAGATGCGCTTCCATGAAAACAGTAATACCTCACATTTATCTGTGTGCTCAAGTGACCAGTAATTCAGAAGAGGGGAGGGAGGGAAAGACACACACACACACACACACAACAGCTGGAAAAACAAACATTTCCGAGATTTAATTCTCAGAAATGGTATTTATAATCCTCTTCTACAAGCTACAAACAGTCCCTCTTTGTTGGCTTTTGCATTCGTTGAAGAGCATTTGATTCGTTTATGTTTCCTTTCTGGAAATGAAAGATATCAGATTTCTGTCAGGATTGTGAACACTAAAGAAGTCCACATCACATTATATGCAAACACTGAATTGACAGCAGAACTCTGGGTACAGACTCTGCATGGTTCCTTTGTTTGTCTCACATGTTGTTTTGTCTCGTTTTGCAGTTTACACATCTGTTTGTGTATATTTGGGAGTTTTAATCTCTTCCACTGGGCTCCGGCACGGAGAAAAACTGTTTTTAAGTTACGAAACCCCAAATTGTTACTGTCATCTCTGCTAGAGCAACAAAGCACAGAGTAGATGTTTTCTTCACTGATTTATTATTTATAAGTGGAGGCTGCCTTATTGAAGAACACTCGAAACAGCTGGTTTAGGAGCTGCTTTCTTCTCACTGGGCCACATTATCAAAAAAAAGAAGGAAAGAAAACAACTCACATATTGGCATTGCAACTTTCACAGTAGCTGGGGTCGGCATGTAAAAATAATTGAATATTTATTGAAGAATACCAGCAGCAGTGCAGTAAGAATAAGCTCATTCATGAGCAGTGAGGTCAAGAGTGGTTTATTCTACATAAATATATCAAAGAGTCCCCGATTCACAGAATCGGCTCAACGACGCGACCATATTCCAGTCTGACTGTCCTGTCGCTGAGGGGCAGGTATTATACAGAGAAAGGATAGTCCTGCAAGTAGAAGAGCAGAGGCTTTGGGAGGGGCAGCTGGTTGGGGCAGTTAGTGTGCCTGTTGATGGTGAGGCGTGTCAGGTGCTGCAAAGAAGGGAAAACCTCCAGTTTGTGAAGCGGGTGCTTCAGCTTCATGGGTACTCCGCTCTCTTTAGCTGCGTGCTGGGAAGCGTCAGGTTCCATTTGGGGGTGAATGTCACTAGATGTCTGGTCCTGTGCTGCGTGGCCTGAGCTGGTGTAGTGCTGTACAAGGCTGAGAACATCTGGGAAGGACTGCAGCTGAGGCAGGCCAGGGGAGACAGAGTCCAGCCAGAAACAGCCCTTGCTGTACTCTATACGCACGCTGGTAGGTCCACAGCGAGTCTTCACTGACAGAGCCAGCATGTACTGAGGATGGCTGCTGTCCCGCACCAGGAATGTGCCTTCAGACTTTGTGAGGAGAGCTTCCCGAGCTTTACTTGCTGAGATGGGACCCCAGTACCAACCTGGGGGAAAAGACAGTTCAGTTATTAGTGTTTTTGTTTTGTTTTTTTTAATAGCCACATGGACACTGACACTAGAAGTGTTTAAATGTGGCTGGCATACCAGAAGTCTGCAGATACTGGAAGGTGGTGGTGATGCAGCGGAGGTCATCTGCTGGGTCCCAGGATGAAGGGGCAGGATCCGAGCAGGATGACTTTCTTTGTTCCTCATGATGGAAAATGGTCACCGCCTGTACAACCATTGCTGACTGACAGAACACCTGTGGAGACGAGGATGACCATGTAGGAAAGTTAACTAAGAGATCATCTGAACTATATTCCCTTAATTAATGCGGATTGAGTTGCTTATGTCAAATATGTCTGTCCCAAATCTCCCCGTAGTGTTAGCTGGTTGGAGATCTGTCGACACTCCACCACCCTACTGATGGAAGCATTATAATCATGAAAGTGACCATTCCCATCAGGACAACGGGAAAAGTGATCAGTCAGAAAAACGTTGTGCTTATTTACAGTGAAGCCTGCCGCTAAGGTTACAAACAGGGTTAAAGAGCACCTTAAAAAAGACACCCATCTATATTTATACACACACACACACACACACACACACACACACACACACACACACACACAACTCAAGTAAATGTGCCAATTCAGTTACGCTGAATCCAGCTTTATTTATACTGCGCCAGTTCATAATAACTCGTCTCTTCACCTTATTTTGTACCTTACTTTGTAACAAAGAGTGCCATAAGAATCATGCATACCGCAATAAAATACCCATATTACCCAAATCATATTAGAAATGTTCTTACCTCAAATCAGGAAAAACCATAAGGATTGAAACCAGTGTAAAAACAGCCCTGCGGTGAATATTTATAATATTATTTATATAATAATAATAAACGGTCCTCCAAAGTTTTCGGTTCAGTCCTTCAAAATGATTCAAATATATATAAGCGTGCTGAGCGCTGGATGTGCGACTGAAGCGCTCCCCTCACTGAGTGAGGCGCAGAGGAGACAGCAGCTCGGTTCAGCCGGACTCACCGAGGTTCCCGGAATCTGTTTCCAAGAAAGGTTTTGCGTTTCAACGCCCGCAGGGACTCATGAGCCGCGCGCTGCTGGCAACCTCGGCGTCTGGCTCAGTCAATAAGCACAACTTCCGCCAAACCTTT
Organism: Neolamprologus brichardi; assembly: GCF_056152115.1. Lineage (NCBI taxonomy): Eukaryota > Metazoa > Chordata > Actinopteri > Cichliformes > Cichlidae > Neolamprologus > Neolamprologus brichardi. The sequence continues at coordinate 16,214,253 of NC_142108.1, forward strand.
CAAACTAAGATGTAAAAGACCCGCTAAACTCTTAACTAAACGGGATGAATGGCATCGGAACCGCAACGAGCTGGGCGCTGTTAAATGGCCTCATTGTTTGCTGTCACGTTTGCAGGATTTAGTTTTAGTTTTGATTCTTTTTTTAATGTTATAATTAGTTAGTTTTACTCTTTTAACACTGCAGGTGCAAATTTAAAAAAAGCTAAGGAATAACAGCTATAGAAGTTTGCTTCTGCCACTGACGTTTTCTTTTTTTTATTTAGAAAAACACATATTTGTTTGTATATCTGTCTTTTGTGCCCGTAAGTCAAAATGGACTTAGAATTTCTAAATTTCAAGTTACATAAGTGTTAGGGTTGGTCTGAGACTTAACACCACATGTACCATGATAATAATAACTATAAATAAAGTTGTAGATTTTAAATGGAAAATTGATAAATTTGATCATACCCTATAATATTATAAATAATATTTTTTTTGTAAATAATAAAAATGTTGACAAATAAACAAAGTCTGTGGAACTTATCATATAATACATAGTAACAAAATTATTTTAAAGGTAGCCTTTATTACAACAGATCACTGGTCAGTGTAACTGTGTTCCATTACAGTTACCGTTTAAAAATGTGGTATTTAGAATACAGTTACTTTGTTAAAATAAATGGATTACACAGCGGTATTTTCCTGTTTCATATTGTCCCGGGTCAGGACTGTTTGGGTTTTTGTTTGACAGCTATGTTCTGTTGTTCCAGGCAGCAGCGTTATGGTTGCCATGGTTACAGGGTGCTCTCTCTGCGACTGTGTGTTTCCTGGGTGAGAGAGCGCCTTTTTGTTGTTGTTGTTGTGCTAAGCTAATAGGCAGAGTGTTACAGGCATAGGCCTAAAGAATGTTGCCTCATGGGCAGTGTAGTCCATGCTGCAGCGAGAATGGACTGCCATACCCGTTATGTGTCTGTGAGCGAGGAGGGAGAAAAAGGAGAGTGGAAAGGTACCAGTTGTCATTCAGCAGAAACGGGAGCTGGAAGCATGTAAATATAATAATAACCACTGCAGCCAAGAAGAGTGCCTGACGAGCCCAGTTGTAAGTGCGCTATTAAGACTCGACTGTACACCGTGTTCGTGTTTTCCTCCGAAACAATAAGGAGCAGCCTTTCAATGCCTCTCTCTGTCTCTGGCAAGCAAAGTTGACCCAGATAACAAAGTAAAGCTATTTTTCAGCTATGAGCCCAACACGGAATTGATGTATTAGCCAGAGGTCCCTTTACTATGCTTCGGAGCCGCGGACCTCCAGTAATAGTAATAAATCACACAGCAATACATTCATGTAGTTGTAAAAAGCATGATAATATATTAAGTAATCCAAAGTATTCAGAATACGTTACTCTCATTGAATAACGTAACGGAATACGTTACAAAATACATTTTGGGGCATGTAATCTGTAGTGGAATACATTTTAAAAGTAACCTTCCCAACACTGTCACTGGTACACTACACTGGCTGCATTAAAGCGTGTATTGACAAAGTCAACCTCTTATTTTGAAAGCTTCCGGTTATGTTCAGCTTACCATGCTGCTGTCGATAAGTGCTGCTGTCATGCGAAGGAATTATTGTTTATTTGCAATTATTCTGCGCAAGACTGTGATATTTTGCAATACCAACTTTAAGTGTGCAGACTGTAGTTATTATTTTATTGTATGACACTCGGTGAAGATTATGTCCAAACATTGCAGCATGTTAATATTTAATTCTTCAGCTCTTTATTTCTGTACTAAATGTTAGAGGTGGGAATCACCATACATCCCTCAATACAATATTATCACAATACTTAACGCACTATACAATATTATTGCAATATTCAGATTCTGTTCATAAAGGTAAACTTTATCAATATTCATTTTATCTAATATCAAAGTCTCACACTCAGTCTTTCTCTCATTTCAGTCAGTTTTATTGTTGACAAACTGAACGGTTTGTATTACAGTCTAGTCCAACTTAACTGAATGCAACCATCTGGTACAATTATAGCTATTCTGAACTATGCAATTTATCAAAACTATGCAGCCCATTCAGCAATTGAAGAATTTGAAAGTAAATTAAAACAAAATATAATTTTACATTAAATAAAGAAGTTTTAAACTTAATTAAAATAAAACATGTTTATTGCTGCCAAAAAAAAGTTAAACACATTTGGACAGTGAAGGAATGTCAGGATTCTTGCTCAGAAAAAGGAGCTGACCAAGATGCTCTGAAGTCAGAGCATGTTCCAGTCCACAAAAACGGTTTTTGTAACAAAATATCGATTACTGCTGTCCCTGTATCGATACATTATTAGCAAACAAAATATCACGATACTACACAGTATCGATTTTTTCCCCCACCCCTACTAAATGTGTTATGTTATCATGAAGAAAATTAGGTGTGGCGCCTTCCCTCTTGCAGATGAGCTAATGTGCTTAAAATTAGTATGTCTTCAAACAGGTTCATCCTAATGTACCCCACAGTTTCCATGTGCAGAGATAATGACCTCATGAAAGCTGCTATTCAGCTCTGAACCAGTTTTCCAAGAAAACAAGCTCAAATCAACTCAGTTTCCCATGAGATACAAAAGCAGCAGAACGCACAGCTGAAGGCTTCCGAGTAGAGCGCATTCCCGGAAAACACCAACGCACACACCCACACACACATCCACACATGCTGCACACATACACATACAACCAGCTGACCTCTGCTGCTGAACTGTGACCCCTGCTGCTGCTTTCCTGCATGACGTTTATCACCAACACATGTGCACAATTAGAGGGAAAGAAATGAGGACACACACACTAGAAAATACAGAAAACATTTTATTGTAGAACCATTGTAAAAGAACAGCCCTCATCTGATCCTAGTCAGAGCTCAATCAGGTCACTGATGAAGGCAACTGTAAATAATGTGGATGAGCTTGTGTCTGCTAAAGCGTGGACTGTGGGCACAGCACATGCCTGGGTAGTGTACTGTAAAGGATACTCCACCCTGAAGCAAAGAAATTCATGTAACTTCCCCCACAGATCTTGATGAGCTGAACTAATTATTAGTCAGGCGATCAAAAAAGATGGAAAGAAAAAGGCAGGAGAAGAGTGGAGAGTAAAAGAAAATTTTAACCCTTAACCGCCCCAGCTTTATTCTGGAGACCAGCAGAGCAGTCCAGTTCATACTGTATGCAACAACACAGATATGGTTTAACTGGCAGCTCATTATAGTCTGCACTGTTTCTAATGGTCAGCAGGGGGCGACAGAGAGCCGAATGAGAAAATGACCTCACTGCTCTCTTGATCTGCAGCCACTGATGAGATTTTGATCTTGATTGCTAGTTTCCAGTAAGCTTTGAAACTACACGTTGCTCATAGTCACATGCAGAGTAAAACAGTCGATAAAGCAGAGTATGCTGTAGGGAGTAGTTACCATGTGATCGACAAGTTAGTCGATCAGATGAGTGTGGAATATCCTCTCAGACTGACACATCTAGATTTTTTTAAAACTCTACAAAACAAGACGGCAGCAGCTGAGACTTTGAAGTCAAATGACCAATGTCAGAGAGGCTAACCCCAACAGTTACAGTACTATGTAAAAATCTCGAGCCAGCCCTCTTTTCTTTATATTTTGCTTGGAAATTGGTGTATCTAAATTTGAAACGTGCAATCATACATGGAAATGGGGTATATAAATGGTAAATGGCCTGTATTTGTATAGCGCTTTACTAGTCCCTAAGGACCCCAAAGCACTTTACACAACCAGTCATCCACCCATTCACGCACACATTCACACACTGGTGCTGGCAAGGCGAGGCCGGACACTGGCGCCACCGGGCCCTCTGACCACCACCAGTAGGCAACGGGTGAAGTGTCTTGCCCAAGGATACAACAACCGAGACTGTCCAAGCCGGGGCTCGAACCGGCAACCTTCCGATTACTCACTATGTGTTAATACACCTCTCTGCATTGAATCATATCTGTTATTAACCTCTGTCTCTCTTCCACAGCATGTCTTTTATCCTGTCTTCCTTCTCTCACCCCAACCGGTCGCAGCAGATGGCCCCGCCCCTCCCTGAGCCTGGTTCTGCCGGAGGTTTCTTCCTGTTAAAAGGGAGTTTTTCCTTCCCACTGTCGCCAAAGTGTTTGTTCATAGGGGGTCATATGATTGTTGGGTTTTTCTCTGTATCTATGAAGCGCCTTGAGGCGACTTTTGTTGTGATTTGGCGCTATATAAATAACATTGAATTGAATTGAATCGATTACAAGGCGAACTCCCATCTCTTGAGCCACGATCGCCCCGGTATATAAGGCAAAAACAATGTCTGTATGATTATAATGAGGTTGAAAGTCAATAATTTATGTGACCAATTTCCAAATTCTTCAGCACAGTCTAAACTCTAGTATTTTTCTTTTTTTTCTGTATTTTCTTTAAGTAGTATTCGGAAATAGTTCGGGAGGACATTCAGCTTTTTTCTTTGTTGGCTGCCTTTTGTTCTGTTCTCTGTCAACATTATCACACACTGCTTTAATAATTATCAGATCTGGGCTCTGGAGAGGCCAATCCTTGACTGGCAGTGATCCACTGTGCATGTCCAATAACAAGAAACATAATGCTATTCATTACTACGTATCAATGATTTGAACAAAATATTACACTTACATTCATCACTCCATTAGACCTGTTGTCACTGATTTTTGTCCAGTTCTTGTGTAATGTGGCATATGTCAGCCTTTTCTCCCTGTGTCCCTTCCTTAAGAATCCTTTCTTGATGCCCATCCCTCCATTGAGAGCATTTGTGATGAGGTTTTAGTGAACAGTAGAAAGGTTAGCTGAAGGGCCAGATGCATTTCTCAGGTCATGTTTCAGGTCTTTGTTGGATTTTTTCCCACTTCTTCAGGACCTGAATTTCAGAGACTGTTCATCTGCTGTTGATAGTTTTAAAGAAGTTTTTAAGCCACATTTATCCTCCACTTGTTCCGCTTTATCAGCGTTTTTACAGACACACTGCACACCATGTTGAGATAAGCCAAGATTTTGGCTAAAAGCTATTTGAGAATCAGGTTGCTTTATGCCTATTAAGCATGTCTTTCATAGATTTGAACTAAAGAAATCAGTTCTTTGTTGTTGTAAAACAAAACTGTTTTACTCCTTACGTTTTTTTAATTATATATTTGAATGATTCAAATGATTCATAGGTCAGTGTTAAGAGTCTTAACAAATAAGTAAAAAAAATCTCCTGAAAATGGTCAAGGACTGGACGCAAAATAACTGAAAAAGCATTCAGTGTTGAGAGAAAAAAACTATAAAAGACCTGCAGAAAGCTTGACTCCTTCCAACCAAAATCTAAAGAAATGACGTGTGGCCCAAGACTTTTACATGTTATTGTATGTTGCTATTGTCTATTTTTAGAGCTTTACACAGAGAGGAGGCTGCACATTGAAAACCTACAATGGAATGTAAGTTTTATAATGTCTGCTGCATGATTTAAAATGACTTTTAACAAGAATTTACAGTTTCATGATGATGATGCATCCCCTTTAAAAAACGATTAGATTAAGAAACTAGACATGAATAAATTCAAATCAAATAACAAGTCAATTCTTAGATATCGTGTTGTGTGCTTGTGTTATGCAAATGTGTGTAATGTCTAATTTTCTTCTCCGTTTTCTCCAGCACCCTTGATGAGGCGTTTGTTGCCCCTTTTCCCTCCCGGGCCACGGGGCTTGACAAATGCCTGCTTTAAAGTGTGCTCCATGGGGTGCACCTCCTCATACAGGAAGTCTTCTGTCAGACCATCACCACTGTCTATCTCCATCTAAGCAGGTATGGAGAGTAGGCAGTCATTAGACAGTTTACACAGTGACAGTGGTACTACAGATTATTTGTCACCGTCTCTGTGGGAGAGCTGTACCTTTTTAGTGACTTCCAGCTGGTAGTCTCTCTCCACCTCGTCCAGTAGCCTGTTCTTACAGCTGGAGTATAACATCCGCTCCTTGATGCTACAGGTGTACCCAGGCATCGAGTATATAAACACTGAAACAAAGATGAAGCTGATCTGTTGATATTTTCTGCCTCACACAATCAGCTTCACTAGCTACTTCACTACTTTCTGTTATAGATGACGTACTGTGCTCATATTTTTACTGCTAGAGTAATACTACTACTACTAGAGTAACTAGAGAAGTGCGATTCTCAGTTCAAAGTCATTCTTATTGTTCGTACACTGGGACTTGTGGAATATCTACTATCTGAAACAAGGTTAAGCTCCTGTCTCTTTAAGGCTGACTTAATTGTGATTGGCTTTTGTTGGTTTCATACAGGTCCAAGAGTAGAAAAAAGTTACTCAAAAAAATTATCCTTGATAAATGATACTTCTTGTGCAAACTCTGATTTCCTCATTTGTACATAAGCATCATTCATGACATGAAAATGTGCAAGACCATAGTGGGTCTTAAATAAAAAGAGACACAGGCCTAGATAGCTGCAAACGTTACATATTGTAGATCCGACTGGAACATCCTATAATTAAGCACACATGAGGCTAACCCCACACTGCTTTTCAGAGTATCTAACTGAATAATTCCAGCTCATTTGTTCAGTATAAAAATCGCTCGTACAAAAGGTTCAAACTAGATTAACAGCTCGGCAGCTGATTATAAAAAACAAACAATGTTTTTAAATAGGTTTCGCATGAAAAGGAGACACACAAGCTTATATCTCGTCTGTCACTGTCAATGGTAATTCATTTACACGTGTACTGGAACAAAACAGGCATTCATTTGCAGCTGTTATGGAGACTGGACTAGTCAAGTCCAAGTTAACACTCAAATCTTTTTAGCTTTTTGGCCCAGCCGCTGACAGAAATAGCTGCTATATCTGTAGCTCAGTCATCAATGTTCATAATTCTAACTGTTTGTGTCTGCTTATTGGTGCTGGCTTTATCAGAGCTTCTTCACAGCTGCCTGTTACTTGAAATCAGGCCAGTGAAAGCAGAGAACATAAACAACAGAACCAAACAACGAGGTGAAAGATGATAAAATCCCCCACAGACCTGAGGACACTGCAGAGTTCACATTACACAGCAAATGTGATTTGTCAGTATCTATAAAAACACTTATTTGTGAAGTGAATGAACTGAGTGGTGCAGTGTTGTTGATGGCAATTCAGTGCCCTTTTTTATATGTGTATTGTGCACACTTGTTAATTATTTTTGTAATTTTTATTTTCGTGTTTAAAATCAATCAATCAATCAATCAATCAATCAATCAATCAATCAATCAATCAATCAATCAATCAATCAATCAATCAATCAATCAATCAATCAATCAATATCTGGCATATAGGTAGTGGTTGTAGATGAGTTGGCATCTTTCATGCAAACTATGGGGGACCAATTTTTGGTGTAGCATCCACTTTGCGACCAGTTTTACCCAGTAACCACTCAGCAACCACTCAGCAACCAACCTGTCGGAGAGTATGCATTTTACCCCAGCCTCCTGGAGTTTGCCAGTGGGGTTACTGACCAGTCTCTTGACCTGTGTGACTGAGGCCTAACTAAACTTGCTAGTGTTAGCTAAAAGAAATTCACCTGGATGACCTTAAAGCTTCAAAATAATGGTCCCCAAACCAGATGATGATCTTACAATAGCTAAAGCCAGTCTTTATGTACAGTTTAACTTGTGGTCGGCAAACCACATGGTGTCACTCAACAAGAATTAGAAGAAGTTAGGAGAGACTAACATCCTGAAAAAAGTGGAGGTGATGATAGTTAAAACAATATGTGTGAACTCTGTAAGATACTTTCATTGCCCTTCACTTTTATAGCACCAAATTAGTGCTTTACAAGTCACAGACAGTGCGTGAGGAACTCAGTGAGTTTTTACTGACCCAGAGCTTCCTCCTGCTGGCCCTGATAGGAATGTTTGAAGATGAAAAAGTGGTATCTAGGTGAATCTGTGGGAATCCTGTAGGGAAGTTCGTGGATTTCTGTAGGTTTAGTGTGAACCAGCTCGATGGTCTCTCTGTCTACATCCAGCCTCTGCAACACAACATACGCAAGCAAATGTAATTACTTTTGAGGGGTCAAGTCATGTGGAGTTAGTTTCACTGGCAAAAACACACCCTTAGATGTTGTTATCAAATATATGTTGTATACTTTTTACTGTATACATGTAAATATTCACTGTTTAATGAGCTATAAATATTTTCTATGGGGGCTCACCAGCTGGATGTAGTTGATGCGTTTATGCTTGAGTTGCTGCAGAGCTCGTTTGGCCTCTTCTTGTAAAGGAAACGCAAGACCCTGAAGAGTCTGTGCCCGTTTGTCCAAGCCAAACTCCATTGTTACCTTCAGGGGAGGGAAAAAGATATTTGCACTGCTTCTTCCTCACATGAAATTCAACTAAATCAGTCAAAAAAACAAAACAAAACAAAAAATCTATGTCTATGCCAAAGACTTCACAAACCCTTGCTCTTGCTGTCGGAGTCCCAATTCGTCTGCGTTCATCCTGCAGACAGAAGAAACAGTATTGAAATCACTATACAATAAAGTTTTAACATAAACATACTTGAATTCTTTTATCATAATGAAAACAAAATCAACGTACCCACACAACTTTATCCTGCAAGGAAAACACACACAGGATGAGCACAGATAACTCACGTACCTATAAGAGTCATATAGCTTTGACAGCCTGTCTGTACCTCTGTGATTTTAATTCGTTGTAACTCCTGCTCAGCTGCTGTGAGAGGAGCTGGGGAGGAGCAGGAGGACCTGTGGCGAATGTATCCCTGGAAACACACGTCTTCCTAGAAACACAGAGACACCAATGGCTTGGTTGTGAGTGGCAGGCCATTATTATGCAGGAAGGACCATACTGACCTCCACTGTCCCAAATACTTCGTCTTTGATGTGACCTCCTCCAAACTCTTTCTTCAGTGTGGCACGAGTCGCTGCATACACCATCTTCTGCCTCACCTGGAGAACACCAGGACAGACACAGCGACAAAAAACCTTCACACAGTTTTACTGGTTTTCTGTAGCAGTGGTTCTTTTCAAAAATAAAGTATTTGTGAGTGGGGAAAAACAGCCTGTATAACAGAGTTTGATTACAATTTGTAATTAAAGAAAAAGAAAAAAGAAATCTATTACTAAACGGTGTCATTTTTATTGTCACGCAATAATAATAATAAAATGATATTATAATTGTTTCTAACAAGTTCTAGTTACATTGTTAGAAAAAATAGTTTCTTATTCACTAGCAAGGGCAACTTGAGCAATCAAACTCTTTTCCATTGTATTGATTTGATCAGAGTTAATGTGGGGGAGAGGTCCTGCACTAGCATGTGTGATTTGTTTTCTGTTTTCAGCTGTTTTTCTTACTGAACTAATTATAGTGTAATTTGTTTAGGAATAATACATGATTTTTATTATTATTATCATATTATTTTTATTTGATCATTTTATTAGCATTTTATTATTATTTTTATTATGATTAATTATTAGAAATTAAAATTTTTTTTGCATGAATTTGCTACAAAGTCTTTCTGTGCTCAATTTAAATTTGAGTTTAAGATGTTGGCTCACAATCAAATTAAATCAGAAACTGTAAATGTAAATAAAATCTAAAGATAATTATTTGTATATATATTTTTAAGTAAAAAGTAATAATTTTTTGATTTTATTCTCTAAAAAGAGAATAAAATTCTCTAAAAATAGAATAAAATCAGACAGCCTTTCTCTTACTTTTTAGATGATCTCTGAGCTGTTTTTTTTTCCTTTTTAAGAAATAAATTGCTGTTAACTACCTTAAATAAAACAGAATTGAAAACAAAATGTAAAAACAAACTAAAAAACATAATATCTCTGATTCTAATATTTTTGGAGAAGGCAGCAACACATCAGATATGTTACTGATCTTAAATTATATTTAAAAAAAATCTATTTTCAATGTGTGTTCACTAACAATAAGCATAAACTGACTTTAGCCTCAACTTAAACTAATATTAAGACATTTTTGCCACTAAACATGAAGTTATTTTGATTCTTCCACAGGACACTGTCCTACTTTTATGTCAGTCTACAGTGATGGTTTCTTAAATGTGCTGCACACATACTGGTGATTGGTCAGGTGACCATGCGATGAAGATCCACTCATAACCCTGCGCGTTCTTGGAGTCCAGGCGGTAGAGGATGTAGCAAGGCTCCAGAGGCGTGAGCAGAGGAAGCAGGAACTGGTCATAATCCTTGTCCCAGCTCCGGGCTGGTTCTTTGTATGAATGTAGCACCAATTCCTCTGCAGAGAGAAAAAAGTGAACAAAGTCAAGATTTGGAGATGTTTAATGAAAGCTCACTTATATCAAAATACTGTAAAATGCCACAAATATTCAATTTTTACCGTTTCTGATAATAATCTTCAGGATTCTGATGGCACCTCCCCTCGCTCGGGCCAAAAAATCTTTCAGCTCAGATGTTGCTTAAGTAACCAGATATAAGGCAGACAAGTCAAAACTGAGGATGGGTGGTTGAAAGCCAGTGAGACAGAGCTGACCAAGTAACAACCTGAAACTCTACTTCAGGGAAAAAATTTGATCCACTGCCAGATGGTCACACCATCACCTGCAGTGACTCAGAGAGCAAACATGTGCCCCCCAAGAATCACTGAAGGATCTGATCGACCATCGTCGATAAATCCCCCAATTTGAAAAGCCTAAGGACAGAGCGTCATCACAGAAAACTCAAACTTTGATTGTTTGTTATGTACTTTCCTTCTCTCTTGCCATGGTTACCAAACACAGCGCTCTCATTAATGATGCAAGATCAGGTGAGAAAGGTGAGAGAGGTTCGCTTCCGTCAGCCTGCCCACCTTCATGCTCCGATTACCAAAAGCCATAACACACATAAAAAGCAATGTATGCATGAGATTCAACTATAAGAGCCTGAATGTGCTAAACATTGTTAGCACTGACATCACAAAGGTGAAGAGAAGTTTTAAATGACTAAGAACAGATTAAAAATGTTAGCACATACTTTTATAATAACACAGGATAAATTAGCCTAAAGAAGCTAAGCGATCACTTGGGAACAATCTTTAATTTTTTTTGCAGAAAAACATCAGAAGATGTGAAGATGTGTTATTAGCAGCAGTGTAGCTCAGAGTCTGTTAATAAAAAAGCATTTAAAAAGCTTTTCAAACTGAGCTCAGGGACAACTGGGATAAAACTTAAATGCACAGTTTACATTTAAAAAAATAAACAACTTACCAATAATTCCAGTTTGGTGAGACATCTTTTGGCAGTAAGTTTTCACCGCTTCACACTCCTCTCATCCAACAAGGACCAGGTCCAGGTCACAGTGTGTCCTCGCTCTTCTTGCTCAGCAGGTAGGCTGAGCTGATGGCAGACGGAGGGACCCACGCGCACCAGTGACATAAACGCCTTGAGGGTGACTCAGGAGCTTCCTAACACTTGAAATACAATCTGCGGAACTGTGGCTGATGAGTAATAACGTGCCTGTCAGGGGATATGCCACCCTCACCACTGATCTAAAACTCTTTGCGTATCGATGACCACAACTTTAATAGTCTCGGCAGGGGAGTGTCTCGCAGGTCACATACTGTCCTGTACTGTACCCTGCGGGAGGGCTCTGCAGAAACCCACCACACATGACGTCGGGGGTCAGTGCCGCATTTTCAGATGCTGCCACATGTAATGGCAACTGATAACTCGATCAAAGAGTGGCTGATCAGCTGCAGCAGACGCATGATCTCAAATTCCAGCCACCTGGTCACAGAAATGTGACACCAAGCAAGAATCTGACCGCAACACTTCAACATTGTTTCCTGGACTAAGAATTTAGAGGGTGGGGGCCTCAGGTATTCACAGTATATTTTGTGCCTTTGATCTGCAAGGTTAGCTCCAAAAACCAATGAAAGGGTGAACAGGGAGAATAGGGCAGCTACATAAAGCAACCTTAAGTGTTAAAACACGAGAATATGAGGTTTCTGATGAGAAGACTGAAGTATCCTGAGGTGTAAACTGAAGAGATCCAAACATTAAGTGTCCCTGAATGGTCTGAACAAAAGGATGTAGGAACTAACAAGCTCACGAAAGTAACACACACACACACACACACACACACACATGCACAGAGGTGGGTGAGAGAAATATAAGTGTGTACCTGTGAGGTTACCTGTGATGGGATCATCCATTATTCACTCAGTGGTGAGTACAGAACCCAAGCATCTATACATTATTTAACACAGCACCCCCCCCCCCCCCCCCCGCCCCCACCCTCCTCGACTTTGGAAGGACACACTTAATGTGCACAAAAAAAATGACACACTTATAAAAACAGAAAAAAGCTGAGTGCATTTCTCTCACAGAATAATAAAGTAACAACACAAATATCTGTTTGTGTCTCTTCTCCCACTGCACTTTATGTACTCATAAAAATCTCTGTGTATTTTACTGTATATAATAACATTTATATATCTTATATAATTTTGCCTTTTTTGAATGCAATTTTTCTTTTTTTTAGTTTTATTTTTCGAATATGTCTCTAAATCTCTTTTTCTTCCTGTCCCTCATGTGGCTGAGTTTCCCCAGTGTGGGATTAATAACATCCAAAATTATTACTATAGTGCTGTATGATCACTGTTAAAATCTCCAATATGAACATCAAATAAACATCGACAGAAGGATTAAAAAATAATAATAATAATAATTTTTTATGTAATGCAATACTTAATTATAAAACAGCAAGTTTTGGGATCTTATTATTATTATAATTATTACTCTTTACTTTAGAGAAAGTTTGATCTTACTAGAAGTAAGAATTATTGGTAGTAGTATATAGAATTGTTTATATATCTTTCCAATTATGGTTTGATTATTTCTTGGTTTCATAAAAAACTGGGGGCCAAGGACTCCTTAGAAAGGGAGAAAAGAACCATATCAGAGTTTTCACTGGTCCAAAGACAGTAAGAATGAGAAGAGCAGACATCATAACTTGGCATGGCTGTTTAACAACTCATTAAAGCAAATAACTAATCAGCTAATTTAATAGCAGCGACTGCATTCAAGCTCTTAGAGATGGTCAAGATGATCGGATCAACTTTTTACAACCAAGAGATGCAGAGAGCATCTCTGAACTCACAACACATTGAACCCTGAAGCAGATGGGCTACAGCACCAGAAGACCACACCAGCTATCACTCTGGGAAGAAAAGAAAACTCTGAATATGGACAGAGGCTGCAAAATTGGTCGATAGAAGTTTGAAAAAGTCTTGTCTGGTTTGATTTCTGCTGTAACATTCATGCTACGTTGTGTCAATGGTTCAGGCAGGTGAGATAATGGTATGGTAGATATTTTCTGGACACACTTTGGGCTTCTTATTGACCCCTGTGTAAATGACAAAGCCTGTGTGAGTATTGTTGCTAACCATGTCCATCCGTTTATGACAATAGTTTACCCATCTCCTTCTTCCAGCAGAATAATGCACCATGTCATAGATCTCAAATATGCCTCAAAGTGGTTTCTTGAATATGACAGTGAGTTCACTGTACTCAGATGGCTTCCACAGTCACCTGATCTCAGTCCATTAGAGCATTGGGATGTGCTGAAATGGGAGATTCTCTTCATGTATGTGCAGTTAATACACTGCAGCACCTGTGTGACACCAATACGGACAAAATCTATAAAGAATGTTTGCAGCGCCTTCCTGAATCTATGACACAAAGAATGAATGCAGTTCTGAGGAAAAGTAGGTCCAAACTGGTACCAGCAAAGTGTACCTAATAAATTGTCTAATGAGATACATTTGTTCTTGTCAGATCGAGAGTTGTCCCTGCGTCTCTGCTGAGACATGAAGAGATGTATACATATAAATACGACTAAAACACTGAAACAGACTTCAGTTCACTTCTGCTTAGTTTCAATAAAATACGAGTACTATCATGGAGGAGCGAGGGGACATCACTGAGCACGAGGACTGAGTTACAGGAAAGAGTAAACAAAGTTTTAGCACTGTGCTCACAGCTTTGACCCATCCACCCGTCAGTTATGCACTCTTTCTGATAACATTTCCCCTTTTGAATTCAAATAAATAAAAAACTTTAACTATCACAATTAACCAAAATACAATTTTTTCAGGGTTAAATTTCGTGTTGGACTGCATGCAGCAAATATTGCTTTGTATTATTCATTTAAATATTCTCCCAAAATATACTGCTGTGAACGGGGGAATCCTTCAACTTACATTACATTAATAAGTTACATTAATAAGTTTACTTTGCTTGGAAATGAAGAACATATGTTTTTTAATAGCTTTTAAAAAACATTGTTAACTGTTGAGTCACTGTTGATTGTAGTGGTTATTTTTTAGTCCTGTAACTTTCAATCAAGTAACAATACAGGAAACAATGACATTACTTCAGCAGTAGAAGGAGGGAGTCCCCTAAACCAGCGGTCCCCAACCCCTGAGCCACGGTACCGGCCCGTGAGTCGTAAAAATAATAAAAAATTTTAAATTATTTAAAAATATTTTTATCGTTAACTCGGTTTTCCTGGGTCTTTTCTCATGTGTTATGAATAAATCCTTTTTTTTTTTGGTACCGGTACTGGTTTTATTTTGTTGTATTTATCCGTGACATCTTAAAGGCCGGCTTGTGAAAATATTGTCAGACATAAACCGGTCTGTGGCGCAAAAAAGGTCGGGGACCGCTGTCCTAAACTCGAGGAGACCACGCAGGGAACTACACAGGTTGCCAAAGGGAAATAACGCCAACAAACCAGCTACTAACAGAGGCAAACACAAGGCTTAAATACACAGAGGGATAACGAGGGAATGAGACACAGAAGGAGAACACAGCTGGGAGTAATTGACAAGATGAGACAGGGGAAGCAAAACTCAATACATTTACATACACAGACTTTCAAAGTAAAACAGGAAACATAACAGATGCGGACTTGACTAGGAGGGAACAGCAACCCAGCAAAAACAGAAACCAAAAGACTAGAAAAGATAAAACAGTCAAAGTATAATAATGATACAAAAACACTGGGTCACTGACCCAGGACTGTGACAGAGAGAGAGATGGTGCAAAACAAACTCTTAACTTTCAAGAAATATGCAAAAGAGTCATATACATATGTGTTTTCATATGTATGTGATTATTTTCTAATTGGTGTTTATTTGCGATTTGGCGCTGTATAAATAAAGTTGAATTAAACTGAACTGAATTTTCAACAGAAAATGAGAGTCCAACCAAGTAACACGTTTTCTTCTGTTGTCCATTTTTGGTTGTGCGAACTGTATCCTCGCTGATTAGATATTTACATTAAAAACCCATTCAACAGGTGTTCCTAATGAAGTCCCCAATGACTATATATTTTTATATTTCTATGAGCATATTTGGACTAAGAGATGCAGAAAAGTAGAAAGTGAAAATTCTACCCTATCTGGTCTGATATGGAGCCACTATGCTTGAAATGCTTACAGTAAATAAATGTATGTATTCAGTAGGTAAGGTTTTTTTATATATAGGGTACATGTAGCTGTGTCTGTTTCACTGAATACCACTCTACATGTTTACCATTATGTTCGATAAAGGTTGAGTGTTTGCTTTACTCACCTCTTAGCGTGACCTGGAAAATATTGGACACACTTGCTGTCAGGGAGCGACAGGTATTGGGTGGTATCTAGGAAACAAAAATTCCTATAATCATATTTCATTTTTCAAAATAGACCACTAATTGTTTTTGAGGTGCTGTGCATGGCAACAAGAGATGACTATCCAGGTTGTTGGAGCTGTAGACCACTGTGTTTGTGTCTCCATTTTGCACATTTTCCATTTAAACCAAATGGTTCCAGTCTGTATACACTTGCTGGCCACTTTGTTAGGCACGCCTGTCAAGTAATGCAAGTATGGTCAAGATGATCTGAACACTTGTTACAATCAAGAGATGCAGAGAGCTTCTCTGAAGTAACAACACATTGGATCTTGAAACAGATGGGCTACAGCTACATGTCAATCCCTTTATGACCACAGTAAAAACAGACCACAGTTTAGCAATTCATAAAGTTCAATAAAAAATAAATTTCATTTCTGAAAAGTCCAATAAATTTCCAGGTACAAACACAGGTAAAAATTGAATGATCCTGGTGAAATATAATGGTTTTTGGACATCATGCAAAATATCAATTTGAAAAATATTGGGCATTTCAAAAGTAACAAAGTGGTCAACTCACAGGTCACAATACTGTAGGAGTCACTATAACAAGGCTGTAAATTATTTCATAAGATGTTAGGTGGAAGGAACGGAGTATCCTCATTTAAGACAGAATAATCACTGCAAAAAATAAAATCTGAGTTCTTTTGTTTTAAGGATCTTTAGGGTCAGTTTATTTTTGAGCAACAAATTCTCTACCTCCAATGTGCACGCTGTGTCATCTCCATCAGAGATGAGCCCAACCACGGTGCTTAAACAGGTAGGTTTGATGGAATAGCTCCTCGAGCCCACAGGGACAAAAGCTGAAATTTGAACAAGGACAAAATAATTGAAACAAGGGTCACAAGGGACCTAGAAAATCACAAGGGTATACAAATTGAGCTTGTGTCCTGGCTTCCTCAGGGAGTGTGGCCATGAGTGGGTCCTCACTAGGGAATGATCCTGGATTTTGAACCCATAAATGTCAGGTTTGGACTTTCAGTTGCTGTTTGTTAATCTGTTTTTTACCTGCACTGTTGTAGTTTCACAATTTTGGGTTTGTCTAATATTAGACTTTTGCTTAGGTTGTTTTCATTCGTATTTGACTTTTATAGTTTACTTTTAGTCGATTTCTTGAGGTTATTTCCCTGTTCTCCTCTGTTACTAGCGTTTCTGTGTTAAATGTCTTGAGTGTTGTGTCCCCATTACTCCCCTCTTTATTTAAGGTCTTAGTTTACATGTGTGTTTTTTTTGTAGGATCTTTTTGTGCGTCTGACTATGCAGAAGATCATGAATTGTTGTGCACAAGTTGTTCACAGGAAAACCACAGGGGGTATCAGTACTTCATCAACACATACAGGTCACAAAGCTGCACAAATAGCAGCTTTTGAAAGGTCCTGTGTGTGCATTATTAATATCACACACCACACGGGGAGTTAAATTAAGATGACTAGATGAGAATGTTTGTCTACTATTTGCAGACGAGCTGAGGTTAGCATAATCTGTGGTTTGTTTTAAACAACTACTGAAAACTTATTTTTGTACGTTAGCTGTTCTTTAATCTTTTGGTTCTCCTACTGTGAAATGTGTGCATATCAGTGTTTATGCAGGAATGAAAGAAAGCGCGTGTTTGACGCTGTGTTTGCATGTAGAAATATTTGTTTTTATCCAAACTGCGAAGCTCTTTCTTTGTGTTTTAAAAAAATTATGCATGAGGTGCATGAGAATATTTATATAGTGGCTTTAAAGTGGTACTAAGCTCTCAATAATATTACCTGGAACAACTGTGGTAGTTTGTGTGTAATAAGCAGGAATCAGAGCTGCACAATGAAAGATTACATACTCTGCTATATTTGAAAGTAACATTTCCTACAACATGAGCCAGTAAATGTAAATGTCAGGTTGTTCCTCTGTTTCTGTGGAATCTGTATTACTTTTTGTCATATATTACCTGATGTATGCTTGACATTAGGTAATATATGAGTGTCTTTAACAGTTCAAACTTGGTTGGATCTAACCAGCTGTACTGTAGCCTCCTGTAGCCAAATGTGCCCTGCAAGCAAACTGTAGCAGCTGTGCAGTATTTGTAGCAACCAGCTACAGTACATCATTCTTCCTGTATTTTTTCACCATCATATTCTTTAAAATGGTCTTGTGAGGTTATCAAAAAACTGCAGCTGGTTGGTGAGGTGGGGTGTAGTTGTATGTTGCATGTTGCCTATTTTTACAAGCCTCTGGGCCACACAGCATGTAAAAAAGACTAACTGCTAAAGTTATTAAAGATAAGAGTCAAAGAGCAACATATACACAGGCTGATATATTGTAGTTTTATAGGGGCACAGCCATACACTACGCTGTTTAGGTGTTTAACAGGCAGAAACTGGGGATAATAATGTGGAAACTATCTGCTTGTGAGGGAAAAAGCAATTAGTAATATAGTAGTAGTTTATTAACAAGATTGTACAAGTTTTTCGGACCTGGAACAGCTGTGGTAGTTTACGTAGTAATCAGAAATGAGAACTGCAAAATTAAATATTACATACTGTACTGTATTTGAAAATAAGATTTCCTGTAACTGAAACCAGAACCAGAGAAATGCTTTTGTATTTGCTGAATGTAAATGTCAGGTCTTCCCCCTGTTATTTCCCTGTTGCTGTGGAATCTGTATTACTTTGTCACTTGTGTTGCTACTAAGTATCATCAACAACAATACGATAAATGTATAATGTACCAGATGTAATGCAGCCTCCTGTAGCCAAGTGTGCCCTGCAAACAAACTGCAGCAGCTGCAAAGTACTAGTAGTAACAGCTACATTATAATATTTTCTCTGTATCTTTTAATTATGATGTCCTCTAGCCTAAAACAGTCTTCTATGGTTAGCCATAAAAAGTGTAGTTGGTGAGGTCTCACATATGCCCTATTTTTTTAATAGCCTCTGGGCTGTCACAGCACGTAACAAAAGACTAACAACTAAATTAAAGATAAGAGTCACAGAGCAACATATACACAGGTTTACAAATTGTATATACAGTGGCTTGCAAAAGTACCCTTGAACTTTTCCACATTTTGTCACATTACAGCCACAAACATGAATCAATTTCATTGGAATTCCACGTGAAAGACCAATACAAAGTGGTGTACATGTGAGAAGTGGAACGAAAATCATACATGATTCCAAACATTTTTTACACATAAATAACTGTAATGTGACAAAATGTGGGAAAGTTCAAGGGGGCCGAATACTTTTGCAAGGCACTGTATTCTTATATACTGTAGTTGTATAGGGGCACAATCTATGGTGAAAGTCTCTCTGGCTGTGACAGATGTTTTAAAAGAGGAATTTCAGGCTTCTCATGTAAACATGAAAAGCGATGTGGATTACCTGATTGTCTGGGAAGATTTGTTGTATGTATAATCTCCATCAATAATACAGTAACAAGTGTTTGCGATACATGTTTAAATATGTAATGAACACACAGTATCCAGGTGCAGAAAGTTAAAAAATTAAGAAACAACAGGTACAAAATAAAATAGCAACTCTGTCTTTTACTGAGTACAGTTAGTAGGTTTATTTATGTTTTTTTTAAAATAAATTATATAAACAAAATAAATATTTTTGTTTCACTGAATATGGTTTTCCATTCCAAAGTGTGACATGGCAATAGTACAGAGTTTAAATGGAAGATACATTTTTGGGCATTCAAATCCACAATTTCTGAGACCTGCGATTGAAGTCAAGATTGGCTTTTTTAATATTTAGACAAATTCCTTTACTTCAAAATGTGTCAATATAACTTTAAAACAACAAAACGGGATTTTTTTTTATTACCAAGAGAAAACTGAAAAGGACATGCAGTTAAATCCTTTGACCTTTTCCAGGCAGATTTTGGAAGAACATTTTGTGTTGTCAGTTGACAGTTTGTAGATACACGTTTAATATGTTGTTTTCCCCTTTAGTTTATATTAACACAAAACAAATACACTCCACCTTAAAAAACTGTTGAATAACACAATTTGAAATGCAAATGACACCATTAAAATAGATACACATAGTGTATTAGCTAATTTTTAAAAGCAGCAATTGTTTAAAAGGTGGACAATTTGGAGGGAAGCATATCTTATTTTATGGCAACAGTATCCACAGTTGTAAGTTTGGAAATGACTCAGATGTTATGACTATCATCTTCCAAATTACAGTTACTTAAAACAAAATAATGAAGATCTAAAAGCATTTATTAAAAATGCAAAAGCTGAAAACTGCATGATCATGCCAATTATCCTTAGAAAAAAATAATCTACAACAATTTAAGTCCAAGGCTATTTGCAAAAAATATCTACTACCTGTAAAACGTTTCTGACTTTTACATAAATTAAAACCCTTTAAATGCACTTTACTGACAAAATCACCAAAATGTTTCAGTGTGCATCAACATGCTCTAAATCGTGTCCTGTGAATCTGGTGCATCTGTTTCCTCAGAGATGGTGGCGTACACATGGTAAGTGACAGACTAGAAGATAAAGACAGTAATGTAGGAGTCCTGTAAGTCTGTGGCAATGATTAAGCCAAACAGAAAACATATTTAGTACCAGCTCTCACTTACATTTTCATTTTTCATCTGTTGCACGTTTAGGTTCTCCCCAACTGCAGGTAAGAAAATAACATTGAAAAATTCTTGCTTTCATTCAGCATTAAACACACACACGCACACACACACACACACACACACACACACACACACACACACACACATTGCTCTTGTAAGTCCGTGTAGGTCAGCTGACTACCAGGTTTTTCTCTGAATTATTTTATTGTCCTAACCTTAAAATATAAAATGCCTTGAGGTGACTTGTTGTGATTTGATATGATGTGAAGAAAATTGAATTGAACTGAATCTTTAAGAATCCAGGGGCTGTCTAGGGGGCTGTCACTCTAGATCCTTATAATACATAGATGCAATTTTGCTACAGAAGACATAACATGTATTCCACATTGGTCATACTCAGAGATAATACAAGAAATTATGTTTAACAAGTTTTGATGATGACACTGGTAGTTGGTGTAAAACTGAGTTGTTTTTTATTTTAATGTTGATGATTCTGAAGCAATCTAATGATATATTTGTTTATTTATAGACATTGCTTGATACACTGAAGGCAAAATAAAATGGAAAATGCTATTAGCGTGCTTCAATATGTGTCACCTGAACACTGAAAAATTGTTTTTCTAAGCACATGAAGTAAGTATTTCTCACCAGTTCTCCTTTTGAATATAAGAAGCCCCAGTACCAGTAGGATCATGCCCACAATTATTCCATATCTTGTCACAGCTGCTGCCAAATTCCATAATGACTCTGTTTTGAAAGCCACAAACAAATTTCACTTGTAACTCAAACACAAGATACTTTGCTATCTGACAAAGTTACAGCATTAACAGTGGAATGAGTGAAAGTAATATTATGGATGTCTACGCAGTGTGTCTTACCCTCGACTTTCCCTGTAGTATCATTCTTGTTGGAATCTGTTTGGAAAAGAAGATTGATTTGGGCCTGTTAGCTTTGTATGTAGAGGTGTATATTTGTGTTCAGTCACTTAAAGCTGCAACAGATTAAGTATGCTTCTAATTCTTCAGGTTCTGTGCTTCTGCACATTCAGTTTGAAATAATATACAGTGGGTAAAATAACTATTGAACACCAATATTTGAAGGTCTTGAGACGGTTTGGTTTTACCCACCATGAGATGCTTCTTGTGTGTCACCTTACTAAACAAGACACTTTTTCTTTACACACCATCTCTGTTTTCTTTTCTAATTACTGATTGATTTCAGGCGTCATGAATTTCCATGCCTTTTTACACCTCCCGTTTTTACCGTGTTCAGTACTTTTTCACTGTGTCACTTGTCATAATTTAATGGAACTTAATTTATGGAATCTATGGTTTGATTTTTTCCACGTGGGGCTTTAATGGGTCATTATTGATGTCTGTTGAGAATTTCATTTTAGTAGCACCATTACAAATATATTTACTTAGAAAATTGGTGACATGTCTGACACTTTTTTTACCCACTGTATATTTTTCATGTCTTAGATAATTTGAGTGGTTTTGCATCTTTTTTGATATTTTCACAATCACTACAACATATAATTCTAAAACTAAAAACTGTGTGTTTTCTGTTTAGCAATGCAATCAACACTTCTGTCCTAATGTTGTCATCAGCTGGTCAGTTGACATTAAACTGTTGTATTAGTTTTTATTTAGTATGCAATGGTAAACTAGTACTCATTAGGGAATGGCAACAATTATAATAATGAATATTAAACACACAAAAATATCTACAGATAAAATGTATCTGGTCATTTGCATCAATCTTGGAGACCAAAGGTTTGTAATGAAGTGCCCGCAAAGTTAGTAACTTCCTTTCAACATCAGCTTTAGCCCTGCTTACAAAGTACTGTTTTATTTAAGCTATTTAAGATGCTGAACATGGTGAATATTTACTGTTCCTACCAAACATCAGAATTTTAGAGTTAGAACTCAGATCATATTATTATGCTGAGAATTTAATCAGACTCATTGTCTGCATGGTCAATAGGTCATTGTCGGACGTACTGTAATAAATAAGACATTTCAAACTTTCATGACAATTTATTTTCCCATTATTGATGCACTCAAAAAGTCTCACCTGCAGTACTGTCTCCTGATGTTATATACTGAGTTGTTTTGACAGGAGTGTTCACACCAGTTGTAGGGTTGAGATTAACAGTAGCTAATCCTTTAAGACAGAAAAACATCAAATAAATATTATGTCACTATGACATTTTGCTGCTTAATTTCTTTTCTGTATTAAAATCGTATTGAAGTTATGACATGCCAAAAGAAAAGAACTAACAAAAATATTTCCTGGTGTATTTCTGACATTGTTTTACTCTTTAGTCTTCAGAACATTCAGTTTGAAAAAAAAAACCCCACTAAAATTGAATGTCTTATTTTTACAGTTCATCCTTAAGTGTTATTGATGCACTCAATGACATCTCACCTGT
Source organism: Neolamprologus brichardi (assembly GCF_056152115.1). NCBI lineage: Eukaryota > Metazoa > Chordata > Actinopteri > Cichliformes > Cichlidae > Neolamprologus > Neolamprologus brichardi. The sequence goes on from NC_142108.1 coordinate 16,237,014, forward strand.
GGTGCTGTCTCCTGATGTTTTATACTGAGTTGTTTTGACAGGATTGTTCACACCAGTTTTAGGGCTCTGATTAAGAGCAGCTAGTCCTTTAAGATAGAAAAATATCAAACAAATATTATAATGCCACATATTTTCTGTATTGACATTGTTGATTATTTATTTCCTTGCGTTATTGAAAACAAGTATTTGGCATGAAGTGCTAAAAGAAAAGCAGAGTTTCTTGGTGTATGTCTGCCAACTTTTCTATAATTTAAAGAAGTATGTTAAACATAGTATTGTAACAGTATTTGAACTGTTAGACATCGTTTCAGTCTTCAGCCTTCAGAATATTTAGTTTGAAAAATAATATATAACACAAAAATTAAACGTCTCATCTTTCATTTAAGCAGATTTACATTAATACAGAAAAAATATTTTCTAATTTTACCACGTGAGTAATTTATTTACCTGATAGTGAGTTCACTGAAGTGGTAGAAGTTAAAGTACTGGGTTTGTTGAGACTTAATTCTGCTCCATTAATGTTCAATAAAATGTTAAAGATATTTTAAAGAAGTGATGTATGATGATGCTCTGGGTTAATAGTTACGTGTACTGTGTGTCCTACCTGTGGTCATGATAGATGATGGTTTGTTGATCTTTGGTGATTCACTTTCTAGAATAGCTACAGTAAAAGGAAATTAATTTGAGTAAAAATAAAGGTTTTGTTATTACTGCAATCAATTCAAAAGTGATTAAAATTTTTGAAAACACATTTACTATTTCATTAAATGTCAAATCTGTCCCAAAGGGAATGTCAGACGAGGGACCATTTTTTACCTATACTGAAATATTTGGTAGTGTCTAGGCCTGGGTATCATCACTGATTTCTAAGGTCCCGATTCGATTTGATCCCCGATTCCAGTCGATTTGATTCAGTTCAATTTTGAATCTGACAGTGAAAAATATTATAATTCTGACCATTTATCAGTACATATTCATATTTTTATATCTATGTATTAAAACAAATATTTTGTGTTAGGAAGAGTATCCAGTGTAAAAACTTTTACCCACTTCTACTGTGAGCATGTTATTATGCTGACAATATTATCAAAGCCAGTCTGGACGTACTCTTTTTCACATCAAAGCTCAGTTCTATTTATTTGCACTGAGGGTCCAACTAAACAAAGTGAAACAAAATGAAAATCTTGGGAGTAACAACCGCAGAACATTTTTAGAGAAAAATACTTTGAATGCTTTTATTTTAGTCATTTTCATCATTTTAATTAATTAAAGTAGCATCTGTGCTATAAAGTCTGTTTATCTTCGACTTACCTGTTAAGTTGTATCTATCACTGCGAGGAGACAAAGACCTGGGTTTCCTTGTCAAAGTGTAATCACAGCTGGCATCTTTTTGTTGAACATAATGTAGATGTCTCAAAAAATCATCAATTGAGACATAAAACTGGCAGAACCTCTGTTTAGTTTTTGTCTTGCTTTTCTTCCAGACAGTTGCTGTGAGGACCGAACGACTTGCTTCTCCAAAGTACAGATTACATCTCGTATCATCTTTCACAGATCCAGGCAGAGAGCAAACAAACCGAACATGTTTCCCATTAAAATGCTGCACACTCATCTGTGGTGTTTGACCTACATGAAGATTAATCAAGTCCCATTAATATACAAGAATATTGTATGTTTTACCAGCACAACAATAACAATACTGGTGTTCATAAAAGGTGAACTGCAACACATTTTGTAATTAACTGTAACTGGTCGTGTTTAGATTTCTGTGTGCTGTCTTTGGTGGTGTAAGAAAATGTGTAAGAACAACACTCCTAAAAAAGTTTTGTGAAAGAAAACATGAAGCTTTATAAAGATAAATATGTCTAACACACTGTATGATAACTTATCCAGTCACAGGAAGAGCAGTCTCTCACCTTGTATGGTGATGGAGGATGGTTCACTGTCAGCAGACGTTGAATTAAGGTCTTCAGTGTAAAAACATCTCACTTTAACTTCAGCAAGTGAACTGTGATGTGACATTAACAGCAGTTCTGTTGCAGTGAAATTCTGCAGGCATGAGAAGGCTTTGGAAGTATTTTTGCTCACCGTGTAGAAAAAACACTGATGAACTGAAACAGATGTTGGTGCCTGACAGTATAACATGACCGAGTCCGTCTCTGAGATCACTGCTGTGTTCACTGTCAGTGTTGGTGGAAGAAGAGCTGAAAAATTAGAGGTAAAGAAAATTTTGATCTAATAGGTAATTTTTGGTTTAAGTAAAGAACAAATATGCAGTCACAGAAAAATCTGAACACTGGAACATCAGGGACTCACCTTGTGCTTGAATCTCATGAAAAAAAGCTGTTGGAAAGAAAGTCTGTTAACAACATACTAAATGCACGTATTAATAACCATTATTATAATTATGTATTAATGGCTCATTAATACAAACAAACTGTCTTTTCAAGATCACAGGAATTTGTCCTGCTGAGAAAGTTTTAGTTTGGGACTCCTCACGTGAGTTTATTGATTAAAAATAAAAAAAATAGAAGCACCACAAAGACACAAAAAAAGTTGATATAAGAACACAACATAAAATCCCCAACCATGAAAAATGTAAAACCTACAGATTCAACATCTTCAATCGAAAAGCTACTGGAGGTTTAACTTACACATGAGGATGACTAACAGAAGGTGTTCAGCCATGATGAAGAGGATTAATGTGACTGTACAGAACACATGTGAAAGTCTGACTTTGTAAAGGTTGATGTTCCAGTTTAAGGAACGTCACAGGAAAACCACAGGAACCACTTTAACACAAGCAGAGCAAAAAGCCATGAACGACATTCTACATTTTGCCATTTCTATAATGTGATGATCCCTAAAAATAAATATGCAACCAATCATTAACATGGGTCACAAGGTGGCTGCTGAAAAGGGAAACTTGCTTCTTTGTGTTTAAATAACAAGTTAGCTTAGAATTTGTGTGTGTGTGTTATTAAATAATAAAATACATTGGTAAATGGCCTGCATTTGTATAGCGCTTTACTCAGTCACTAAGGACCCCAAAGCGCTTTACACTACATTCAGTCATTCACCCATTCACACACACATTCACACACTGGCAATGGCAAGCTACATTGTAGCCACAGCTGCCCTGGGGCGCACTGACAGAGGCGAGGCTGCCGGACACAGGCGCCACCGGGCCCTCTGACCACCACCAGTAGGCAAACACGGGGTTAGTATCTTGCCCAAGGATATTTGGCATGCAGCCAGGAGGCAGCCTGGGATTGAACCACCGACCTTCTGATTAGTGGCTGACCTGCTCTGCCACCTGAGCTACAGCCACCCCTCATTAACAATAAATATACTCATTTAAAAAAGTCCCCAACAAACAGTACCAATATTTATATATTATAAAACAAATATCTATTTCCATTATTGTTTCAGCAAAACAAACAACCTTCATTTGTCACATACACAATCATACAGAGGACAACATGTAGTGAAATGCTTGTGTACGAGCTGCATGCTTCTGTTCCTATTGTTTCTGTTGTAACAATATGAAAATAATGAAAATAAAAATATAAAAATAATGACAATTCTTAGATAAAGGTATAGATAAAGATAAAATAGAGATTGAAACTTTACTGTTAATTCTTGTACCTACATAAAGTAAAATAAAATAGAAAACCACAGAGTCGTTGCATCAAGGTACCAAACTGTCTCAGAGACAACGTCACCCAAGACAAATGGAACACCTCATCACTCCTCCTTGAGTGAATTTCCAGCCCTCAAAAGAGATTTTAATAATTGGAACAAGGAAAAACAAGACCTTGAGAACAGGATCACAGAAATGCAGGAGGAGAAAAGTCAACTGGAAGAGAAGAACAGTGAAATGCATTGCAGGCTCCAAGATATGGAGGAAAATAATGAAGGCTTGCGAGTAATGTTTGATGAAGCAGTTGAAAGAAATACACAACTGGAGAAAGAGTTTAAAAAATGGAAAATCAAACATAGAGAAAGTTTTTACAAGGTCTATGACACAGAAGAAAAATACATAGAGATGTAGTGCAAGCTCCAAGACACAAAGAAAAATGAAAGCCTCCAAGTGACGTCTGATGAAGCATTGAGAAGAAACACACGAACGCTCAAAGACAAGGAAGAACAGGAGGCAGGTCACCAACAGATGCAGTGCAAACTCGAAGACACAGAGGAAAAAATGGAAACATTGCAAAAAATGATTGATAGAGTGCTCAAAGAAAATTCACACCTGCTAAAAGAGAAGGAACAACTGGAAGAAACCCAAAGAGAGACACAGCACATTCTCCAAGACTTTGAAACACAAAATACAGAATTACAAGTATTTTACAATGAAGTGACGGAAATAAAATTGAACTTGAGAAAATATGCAGAGATATAGAGTGACGAATCCAAGAAGTGGTGACCAAAAACAGCCATTTACAAGCACTCTATAACAAAGTCCAGTAAGCCAACACCAAAAAGCAGGAGCAGAAGCAACGACAGGAGAAAAGTCATAAAGACATACAGTCTTCATTTCAATTACTACAGAAGAGACATGAAGAGTTACAAGCAACCCATCATAAAGAACAACAAAGAAACACATGCATGAGGCAAACAAAGAACTGGAAGAAAAACGTGAAGAAAAGCAGGAAACACCAAAAGAATGAGAGAAAAGGTTCAAGAAACAGAAGATAAGAACAGAGATGACAGACCTCAGAGTTCAGAACAAAAATCTACAGGAAATGAGAAAAGTCTGAGAAAGAAGAGAAAGCGGTTTGGGTTATTCTGGAAGAACGACTGTGCTGCTTCTTCAGTTGAGCCTTGACAAGAATAGCCCCATCTTCCTCCGACGGGGCAAATTATATAATAAATATACAAATAAATTCAGTGTGATTCAGAGCATTATTTAATTTGAATGTTGTTAAGATGTAAATCACCATTTAGCTTAAGAAAAGCTTCTTTATTTAAGAAAAGCTGGATAACTTAAACTGAGCTTTGTTTAGCATGACTCCCTGTATTTAGATGAGGCGACAGGTTTGAGTTAGATAACAGAATTCAAGAATAGTTCACCGTAACTGAAACATAAAACTTAAGCAAAGTCTCACTTCAGTCATTTACCTCTATTTTATGAAGAGAGTCGTGCATTAGTGTTGACTGATCCTTTTAGGGGTGTGACAAATGGAAAAAGTCTGAAAACTGGAAATGGATCAGTCAGAGCTACACATGTGTGAGGGGCCTACATTTATGTTTAACTGCTAAGTCATTCAAATATCTAATCAGCCAATCATATAACAGTTATTCCAGGCATTCACATCATCTACATGATGAAACCGAGCATCAGAATTGGTCAGACAGGCTGAGGAAGTAGACTGGTACTTGCATCATCATTCATTTCTGACCACGTCCATCTCTTTATCACCACAGTGTAGTGGTCTTTAGATGGCTGCTTCAAGCAGGATAATGTGCTGTGACACGAAGCGTAAACCATCTCCAACTGATATCCAACGTCTGTGTCTTCATGTCAATATGGACCAGAATCTCTAAGAAATGTTTCCAGCACCTTGTTGTTTTGCGCCACGAGGATCTAAGCTAGGGTAAAGAAGAACAGGATTTGGACACACAGACACACACACACACACACACACACACACACACACACACACAGAAAACTCTCACTTGTTAGTGTTTGTCAGTTTACATTTATACTTCTAATATTGTTGGTTAATACAAAGGAAAAAAATAATAATAAAAACACTTGTTGGAATTCAGATAATTCCTAGCAAACGCTTGAGGAAGGATGAGGGACAACGTTTAAAAAAACAAGATTTTTTATTATAAAACCATCAATAAAAGCACAATTATTATTTAAAAATACACAGGCTAATAAAAGCTAATGAAACATCTTTTTTATAAAAAGGCAGAAACAACATAACATTTTTCCAAAATATTCCTTGGTCACGATGTTTGTAAAGGAGGGTCCAACTTCACTCCATGATGGTGACCTTTGGTGCCTTTACAAGTCATCAACACACGGGAGCCAAAAAGTCTGTTGAGAAAATAATTTTTAAAAAGTCAAAATGAGAACAATAAGCAGTTTTTCCAGCAGGAGATCAATGACACACTGGTAAGATAGGCTTGCGCTCACCGTGTTAGAGCAGGCACTAACAAACGTCATGAATCTGGGGTTGAACTGGAGCGCACTGATGGGTCCTGGATGCTTCCCATCCAGCACGGCCACTTTCATTCCACTCTCTGTGCTCCAAACGTGAACTCTCCCGTCTTCTGAGCCTGGAAAAACAAGAGTATTAACAGGAAGCTTAAAGGAAAAGGCTCAGATCTAAAGTTTGAGGTTTTTTTTAGCTTACCAATCATGACAAACTGCGAGTCAGGTGTAAAGCAGGCCTCCAGCGAGATGCCTTTACTGTTGTTGTAGCCCTTAAAATGAGGAAAGACAGGGATGGCTTCAGCATGTAATCTGAAAATAATTATATTAACATAAAAACAGATGCAATTCTGTATTTTTGTTCCAATATGTCTCTTACGGAAAAAGTGTGCAGCACAGATCCATTGAAAGCATTCAAGACTCCAATAATCCCTTTATTTGTAGATATGAGGATCTGCTTCCCATCACTACTGAATTTGAGTCCAGTCCAGTCACAAACGCGATTAAACCTTGTTTCAAAACAGGCAAACGGGCCCTTCAACGGAAAGATTTTCAGATAATTAAGAATTTCATTTAAGGCTTTTGGAAAGAATGCATGTGAACACAAACAGAAAACCCAGCTGTACCTTGTCAAAAGCACGAAAGTCGTAGAGTTTAACTGTCTTTGAATCCACTCCTGCAGCTAATATCAGCCCATCGGGGTCAAACGAACACAGAGGTGTCCCCAGTGGATTTATCAAACCCTGAAAATCAGAGAGATTGTGCAACATAAACTGTTAACTTTCAAGAAATATGCAAAAGAATCCTCAATAATGACCACTTTCTGCATCACATGTTTTCATATTTATGTGTTTATTTCCATTTGGTGTTTATTTACTCCTTATATTTTTGCAAGGTTGTGTGTCTGGTATTGCCCATAGATTTATTATGTCTGAGCAGATCCAAGAGAGATTTGGAGACCTCTGGTGGTCAAGACTACTCAGGGACTACTAATCAACAGCACTTTAATAGGCAGTATTTTGTGTCACAATGTAAAGCACACTATTCTACTGCTGTAGCTGTTATTACACATTTGTAAATGTGTACAAATGGCAGAAGAAATGGAAACTTCCAATCAAGTGACAAACTACTTACTTGAGAGTTTTGACAGTGGAGGTCCCAGATCCGGATAGTCTTGTCCAGTGACCCAGAGATAAATGTGTTATCCACCGGAGACATGGAGAGAGCAGTAACCCTGAAACCCAAACAAATTGGTTTTAACTGATCAGGATTGAGCTAATGTTTTATTGAATGTAAAATTACTTTAAGGAAAGACAGGCAGGAACAAGCTTTTCAGGAATGCACACTATATGCACATCCACAATGAGAATCTGAATTCCTCTGCAATCCAAAAGTGCTCTGTTGGACTGAAATCTGTGACTCTGGAGGCCATTTGAGTGCAATGCTTTGTCTCATCCAAATTTTGATCCTAACATCTCAAACTTGCAGGAGAAATTGAGAATCATTCAATCAGGCAATGTTTTTCTTCTGTTGTCTAATTTTAGGGATATAAACCGTAACTACTGTTTATTGTTCTTAGCAGACAGGAGTGGCACCCGGTGTGATCTTGTGCTGCTTTAGCACATCTGCTACAGAAATGTCTGGAGAGCATTCAGAGATGCTCTTCTGCATAACTTGGTTATAACAAGTGGTTATTTGAGTTACTATTTCTCTCCTTTCAGATCAAAGCAGTCTGACTATTCACCTCTGTCACCAATGAGGAATTTTCACCCAGAGAAATGCTGCTTACTGGAATTTTTTTCTTTTTCAGATCATTTTCTGTAAATCTTGGAGTTGGTTGTGTGGGAACATCCCAGCAGATCAGCAGTATCAGAAGTACTCAGACCAGCCTGTTTGGCACCAGCAACCATGCCACATTAAAGTCACTGAAATTACCTTTGTTCCCCATCCTGATGCTCAGTTTGAAATTCAGCACATCACCTTCACCATGCCTAAATGTACTGAGTTGCTGCCATGACACTGGCTGATTAGATAGTTCCACTAAAATCCAATTCAACAGGTTTAGCTAATAAAGTCACCACTGAGTGTATATTTCTGTATTTTTATGAGCACACTGGAGAAAGCTCCAGAAAGGTAGAAAATGAGAATTCCACTGAACTACATTTTATTCTATTTAGTCTGGTTACAGTAAATAAAAGCATGTCCATTTACTTAGTAGGCATGTATTTATATACGGTGCATACTATATAACTGTCTGCTTTCACTGAATACCAGTCTACATGTTTACAGTTGTGGTTGATTAAGGTTGTGTGTTTGCTTTACGCACCTCTTAGTGTGACCTGGGAAATATCGGATGTACTTGTTGTCAGTGAGCGAAAGGTATCTGATGGTATCTGAAAAATATCCCAAAATATATTTCATTTTCCAAAATGGACCACTAACTGTATTCGCATTGCTGTGCATGGCGTCAAGTGTTTACCATCCAGTTTGTTGGAGCTGTAGATCACTGTATTTGTGTCTCCATGCGTGTAGCGGATGAGGTCTACTCCATACTTTTTGCTGAAGACGTTGCTTTTGCACCTGAGAAAAGCACAAGGACAACATAATAACACAATGCAGTCACATTAATGATCTTATTTATCATATACAGTATACTGTCTACAGTGGCTGCCACTTACTTTCCATCTCGCATGTCATACAGCAGTATGCGGTCATCGTCGCTGCTTGTTATCACATTTTCACCATTTGGGCTGTAGTCCACGCAGTTGACCTTCTCTTCGTTTTTCCGATGAGTCCTGGCCACTCTGAAACTTCGTAATACACCGTCTGTGATCTTCATAGCTGCAGGCTTTTACCAAGAAAGCATTCGTTAGGAGAAAAAACACTCCATCAGCTTCCTGTTTAAGATTTAATGAAGCCTGGTAATTATTTCGGTTTGGTTGAGCTATGCGCATCTGCTGTCCATTAGATCACTAAGGTGCTTGTATTTGCATTATGACAACAAAAATCCACAGCAGACAACATGCAACTTTGTAACAACCGGAAATTATGAGTTTTATTCATCTACCAGGCGGGCGGTGCTTTCCAGAAGCTATAATATTTTGCAGTTGTGACCTGGCGGGCCGTGTAAGCGTAGGTAACAAATACACCCGTTGAGAGAAAGGCGGAAATTACCGGAATCCTTTGTTACATTTACGCAGTGTGTATTTGTTATGTTTAAGAGCATTTAAACGGATAGTTATATCGTTTGTCGTTTGGTTTTATCTATATATTGTCTAATATGTCGGAATTATTTTAATTTGAATGATTGGATGAAATTATGCTTTTATTCTGAAAGGCTTGGCCCGGAAATTCTTTAATAGCTTCAGAGTTCATGCTTGTGTTTTGAAGCTCGTGTCTGGTCTGTGAGGTTCACTCAGTACCGTGATGAACAGCTGTGGGAGACTAGCGCGTGCGTTTGACCGGAGCTCCGGCCTGAATGTGCTCTTGTGTCGGGTCAAACCCCGGACAACCTGCCGCCAGTGTCCGCAGACAACACCGCCCCTCGCCCGGGCTCAGAGCACCGCTGCCAACCACACTCCAGGCTCCGACGAAGATGACAAACCCCGTCTTAGAGCCGTTGACCTGGCCCGTAAGATCCGAGGAGAGAAGTCGAAGACCCGAGAGACAGCGCCTCCCATGTCTGCCCAGCAGAGGAGGGTGATGGAGCTGAAACGGTTCAGTGTACAGTTACAAAATGTGCACCCCAACGTGCTCGCCAAACACCTTCACAGAAGCGTGCTGTACCAGGACAAGGATGTAGTGATCGTCAACAAACCCTACGGTGTCCCTGTGGCAGGTAAACCAACACTGGGCTGTCTTCTTTAATCTACACTGACAAGAAGTTTGAAAAAGTTTTTATTTTCAGTTTGAAATAAAAATAAAAATCAACTCATTGTAATGTTCAAAAAAACAATGTGAGATCTTTGTAACATGGTGTTTTACAATGGACATGGTCAGCAACAATATTCAGGTAGACTGTGGTGTTTAAATGGTACTAAAGGGCACAGAGTGTGTCAAGAAAACATCATCTGACATCATCCATTTGTACTGTTCTGTGTGAACCTGAAAGATGATTGGGGAACTTTATAAAATACTCAAACCTGCCTGTCTGACACCAAGAGCCATGCCACATTTAGTCTTTTAAATCACCTTTATTTCCCATTCTGATCATGGCTCTGAACTATTGACCATTATTGATGCCTGCATGCTAAATTAATGTAATTATCTAATTAGATATTTGTATTAATGAACAGTTAAACGTGTATGAAAAATTATGTGGTGAGAGCATATTTTATTGTGGTACATATTAAGGTGTTCTTAAACAGGCTCAGTATTGTTGTTGTTATTGTTAGGAGACATGCAGTATCATTACTGAGAACAGCTGGAATGACCATAAAAAATGTCAGCTATCACACTGAAGCTGGGATGTCTAACTGGCACCACAAATGTAATGTTGCTGCTGTCTCCCAGATGACTCCAACGTCACATCCATCACCTCTGTGCTTCCTGTTCTCTCCAAAATGATGGATGGGATGAAGATGAAGTCTGATTCTCAGCTCATTCCCTGTCTGGGTCTAGAAAAGGACTCAACAGGAACTCTCCTGCTGGCCAGGAGGGATGAAGTGGTGGAGCACGTACTCGCTCTGAATAGAAATAACAAAGTGGAGAGGAAGTACTGGTGAGTAGGGGAAACTGATAAAGATTAATTAAATAATGTACATGCTAATGCTCCCACTGCATGTTAGTTATGTTGTTCCTTTTCAGGGTTATCACGGTTGGTGTTCCTGTGCCATCTGAAGGTCTGATTGATATTCCCATCATAGAGAGAGAGGTCACAGGTCCTCAGCCACACTACAAGGTGCCTCTTATTCTGTATGATCATTGCTTTAAACATCCTTGTATGTACGGCTTTTGGCTTAGTAGTTAGTATGTTTATGACACAAATTAGTTTGGGTTTGTTGTCCAGGGCATTTGAGTAAATTACTAGTTATTGTTTAAATAATGCTGTGCATTTTCCAGTCTCATAACAACTTCTTTGATTTCAGATGGCTCTGAGTCCTCTTTACAGACTGAACGATGAAGGTGATGGTGTAACCAAAGTCCGAAGTCATCGCCAAGCTCATCCAGCAGTGACCAAGTACAGAGTCCTGGACAGCAGCAGTGGTTGCAGCCTTGTGGAGCTCCAGCCTTTTACAGGTAACAGTGCACATGTGAACAAAAGGAAATCATCCCAAAAACCTGCCTGGGCACATGTTCAGTATTTTTCTGCTTCATTGTGGTCACAGGAGCGAAGCACCAGATGAGGGTTCATATGGCCTTTGCTCTCGGGTGTCCCATTCTTGGTGACCACAAATATTCCCACTGGAGCAAACTGGCACCACAGGTAAGATGTTTACAGTCCCACAGAGAACAGGATGAAGCAAGAAGAAATATAGAATAGTGAATAAGGATCCACATCTTAATCACTGTTAGCTGCTGACATGTTGGTACATATGCTTTTTAACCATAGTCACTTTTTAAAAACTTTGAAGGACATTGAGAATATCCATAGTGGTTGTTTGTGCTACTTAATTGTAATTTTAACTATAACACTGGGTTGAGAGGCTTTCTGACTGCACCTCTCATCGCTCTTTGACTATGTTTTATTGTGCACATTTACAGTCATGGCTTTGACCCTCAGTTGGGTAGGCTGATGATCAGTCTCTTTTTTAACACGTATAAGAATTTGATTTCTATTTTGTCACAATTAATGACTAAATAATACATTTCCTTCCACAGAAATTACCAGAACGTGTGTTGGGAAAACTTGGGATTGAACAGAGCAAGGTTCGGCACCTTCCCCTTCATTTACATGCACGACAGCTGACGCTGCCAGGAAGCAGCCAAGCTGACGTCAACGTGTCCTGCCCCCTACCGAAATACTTCACTCAAACACTGGGCCGACTGCATATAACGCTCCCAGATGAAAAACAAACGTGATCATCTCCTTACTTTGTTCAGCGTTTAACAGTCCAACCCTGTCTGGTTGTGACAGGAATGTAATTTAAATGTGGAATAGAACACCAGGATGTGTAACTACAGCGCTGATACGTGTGATAGTGGACAGATGTGGAACAGAATGTGTTAATTATGAAAAAACTGATGCTATGGAACTGAATAAGAACCATTCAAATGCGTCATTATTAAAAAGACCCACAGCTCACTTTTTCTTTTTAGAAGACAGTAATCATTATGTTTCAGCTTGACATGACCCTTAATACAAAGATTCCATCTGCATATATTGTTTAATAACCTACTATACACACATACATGAAGGAATACGTTGGCAAAAATCCTTGATGGGTGTTTCAGATGTTAGTTTTATCCTGAGAAAAATCTCCTGAATGACTACAATATACAGATATAGGTGACAAATTAAAGGAAAAAAAAATCCAACAGTATATGGTGGCTCTGTTATGCTAAGGAGGGAGTACGTCTCAGCTCACATTAATCCTATGTTAAAATGCTTCAGTTTTGACGCGAGTGGCATCTCCCAGGATGCAGGAGGGGGTTGAAATACTTGAGCTATGAAATTATGAATCAGGCTTTGACCTCTGTAGTCACCGGATCTTAAAAAGTGCCTTGTGGGGGAGTTTGGGCCAACATGGCCACTAACATGGTTAAAATACCCATTTAGAGGATATCTTCTAGATAAAGAAAAATTGTGTCCTTCACTACAGCTGAGTTAAAGAGGCAGCACAGCACAGGCAACCAACCAAATTACTGAAACACACTGGTTTTGCCTTCAATTTGTCACCGATCTGTAGCACTTAACCATGTGAATGATTGAGTTTTAACTTATTCCACAAGCAATATCATGTAATTATGTTTTGGAAAAAACAGGCACAAGTATTTCAGATTTAAACTTATCATACATGGTCCAAAATGTATTTTTAAAAAAAGTTGTGAGCACTGGTCCCTGTAACTGTCTTAAGATTATTCCTAGTGGTACTAGAGGGTTAAGAAAGAAAAGATTACAGTTGTTTAGTCATTTATAAGACTGACTTTGTACAGGAACGTGTATCATCTCTGCCCAGCTGAGAAGAGACTAAAGTCTTGCTCACTTGCCGGTTCAAAAGTTACAGAGGTGATATCTTACAAAGGCAGCCAAGAGAACGAGAAGTCCAACCCACCAGTCAAAAACAGAGATAATAAGAAGAGAAGAATTTATGGATCTGATGAGCATAATCATGATACTCTCCTCAGAAGTTGTTCCACTTTATTTTAATGGCCATCGATGATAATAGTCAGGATGGATACTGCATAGTCAACAATCTGGAGAACAAGTTCCTGTGAGCCAAGTCCTCAATCTAGCTCACATTTTCTGGAACAACACCGATGATCTCCTGGATCTCTCTGACCACGATGATGCGAGACAGCATTTGTTCCACCTGCTGAATTGTGAGGGGCTGAGAGGAGTACCACATCGGGCTGTTTGGTGCAACGACAGGCTCTGGAGTCATGTAGTACGCATCGTTACGTCCTTTAACGCTCTGTGGGCTGGAAAAGAAAGTTAAGCATGTGTCTGGGGGTGTAAACTGAAGAGTAATCATCACATAAATCCGACTAAGCTGAAGTGCTGCTCACCATTTGAAGAGGTAAAAGTCATAAAGTTTGATGGGACAACGAAGGGGATTTGCAGGATCCTCGATCTGCTCTTCATACATGTCATCGGTTCCTAAATGATGCAGTACACAGCAACAGGTCAACAACGGGCATTTCTGCTATCCAACACTGAGCTAATCACGACCTGAGCAAGAGAGTACCTTTTTGTCCAGCACTGTGTAGGCCTTGCCCTTTGAGAAGGCGAATACTGGTTGCTTTGTCCTTGGCATTAGTTGGGTTCTTCCTTGAGTGTCTTAAGACTTTAGAGAAAGCTACTTTCATGTGCTGTTCAGGTGTTATCAAGCGGAAATACCTGCAACAAATATGACATTGTACCATATTCGGTATTTGACTCTGAGTGATTAGAGAGAGGATAAAAGACTAAGGGCCATTCAATGGTTACTCACTTAGTGTTGAAATACATTAGAGTTGTGAGCAATGTGGAAGGTGAATGTGCGCCAAGCTGTTTACACTCCCACAGCATCTCCTCTGTCACGTGACTTGGGATGATATAACCTAAGAGGAAAACATACCATGAGTATGGCAGGATTCACATACATGTGTTTAAGGCTTCAGCGCATCTCCGTCATGTTGAACAGGATGATGTGATGCCGAACTAAATCGTCGATCTGCTGCTTAGCTCGTCCTTGCCAAAAAAATGCTGTTAACTGCATAAGGTTAGTAAAGTGCAGCTAGCATGGCTAATGCAAACAGGCAACTGGAGCTCTTTTAATCTTGTGAATGACTGATGGTTGTTGCTATGGCAATCATGCCAGAAAAGATCCCAAATGTCAAAGATGTCCATTGTCGAGTGTTTACATACATGTAAATGCTGCCTGAATATCAAAAACAATTACAAAATTGTGGCTTCTGCCTTACCTAAAGGATGCACAGTGGGTTTCCAGTCGTGCAGGATTTTGTGTAAACTTTCGCAAAATCGAGTGTAATATGGATCATTGAAAATATCATCCACACGTCCATTTTCAGACAGATACTATAAAAAAGAAAAGAAAAAAACCCCAACAACACAGAAAAGATTATTAAGCAATTTCAGCCTTAGTTTTATTCTTCCTGCCTCTTTGTGGTTGACTATGGGGATACTAACCTTCTGTATACACAAGAAAACGTAATACAGGACATCAGGAGCAAACTGTTCGTCCTCGGATCCTCGTGCCTCCTGAGTCATCAGGGAAAGACCCAAGTTTAACTCTGCCACTGCACTGGATACCAGATCTTCCTGAAAACGCAGGGGCTGACGACCTGAACGCAGAAATACCAGAAAACACTACGTTTGGAGAAGCAGTGTAAAACTGACTTTACTTCTAGGTGACTAAGAATAACAGTACGTACTACACAGAGTGCTAACAGCAAAATGTTATGACTTCCTCTGGTTTCAGCAAGAGCTCACTGTTACTGAGACAACTGTAACAGGCCTACTTACGTCCTATGGGCGCAAGCTTTGTTGTTTCCCGTTTGCTTAGTTCAGCATTTTTTCTCTTCACCCAAAGGCGCCAAACCTCCAGCCCTTCCTCTGGCTTTAGACACACAGGAACCAGAATCTCTGTGGGTGCTTCGCCCTGAGCTTCAGTGGCTACTTGACCCTGCAGTAGAAGAGCAAAGGAAAAAATAAAAAGGTTGTTTTTGAGAAAGATGGCAGCAGAGTTAAACACATCTTATTAATTACATGACGGTAATTCATAGTATGATAATACTGTTATGTTGTAACATGGTATTGTTAGGATTAGTAGTATTAACTAGTCATAGTTAAACTAGTTAACATTCTTAATTCAGAAAGAAAAAAAAGGCTAAAAATAAACATGAACTTTTGAAAACACCATCATGATTATGACCAAAGCAACAATTATCAGTTCTGTTTTGTTACATTTGCACAGGGCAAATTTAGTTCCAGCCATAATCATCGCGGACCAGAGTACAACTGTAAGACTGAGTCTTTTCTAACCTGCAGATGGAGCTGCTGGTCTTGTCCATCTTCCCCTTGACTCTGCTGTTCATTTGGGTCCCATATTTGCACTGACTGTGTAGTGTTGTATGTCCCTCCTACGGTCTGCACTGCCACGGGGATATGAATGTTGCCGTTCATGAACTGTGCTGGGAAGAGGGTCTGCACGATCTCTTCCTGCGTTGCAGTGGTGGCCGAATGCACATCGGCAGACCTCGATGTGGAATTTGGGGACATTTTGTCCTTGCCGTTGGCGGTAGTTACTTGCACTGTGCTATACGTCTCCTGTGGTATAGCAATGTGAGTTACACCCTGCTGCTGTGGAGTGGAGTACACAGGGATGGTCCAGGTCTCACCTTGGGGACCTGTGATTGTTCCTGTAGTGCTGTACAGCTGAGCACTGTCAACTGTGAGCAAATCCGGTCGTAGGGACACATAACTTTGCTGCTGCCCTTGAGGGATGGCTAAAACTGTAGCCACCTGCTGCCCCTGTGGAACAGCATACGAAACAGCTAGGGGGACATCCATCTTACGCTTCTTGGCTGGTTGGAGAACAGTGGGGATAGTGCTGGGCCTCCGCTCTGCCTCCCTGGTAGAGTCCTGTTGCTGAGCAGGAGTCATGGTCTCAATGGTCTGGATCTGGATTTGTTGCCCACCCTGTAACTGAATCTGCTGGCCGGCCTGAAGTTGAATTTGCTGTCCCCCAGGCAGCTGAATATGCTGCATTCCCTGCAACTGGATTTGTTGGCCACTTGACAGTTGGATTTGTTGTCCTCCAGCTACGGCGGCAACCAACTGAGCCTGAATCTGTGAAACACAGTAAACATGTTTTTTTTTTTTGTTTGTTTGTTTAAATGGGGAAACATGGAAAAACCTGATAGACGTAACTGAAGTTAATCCTCTACCTGCTGTTGCTGCTCCTCTGTGAGCTCTCCTGCCTGCACAAGCTGGGCTGTTGAGATTCCCTGTATGTCCTGCTGAGAGGGGTGGGCCACCTGAAGAACCTGGCCAACTGTTTGGCCCTGCTGTTCTTGGATCTGAACCTGGCACAGAGGGAGAGTGAGAAAAACAAACAGACTTGTAAGCAACCTTATGAAGAAATGACGTATCATAAACACACTGAAATACTTTTCTTTGACATTTCTGCTATGAACAACACAACAGTCATCAAAGTCATAAGGCGTCTCAAGTTTATACATTTGAAGTCTCGGTAAGATACACCCATGTCTGAGGTGACCCATCCTGTTTTAATTACATTAACGTGAATTGAACAAGCATGAAACAGCAACCATAATTCTGAGAGAAAGTTGATCTTTTTTTTTGGCTTGTGATACTTCATAGAACTAACTTCTGCTACTAATCAAACAGATATTTCATTGGTTGTGCTACAAGGTCTTTAATTATCTGCACAACAGGCAAACAACAATCAAACACCCTCTTTCCAGTTACATTAAATAAATTTACATTGCTTTAATTTTTATTGCACAGAAGGACTGGAATGTGATGGTATAAATCAGTATAACCAGTCAGAAATGTATCCTCCATTTCCACCTGCACATTTTCCTACTGAAGAATCATTGTGACCACAACATTTTTCTGTAAAGTGCTCCTTTGCGTGGTTTTCACATTTCCTGTTGGCTCTGTATGCATACTTAAATACTAAATGAAAGATCTTCTGTTTTTACTCAGTAGGAAAGGGATTCCTTCCAGTGAGCCTGACTGTAGCCTCTCAGAAGGCACTGCTTTGATATTTGGATTGGATATCAGTCCAATATTCGATCCAACTTTTTGGGTCAGTATGGGATCCATTCCTTTGAGTTCTACAATGTTTTCTGTTTACCAGATAACAGCAGCAGTTAGCGCCACAGCTAACACAGCATGGAGGGAGGTTTGGGGTCATTTCATGCTGCTACACCAACAACTTCTATCTGTACATCTGCAGAAGCATTTATTTAACTGGAAACTGCGGTCAAAGTGAGACACGACTGAAAAGTCTGCACGATGACAGTGATACTTTATAACTTTCTCTCTCTTAATTTCCTCCTGTTTACTTTCACTCTCATTATGCTCTGTCCAGTCATGCAAGATGGAAAGTTGTGTGTAACACTTTTTAGGAGTGTTTACTAAACTTATGATATAATTATAATTTAAAATGTGATCAACTCAGTTAAAGTTCATTTCACTCTACCTGTCTCATTCTGGATGAAGAAAGTACAATGCCTGTAAATGACACCAGTTTGCAGCCTAATGACTCCAGTCCAGTGCAAATAGATTAAATGAACAAGAATATATTTCTTCCCCCCCCCCCACTGTATTTATCCTCCCCTTTTCAATAGTAAATACCATAAATTTTGTAAATTTATAACCTGTTTTTAACCCTAACCCTTTTCAAAACTTATGAAAACTTAAGTGGAGTATGACCTCTTTTCATACAAATGATTCACATCTATAGCTGATAAAGATAACACCAGTACACATTTTATGTGCTATAAGAGTATCATATTTTGATGGTTTGGCTACAGCAATGTCTCACATTTACATTTTCAAATGTAGGACTAGCAGAAAAACCCAGGCATGTCTGAGAGGAACAGCAACATGTCAGCCTCTGATAGATTTAGTAAAAAGGGAGCTACCTTTCAAATATTCCAGAACTTTGAGGAGAGCCTCACAGCTCCTGACGTGTAATCCAAAAGTAAACAAATGCCTCAAACTAAGCATTACTACGACAGGAAGAGCCAATGGTGGGTAGGAATTACCGAATTAATCACCTGCAGGTGTTTAAACAGCTCAACCCAAGAAAAAAACAACATAAAACATCCCGGGTAAAAAAAATATGTTTTCAGGTTTATTATATGACAATACTGCGCAGGTGTTTGAGGAGGTTAAGCTACTTTAGTTATTGATAAACTCAAATGTTAAGCAGTTATTTTATATGTTTATACAGACTTACATGGAAACACTACCTCGGCTACTTTTGTGATTACATTTGACGTATGCTGTGTCACTGTATGTAATGCTGTTGCCACCTTGTTTTAACAGATTCACATTTCAAAATTTCATTTCAGTAAGAAAGTGCACTTCATTTACTTACACTTACAAAAAAAAGCTGCTGACTGCAAGTGTTTAAAATTTTTGTATTTTTTTTCTATATCACCAAAATTATTATTAATAATAATAATTATTATAATTTTCTGATGAAATATCATGATATAAATTTTGAATCTATAATTACCCACCCTTATTTCAATCTCTTCCTCACAGTGAGAAATACAACTTTCTAATCCAACACTGAGATCAAATCAGTACATCAGCAGAGACTCCGAGTCAAAGCAGTGGTGTCAGATCAGAAAGGGAAAAAGCTGGATTGGTACATCCTTAGTAGCCTCAGGTTTTTAATGTCAACATAGATGCATTCTCATATGTGTGACAGTGTATCAGGCTTTGCTATGGAGTAATGCAAAAATAACGCACTGCTTTTTAAAACAGTAACTAATAATTTGTAACATATTCTGGTCTCTGTGTAATGACCCAAACACTAGTGAGTAATTGTGGTGTGCTGAGACTGAGAGGACAATCGGCTATATAAAATTTAAACACACTATGTTTTTGTATGAGGTTAGGCAGGAAGGAAGGGACTACGTTTGCAAATGACATCATGTTTGATTAGTTTAAATTTCTAGGATCAACCATGCAAAGCAACAAACAGTGCACAACAGAGGTGAAGAAGAGACTGCAGGCAGGGTTGAGTGGATGGAGACAAGTGGCAGGGTGATTTGTGACAGAAGGATAGCAACAAGAATTTAAAAGACGGTAGTGAGACCTGCTCTGATCTACAGTTTGGAGACAGTGGCACTGACAGTAAGACAAGGCGGAACTGCAGGTCACAGAGCTTAAGTTTTGTTTTTGGAGTGACCAGGATGGATATGATTAGAAATGAATATATCATTGGGCCAGGTCAGGTTGAGCAGTGTGGATGCAAACTTTGAGAGTTTGTGTGAAAGAGGAGGATACGGTGGGATAGGGTGAGATGGAGGCAGATGATCCGACCAATAACAAGAGCAGCTGAAACAAGAAGAAACTAACCTGCACTTGAAGCTGCTGTTCAGATCCTTGATGCAGCTGGGGTGACATCTCTGTTGAGGTCACCTGTACCTGTTATAAAACATGTACATGTAATTGCAAACCACCAAACAACATAATTCAACACCCAATATAAAGTGTCTTACTGGACAGGCCAGCTCCAGGAGAGATCCTGCCACCTCCGTGCTGTCTGTGTAAACACAGTTGGCACCCTGCTGATGGTACACCATGGCTGTGCTGGTGGCTGCCCCTTCCTGCTGGCTGAACTCCTGCAGCACCTCTGGGCCCTTGGCAAGAGACTCCAGGAACTCCTTCATCCTGTGCTGAGGCACAGTGCGGGCCTTTTGCCGCACATATTCGTCAAAGGAGACCACCCCACTCTCCTGCTCGTTCATTGTCACTGGACCTGGAAAGGAGATTTTTCTTTTACACATCTAAGAGCACAGTTACATCCATTACATCCTAAACAAGCTGCATTTGCAATGTTCATGTAAAATGATGAGAGACAGCTTTTCTCTCTTACATACAACTAAAATGATGCAGTTTAAATGTTTGTCAGTAAGGTTGGGAACGTTAGGGTTACTATGTTAAATGCATTTGTCTTGGAGCTAATACAATGCCTGTGCTTTGCTTAAATCAACTTTTCCTACAATTAAGAAACACTGCAATCACAGATTAGCTGAAAGGTAAACCTAAATGTTTACTATGAGCGATCACCTGGGTTTAATAGCAATGAAGTAATGAAGCAACGCACCAACAATAGTGCCTGGTTTCATTATATTGACAGTTTATGTGACAGCTAGTTGTTAGCATGCTAGCTTAACAATGCTAGCTAGGCGCTGTTTTGCCACAACCCATATGGATAGTTCACTGAGTAGCAACCGCCGACTGCATTCTACACTGTTGAATACCAATCTAATTTATGCCGTAACTTATACAACACGGCTATAGTTTTACTCATAATAGAGGCTATCGAACGTATTTAATACAGCAACACCTCGCTGGCTAACCACTGTGCTAACGCTAGCTAGCTAGCTCGGCGGCTCTGGATCCTGTCATGCTACCTTAAATAAAATGAAATCCTCTTGTTTCCGCCAAGGCACGGTGTTTAAAACCAAAAAGCCGATAAACGTCTAACAGCTACCACCAGCATACCATTTACGTGGCTACATAGCACATTTTAGCAGCTGTGCAATCCCGCAAAACAATGCCGTGATTACACGGAGATAAAATTTAACCATTGGCCGATTCTCTGACGTCTGCTTATTTCACGCTGAGCTCCGGGTTGTGTTAAAAGTTTACCACTTCCAGCAGGTTTATTTATGCGGCGAAATCCCACGTCGTATGTCCAAAAAAACACCACTCAGCGACACACGCACAAAACCCCACACACTGTTTACCAAGTGAGACATAAAATGACGGAAGTATAGGCCCCGAAAACAACGCGGCTGCTCTCCACACTGCTCTGCCAACCAACGGGCTGATAACTG
Organism: Neolamprologus brichardi; assembly: GCF_056152115.1. Taxonomy (NCBI): domain Eukaryota; kingdom Metazoa; phylum Chordata; class Actinopteri; order Cichliformes; family Cichlidae; genus Neolamprologus; species Neolamprologus brichardi. The sequence goes on from NC_142108.1 coordinate 16,258,399, forward strand.
CAGCTCCCATCCCGGTAGCAAGAGCAGCACTGTTATGAAAACTTACATGACATTTGGACGAGAAGTGTAACCACATTTGTGTAGTTAAAGGTAGGGCATGTCTCATCTGTAACGGTGGGTCAACCGTAGTCTGGCAGTGGAAGATGATCACAGTCTCTTAGATTAAAACAGGGTCATTTGCATTGAAATAATAGAACCTATATACACAGATACCCAGTTTGAATGATCGCAATAAATAGACAGCCTTTTACAGCACCACTCCTTTCATTGAGGATTAATTTAAAAATCAGACAAAATAATGACTTATTATTGTCATACTATTAGAACAATATCTGTTCTAATATTACAGAAAAATAGGATCTGTATAGTTTTAAATTAGATAGATATTGGCCACATTATGTGGTTAATTGGCCTTTGTTGTCACTTTTTCAATAATTATGATTAAAGAATGTTTAAAAATATTTTAGTAGGGATTCCTTACTTAAATTATTATTTTCGGTCAAACTGTTTTTATGTTACGATATCTCTGGTTTTGATTAATCATTTTATTTTATTATTAACTGTTTAATTTATTTCCTCTGACTCTGGAAATCAAGATACGTGACTTTAAATAAACACAAACATTTTCTTCCAGGATGGTTCTCCTGAAGCTTGGTAAACATGAATGCATGTGCCTTTAACTTGTTCTAACTTCCCCAGTCTGCCTTAAAGAGCCAGGCATGTGCTACTGAGGGCCTCCCCCTGTTCCCTCCACAACAAACTGCCTCTTGCCCTTCTTAAGGTGGACCTAGACAGATGCGCTGTGTGCATAGGCTGTGTCCTCTACACACTGGATAGGAAAGAGTTAATTCCCACACTCGCTGCAGACTATCTCTGACTCTACAAGGGCTCTCTTATGGCAGCGTTTATGCAGTATGTGTACATTTTTCTTTAACTGCTTAACATCTTCCAGGGTGTTGGCAACACATCTAGGGTTAAGGATAAGGTCTTGTTAAATGTCCACCCCTGTTTATAGACTTTAAAACACCCAAATTCTGAGGCTATTATAATTAACCCCTTGAGGTCTCTCATCACAAGCAATGATCCCAGAAGATGTAATTTAAAAAGAAGATGTCCAAATTCTTTGCAGTAAGGGGACAAATTTATTTTAACATATGCAACAGAACTATTTTTTCCAGTATAATATATACTGGCTTTTCTCCAAAATACAAGGTTACGTTTATGGTTTGAGGCTAAATTGGGTCTGTCAGCAAAGATGACTTGGACCTGAGAGTGTTCATGGAAAAAAATGAAAGTCATAATGCGGTGAATCTTCATTTGAAATGTAACATCTTCTAGTCTCGGAAAATCTGCCTGTCTAGCAAAATCTAGCCCGAACACTATCACCATGGTGGACGTTAAGAGGAAAGAAAGCTGATCCATTATTGATAGAGAAAAGACCACAGGATTCATCTGAGTGGTGACTAACACTCTCCTAATTTGATCATAAAGCATAAGTCTTTCACATGCATACTCTGGAAAAATAATAAGCTAGTAAGTTGGCATGAAACAGCTTACTTGGCTCGTGACTTACTGGCTTATCACTGCAGGTGACTTTATGCCACTGTAAGAATCTTAATGTAATCCTTTTCAGAAGGATTTACCTTTAAACAGCTGCCATTGAAACAAAACAGAAGGCTTGTAGTTTGTTATTAACAGTCAGTCATTTACCACTTTGATTTTCATTTTAAAATCCTTCATTTATGAACACTGCAAACAGTAAACATGAATTATTTATTCAACTTTTTTTCTCCAGAAATGGGCCATGGTAATCAGGTCTTTGTTTTACTAGCGACATAGTGATGGAAAGTTGCCAAGTAACCAGCAGGTGCAATAAGCCGTTAGTTAGTTGTGAGCACGCCAGTCACTAAGTTCAAGGCTCACTGTGATGCACCTTGTGTATCACCTCAGAAATCAGTCTTTACACATACTTTTACCAAAGATGCAGCACAACCCGTGATGCACTAAAAAGAAAGCAGAAAATAAGACTTGATCGCAGGTAGGTCAATGAGTTAGACTGATTTGACAGCTGAATGATGTGTTGTCATGTGTGTTTGTGTTTGCCTGAATCATAACTGAACTATGAAGGGGTAAAGTATTTCAGTTTTTCAGAGTTTTTCTGGATTCACAGCATTTTCTAGTCTTTCTAATTGCATTTAGATACCTATTGTTTACCATGCGTGATTTATTACTGAAATGGCTACTTTATATTTTTGGTCCGACTGACTCATATTGTGAACAGTTTTTCCAAAGTTGTGTTGTAATTTTGCTGATTCAAATGTGCATTTATTGTAGAGGGTGCATATCCTCCAGATTACACATAGACGATATTGTCATTTAGAACTGAAACATAAGATTTTGTCTGTGTGAATCTAAATATATTTAATAATCATTTACCTCCCCATAATGGCTGTGAAGAAAGTGTTTCAGTGTTTATTTCAAGGTAAAATCAAGTTTTAGCCATCTTGACATCAATTAATATTTTTAGTACATATTTTTGTGTTCACCAAAGCAGTTTTTGATTATTTAGTTGCTGTGAAAGTGTGGCAACAAAAGAGGAACTTTTTCTTAAAAGAGGCTTTTCATTATCTTGGATGGCTGAAGTTTTGCGTTAGCTTCAGAAAAACTGTAAAGCATATTTTTAGACTGTTAATTTTAGTGCTAGGGACATTAGGAACCTGAATGCATGGAAACGTGTTTCAGTACTTTCGTTCTTTCTTCTCTACAGATCTTGGCTGTCAAAAATGGGGCGTCTGCTCTTTGTGACACTAACCGTGTCCCTCTCTTCACTTGGAAGCCTTATTCAATCTTCGCATTCACCGTCCAACTCTGGCTCAGTCCAAATAACTCAAAGTAGAGCCAGAAACAACAGCAGCCTGGACAGCTTGGCCAGCGAAGTAATCTTTCAATCAGAAAGCCCTGTAGAAGGCAGCCGGTATAGTGTTGGCAGCATGAAGTTGCAGCAACTCATCAATCAGGCTGTCACTCCATTGAGCAAAGAAACCCACTCTGGGTCTGGAATCATAGTGGGGACAGAACCCAGCCTGCACCACTCAGGGCCTCTGGACCCAAGAGCTGACAAAGCTAATACTTCAATTACAGGAAACACTCACCCCAGTGTACCCGTAATCTCAGAGGGAGCTCTGCTGGAAGGCGGCCACATAACAGCAGAGCGCTTACAAGAGAGTCATACCTCTGCTGTGAAACACAACTTCCCAACTCGTAAGTAAAGCTGTGATATGCAAGTGAAGTAGCACACATAGTGCATTACTTTACGTTTTTCTTTAACTGCATTAAATTGTCAGGTGGTCACAGTGAGATCTAGTATAAAATTATATCCCTCTTTTCACGTTTTTGTATGAAAAATCAAATTTAAATCTATTTAAAAAGCAAATAAAGTAAAAGTGATTGATATTGGATCTTTTGGTTCCATGTAGCTGTCTGTGACACTGCGTGCTGTGCAACTATGCTAGTAATCGGGCTAACAGTATGTAAAAATTCACCATGAAATTATTTTTAATTAAAAATATAAAATCTTCTCTTTCTTTCAGGTGGAGACCGCCCTAAACTTCCTTTCCATACCAGTGCGTTTACTTCCATGATAAATTATAAACCTTCAGAACCTGGAGGCCCCTGCGTGCTGGGTGTTGGGCCGTGTATTGTTCTTAAAAACTTTAATGGCACCAGTCTGCTCTGGGATGACATGAGGCGCACACTGGCGTTTGCCTGGGAATTGCACGTCTTTGGGTCTGCCAGCCTTTTCTCGCTGATGGCTTGCCTGGCAGTTTTGGGGATGGCTGGAGCATGTACGCTTCCTCGGCCCCTCTGTTACACCCTGATCCTGGCAAATAGCTTCCTAATCATGGGTGGTTCTTTGCGTACCATCCTCCTCATGCTTGACCCCTATGGTACCCGTCAGATTCTGTCTCATGCCACTCTGGCAGCGCTACATAATGTTCCTCTGCAGCTTCTTCTGTGGGCGCAGCTTGCTCTCGCTCTGGTTACACTGAAAGGGTTAAATTTATTACTTTTCCCACTAAAGCTGCAGCACCCATGGGTGGTTGGAGGGTTTGGTATATTTCATTGCTCTGCATTATTTGTAGCCGATCTATACTCTTTAACTTTAACCCCTGCTGTCCCTCTTTTGCTACAGACCCTTTCCCTCTGCTGGGGCCTCCCATTTTGCTTGGGGATCCTCACAAAGGCCCTTTCCAATCTGCAACCCTTTCTCAGGTCCTCTTTACCACAGTGGGCTCCTTCACAGAGGGCCGAGAGGCGCGGAAAGCGAGTCATAGCAGGGTGCGCTTTCCTTGGGGTGCTATGCTGCAGCCTTCAGATGTATAGTCTCTTCTGGCTTTATGGGCTACTGGGAAACTGGAGGCGCTTTGGCTGGGGCTGGTGGCTGAGTCAGTTCTGGGCGAGACTCCTTGAGTTAGCCTGGGGATTCTCTTTGCTTGTCCTGGGATCTTGGATCTTCTGGACTCCATCTAAGGGTCACACAAGGGGTGATCATGTGCAGAGCAGAGTGGAGGCATTCAAACAAATGGAGGATAAAAGCTTTTGGGATAGGGTGTTAGCCACTGTGTGGAAAGTCCCACTAAAAAAATCAGATAAAAGCTGGGAAGACCTGATGCCAAATAACTGGACCAAATATAACCTGTCAAAAGCAGGTATCAGCAACAACATAATGTCCCCATATGATGATCAAACATCCACCCAAATATCAGAGCCCAAGTCTGATCCTGGTAGTAGCAGCTCGGACTCTCAGGCAGCATTGCTGTGGCAAAAAGTTGGTGAACGTGAGTGTATTCTTTCACTTATAGAGTTTGACATGCGGCCCCCATCTCCTATTAACCTCAGGCGCAGCATTGACAATGCTTTTCACCACGGACAGCTTGTAGCAGGGAGTCTGTTCACACCTCCGCCTCCCTCATGGACAATGGGCACCAATGATGAAGATGGTGGTCTAAAACCCTTCCCTCCAGCTTTTATCAGCTACGGCTGGATGGACACAGAGTCCATTTCAGCATCTCTAGACCATTTCCAGGCCAAAGAACCAGTACAGTCACCCAGTGCTGCATCTGAAAATAATGGCAGCAATGAGTCTCCAGCTGCTGCATACATGAGAGAGGAATTCTCTGCAGTGATGCATCAGCATTACTGGTCAGATGACGATGTCACAGACCTCTAAGGACATAAACGTCTTTTACATAAACTATCATATTTCTTTTAGTAAAAACTGTTTACTATGGGTGGGTTTAATAATGCAAAAATACAGTCAGTATGACCTGAAATTTGTCACTTTTTATATGATCTTTATGTTTTTGAGAAGATGATGGTACTTTCACTTAAATAAATCTGTTGAGTCAGATTTTTTTCTGCTAGTGAATAATGTGAGTATTTAATAATAATAAAGGTCTAATATGTTTTGTTCTATCAGTGTTATTTGTGTATGTAGAACAGATTACCTTTAATTCAGCAAATTACCATCTCTTATCTGTTGACATCTGATTAGTGTACCAACAGTGACTGGATGTTTTTACTGTCTTGTTTGTAAATCAATTTGAATTTATATGAATAATATGATCAACAGTAAATTTAGAAATTGAAAGAATAAATTTTGTGCTAACCATGTTTTACATCATACCAAATTTACTTTTATTGATTTTGCCTCAAATATGTGTGTGTGTGTGTGTTTGTGTTCAAATCATAAGAATGGCAGTCAGCGTGGAGGTGTAAGGATGTAATGTTTTAGTAGATGTTTAGATCACTGAAAACTGGTTTACGTAAAGCTGAAAAACCGAGAAACAGAAGATTTTGAGAAGAGGTGAAAAAAAGAATAGAACTTAAACATTAGATTTTAGACATGGGTGTGGGTAATTACCCCGAACAAAAGGGAATTAATTAAACTTAGTAGCATTTAGTTGTGTTATTATTCAGCTTGAATTGTTTGATATAACTACCAATGTTAGAAAAAAAAGTGGAAAATAAAAAATGTCTTTAACAGGTGACAGGAGAATCTATTGGGAAGAACTTTTCAAAAAGTCCTAAATTGACAAGAAAAAAATTGTACAGAGACAAAGTGGTAAATTCAGGATTAAATAAAGGCACATTTACAAGAAAAAAACTCAGAAACATTTGAAATTTTCAGAGTTTTCTTTTTCCTGCTGAATTTGGTACTTTTTTTAAACCTACATTTTTTTTTAATCGCAAACTTGATGGTTATTTTTCCCATAAATACTTTAATCTTTTTATTTCTACTTTCAGTAGCCCTAATGCATATGTCATAATGTCGTATTTCTCAGCGGTGCGCAAACACAAAAAACAGGATAACAGAGCTGATTAGTCCAGTACATGCTTATCATACACAACAAAGACTTCTCCCGCTACAGGTTGACATGGTAATGAATGATTGGTCAACAGTTTGAAAAGGGGGTGGTTCTGGAGATTACTTTTGAAATCATTTTACAAAAGCACCGTTATATAATAATTAAAGGTGTGATGCCTTGCCTCCATTTGCCGTATGTTGCAGTGACAGTTTCTCAATCGTTTTTGAAACTTTGTGATGATTTGTGATGATGGTGATGATGCAGTGGGTGCTGTGCAAACACCTGCAGCAGTGTGATTGATGTTTAACCTAAAACTTTGCTGACATTCAAATGTGACCATCAGAGTGACTTAAATTAGACTCATGGTAAGTTTCAATAGCCTAAATACCATCTCACATCTGTCTTATTAAAGGTTATGTTCATGAAACTAGTCTTAGTCTGTTGTGTCCAGCAACTCACTGTTTACTTTTAAACAAAAGATTTGTTAATGATTAATTTTAAAATGTAAATTATTCATTTGAAATAGATCATAAAAACCCAGCAGACCACATCAATAAAATCAAAAAGTCTGAATAGATTTAATATTCTAATTATTCTAAATCAAACACTTTTCATTTAGTGTATGAATATTGAATATGCATTGATAATACTGAGTTTAGATTCACTAGATTAAAAAAAAAGATTAATGGTTAATAATCAGATATTAAAACTACTGGAGTGTTTACACGTGTAGCATCTGTGGATTTATTGTTAAATAGTTTTCTGAACAGTTGACATTTACTGCACCTTCTAATTAATGCATGTGCTCACAGATCAAGGTGTGATGGGCCCTCTTGTGGTCAAACATTGTAAACAAACATTTACTCAGTTTATTTCCTTGCAGGATAAAGAATATTCACTCCTTCCTTTATGAGCGGATGGTGAGTTTTTGGTTACTTGCCTTTTGCTACCCAACATTAACCCTACTACAACACCAATCGCACCTCCTGGTGAAAGTGGTAAGGTCCTGCGGCACAGCCAGTACCCTCAGTTCCCAGTGTTTCCACAATACGTAGTTCCCACACCAACAAATATCACCTATCACACATGTTTATGGTATTCCCTACTACATCTGTAGCTTCCCTCAGGTACTGTTGCAAGCTTTGTAAACTAAGAAGTGCCTGCACCTCCCTACTCTGAATTCTCATTTAGGCCTCATGTCTTGTTTCCCCAGACGTGAACTGCCTCTCCATAGTATCCACAATATCCATTTCCTCTGTTCTCACAATTCCCTGTGGGACCTGGAATTTTCCATCCCACAACCCCATCTCATCCTCTTGCCCCTCCTCCATGACTGTGGTTTTTGTAACCATACCTGTGGCCACAAATGATCACAAGTCCACTAAGTTCCCCACTTGCCTGTTTCTAGTATTTTCTCAATATACTTTTCTGCCATTCCCTAACAAACTGCTCGTATCTCCAGAGGATCAAACTCAAACTGCCGAGCATCTTAAACCTGTAAATCCAGAAGCCCACACCACAATACCCGAACACTCAGACTAACCAGATGCCTGTGGTGTGTCCTTCAACATACTGCTGTTACTATGTCAACAACAGTGTTGCCACCGCTCAGAAGCTTTTGACTCAAACATTTTATCATCCACACCCTTACAAGTAATGACATTATGTTCCTCGTGAGGCTGCCATGCCAGTATTTCCTGATCCTTCAGCCACACCTCTTACCAGCACAGCTCCATCTGCTCAGAGAGTATCAGCCTGTCTGCCGTGTTTCCTCTTTGCCCTTTCCTTTATCATCGGAGGCCAAAACTGGATACACAATCATTGACTGAATTTGTTTAAAACACTCATACTCAACTGTTTTGTCTTGTTCTTCAGTCAGTGCATCACCTATCCTTTGGCATTCCTTAATGTGTACATTAACTAAACATGCAGGATTGCTTTCTTTCATCTGTACACTGTGAACAGATTGCTGTACATTTTACAATAACTCACTGGCAACTGGATGACAGTAAATTATTTTCAGTAACTATGTTGCTGTAGTTTAAGTTACAGTAGATTAAATGCAGCAACATTTTTGCTATAATATAACTGCTGTAAAATTACTGTAAATACTTTTTACATTAACTTAATAGCATACAGCTGCCAAGCTGCCAGTAACTTATTTTATTTATTTTATTTTATTATTCAGTCCGTAAGAAAATTATTGTATTTGTTGTTTTTATTTATTTTTTAATTATAGCAACAGAAGTGTCACAAAAGTCACTCTAGTTGAGCACTGCAAACCACATCTAACTTTCCATCAAATAAAAATATATAAAATCACAATTAGTCACAAAGACCTGTCACTACAAGATGCTTTTTAATTGTTAAAAGTACAATTAAAACAAATTACAACAAATAACAATTATACTCATATATGGTGTCTTTTAGCTTGGTCTTAATATTAATAACTAATAAACATGCCTAGCTGTCCTAATATCTGCGACAGTGACACAGTGCTCTTATCATATCAAATCAAATATTCACCTGATGATGGTATGAGATGCAGAAACAGAGATTCACTACAGTTATTAGTATTAGCTATTAGTTTAGCAGCATCACTAAAATTAAAAACATGTTAAGAAGTTAGGCTTGACTATTGAAACCCTTTATTTCAGGCTGTTCTACAAGCTACCTGAAAAACCTTCAGTTAATCCAAAATAATGCAGAGAAAGTACTAACAAGGGATAGAAAGAGACACAATATTTACCCAATATTGGCTTCTCTTCACTGGCTCCTGTTAAATCCAGAGCTGAATTTAAAATCTTTACCCTCACATTCAGGGCACATTCATAGAAGCACATTATCCCAACAGAAACTGCTCTCAGGCTGCAGGCCTGTTTTTAAAAGTAGAATTCAACGCAAAGCCTTCAGCTTTCAGGCCCGTCTCCCTTCTAACCAGCTCTTAGTTTGAATTTGAAACAAAGACACAACCTTTACTTTTAAGATTAGGTTTAAACGTTTCTTTTTGATAAACCATTTAGGACTGGATCAGATGACCCTGAACAATTGCTACAATAGGTTTAGGCTGCTGTGAGACCTCTTATGACACTCTGAGCACTTCTTTTCCACTCCACTCTCACCTCTCTACACCAGCTGGTGTTTATACACCACTACTGCGTGACATTAAACTGTATTTTTTTTTGTCTCCTGTAGTATGTTTTGGCCTTTGTCTCACTTTGTTCTCCTTTATTCTTTTCTCTTTCCCCTCACTCCCCAACTGGCTGCAGCTCCCCTGTCAGAGGTTATGTCCTGGTAAAAGAACGCTTTCCCTTCCCACTCTTGCAAAGAGGTAGCTCCTAGAGATCGTCTGATTCTTGGGGTTTTCTCCGAACAATAGTCTGTACCTTACAATATAAAGCACCTTCAGACAGCTGTTGCTGTGAATCAGTGATTTATAAATAAAACTTAATTACCTCAGAGCCTGTCAGGGGGACAGCAACCTTAGCAGAGATACCCAGACCTCTCTCTCCATAGCCACGTCCTCTAGCTCTTCTAGTGGGACCCCAAAATATTCTCAAGCCACCTGAGTGACTTAATCCCTCCACCGTGTCTTGGATCTGCCTCTAGGTGCCCTCACAGTAGGACATACACAAGACGCCTTAATTAGGAGGTACCTGAGAGTTTTAACCACCTCATCTGTCTCCTTTGATGTGGAGATATTCCTGTAAACTTAACTTGCATGGTTTCTTTATATTCTTATTTCTCAACATGAATGTTGTTTGATAACGGAATAATCTTAAATTTATCTTCTAGTTCAACTGATTGATAAACCCAAAACTGAAATTCTGCATCTATGTTGTCATTAACCAGTCACATTTAAATATATTTAGCACAAAAGTAAGGAAATATGTGTTTGGTCTTTCCTCCGAGATGACAACTCTTGCCCCCACAGAGCCGGGTTGATTGGACACTACTTTCAAATTTTTGGCAACAGAATCACACTGGTTGACTTGCAACAAATGCTGATTGAAGAATGGGTTGCCATCCCACAGCAGTGTGTGACCAAGCTAATGACCAGCCTGAGGAGGAGGTGCCAGGCTGTTGTGGCTGTGTATGGTTCTTCCACAGTTCTGCCCCTGTTTGTTAAATGAATACATTACTAATCTCTTCCTTCAACCTTCAATGATCCAATCCAAAAAATGACACCAAACAGGAGTCAGTAGCAGAATAAGCTGTTTGGCACTGGGAGAGACGTTTTGACAAACTTTTCATGCAACCCACAAACTCAACTCTGCTGCTCAAACCACAAATGTATTTTCCTTACAAATTTGGCTCCATTTAAAGGGAAATAAACATTTTTTTTCAATGATGTAAGATTTATTCCCCCCCAAATAAAAGAAAAAAGAAAAAAGAAGCATTGTTAGAACAGATAAATAATCGACCAGGTTTCTATACTGTTTTGTGTTAAGTTTATATTCAGGGTAAAAATACAGACCCTAACATTTCCAAACAAAACACTGAGTTAAATTTAAGAGGAAATATATGCAGCCACGCCTGAAAACATTCACTTGAACAGTGCAAGGTCAGGGACGTGTGACCCAGCAGTCAACCTGCTCACCTGCGTGGATCACACGCACGAAGGATGGGCGAGAGCTCTGTACTGCTCTGACGTCGAGCACGCTATTTGACGTCACCGTGGGAGTGTCCACCATCGGGAGAAATGAACGGTCATCAACACAATCCTCTGAGCGCTCATGTAAGTTGATACCCGCAAAACACACATTTTTTTTTTTAATGTGAGAAGCCTCGTATGAATGAAACGTGTTTCCTCGTGCTGTCGCCCGCCGTGCAGGCACTCCAGGGCCGGTGGGTTAATTATCCGGTTGCCGCTGCCGCCTGGCGATGAGCCTGTTTGCTGCCTGTAGCTAACCATGGCTGAAGCGACGTTGGTTAGCTTTGAGAGCCTAGCCAGCCTGCTGCTAACTGACAGCTGCGAGTGGTCAGGCGGCGAATAAGCGCCTGATTTACCAGCCAGGGTGTTCAGGGTGGGCGATGTGGAGTGTATTTACATGTGTGTGCTCACGAAAAGCGAACTGATTGCTCATGTTGTAACTCGTCAGGGTTCAACTTTGGGGACAACACCCAGCCGGATTCAGTGACGGTATATGTATATGTTTTTTTAACAGTCGGAATATTCGAGGAATATAACATTTAGCTGAAACTAAAGGATTTTGTTCATCAAGCCCTGGTACAAAGAGTATTAGCTAACGCAAAGCTGCTCTGCGAGGACTAAATACGCCACCATGAAATACAAGAAGGTGTGATTAAGAAAGCCTGGTGGGAGTAGGTAGGTGACAGATGGCCACCCAATACCTCCAATCTAAACGTGTTCGAGATTTTCACACTTGTCGGGACCGTCCCCGCCTCCCCCTCTCCGGTGCTGATGCTGTCAGTTTATTTCTGCTATTATGGATTTTGATGGTTACATTTCATATGGCAAGAGAGTTTCCAGTGTTCATGACTCAGTATCTTGGTAGCCTATTTGTTGTTTGGGTATGACTGCATAAGGTTTCATTGTCATTATGCAAGCATAATGAAATTATAGCTATACTCCCTCACATGGTGCATAAAACATAAATACACCTGTGTGTGTGTGTGTATATATGTACACACAATATATATAAAGATATGTAGTTTTGAAGGCTGTAAGCAATGAGACTGGGCAAGAATATTGTATGTTAGCACTGAACATGACTTATTTACTTATTAACATTCGAATAATGCACTTTAAAGAGTGATTTACAGATTTTGATGCACATAAATTAGATAGAAATACGTAGAAATATTTTATGAGCGGTATGAACGTGTGCAATTGAGCAAAAAAACATTGCACATCAGTGCTTTACATACTGTACATACTGTTGATTTATTATATATATATATATATATATATATATATATATATATATATATATATATATATATAATAAAAAAAAATATATATATATATAATAAAAAAAAAATTAAAAAAAAAAAAAATATATATATAATAAAAAAATATATATGTTTGTAGAAGTGTGGAGAAGGTCAGAAGGAGCTGGACTGTGTCTTTGCAGAGCTAGATAAAGTGTATGAGAGGGTGTCAAGAGAGGAACCGTGGTACTGCATGAGGAAGTCATGAGTGGCGCAGAAGTATGTGAGTGTGGTGCAGGACATGTTCGAGGACAGTGAGTCAGTTGTGAGGTGTGCGGTAAGTTCAAAGTGGGGTTAGGATTACACCACGGGTCGGCTCAGAGTCCCTTCTTGTTTGCGGTGGTGTTGGACAGGTTGACAGGCGAGGTCAGGCAGGAGTGGACTATAATATTTGCAGATGACACTGTGATCTGTAGTGAGAGCAGGGAGCCTGGAGAGCTGGAGGTATGCTCTGAAGAGGAATGAAAGTCAGTAGACGCGAGACAGAATACAGTGTTTGAATGAGAGGAAGGCAGGTGGAACGGTGACATGCAAGGAGTAGAGATAGTGAAGGTGTTAATGTAAATACCTGAGGTCATCCATCCAAAGCACCTGAAAGTGCACAAGAGAGATAAAGAAGACGTGTGCAGGCAGGGTGGAGATGAACGTCACGGGTGATCTGACACAGAAGGATAGCAGCAAGTGAAAGGGAAAGTTAACAAGATATAGATATACATAAGTTAATGACAGAGTTCAGCAGTGTTACAGCTTCTGGGAAGAAGTTGTGTTTCAGTTTGTGTTTGTGTTTGAGGGTATAAGTGTATGACGAGGCTCTAAAATAACCTGTAATAATGACATTAATAGCCATGTAGTGTAATAAACAGCTACTAAATGTGTATTAACGCTTTGTTTTGTTGAAAACGGGGAACTCCTGCAGAACTGCTGCTATCACTGGAGAGCCTGTCATAAACACGTGTCACCTTACACAGCGGGCATCTTCTGGTTTATACATTCAAATCAGGGATGTTGGGTGAACTTTAATATGAAGCCACATTACAAGGCGTGGCAGCAGTGAGAGGTGATGCTAGCCTACTCTCTGTTCCTTTTCTTTGCAGGATACACACACACTGTTAAATCAACCAGGTCCCCTGACAACACAAAAACAACACCAACTGTTGAGAAGTTAATTGTTATATTTTGGCTGTAAAGAGTTTCGGCTTCTATATGTAGGTTGTAAAACATTGACTGCATTTTAAAGAGCTTCACGTGAGCTCCGGTGTGATGTGGGCAGGTGTTGTACACTGCGATATGTGCTGTTATCATCAATTTTAAGCATGACCTCGCTCCGCTTAACACCAACACCGGTGTGCACCGTGGAGTGAAATAAACGCCCTCCGGCTCCCTTACGTTAGCTTGCCCGGTTAGCCACCAGTGGAGCAGCCAAGCCTTCAATTCGGGGAAAGCGATGTTTTCTGACTTTAGCTGGCACAACGGTTTGTACCACTCTGAAATAAAGCCGTAGATTTCACGATTGTTTTGTGAAAATGTCCAACAGTAGTTTTTTTAAAGCCCGGACCCACGAATATAAGCTAGCGAGCTGCTAATTCCATCCTCTTCTTATCTCTGGCTAATGTTAAACCGCTGGGCTCGGACTATTTGCAGTAACTCAATAACGGCACTCATACAGACAAGTATGCACATACATAATTTAGTTTATCACAGCATCTCCTTTTCAATTTTTAAGTACAGGCGTTACTACAGTTACCTCACATGTAATGACACCGAATGCACCTGTAACCCCTCGAGTAATGTAATTACCTAGCCGGGGCTGTGTGGTGATGAGTAAATGACGGGCGGCTTACGTGGTTCTGTCAGGGTGTTTTCTTTTCCTACCGTCCTTTATTTCACAAAGAATGAGTGCAGAGAGGAGTTGTTCAGGTGATATGAATCAATCAATAACAGTAACACGAACAAAAACAACAGAAACATGCAGGGGACCATCATTAATTCATGGTAGAGCTTAAACGTACTCAACCACCTTTCTGGTTGAGAAAATGAAAAAAACATTAGCACAGTACAGTTTGATTTACCTCTCTTAACTTCACTGAAGCGAATTGAAGTGTCAGTGCTATAAATACATTTAGCTGAGCCTTTTTGTGTTGACAGGATCATTTTGGTGCTTTAGTATATTTAAAGGAGACTTTTTTTTATTAGTAAGCACAGATCCTTTTCACTCCTTGTGCTTTGATTGTGGCAGATTATTCTTACAGACAGCGATGTTTACATCTGTGTCAGTGTCACATTATTTTATTTTAGATTTGCCTCCGTAAACCTGTCCAGCACATAATCCCTCTGGGCTATGCAGCACTATTAATTAACATTACACAGTTAATTAAGCTAAAAGTCCTCAGGGGGGCGGGGGCCCTGCGCTCTACAAAATTAAACTACATGTTTTCATTCCGCCATCCAAAGAGTTGTATGAGCTTCCTAGCATAGGGGGGATGGCTGTAACCATTTGTTGTGGATTGAATATCGGATATTAAATGGCCTTGGTTTGTTGTGTGTGCTGTTAGGGGCAATCCTTGTGGTTTTTAATTTAAATCCTCATACATCAATTTCAGCAGCACTGCAAGAACACCCTATTACAGCTTTGCTTTATAAGATTGTTATAATTAATTATTGGTGCCAAATATTGACTCTACTTTTAGTGCAGGAGGATGGCTGCTTGTGGTCTTAATAATACAGATTATGTAACTGCTTGATTATTACCGCACATTAGTACACACTTTTGCGTCTCTTTTTAATGCTTGTTTTTCTTCTTCTTCTTTTTCTTTGCAGCATGTGATCTTTCTAAATGTCCACGGAAACAGTTGACTGAAGTTTGACAGCTCTTCTGCCAGTTTTAATTTGGAAAAACGTACCCAGAGGAAGCAGTGCTGGATACTTGCCTGGATTACTGAGTCTTTTTCTGTGGCAATAGAATAGATCTATTGCTCATGACCACATTTGAAGGTATGTCTTATCACCAAGTACACTCCTACTGCAATGAATGCCCTTTTTGTCAGGATTGACATTGTTGGATCTTTTCACTTATCTATCTCTATCCCCAGTTAAATTAAGGAATAAACTAATGCATTCAACCTAGTTTTTGGTAATGAGTGTGAATAAGAGTATTCAAGAGTATTTCTGAGGCCTCAAAAAAGCTGATCATGCTGGAACTCACAGTGCCCTGGGAAGAGCGGATAGAGGAGGCCAATGAAAGGAAACGAGGAAAGTACCAGGAACTAGTGCAGGAGTGCAGGGGAAGGAGCTGGAAGACTTTCTATGAGCCCATAGAAGTGGGTTGTAGGGGCTTTGCAGGACGATCACTCTGCAAAGTCCTAGGCCGGCTGGGAGTGGCTGGGGCAGCCAAGAAGAGGGCCATCCAGGCTGTGAGTGAAGCGGCAGAGAAAGCCACAAGGTGGCTGTGGATCAAGAGGGCTGATCTGTGGGTAGCTACTGGTATGCAAGTCGGGGCCTGATCACCCCTGGCTGGGTCGCCTGGGCGAGGGTGTATGATGTTGTGAGACCCAAAACACCTGATGACCCCAGGATACATCACTGAAGATGCGTACCAGTGCATCCAGGAGATGTGTCTTTTATAGTAGTAAGACACAGCTCCAAAAGGACTTGCTGACATGCTCCAAACAGGAACACCGCTTGTATATTTCTGGTGTAGGAACTTGTGGGTCGTTTCAGGGCACCTTGAAACAAAAACTGGTTGAAACAACAACAGCTGGTTTCAGTGGTTAAAAAATTAATCATAGCAGCATTGGTTTAAACTCTCTAAAGTCAATTAACCACCTTTTATTTCCTGAAAACCGCTAACTTAGGAGAAGTGGAATGATGTTCCCTCTGTTGTGGTTTCATTCATCCTCGAGCTGCCTCGTGCCTGCCGCTAGTTCCTGCAGTGAAAATGTACCTTGTGTAGATGATGTGCCCATGCAGCACTGTATGTACACAGAGTGATGGGCGAATGTTGGCTGACCCACTTCAAAGAGAACACTTTGCCCTCAGCCTGGAGGACTCAGATGCCTTTGTACTGTTATTGTAGATGTAGGAAGTTGTCCCACATCTGTGTCGAATATTTGTCTTCACACGAGTCTTGTAAGCGATTCAGAGTAATAATGTGTGGTCAAAGAGCTTCTGTTTCTCATATCAGATGAAATTTATGCTTTAATCTGTTGGATATGTTGTTATTTAGATAAATATAGTATTCAATACCTCTATGAGCAGGTAGCTCCTCTGAGCTGAAGCAGCAGATACGAAAACCAAGAGCAACAACAGGAGTGAACCAAGATACTGGTTTAAAACTAAACAGCAGCGTTTTAATGTGTTGTTTCTGCAAGAAGTGGTTAAGGAGCTTCCTTTCGTTACTGAACTGTTCACCACCACCTACTCTTAAACAATGAGCTTTCTTCTCAGATGCTGCAGGTCTAAAAGCTGGACCAGCATGCAATGAGTCACAGTGTCACTAATGGAGCATTTCAAAGGGTTTTCTGGGCCGGTTTGCTCTGCTGACTTGTTAAATGATACATAGATAGCTGTGCTGACTCAAAGGATCATTTTTCTGTTTGTCTGCAAAGTAGCTCGTCCTCAATCACTTTAAGCCTTGGATGTTTTCTTTATGGCTCGATGAGACAGACGGTACATTGTGTCTCGCAAAACAGACTGTCTGACGGCTCATCATAAAGTTACTGCTGCAAAATAAACCGCATCACAGCCTTAGTGACCTGCAGCGTCGACTGTAATGTTCCCTTGGTTATCATGCTTTGAAAGATGTATTAAAGGCGTAACGTAGCAAGTGAATATTTGATTTAGAAAACATCAAACCCTCTAATTGGTAATCTTCTGCTGTTCATAAGCACTCTGATTAGGGACAGGCTGCGATCTCACATACTTGAAGCATGCAGAAGCACGGCTTGAGACCAGTTAAATTGCCTGTTATTGATATAAGAAATCAGCATGCTTGAAAATTGTACTTAAAAATAATTGAGTTTAATTATTGTCAAAACAAGCCCATGAATTCAAACAAAGAAGACTGTGTAGTGCTAACTCTGCTGTTTGGTTTGGAGCTTGTAGGACAAATGATTTGAAAAGTGTTTAAGTAGGAATCTCTCAGGCTTACATCCCCCCGTCTCGTATGTGTTGCAGATGAGCTGTGCAGTGACAGGTCCTTGGAGCAGTTCTAAGCTGCGTTCATGTTTTCATATTCATGAGCTGTTGTCTTGTCTTGCTGTTGTAGTGTATATCTAGTAGTTGTTATTCAACAGTAACAATGCGTATTAAACATAAACTTAGTGTCAGGGACTAAAGGATTTAACCAAAGGTCCACTAGGCTGTTGACGCTTTCCGGTGGGCAACATGTTGGATGCTGATAAGTTGTTTGTTGCAGTGCTGGTTTACATATCCATCATTCCATTCATTAGTGACTGAGTGGCTTTTGTTCAGCTCTGTTTTTCTCTTTTTCCTGTTATTTGAATATTGTAATTTATGTTTTTTTATTTTGTCTGCGCTTCTGCTTCATTTAGCCAGTCCTGATTCGTGAGTCAGAAGAGGAGAGGCTGGGCTGATGGTAAGCTCTCTTACAAACTAACCTTCTCTATTGCTCTCATCCTCACTCTGTCGTTTCATGTTGATAAACCCAAAGAGCTGCGTTCAGCACAAACTGACATTTAAAAGCCGAGCACTTGGAGTGGCCCTCTATATTACAGGATGTAGCCTTCTCATAAAATGAGAAGCAAAGTGGGGAGGCTGCTGTGGATCGTGGAGCACCTTACACAGTTGAGAAATAGATTGTAGTCATTCTCCATTTAGATCTTCATTTATGTTTATTTTACGTTTAGTTTGTTGTGGTCTCTTTGTTAGCATCATCTGAACATTCTCAGTTGTGTTAATAATTTAGTTCTGTAAGGAACACTTTCTGAAATGTAATAATTCAATGATTTTAGACATAAGTGCAAAAATAAAGAATGGACACTATCTGCACATGTGCAGTATATCAGATATGAGCATTTCAGAAACTGTACCTAAACTTGTTTATTTTGTAGATTTTATGTTTTTGCTTTACTGGGTTGGCACAGTCATGACATGAAACACGCGGTATAACTTTCTGGTGGTGATTCTGGTGGTTTTTTTCCCCTTTCCCCATCGTGGGTAATCTACTTTTAGGATCTCTTTGCAAAAATAAAATACTTAAACAGAGTTGATCATTAACAGGGTGCTGGTTGTGCTTTTAGGTTACATATAATGTCCCTTTGTGTTGCATTAATGTTTCCATGGAAGTGTAGTTATGTGCAGCTTTGCCACAGCCTCCATTCAAACTTACTCTTCCACGTTTTGTGGCACATGCTCTGCTGTCATCAGGAAAAGCCCTCGAATAACAAGTTTGGTTTGCCTTACTGAACACAGAGGAGCTGCATGAGCTCAGCTCCATGGAGATTTAGCATGAGCACAAATTCCAGCAAATTCAATTGTCAATTTTATTTTTAAAACACCAAATATCCAAATAGAACATTCACAGTCTCTCTTGGTCACAAGTTACTTTGATGCGTCTCCAGTTTAGTATTTTCTCGTCCTCTGACCAGTGGCAGATTGCCCTTGCAGCTATCACACACTGTTATTCTACCTGGTTAGCTGTAATTACATTCCATTCAGCTGTTAATGTGAGAAATAGTAAATGATTCACAGATTAGTTGCAGGTTATTAATCACAGTGTAGTGGTTTACACATTTACATTCACAAAAGGTCACCTGTTCAATTCCAGCTGGAGACACAAATTCCTTTTTTGGTTGAGTCAGGAAGGGCAAACGGTGTAAAGCTGTGCCAAATCAAACATGCAGCGCTGCCTGCTGTGACGAACCCTTTTGACAAGGAAGCAGGGAAACGTAGCTTTAGTTGTAGGTTAATAATATTTGCCTCATATGGCTTTGTACATCATATCTTAATTGAATAATCATAGCATCCAGGATGTGTTAACCAATCTGGATGACACTACCTAGTGCACCAGAATTATCAGCATCTAAATGTAAATAGCATTTGGGAATTATTTTTATAACACAAATTCTTGCAAATTATATATATGAAGTTTAGTTGCAGATCTCAAAATGATGAACAAATACAAGAACAATAAATATAAGTTTTAATTATTCAGTTGTTCGGTGTTTTGAACCATTTGCTGTATTTGCCATCTCACCAAATAAGATCAAAAGAATAACACGATAGATTAAGACACATGTCTGTGTTTTTGGACAATGAGAACAAGTGCCTCATTGATAATAACTGTGAGGAGGAAGGATGCTCAGTCACCACAGGTCCCGTCTGAATATTATAACACATTTAAACCCCTTGATGAGCCACAGTGGGTGGGTTTTGTCTTTTTACTGAAATAGTGGCATTTTAAAAAATTAATATCACGCTAAAAATTACGACTGGTATACCAGCACGTCCAGTACATCTGCCCAGCACGAACCGAAATGGGTACCTACTGTCTTTATCCAGATTGTGAACAAAAGTTAACTAAGAATGATGTTGACTGCAAAAAAAAAAGGTCATGTCTGTGCCAACCCAGGTTTTTGTTGCTTAGTATTGTTTCCTATTCTTCTGCTGCTTATTATGTTCCTCACTCACTGCTGCATGTCATAATAGATTTTATTTTCCTTTTGTGGTAGACAAGCATGACATTGAGCCAAGCCACAGATGCATGCCCACTCAAAAGGCCCAACTGAGCGCCATCCACTCTGCTTCCCTGCTTTCAACTTGCCTCTCAGAGGGCGGGGTGTCGACGGGGCGTAGCTAGTCTCCTTCACACCCCGAGCAGGACCCTCACTGTGAAACTGGAGGCCTCAGATGGATCAGGGTAGTAGTGAGCAGAGTCCAGAGGAGCCGGACGCAGGAGGGCGAGCGGAGCCAGAGCTCGGCAGGAGGGCGTCGGAGTCAGAGCACGGCTTGTCCAAAATCACCCATAATGCCCTGGAGAACATGGGAGCGTTGGGCCATGGCCTGAAGCAATTCTTCCAGCCACAGCGCCGACGCTCCTCCGTTTCCCCACATGACTCCGCCTCGTCCTGCGCAAGCGCCCCTCCCTCCGAACCCGCTGACGTAGGGTCAGAAGTAGGGGACACCCCCACCTCCTCGGCCCTCCCTTTGGATTCTGACACCCCTGCCACTTCCGCCCCTCCTGCAGCTCTGAGCCGTGTCCTGCAGCAGATCCGAGGTCCACCAATGATAAAGCGAGGCACCAGCCTGCAGAGCCGCCGCAGCAAGGCGGGCGGCACTGGGGACCCTCCCCAGAAAGGTAGCCCACAGATCCACCGGCGCAGCACCCATGAAGCTCTGTTGCAGGCTGGACGCCCACGCTCCTCTTCGACCACAGACACACCCAGCAGCCCAGCCTTGGCTGACATGCTGCTGACCTCTGGTTACCACTCCACTGAAGAGCCCGACAAGGTGAGAGTCTTAGTTTTGATTCTTGTTGTGGCTGTAGCTCAGGTGGCAGAGCGGATCAGCCACTAACCAGAAGGTCGGTGGTTCAATCCCAGGCTGCTCCAGTCTGCATGCCAAATATCCTTGGGCAAGATACTAACCCCATGTTGCTCTCCGATGCATCCATCGGAGTGTGAATGTGTATGAATGTTAGATACTTAGCACTTAAACTTAGAAGTGCTTGTGTGAATGGGTGTGATTGGGTGAATGAATTAGCTGTATAAAGCGCTTTGAGTGCTTGGACAGAGTAGAAAAGCGCTATATAAGAACCAGTCCATTTACCATTTACCATGTTGTAAAATCTGGCGTGTTTGCCCTAAAAAGTCTGAACTGAAACTTGCCAGTAAATATAAGTGTTTAATGTCAGTAATAGTGTGTTATAGCTGGTTCAGGATCTGCCTCCAGTTAATGTAGTATTACTTGTCAAGATGCTTGTTTTCCAAACTGTAATGTAGAAAGACAAAAATAGAACCAGAGTCTTTACTTATACTTAGTTTATAATTTGAAAATGAGACATTTCCTGATTCAAGGATGGAAACTGTAGTTCCAAAAGTCAGAATGACACTCACCTCTAACCACATACAAATATGTGCAGTGTACTGTGAAAGCACAGGATGTGAAGTACAACTCTCACTGCAAAACCTGACATCATTATACTGCATATAGAGATGAGGTCTAAACCTTCAGAATCAAGGTGCAATACTAAGGCTTTGCACTCAGGATTAATTTGTTTGGCTTATTTAAAAATAAACAGTTACATTTTAAAAATAAACACAAACTGACTCACACACTAATTTGTGTGCAGGAATGTCAAAACTAAATGAGTTGGACAAACTTGTTAAGAGGCCATTAATGCTTTAGATGCGCAGGGATGAGCTGCTGAATGGGGAGATGAGCTGTCAGCGGTGGAAGGTCAGAGATTGCCTTTGAGTGTTTGGTCACTATGTGCTTTAAGCCTTTCTAAATTTAGCTTTTGCTGTCCGAGTGTACTTCAGGTCAGAGCGGGCTTGCAGGGCTAAACAAACTTGTTTGACATTTAAGTACAGTTATGAAAGACTGCATGACCTCACAATGGCGGGAAACTCTCTTAAATTAATTATTTGGCAAAACCCCCCAAAACAACCTTTGGACTGGTAACTTGTAATCAGCAGCTCTCAGCTAAAGTCTGCTTATGGCTGACAGTAAAAAAAAATCTCTCAATCTCTTTGTTGTTAAGTAGACACTAAAAATGAAGCACAAATTCAGGTTAATGGATGAGTTTTCAATTTGAGATGCACAAGTTTATATAAACAAATTGTAAATTTAAAGCTAGTTTTTGCATGTGGCCAAACATCACATCCATCAGCCTTGCAGTCCTTTACCTTTATAGTTGGCAGGTGTGTTGAATGCGTTTTTTTAGCCGGATACAAACCGACACCAGTCAGGATCACTGATTCAGAAATCATGTAGGAGGAGAATTTCATGATTCTCATGATAAAAACTTTATTTATGCTGTTACAGAAGATTATTGTGATTATAGGAATAGGGTCACAATCACACATAAAACGAGCTTTGTAGAAGATGTTACATTATTATGTAGCTGCTCTACGACTCACCCTTGTCGTTTCAAGTATATTCAACCCTGCAGTTGGAATTTGAAGTAGTCTTCCTGTTTTGCAGGTTATTAGATAACATAACCTTGCATCACCTTTTTGGGTTTACGTCATTTAGTTGGCTGCAGTCGTGTTTTCAGTCATGGGTGTTGGCTGTCGTGTTTGTTGATTTTCTGTTTCAGATTTAATGTTTCTCTCTCCCGTGGCCTCAGGGTGAGGGTGTTCGTTTGTGGAGTCGGGTTACTTGTCCTGGACTTTGTAACTAAAGCACGTCACAGGGGTAACATTTAAATTGCTGTCATAGCAGCACCACAAAAATGAGTTGACTTGCTGCCTTTTGAATGATTTTTCTTTCCTTCTGTTTACCTATTTTATTCTACTTGTACCTTCTGGATTTGGAGCTGGGCAGTGACAGTTAAGGTGGAATTTTGTTGACAGGTGCCCTCTGCTGTTGTGAATATGTAGTTACAGATCACTCTGAAGTGTGCAAACGTGTGTGCATGAGTAGGTGAAAATAGTCATTTGTTTACCTTCAGTTAGTGCTGATTAGTGTTGCCAGTTTTTGGCCTAAAAAATCTTTGCAAATTAAACCTTAAGTTTAAAAGGAGCGATTCACAGGCTACTCAGCGTTTATAGGATGATTAAAACTACAAAATTGGCCCAGCAGGAGCAGTTTTGTCATTTTGAATTGGACACAAATGGTGTGATCAAGAGACATTAGAGAAATGTATCAAAAATGATGTTGCCATTTATACAAATTGTGCAGTAGTTGATACTTTTACACTTTCAGTGCAGGACTTACTAAACTGATAAAACACATCTGTTTAGCACACTATATGAAACGAGGAGGTTAGTTTTAAGTATGGCACAGTGATTTAAATGTTTTGATTATGTTTTAAGTGGTTAAAAACTTTCCTCTTTCCACTTTTCTTGAACAGCTTGATCGTTACGATGCATCGGGCCCTGCTATATCACCCAATGCCCTCCCATACGGCGCAGATGGATATGACGTGGTTGACAGTACCCCAGACCCCCAGCGTACCAAGCAGGCCATTGCCCAACTGCAGCAGAAGATCCTCAAGCTCACAGAACAAATCAAGATAGAACAAACTGCACGTGACGACAATGTGGCCGAATACC
Organism: Neolamprologus brichardi; assembly: GCF_056152115.1. Lineage (NCBI taxonomy): Eukaryota > Metazoa > Chordata > Actinopteri > Cichliformes > Cichlidae > Neolamprologus > Neolamprologus brichardi. The sequence continues at coordinate 16,281,956 of NC_142108.1, forward strand.
TGAAACTCGCCAATAATGCTGACAAACAGCAGAGTGCACGCATCAAACAGGTGTTCGAGAAGAAGAACCAAAAGTCGGCTCAGACTATCCAGCAGCTGCAGAGGAAGCTTGAGCACTACCACCGGAAGCTTCGAGAGGTGGAGCACAACGGCATCCCTCGCCAGCCCAAAGACGTTTTCCGAGACATGCATCAGGGCCTGAAGGACGTCGGAGCCAAGGTCTGTGTTTTTTTGTTTTTGTTTTTTTTAAGCGTCATTTAAAGTTTTAGGTAATTTTTTTTCATAGCTCTCCAAAGCTTTGAAATCATCCTGTCCAAGTCGTTCTCCTGTAGTGCACTTATGCCTTAAAAAAGTGCCCTGACAACAGAACACTAAAATTCATATTATCTCAACCAAATAAGACAAACCTCCGCATTCTGCTCTCTTGCAAGGTGCTGTGGCATTTACCTGAAATACATCACTGCATGTAAATACTGCATACTTACTGCACATACTGCCAGTCGTTGTTCTCACTGTTGACTTTCTTGAAAAGCAGAACTCTGTTGAATAACTAGTAAAATATGTGACTCGATGTAGAGGAGTACGGTGGTAGTGGTTACCGTTTACCTTCCATACTAATTATTTATATTAAACCTTTGCGAATTTTCTCAGAGCAGCTCCCAGGTCACACGGAGGACAATGTTGACATTGGGATGTTAAGACTGAAATGCATAAACATGAATAACAGACTAGTTATTTTTCTGGTGGCATCAATCCTCAAGTTCTCCATCTGATAGTGTTGCAGTAACATATTTGTCGCCTTTTTCCTTCAGTTTACTTGATAACAAACATCATACAATCTTAACCTGTGGCTTCACCGAACATGTGGACCATTTGCTGAGTGTCTGCTGCAGCACTTCACCTGGTTTAGCCGTTTTTGATGATGCCATTGGAAGTGTTAGTGCAGTTGTACAAATCAGCCACGTAGATTAGAGGTGCAGAAGTAAAAAAAATAGACTAGTCTTCAGTTTTTTAACATTTTTTTTTTTATTATTAAATTGTTGTGGGGAGTCTGCATTCTCCCTGTGGTCGTGTGAGGTTCCTTGGTTACAGCCAATTAATGGGTTAATGGGTAATTCAAAATACGTCCACAGATTTATCTGTGATTATCTGGACTGCTGAACTGTTCAGGTGTACTCTATCTTCTAACCAGTGTCAGTTAGGTTTATCACCTCTCACCTCAACTTGAAAACATACCAGTAAAAGTTCAAAATGTTGTTTAATTTGTGATTGACCCAGTCATGCACAGATCTGCAGATGTGCCAATTAAAAGTGTGTGCGCTCTGCAAACTGTCTCGATACACTTGGTGTTTAATGTAGCCAGAGCTTTTTTACAGTATATCACAAAAGCATTCTTGAGTATTGACTTAATCCTGTTTCACTACAGGTAACAGGAGGCCTCTCCAGCTTCTCTCAAGCAACTCATTCTGCAGCTGGAGCCGTGGTGTCCAAGCCGAAAGAAATAGCTAACATCATCCGTAACAAGTTTGGCAGCGCTGATAACATCGCAGCTCTGAAGGACTCTCTCGATGAAACCCAAGGAGATGAGGGCATTGGTCCTGGGGGAGCAAGGGCACTTGGAACAGGGGCCTTACCATCCAGCCCAAAGTATCCCAGTGATGATGACTGCTCTAGTGCTACTTCTGGTTCTGCAGGAGCAAACAGCACCCCTGGTGCCCCAGGAGGCCCCCCCAGCTCTAAGGGCAACACACTTGATCATGCACAAGCCTCAGGCTTTGATGCTATACTCCACGAGATCCAAGAGCTTCGGGAAAACCAAGGTCGACTCGAGGAGTCCTTTGAAAATTTAAAAGCCCACTATCAGCGGGACTACACTATGATCATGGAAGGGCTGCAAGAGGAACGATACAGGTAGATTTGTCATGTGCTCTGCAGTATAGTTTGTTTATGTAGGACTTGTACCGTTTTGTGAAATGTGCTGCTTTGCAGGTGTGAACGTTTAGAAGAGCAACTGAATGACTTGACAGAACTGCACCAGAATGAAATTTTGAACTTGAAACAAGAACTGGCGAGCATGGAGGAGAAGATCGCCTATCAGTCTTATGAACGAGCGAGAGACATACAGGTAAGCCTCGCTTGGATGAACAGAACACGTGTGCTTCCTTATTAGAGCTCTGTCACCAACTCTTTTGTCTCTCACTTGCAGGAGGCGCTGGAGGCTTGTCAGACACGCATTTCCAAAATGGAGCTGCAGCAGCAGCAACAGCAGGTGGTGCAGCTGGAGGGTTTGGAGAATGCCACAGCGCGGACTCTTCTTGGAAAACTAATCAATGTGCTGCTAGCTGTGATGGCAGTCCTTTTGGTGTTTGTGTCCACAGTGGCTAACTGCGTCGTGCCCCTGATGAAAACCCGCAGCCGCACGCTTTCTACGTTGCTCCTCGTAATTCTCCTCGCCATCCTCTGGAGGCACTGGGATGCCATTTCAGAGTATATGCATCGCTTTCTTCTGCACCCCAGATGACCGGCCTGGAGAAGGTGCATTTAAGTAATTTAAACATGAAGGGATCGGAGGTGTGAAAGCGATAATAAAGGAATGACACTGGCCCATGTGGGAAGATGAATCTCAGCAGTCCTTTTTCCAGCAGCTTCTCAAAACACTCAGGAGGATTACAAAGCTGTCTGTCACTTTACTGCTCTATGAAATACGTTTCGAGGAGAATAAAAGTGGATACGGAGAGAAAAGGCTGGATGTTTGATATGGACTTTCTATATCTGGTGCAATTGTGGCACAAGTATACTGTAAAAGGGTGAACGGGGCATAGTTGAAGGAGCGGGCTGAGAGAGCTGCACACTTGATTTCTCTCTTCTGAGTGAATTTGTTTACATGTGGGAAAACTTTTCATTGTTTCCCCACAGAAGAAAATATTATTCAGAGTTTTATTACTTTTCAACTGATTCAAGTGGTATTGTTTTGAAGTTACTGCTATTTTTAATACAGCCGATTGATGGATTTTTATGTTCTTTTTAACTGTAATGAGCCTACAGTGTTCTGCAGTCATAGTCGCCCACGCTCTCTTTTTTTGTACTTTTTTTTTTTTTCTGGTCTTGTGATTCAATTTTTTTTCCCGTCTGCTTTTTTTCCCTCTTTGCTCTATCTTTTCAGATTTCAGCTTTTATGACCAACACTTCTTCTCTCTGCTCACTACACTCTAAAGAACGGGGTGCTTGCACATCAGCTACATTGCTCTGGGTCAGACACATGTGGGTTCTTGTTTCTTACTGGATGTGTGAAGTCAGTAACACTGGTAACGGCACAGCCAGAATATTACTATTATGAAATTTTGTGCTTGGAGTTGCAATCATGCAAACTGGACCCTACTATCCTGGTGGTTTGTCCACTGCAGAGGAATCATCTATGAACTCATTTAACATACTTGAAGAGCGGTTAAAGTGCTCAAAGACTCAGTGCTTCCGTACTGTTTCTATTAGTGACAATGAAATAGTAATACTTTTAGTTGGGGTTATTTTTGTTTTTTATTTTTTAATTAAAGATAAATAAATTTGCTGTTTAAAAACTGAACTTGAAAGTCTAACTTCTCTTCATCCTCGGTTGTTTATAAAAATCTGTTTTATGGGGTCACACACATTGAACATCAAAGAGGGTTATAGTCAAAATAATACTAAGGTAAAAAACACAAAAAAACCTTTTGCTCGCTGGCATGATCAACAAACTGGTTTCAGGTGATTTGACCTTTTTAACATGAGAAGATGGGCATGGTCAGCAACATTACTCAGGTAGGCTGTGGTGTTTAAACAGTGATTAGCCTGCACTAAGGGGGCCGTCAGTCAAACTCTGTTTACATCGTGGGCCACATAAAGCCGTGTTTGACCCTCTGTAGGCTGGACCGGTGAAATTCTCCTTCTGCCAGTGTAAAGAAGTGTAACCACACATGGAATGATTCACATATCTTAAAAAATGCAGTTAAAAGTCCAAAATCTATGCCTTTCTTCACATTTTACAAAGTGGGCCAGTAGGCCAGATTAGAGCCTCTGATGTGTCCCCGGCCCATTTGACACCCCTGCCACACCACTACACCATCCCGACCCAGACCCGTAGATACGAAGCAGAATAGAGCCATGCTTTCATGTTGCTTAAGACCAATTCTGACCTGATAATCTGAGTGTTGCAGCAGATGTTGAGACTCATCAGACCCAGCAACATTTTTAAATCTTCTATTGTCACATTTTGTGTGGAGTTGTAGCCTCAGTTTCTAGTTTCCTCACTGGTGTGGTCTGCTGCTGCTGTAGTTTGGAAAAATCCCAGCAGATCAGCAGTATCTGAAATAATTCTGGCACCTGCAATCATGCTACGTTCAAAGTCAGTTTGAGCTTCAGCAGCTCCTATGGAGCCTGTCTACATGCCTAAATGCACTGAGGTGCTGCCGTGTGATTGGCTAAGATATTTGCAATGAAGATCATATCAACAATTATATGTTAATCTTTCTCATCGTCTCATAAAAGGGTCGAGAGTGTACAGAAAAACAAAAAACATCAAAGCCAACAGATGCTCCACACAATCCATTAAATCTGCTGTCGTTTTAAAAACTTATTTTTTCTCTTTTTCCCCCGCGGATGAAGGTGAAATTGAGCTGGGAACTGCCTCCTTCTTCAGACCTTTAGCTACACCCAGCAAAACAACTTCGGACTTTTATTGAACTACTAAGAAAACTTACTGAACCTGAAACACCGGATAGCAGATCGTTTACGACATTCACGAACCCGAATCAGCATGAACGTTTCTGTTTCTGACAGTTTTACATGTTGTTAAGCAACATGAACGTTGGGCACCGACGTCGTTTTACTGTTTACAACATTTATCGCTTCGATTCCGCTAAACTTTAACACATGCAAAGCAGTTGGATTTTTTAAAAAGGTGACAAATGTGTCTCAACATATCAACGCCTGAGAGGTCACTGACACCCGACTACGACTCCACGATGTCACTTGAAGCCAGGTGAGCATGAAGCGACCAATATAACCAGGAAGAACTGCACAGTCATCAAAAATGATGTTCTTACTACATTCAAGTGTGAGGTAGGGATCTTTATCCCCGTGTACTGTGTGTTAGGTGTAAGTCTGCAGGCCACACACACGGGGTACGGCAGCAGCAGCCGGGACGAAAGCTCCCGGTGAGAGGCGGGCAGATAATACCGATACCAATGCTGGTAACTAGGGTCACAGCAAATATTTACTCAGCCAATCACATGGCAGCAAATTTAACAACGTAAGCATGTTGACATGTTCAAGTCGTGCTCCTGAAGTTCAAACAGTGCATCAGAATGGAGAAGAAAGTTTATTTAGGAACTTGAGATCCCCATCATAAACATACAGCTGAAACTGCTCAGAGTTTTTGGTCCATGTTGACATGATAGCCTCACACAATGTTTCCAACACTGTGCTGAATCTATGCCATGAAGAATTTAGCCCAAAGTGGTCCAACCTATTACTAGTAAGGTGTACCTAATGAAATGTCTGGTGATTGCATATTAACATTTACAACTGTTGGATGTTTCATGCACTCTAGAAATGACATTTAATACAACATTTACTCATGCCCTGGCGTGATGCTGATCGACTGTGATGATGGTTTGGAGTTCTGGGTGAATTTTTATTCTCTCAGTCATTTTTGTAATAGGTTAGTTCCCATTTTATCAGCACAACTTAACAGTGACATAATGGACTTTTTAAATAAAGCATACTATTCACAGTAGATTATAAGCAGACACCAAACTAAAATGAGTGTTTATAAATCGTTTTAAATGAATTTAAATGAATTTTTGTCCTAATGCAAAAAAAACCCCCATTGAATTTAAAGACTTCACAGATTAATTTAATCTCACTTTTTTTTCTTTTTTAAAGAAATTGTTTTATTATTTTAAACAGCAGTAAAAGACAGATTTTATCAGTAAGGACACACTGCTCATTGCTTTTTACTGTAAGTGGAAAAAGCATGCTTATATATGTAGTCACCCCACAGAGGCCCACTTTGAGGCAGACCAATTTTCAGGTTACAGCCGTCATCTGGAAAGCACGCTGTTATCCAAATACCGCTAGTAACAAACAGGAGGCCTCTACATCTTCTTTCAGTCCAATTATTCAGCAAGTGTTGTGAACAATCTGACTAAAATGTCTCTTTCAATATCTTATACAGTAGGTCAAGGCAGTGTACCTGTGACCACAGCGAGGCCTTTGATGATGTACTGAAGTACGTCGGTAAGCTTCGGGAAAGCCACAGCCAACTTGAAGAACACTTTAAAAACTTAAATGCGAGTTATCAACGAGACTACTCTTTGCTCTTTGAGGACCTTAAAGATTTACAGAACAGGTACTATATTACTCTATACAGCTGTGCAGGCTGAAACCATCTGCTGTTTTTATGTAGTGTTGTGTTTTGCAGAAGGGAATCTCTAGAAGAGCGATTCATTGACTTGACAGAACAGTATCAGAATGACGTTTGGAACTTGAAAAAAGAGTTAGCCGCCACAGCGGAGAAGAGTGCTGATCGGTCTTCTGATGCAACACAAGATTTTTATGTAAGTTTCAAATAAGGTTTTCCCATGACAAGAGAAGTTGTTCCAGTATGTAACTGGTGTGTTGATTCTTTCTTTCTGTACAAAATTTAAAAAAAAAAAAAAAATCCAGATTTACTCTTTACTATTCTACCTCAGAAAAAACTCCAAAAACAGATTCTGACAGGGCTAAAAAGATGCAAGGCCCTTTTTAACCACTATAAGGGCCTGGCATCTTTTTAGCGCTGGCTTTGTAACTGTACTTCTCCTTGGGCATTAGAAAACTTCAATTTTGTCTCTGGCCTGCAGGAGGTGCTGGAGGCTTGTGAGAGACGCCAGTTCAAGCTGGAGCAGCAGCAGCAGAAAGAAGAGGATGCAGGGCATCCAGAGACATGGGCCAATACCACTGCACAGACAGTACTTGAAAAACTAATCGATGTATCGCTAGCCTTTATAACCGTGCTGTTGGTGCTGATGTCCACAGTGAGCAGCTGGGTGGCCCCATTTTTCAAGACAGCCCTTCTAATGCTTTGCACGCTGCTTTTTCTGGTCCTTTTGTCTTTCCTGTGGAGGCACTGGGATGTTATTTTAGATTATCATCATTTACCCTTCTGCAATTAACATCTTGGAGAAACATAAAATGAATGCAGACACCACTCAGTCATCTTTATTACTGCAGTGTATGGAAACTTAAATCTAGTGTGTGTGTCTTACTACAGAAAGCAATAGCCCATACAGTGAAGTCTGAGTTACACAGGAATGAATCCTTTGATTACAGGACATGAATCTACAGCCGAGGATGGTCAACATATTCAGGGAAATGCACCGATTAATAGAAACAGTGACTCAGTTTGGTGAAGAGCCCACTAGGTCAGCTTTGTTACACAATTGTCTGCTGAGACTTGTGCAAATATGGTTCACTCTCAGAAAAGCTGCCACCTGAACTTTAAGTTCAGAATGTTTGCAGATGAACAACTTTTTTTATTTTGAAACCAGGTTACACAGCATTATAGACTTGCCGTCATAAACTCACAATTGCAACAATCTGTCAGGTTTCTTTCTTTGTAGGACATGTTAGACCTTTAGTACAAATGCAGAAGGTCTGAAGTAAATTAGGCGCCAGATTCAATACATTTGCAATGCTTGGGGTTAGTTATTGTATAGTCTAGTATTAAAGGTAATTAGAATATATTCAAATGCACTCGAGCTAAAAATTTAGATTTATTTGACAAACAATATAAAAACAGTCTAGAATTACAAGTTCAATCTTCAGACTTTGTCCCTCGTTTTCCGCTTGATTTAGAAGCCACTTTACTGTCCGCTTTGGCAACCTTGGCCTTTCCAGGCTTTGCCTCCTTCGTTTTCTTTGCTTTAGTCTTGGTCGAGTCAGCAGTTTCCTCACCATCCCCAGTCGGTTTAGCTCTTTTAGCCTTTGGCTTCTTCGCTGGAGCAACCTTTGATGTAGAAGCCTCTTCATCCTTCAACTTTTTGGGAGGCTTTGAGTCCTAAAAGGCAAGAGGGGAATTTAGGAGACAGCGGTAGATTGAATGACAGACAGAATTTAATGAACACTGGAGAGAACGTAAACTACTTTACCAGACAAATAAGAGATCCTATGAAAACTGACACGTTCAGGACACTTTACCAAGCCATTAACCCCTGAATTGTAACGCAATTGCCAGAAAATTCACTTTAAAATGATGAATCTGACAAATTATCAAACTAACTCCAAATCAAGTCATATGTAAATAAAATGCATCAAATTTGCTACATCTGGCTTAAAATAAATGCTCAAGTCTATTGTGCAATTTGGGAATTTTTTCCAGGATTTTTCTCTAGTGAGGCCGTACAGATACCTGGTTTCCATTTCTGTTGAAATTTATAGTTATGCAAAAGTAACATTCTGACCATCTTCCAGAATATTTTGAGGGTCCTTCAAATCTTAAACATTTGCAACTTTAGAATATAGATGTAAACTACCATGAGCTTCATCTACATTCTTAAATACATGAAGAGTCAACTTCCCAACTTCTCATCTAAAGACAAACTTGCGCCCGCTCACCTCTTTGGACTTTGTTTGTCCATTTTCAGCGTCTTTTTTCTTTGCGGCACCTGTAAGAAATGACAGGTTGACACAGAGTAACAGCTTAAATTACTGCTGACTCGAGGTTTAACGGTCATTCATACCCGCTTTGCTGGGCTTCTTGGCTCCATCCTTGGCTGCTTTTGGAGACTTCTTCACACTGGGCTCTGCGTTTTCGGCTTTTGGTTTGGTCTTCGGTGCAAGCTTAATAAAGACGAAACCCGTAATTGACATTTGAACTCTTCGTTTGAACGCAGTTGCAGATGTAGCCTCTTACCCTAAATCTCCTCGTGGCCGTTGTCGCGCTGGAGTTTCCAGGCTTCACCAGCGTCCCATTTTCCACTCCCTTCTTTAGGTTTTTGCGAACTAAAGTCTTCAGCCTCGCCAAATCCACCGACGGGTATTTTTCAGTGATATACTTCAGTATCGCCTGGGATGAAACCCCTTTGCGCGAGTCCAACGCTTGAAGTGCTTCTTTCACCATGATCGCCGTGGATGGATGAGGCGCAGCATCTACGCAGAGTAAATTTACATATAATTTTTTAAAGTTCGTTCCATCTTAAAGATTTTCGCCTCTTGCGCACAGACCTGATTTCTTTTCCGGCTTCTCATCCATCGACGCTTCGCTTGTGGATGAATCGGACGGCTCAGTGGAGTGTGCTGGTGGCCTTTTGGGAGCCATTTCACTAAAATCTAAAGTTAAAAACAGGACACAATAAAGACAGACAAGCTAAAGTCTTAAAATATGCGTACTCTCCTTTTATTTGGCAACTGTCTCTGTTTTTATGCAGTTGTTTCCGGTATAATGAGACCAGGTGAACCGCATCGCACCAGGTGTGGTAAATTAGGATTTGAAAGCCACCGCGGATTCATCCAACTTAATGTGTTATCACTGAATCCTGTCGCCTCATCCGGTGTCAAAACACCCAAGCAGTGCTTCAAATGCACAGATAGCAAGACGACATTAAAACAATGCTGACTTTTTATTTGAATCGTCGACTGAAATCTCAGACCTAAATAAATGTCGGATCAATGTTAAATGCTGATGAAACTTGACGGTGTGACGACAGTGACGTATGCACTTTATCACATACATATCTTTGCTGATTGTATTTGGCACTTTATGCAACCTTTTGCACCTCTTGATGATATTTGTAATAGTAAAATAAACTGTTTTAGGTGGTTAAATGTTATGCTCAAAATTAGCTTTTGAGATGTGAATTTAATGATTTTTAATTTTAAACAAGTTTTGGACAGATTTCTAAAATTTCACGTGCTTTATTCACATTGTGTTTTTGTATTTTCTTTTGTAGTTGGTGCAAATGCATTACACAGAGAATTTTCCTTTAGCTATATGCAGTTCAGAGCTACAGTCTAGGCTGGATGGAGGCAGGACATCACAGAGGTAGGAGTAAATTCCCCAGACATAATTTCAAGCTAAATAAAATATTCTAAAAAGTATTTAATGCGAGTTAAATGAATAATAAGAAGTTTAATAAGGATAAATATATTTCAGCATCATTACACAATTTATCCTGGCTGTAGATACAGAAGTACAATACTCTAAAGTATTGAGTATTGTTAGTAATTTGCCTTTTAATATGAGTTGAAATGCCACAAAAGTGATTAAAAAACAATGTCAGAATTCAGCATTAAATAAATGAAATGTTTTTCTTTATCTAACTATGCCAAAATTAAAAGATGCCAGGTTATAACAAAACTGATCATTTATATCTGTAGTCCCAGGCCAGGTCACATAAAACATTAAAATGAACACACCTGGTTTGCAATCAGCCAGTGCTCCCTATTTTTGTTGCTGTTTAGCTTTATTACTGAAGTTCTCCGGTCATGTTGTTAATATTATCTCAATATTATCCGAGGGTACAAAACTGATTAAGAAACAATATCAATGCTCAATGCAGAATTTATCAAATTTAGACTGATAGCACAATGTTGAACAACTATTGTTTGCTATCTCAGTGTGCACACTTGTGTCTGTGTCAAAAGCAGATGCATGTCACACATTGTAGACGTGCGAAAATGATCTCTACTTGCTTCCGTGTTCTCATAGATAATATTACCTCCTAGAGAAAAAGGGCAGGAACTAAATTTGTACTGACAACTCATCACTGAAACTTTGTATCTAATTTACATATGAAGCAAAATCTAATTTTGATTGCTCAGTGACTACAGAGGCAGACTTGTGATGAGTGTAAAAATGTTTGCGTAGGTGAGGATGAGTTTATGCTTGAGTTCAGCCTTGGGTCCAGAAATGCCTACAAACAAAAAATGGCTTTGATATGTTTATATTGAGGACTTCAGAAACTCAGCAGCGGCTCCTCCGAAAATACAATGGAGTGGTGACATGATGGGTTTTCCAGTCAGAGTATGTTTTATGAATTTTCCTCTGGGGCCACAAAGGACACTGGGACTCTTGTGGTAAGCTTATAATGGGATAAAATTAGTATTAAACAGAACTGAGTCCAGCTTATTGATGCAGCCCTTCACAACAGTCCCAATTTCTCATGTGGTCCCTTGGGAAAATTAATTAATGACTCGTGCATTTAATATTAGTTCTCCATCCATTTATGAATTTGCATGCAGCATGCACCATTACATTATGCGACTTTATTTCTACAGGGTGGGCCATTTATATGGATACACCGTAATAAAATGGGAATGGTTGGTGATATTAAAGTCCTGCTTGTGGCACATTAGTATATGTGAGGGGGCAAACTCCTCAGCATGGGTGGTGACCATGGTGGCCATTTAGAAGTCGGCCATCTTGGATACAACTTTTGTTTTTTCAGTAGGAAGAGGGCCATGTGACACATCAAACTTATTGGTACTGTCACAAGAAAAACAATGGTGTGCTTGGTTTCAACGTAACTTTATTCTTTCATGAGTTATTTACAAGTTTCTCTTTGTTCACAGCCATTGACATGTCGAAGAGGTTAACACGTGAGGAGCGGATTGAAATTGTGTTGCTATCTGGTGAACGCAGTAGGTCATTGCAGCAGATTTCAATGCAAGACAACCTACGAGACCATGCTACAGTTAGCAAACTGCTTGCTAAGTTTCGTGAAACTGGTTCAGTGCTGGATTTGCCAAAATGTGGACGCAAGAAAACTGTCACTAATGAAGAAACATCAGTGGCTGTCCTAGCTTCATTCAGCAAGAGCCCACAGCGTAGCCGCATGTCACTGGAGAGTGGCATTAGTCGAACATCCCTTCGGCGGATATTAGCTACTCACAAATGGCACCCTTACAAACTGCAGCTACTGCAGCATCTCAGCGAGGATGACCCAGATCGGCGCACAGAATTTGCAGAATGGGCAAAACAAAAATTGGAACAGGACCCTCAGTTCACGCAGAAGATTTTGTTCAGTGATGAACCAGACCTTTATGTGAATGGTGAAGTTAACAAACAAAACCACCATTATTGATCTGACACTAACCCACATTGGATGGATCCCTCCAAGACTGTTGGAACAACAAAAGTGATGGTTTGGTGTGATATATGGGGTACAACGATAGTGGGTCCATTCTTCATCAATGGAAACCTCAAGGCCACTGGATATTTGAAATTGCTACATGATGATGTGTTTCAATCTTTATGCACTGAAGTTGGTACTAAGTTTTCCCAGCAAGATGGTGCACCACCACATTATGGGTGCCAGGTCCGAGCATTCCTAGATGAACAGTTTCCTGGAAAGTGGATTCGTCGTCGTGGGCCAGTTGAATGGCCCCCAAGGTCTCCCGATCGGATCCCCTTAGACTTTTATCTTTGGGGTGAAGGCAATTGTCTATGGAGTGAAGAGACGAGATGTGCAGCACCTGAAACTACGGATACTGGATGCCTGTGCTGGCATTTCTCCTGCGGTGTTGCTATCAGTGTGTGAAGAGTGGGAGAAGAGGGTTGCATTGACAATCCAACACAATGGGCAGCACATTGAACACATTTTATAAGTGGTCAGAAACTTGTAAATAACTCATGAAAGAATAAAGTTACGTTGAAACCAAGCACACCATTGTTTTTCTTGTGACATTACCAATAAGTTTGATGTGTCACATGGCCCTCTTCCTATTGAAAAAACAAAAGTTGTATCCAAGATGGCCGACTTCTAAATGGCCACCATAGTCACCACCCATGTTGAGGAGTTTGCCCCCTCACATATACTAATGTGCCACAAGCAGAACTTTAATATCACCAACCATTCCCATTTTATTACAGTGTATCCATATAAATCGCCCACCCTGTATTTTGTCTATTTCATAGAGAAACAACAACTCCAGTAACCCTAAAAGATACAATGTAGTGGGCTCCATTTTGCATCTTTTCTCCTCCACCTTCTTATGAATATAGTCTCCATGCATTTATGTGTCTACAGACATACAACAAAAGAAAAACAAATAACATATCAAGCAGACATTACTTAAAAAAGAGGCTGATGATTTGCAATGAGCCATTGATTGAGATGTCGTAAATGTTGGATATGTAGAGCGCTCTATTATTGTTTCTGGGTTGCAAGTTGGTTAAAAAAATCATGTCGATCATGGTCTGTAGTCATGATTGTAACATTATTTCAGTATTATCCGAGAGTGCAGATGTAATTAAATTTAGACTGATAGTGCAATGTTGAACATCTTTATGCATACTCAATCATTTAAGTAAGAAAATCGCCAAATGTTGATTCTGTTCATCTGGATGTAGTGTTTTCAGTGAATGCAGCACTTTCTAAATGTATTGTTCTCCCTCTGAAAAAGCTGAGTCCCACTTTTGAGAATGTTGAACATCGTTTCAACTGTTGTTTAGTGCGCACATTTGTCTGTATCAAAAGCAGATGTATATGATGTGTTGTAGAGGTGTTAAAAATCTCTATTTCAGTAAAAACCATCATAGTGACTTCAGTGTTGTCATAAATACATTTATTTAATAGAGCTAAAGGGCAGGAACTAAATTTGATTTGACCTCTCATCACTGAAACTTTGAATGTATCTACATATGAAGCAAGAAAACATTTAAACTGCTCAGTAAAGAGGCAGACTATCAGGTAACAGGTTTATCAGGTAACAGCAGATACAAAAGCTAAAATGTGCGCTTTACTGTCTTATGAACTAACTTGTGAATACTTCATGTGTTGCAATGCTTTGAAAATAAATGCAAGTGATGCATGTGTGCAGATAGTGAGGCCTTTAACCCACACAAATTCAAAGTAAATGATGCTCAAATGTGTTCTTCTCATTAGCTTCTTTTCACCCCTCTGCTGTGGTTCTTTGTTTCTCAGTAAAACACGTACGGGTACTTTCGAAAGCTACATCGTTGTGGCCTTTGGGTGTTGTTCAGGGCTGTTGCTTCTTGTCTTTTTAGTTTGAACAAGTGCTGCAAAATGACAATCACTCTGTTCAATTTGGCTGTTGCAGTATTCAGCTTCATCATGACTGGACACCTGCTGTTTGCCATCCTCATGAGTAAGTCAAATCTCTGTAGATTTCAACATAAATGAACTCAGGGTCATCTTCGCAAATTACCTACATTTTTCATGGCTGGTGATTCTATGCAGGTTAGTTTATTGAGAAACTATTGTTCTTGTTGGATTAAATTAAATCTGCGTTTGTACAGACTCTGAGCAAGAACTAACTCAAACTTTAACAGTTCAATTGTTTAAATGTTACATATGTGTTAATATCCAGTTATTAACACATGCATGTATTTCCCTTTTTAAACATGTTATTTCTGACAGTTTCCTCTCATGAGTATCAAGTCCAAGGTCAGTCTGCAATTTACAGTTTTAATTTCAAACTGTTCTTTTAGCATCATATGAACTGATACAGTCTGCAAATAACTGAACAAAGTTTTCACACATTGTTTGTTTACAACAAATCTCTCTCATTCAGAGTGTTGCCATAATAACCTTTTAGATATTTGATATATGCATTTCCCTCTAACCTTTCAGCTCTTCCTCCACCAACACTGACAGTGAGCACAGCAGTGATCTCAGAGACAGACTCAGTCACATTACACTGTCAGGCACCAGCATCTGCCTCAGTTCATCACTGTTATTTTTATAATCAGGAGCAACAAAGTAACAAAGGCAACTCATGTCTACAGACACTGACAGGAACTGAACTGCTGTTAATGTCACATCAGAGATCACCTGCTGAGGTCAAAGTCAGATGTTTTTACACAGTGAAATATGGAGCTGTGAATTCTCCTTCACACAGTGACACATCCTCCATCACCATACAAAGTAAGAGACTCTTCTTCCTGTTATTAGATCATTTATCATACAATCACCTTTAGCAGGAATCTAGTGGACAGTGCTTCATGTTTAGGAGAGTATCTTAAAGGTAATTGTTACAGTTGTTGTCAGTTATTACTTTGCAGGTCTTTGGTTATAAACATCTGGCCTACTACACTGAACTAAATTTGCAGATACAAAAACCTGATACAGAATCACTGTTTGTATTTAATATAAAAACCTGTTATGATAAAATTATGATGGATTTCAGTTACACCTTTCTGTCTGTTCATATTAACAGACGTGATGGTCCAGCTGATATTTAACCAGTTCAACATGTGTTTCTCACGCATCATCTGAGAAGGCTGAATGTCAAATTTTACTGATTCGTCGAATACATGTAAAATACATTTCAGCCTCCATGTGGTGTTAAAAGAAATTTCAGGGGATTGAAAAATGTTAATGTCAGTTGTAAAATATGATGACTGAGTGTTATAGTATGACAGTTGTGATTATCACCGCTGTCATTGTTTTTGTACTGGTAAAACTGATATTTGATATCTGATATCTAATGATACTGCATTGATCTTCATGTAGGTCAAACAGCATAGATGAGCGTTGAGCATTTTAATGGAGAATATGTTCATTTCGTTTGCTCTCTGTCTGGATCTGTGAAAGATGATACAAGATGTAATCTGTACTTTGGAGAAGCAAGTCGTCCAGTCCGAAATCTAGCTGTCTCCAAGGAAAGCAGCAGAAAAATCAAACGGAGGTTCTGCCAGTTTTATGTCCCAGTTGCTGATTTTTTGAGACATCTACATTTTGTTCAACAAAAAGATGCCAGCTGTGATTACACTTTGGAAAATGAATCCAACTCTTTGTCACCTCGCAGTAATCGATACAGCTTGAAAGGTAAGTCAGAGAAAAGCTGACTTATTTTTATGTGTTTATGAGTTTGATTCAGTTTTTTAGTTTTACAAGATGTCTGCTGCAGTGATTCCAAAAATAACAAAAAACAAACAAAAAAACACATTTTTTTTGTTTTTCTTTTCCCTGTAGATATTGTGGAAAAAGAATCACTAGTGACTGTCATGAAATCATCATTTTCCACAACCGCAGGTAAAATGTATAATACACATAAATATCAACCCAGATCATCATCATGCGTCACTTCTTTCAAAGGTTTTGAACTCTTTGTGTATATTTATGCAGCAGCATCAAGAATCAACACGTCCAGTGCTTCTACTTCCACCGTTTCTGTGAACTCACCATCAGGAGCTAAATTACTGATGTGTTTTGTGTGGTATTATTTAACCACAAATTACAAGGACTGCAATTAGTTTGACACCTGCTCTCAAAAGAGTTGAAAATAGCCTCAGGTGAATAACTGTCATTGCATCAATAATGCAAAGATACATTGCTGTGAAAGTTTTATGTCTGTTTTATTTCTGTAGGCTCAGACGCACAAGCAGCAGTGTATACTTGACCAAAAATAAGCTTTAATTCAATTTTGAAGTGAAAATGCTTACATACATTATGCTAAAGCTACATAAAGCTTAGTCTCTCACTATGACTCATGAACACAACAACCGTGTTTATTTAGAGGAAGAGTTTGTCTTTTTGACATTCACAGAGTTTTGCACATATCGGAAAGATTAAACTTCACAATAAATAAAACGGCTTCGTAAGACTGATTTTTGTTTTACGTGTATAACAGTGCAGCCATGCTAGTGGCTTCTGTGTGCTTTCTGTCTTCACAGTCAAGCTAATTAAATTCTTGATTAAAGCTCACAGCGCTAATGATAAGATTCAGGTTTTCCCAGGAATGGCCAAAAATTATTATGTTCAGTATCTTACATAGCATGTTTCAGTACTTAGTAAGCAAGGCTACAGGAAGTTCTTATTTTTGCAGGCGTGTGGTTATCTGGGACTCACTGTCTGCACTAAATTTAATAACATTTTTTCTTTACATTTAAAAAATCAATTTCTTTTCCCTGTAGATATTTTAGAAAAAGAATCACCAGTGACTGTCGTGAAATCATCGTTTACCACAACCACAGGTACGACGTTCAATACAGATAAATATCAAGAACTGACTGTTTATTGTAATATCAGTTATTTGTTTTCCCCTTTGAATTAGGGAAAATACAAGTTATTAATCTGTAAAACTTTGTTTTATCCACCAGGTGTGACTATCAGTACACCATCTAACACTGACTGTTCATGCTGTACGTGCCTGACATCAGCATCAGGTGATAAAATTATTTAATTTAGCAATAAGTCACACTTATGCTCTTTGGCTTGATATACATCCAACAAGGAATATTAAGTATGGTCTCCTCCTTTGGTGCTAAGACACATTCATCTGAACATTTTAATAAACGAATGTAGAAGATTTTACAGTATTACATATAGCTGCTGTTGTAACACTGATATCTTGGACTCTATCGCTCCACTCAGGACAGTGCACGCTTAGCCATTATCAGAGCCATGGTTAAATGAACATACGCACATCCTTAAATGCAATTACAGACACGCTGAGAGGAGATGGGAAAAGGATAGGTTGTATGTTTCTTTTCAGATTCTTAGGACCTGTCTCCTTGAATGAATTGTCTGTGGTAGTTCATCAGCTAAGATCATCATACTGCCCATTGGATTGTCTTCCCCCAAGTCTGTTTAAAAATACTTTTAATACTGTTGGGCCTTTTATACAGAGATTAATCAACACTTCCCTTGCTACAGGCTGTGTCCCATCATGTTTTAAAAAAGCTAAAGTTCAGTCTCTTCTTAAAAAACACAAAATGGACAGAACTGTTCTGGCTAATTACAAGCCAGTTTCCCTTTCTTTCAAAAGTTCTGGAGAAAGTGGTCTATTTACAGTTGCAGGCCCACCTTGATGAATGAGATCTCAATGAAATGAAAAGTTTCAATCTGGTTTTAAACTACTACATAGCACTGAGACGGCACTTTTAAGGGTTTTTAATGATATTCTGATATCATGATAACTCTGGAGTCTGGCAGCCCTGCTGCCCTCTTGTTGTTGTATCTGACAGCAGCCTTTGACATGGTTGACCATGATATCCTGCTATCACGGCTGGAATCATGTGCTGGCCTAAAAGGGTCTGCTCTTCAGTGGTTTTGGTCCTACTTATCCGGAAGGACTTTTTATGTCAACATGGGCCCTCACAGCTCTAAAATAGCCTCTCTTATTTATGGTGTACCTCAAGGCTCTATTTTGGGTCCTGCCTTGTTTGCACTGTTGCCACTGGGTTCTATTTTCTCACGGTACAACCTTTTATTTCACTGTATTGCAGATGACTTGCAAATCTATCTGCCTTTAAAAGCAGGGATATACTCACTTCAGCTATTATTATGCTGCCTTGATGATGTTAAACATTGGATATCTTTAATTTTTAAAAAAATAATCATTAAAAATTAAATGAAAACAAAACAGAGGTTGTCATTTTGGAAACTTTGTTAATAAACACACTGACAGTGCTCTGGCCCCATTATCCTCCTTTTGTAAGCCAAATGTTATAAACCTTGTTGTGTACCTTGATGGTTCCTTTAAACTGTGAGGCCAGGTGAGCGTAGTAGTCCAGTCCAGCTTTTTTCATTTAAGACAGCTAGCCAAGGTAAAGCCATACCTTCCAGCTAATGTCTCTGAATGTGTTATTCGTCTGTTCATTACTTGCAGACTGGACTACTGCAGTTCTTTGTAGTTTGGTTTGGACCAGGCCTCTCTTCATCGTCTTCAGTTTGTCCAAAATGCAGCTGCTCGTCTGCAAACTGGCACTGGCAGAAGGAGCATATTACCCCAGTTTTGGCCTCTCTACACTGGCTTCCTGTTCCTTACAGGATCTAATTTGAAATCTTACTTTTTGTTTTTAAATCACTTAACGGCCGAGCCCCTTCTTACCGTCTGAGCTCCTATTTATTTATGCTCCAGAAAGAACCATGAGGGCCAGGTCAAAACTAACCTTAACTATTCCACAGACTAAACTAAAGTCTCATGGTGACAGAGCCTTCTCTGTGGCAGGTCCCAGACTCGAGAACAGTCTTCCTATTAATATTAGAGCTGCACAAACACTAAAGACACTATTTTTTGTTATGGCTTTTAATACACATTGGCCCAAACATTTAGGTTTTAACAGCCTTAGTTGTTGTTTTAGTTGTTTTATTAACTTATTTTAGTTTTTCTATATTTTACTGCATCATTGTTTTGCATTTTATTTACATTTTACATTGTTAAGCAGTTTGTGCAGCATGTACTGTTTGGAAATGTGCTATATAAATAAATTTGACCTTGACCTTATACCTCCCATGTACTCTACCACTGCACTCAAATAAAAGCTATGAGATGGAACTTTAACATTTTATTTCAAAGTAAATGTGCTGAATGTCCTGCAGTCCAAATACATGGGGTGTTTGATGCAAATTATTTGCTTTGTTTTTACTATGTAGCATTCTGTTGTCAACATGTCATGATTTTTAAAGTTGACCAACCAAAACTGTCATGTTATTTTAAGAAATTTTGAAAGAAAATGTTAAAAACCATTTTTTTTCTTTTTGCACTTCTCTTCCTTTATCTGCAGGTAATCTGACCTCCACCAACTCAATTTCCAACGACACCACTTCTAATGATGAATTAGAAGGTAAAGGACTGCAGATTCTTTAGTAAAACACACCTTAAACTGCTTTGCAAATATCGGATCAGCCAGTCACACTGCAGAAATGCATTTTAGGTATGTACACATGGTCAGGATGACACTTGCAGGTCAGAAATCTCTGCCATGACAGCATGTTGTTGAGTTAAGAAGGTAAAAGGAGTCCAGCATAACTGCATAAGCATGGTACTAATCAGTTTGTTCCATTTTTATCACCGCTTTCTTATTTGTCAACATGCATATTTTATAAACAGAAAAACAAATGAATAGAATATTACTGTCATGATTTTATTCATCCAAAAACACCACGAAAATCTTCATTAAACAAATGCAAAGAGGTTAATGTGCCTTAACATTGTGTTTCGCACCACCATCAACATTTTTTTTGGCCCCTTAACTGTTAACTTAATGTGTGAAATAAATTCCTCTTTTAAAGCTCAAAACATGATATTGATGATCGGGGCAGTCATCACAGTGGATGTCGTCCTGCTGTCATTGCCTCTTGTCCTTCATCAAAGTAAAACTGGTAAGACTAAACATCCCACCTTATAATTTCAGATTTAATTTCAAGATAATTCAGTTCTGAGTTGACATTATTGTCTGGTTTTAAGGCCGGCATTGATTACGCTGGTTGTTGTTGTTTTTTTGTGGCATTTTCCAGAGAAATGTGGTTTCAAGAGGTAAGAAATTTTATATTGTGTGTCTACCTCCACTTTTTTTTCTGTGTAGCTCATTTCATATGAATAAATCTAGTAATTCAGTCATCTCCTTTATATCTGGAAAACTATACAACACAATAACGACATAGAATATGACATGAAATAAAAAATAATTATCTTTTAAAATTTTACTAACATATATGATGGTATTAAGTGATAAAGCAGTGATACAATGGAAGAATTAGTACGTTTCTGCAAACACTTTCCATTTTTAGCCACATAATGAAGAAACGGTTGGAGAGAGTAACTAAAAAATGAAACATTTTTTACAAAACCTATCTCTTTTTGCATTTAGACAAAAAGGCAACATCACAGGTAAATCAAACCATATGCTGGTAATGCACATTCACTGCACTCTTAATGCAATATTTACATCCTCATTAAACAAACTGCATTGTTCTTTGTCTTATGTTTAAGATGAGTGGAAATCTGTGGTAAGTGTCAAAAATAGAGGACTACTGTTTTCAAAACATTTTACTCAATGCAGTGATTATTCTGTCTCTGTCTACCTAACATGTTTTTGAAATAATTTACAGGCTGATTATAACGACACCTTCAGTATCATCACCTACAAGTGCAACACTGGTGAGCTGCCTTTTCAGTTTCTGAACACAGGCAGTTGGTCACTCTGGTTTTCTACAGAAACTTAAATGTAACATACTATTGCAGGCATAAATCTTTTACATGTGATTTTTTTGACATGTCAAATATAAAATATTTCAAATCAATACTTTGTCAATCAATACCTGTCTGTTTCTTTTCTGTAGAGTCATGGCTGCACTTCAATCCCTGTCCAACTGTACAGCCCTGATAAATAAATTAAAAAACACAATCATTTTGTCTGTGTCAAAAGCAGATGCGTGTCACACATTGTAGAGGTGTGACATGTGATCTCTATTTCAGTAATAACCACCTTAGTGGCTTCCGTGTTCTCATAGATAAAATTACCTGGTAGAGAAAAAGGACAGGAACTAAATTTGTATTCACAACTCATCACTGAAACTTTGTATCTAATTTACATCTGAAGCAAGAACAAATTTAGATTGCTCAGTGACTAAAGAGGCAGACCTGTGATGAGTGTAAAAATGTTTGCATAGGTGAGGATGAGTTCATGCTTGAGTTCCACCTTGGGATAGTGCAATGTTGAACATCTTTATGCATACTCAATCATGTATCGTTCTCCCACTGAAAAAGCTACGTCCAACTTTTGAGAATGTTGAACATCGTTTCAACTGTTGTTTAGTGCGGACGTTTGTGCAGATGTGTATGATATGTTGTAGAAGTGTTAAAATGATATCTATTTCAGTAAAAACCATCATAGTGACTTCAGTGTTGTCATAAATACATTTATTTAATAGAGCTAAAGGGCAGGAACTAAATTTGATTTGACCTCTCATCACTGAAACTGTCACGGCTGGCGGGGTGAGCCGTGTGGTGTGGAGGAAAAGGAGGACCCAAAATGCAGGCAGCCGACTGATGATATGAGTGAGGGTTTATTTACAGGTGACAGTGGCAGAACAGACAACGAAGCATGAGAAAACAACTGAAGAAACCTAAACTGGGAGAACTAAATGACAAACCTGAGAGCATACAAAAGGGGCGTGGGGCAGAGAGCCGCAGAGACAGGAACGGAACACCATAGAACGCAGACGAGCCGACAACGAACACAGACCGACACCCACTATATATACACACACACAAGGTAATCGGGTAATCGCACACAGGAGGGAAGAACAGCTGATCTGAATACACATGATGACTGGAGGACACAAGCTGAACACAATGACAACAGACACAGACCTTCAGAATAGAACAGGAAATCCAGAACACGAGCCTTCAAAGTAAAGCAGGAAACACACAGACTGATTTACAACACAACACGGGGACATGAACAGAGCACCAAGGACAGACACAGGTAGGGCTGAATATACACCAAACTTCAGGTTCAACCTTAAACTAGTACAAAATCAGAATAAACACAAGGCACAAAAATGAACTTCAAGGAAACACAAAACGCTGGGTCAAAATGACCCAGGACCATGACAGAAACTTTGAATGTATCTACATATGTAGCAAGAAAACATTTAGACTGCTCAGTAAAAAGGGCAGAATATCAGGTAACAGCAGATACAAAAGATAAAATATAGAGCGCTTTACTGTCTTATGAACTAACTTATGAAGTCTTCATGTGTTGCAATGCTTTGAAAATAAATGCAAGTGATACAAGTCTGGTTATTTTCCACAGTAACAGTTTGGTTTCCTCTTTATTTATGCATCACATTGTACAGAAATCACATGTTGTAACTGAAGTCCTCAACACAAGATTAGTCATTCACACTGTTACCTTAAATTCACCTGTGGTGGCAGTTTGCATAGAGAGGTGGAGCACAGGGGCAGTGCCAGGAGAGGCCCACTGCCACAGCTGCATCTGACACTCAGAAGGCTGCAGCTCATGTTTAATTAAGGAGACTGTGTAACATCTGAAAAGATAGTGTAAAAAAAAAAAATTAATCATTAAGTCGAATATACAAGTAAAATAAAGTGTGAAAACTGTTTCAGACTGTGAGTGTGATGCGGGACCCACAGCAGCAGGGCTACAGCTCACAATAAAGCAAGAGTGTACAGCAATAGAACATGAAGGGTAACACGTATACAGATGAACATCAGAGAATAAATTTTGGAGATAAAATGTAGATTTGAAGTATGGTCAGAGTGTTGTGGAAATGATTGCACATTTACAGCTGAACATGAGCATATAATGTTTACATGTGTGCAGATAGGGAGGCCTTTAACCCACACAAATTCAAAGTAAATGACGCTCAAATGTGCTAATCTTATTATCTTCTTTTCACCCCTCTGCTGTGGTTCTTTGGTGCTCAGTAAAACACGTATGGATACTTTCGAAAGCTGCAGTTTTGTGGCCTTCGGGTGATGCGCAGTGCTCTTGCTTCTTATCTTTTTAGTGTGAACAAGTTCTGCAAAATGAGAATCAGTCTGTTCAGTTTGGCTGTTGCAGTATTCAGCTTCATCATGGCTGGACACCTGCTGTTTGCCATCCTCATAAGTAAGTTCATTCTCTGTAGATTTCAACATAAATGAACTCAGTGTCATCTTCGCAAATAATCTGTAACCTACATTTTTCATGGCTGGTGATTCTATGCAGGTTAGTTTATTGTGAAACTATTGTTCTTGTTGGATTAAATTAAATCTGCGTTTATAGAGACTCTGAGCAAGAACTAACTCAAACTTTAACAGTTCAATTGTTTAAATGTTACATATGTGTTATTATCCTGTTATTAACACATGCATGTATTTCCCTTGTTAGACATGTTATTTCTGACAGTTTCCTCTCATGAGTATCAAGTCCAAGGTCAGTCTGCAATTTACAGTTTTAATTTCAAACTCTTCTTTTAGCATCATATGAACTGATACAGTCTGCAAATAACTGAACAAAGTTTTCACACATTGTTTGTTTACAACAAATCTCTCTCATTCAGAGTGTTGCCATAATAACCTTTTAGATATTTGACATATGTATTTCCCTCTAATCTTTCAGCTCTTCCTCCACCAACACTGACAGTGAACACAGGAGTGATCTCAGAGACAGACTCAGTCACATTACACTGTCAGGCACCAGCATCTGCCTCAGTTCATCACTGTTATTTTTATACTGGGGAGCAACAAAGTAACAAAGGCAACTCATGTCTGCAGACACTGACAGGAACTGAACTGCTGTTAATGTCACATCAGAGATCACCTGCTGAGGTCAAAGTCAGATGTTTTTACACAGAGAAATATGGAGCTGTGAATTCTCCTTCATCGCACAGTCACCCATCCTCCATCACCATACAAAGTAAGAGACTCTTCTTCCTGTGATTGGATGTATTATCATACAGTATGATACAGATAATTTTAGAAGGCTTTAAAAAGCCTCTACAGATTATTATCTGTTTTATGTTTAGGAGAGAATGTTAACGTTAGTTGTAAAATATGGTGACTGAGTGTTACAGTAGGACAGTTGTAATTATCACCACTGTTGTGTTGTTGTACTGGTAAAACATGCAGAATACGTGGACGATAATTAAAAACGCTCAGTTGAATTTCAGCCTGTTTGTCCATTAAAATTCAAAATTATTAGAAGTGGTGGTTACAAGAGTGCAGCTGTGCCAGAAGATGTGAATAAAGTCACAGTTCAGCTATGATTAAACTCTTAGTAAGCCATTTTGTAAGCGCTGTAAATATTAACAGTGTTGAGCATGTGCTAGTGGTGAGCAAGGCTGCAGCTCAGGTTGACATGAAATCATTAATAATGTACTTGGTCACAACCCTTTGATCTCCTACACAGATCTCATCTGTTTTTAATATTCAACCATTGCTGTTATTTCCCAAGAAGTGGTAGTTTACAAAGACATACAGTGGTCTAAAACCCTTCCTGTTTTCCTATTTTTCAAACAAATGTAAATATTAGACAAAGAAAACACAAGTAGTCACAAAATGCAGTTTCTAAATGAATGTGTTTATTATTAAAGACTGCTGTGTATTTTTGTTAATTTCGTGTTTTATAGGTGTTTTATGAAAACCTCATCTCTGCAGTCACTTAGTGTTTCCTCTGGCTCTGAAAAAAATCCTGAATTTTAGGATTTCAATTGATGTTTGTAGTTTAGTTTAACAAACATGACAGTTCTGTCTGAACCGAGAACTCAAACTGTCTGTAGGGGAAAAGGAGAAAACGCAGTTAAGCGACCTGTAGAAACAGAGCAAAGGAGTTACGAGAGACTGCACAAGGAATAAGTTAGAGAGCTTACTTGCCACACATTTAGAGGCTTGGGAGAGGTACTTAAGGCTGGACATTGAAGTGGGGATGACGTGGACCCCAGGCAGCGCAGGTGAGCAGGGAGGATGAGGTCTGGAAGAAATGAAGTGAGGTAACATGGAGAGTCAGCCAGGACAGCTCCAGACTGAGAATGGCTGGGCAGTGAGGGTTGCAAATTGTCAGGAAGCAGAGGAAACGACGATGCGTGAATGTCGTGCAAATCAAAGTAGTACATAGAAGCCGGTTGATGATTTACCACTTAAGGCAGAGACAACAATCCGACACCTTACAGCTGTCACGCTGCTCCTTAAATACCCGACAGATGACTCCCAATGCACCACAGGCAAACACAAGAAAAAGTATTATACAGAACATTATTAATGTTTTCTTTAGACTGAAAAAAAAAATACTTTTTATGTATTTATGCAACACAACTGAGTCTCAGCAATCCCAGTGCTTCCAATAATACCACTGCTGTAACCCCACCATCAGGTAACTAAATTACTGATATGTTATGTGTGACAGTAATTAATCAGAAATAGAAAAGTCTGTTAATCTGAGCCCTACAATTAGTGTGACCTTATAAGTGCATGAAAAATGGACTTCAGAAGTTTCAAAACTTCAAAAGCCTGAATCAAACCATACCTCACAAACAAAACATCAGGTAAGTAAAAACAATTAAACCATTTATAAAGTACATAATATTTTTGTTATTGATACTGTAATACTGTATGTTTTAACCACATTTTTTCTATATACCATGATACAGCAGCTGTGTGTACTTTGTGCATTGATTAAATTCTCAGCATGTTAACATTTTAAATTCATTCAGATCTCAGAGTGTTCACTCTGAGTTAAGCATATCCATGATTAGAAAAAGAAAGTCATCATCAGTTGAACTCCACAACAAGGACACGTCCTTGTAATCAGTATATAAAGGACCATGTCGCCATTTTAATTCTGATAGATCTGGAGAGGATTCATCATTAAATCTGTTTGTAAATAAATACAAAACTGTTGTTTTTCATCCTCACTTCTATAGAGTATTTTGTGATTTCTGAAATAAAAATGCTTAATAAGATTTACAGAAAAGCACTGCTTTAATTTTCCAAAGTAACACCATTAATAACAATAATATCAATAATATAATAATATCAGCCTTCACTGAGAGATGTTGACTCTTACAGCCATAGCAGAAATATTTTACTTTTCTACTGATAATAATAAGAGATAAGCAACAATAACTGCTTTATATGAAAAACAAACAAAACAAAAAAATACACAGCAGCTTTCAGTCTTTAATGAGTGTGACGTTTTATCAGTAAAGGAAAACATGTTATAAATAATACATGTTGGTCAGGTGGATATAAGATATTTTAGTATGATTTTTGATGGATGGGTCATTTTAAATAAGATGTACAGATGATGTGGGGATAAAGTAATTTCCACAGTAAGATACAGCAAATGTTTCCTGTGCAAAAAACCTGCTCACTGTCCCCAGAGCCACAGTTAGAGAGAAGTAGACTAGATATTATTTTGAGCTGATAATAAATCCACAGTGTCCACTGGCTCTGTCCTTTCTTTACCACTGAATGATAATAAAAGGTCTCATCTTAGATACCTTTTATTACTAGAATAACAATAATACCATGATTCCAATAATTTCTCTTCTTGGATTAATAAGGAACTCTGTCCATGTGACTGTAAGTGCAACACCACAGGCACCAAGCGCCAGAGAACGAGAACGATAAATATTTAACAGACATATAAAACATTTTCAGTAAAGACTCAGAGTAAAGGTGGAGGTAAAAACAAATTTTATATTTTAAAACAGGTCCCCAAATACTCCAGTTTGAAACAAAGTGGGGGATGACTGATTAACTTATTTTGCGTTTAGGGTGGAAATGCTGCAGTACTGTGATAGTAAATTTGTTTTTAGTTCTAAAATGTCTTCTTTTAAAATGACTGTGTGCAAGGAAAAACATGTCATGTTGATTTATTTGTCTTCTTTTACTCTGTTGTGAAAAGCAGAATCAAGAGCGACCACCACAAAGTCAACATCTACCACAGCCACAGGTAGGACATAGAGTACATTTAAATATCAGTCCAGATCACTTCTTTTTTTCACACCACTTCTTAAAATGATCTTAAACATGTTTGTGCAGCAAAACCGCAGCAAAATACTTCCACCTCTACCACTTCTGTGAACTCACCGTCTAAGTCAGGTAACTGATGTGTTTTGTGTGACAATCGTTAATAGCACATTTAAATAGGCTGTTAGTGTCAGCCTCAGAGTCAGTGCTTCTTGAGGAACTACTGGGCCAGCCGAGTACACCTTTAGATAAATCCTGCCTTTTTTTCCCTGGAGCGCCCATGACTCCCAGTCCGAGGCTGTTTCCCTAAACAGGTGAGCATGGTGGTTTAGCCACCATGCTCAACACCTGATTTCTTTGCGATCAAACACTGCAGCATTATTAATTCTCTAGTTTTGAACTCCAGCTGTTTGAGCTACCTGTGAAGTGTGCCTTCGCTGTGTGTCCTCATATACCGTCCTCCTACGTTTAATAAGGACTCTATCCAAGAGTTTTCAGATTTTATGGCCAGAATTGGTCTTAAGTTCAACAGTCTTTTAATCCTTGGTGATTTTAATATTCATGTCTGCTGTGAGTCTAAACCTCTGGTCGAGGACTTTCTAAATGTTATAGTCTCTTTTAACCTGACACAGATGCTTCCTGGTCCTACTCATGAAAAAGACACATATTGGACTTGGTGCTATACCAGGGGTTGGATGTGTGCATCACAGAAATATCCAACTTGTGTGTTTCTGATTATTTTCCTGTGCTGTTTGATTTAACTTTGTGCTGCTCTGTGGATAAGCTGTGCACTCCAGTGTGCAAAAGATGGGCGCTTAATGCTCTAATAGTGCCTAAATTTTCTGTTGTATTAATGTAATAACGAACTCCAGCATTGAAAGCGTTGAGGACCTTTCTGACATCCTTCATTCAGCCTGCACTGATATCTTGGACTCTATCGCTCCACTCAGGACAGTGCACACTTAGCCATTATCAGAGCCATGGTTAAATGAACATACGCACATCCTTAAATGCAATTACAGACACACTGAGAGGAGATGGGAAAAGGATAGGTTGTATGTTTCTTTACAGATTCTTAGGACCTGTCTCCTTGAATGAATTGTCTGTGGTAGTTCATCAGCTAAGATCATCATACTGCCCATTGGATTGTCTTCCCCCAAGTCTGTTTAAAAATACTTTTAATACTGTTGGGCCTTTTATACAGAGATTAATCAACACTTCCCTTGCTACAGGCTGTGTCCCATCATGTTTTAAACAAGCTAAAGTTCAGTCTCTTCTTAAAAAACACAAAATGGACCCAACTGTTCTGGCTAATTACAAGCCAGTTTCAAAGCTTCCCTTTCTTTCAAAAGTTCTGGAGAAAGTGGTCTATTTACAGTTGCAGGCCCACCTTGATGAATGAGATCTCAATGAAATGAAAAGTTTCAATCTGGTTTTAAACTACTACATAGCACTGAGACGGCACTTTTAAGGGTTTTTAATGATATTCTTTTAACTCTGGAGTCTGGCAGCCCTGCTGCCCTCTTGTTGTTGTATCTGACAGCAGCCTTTGACATGGTTGACCATGATATCCTGCTATCACGGCTGGAATCATGTGTTGGCCTAAAAGGGTCTGCTCTTCAGTGGTTTTGGTCCTACTTATCCGGAAGGACTTTTTATGTCAACATGGGCCCTCACAGCTCTAAAATAGCCTCTCTTATTTATGGTGTACCTCAAGGCTCTATTTTGGGTCCTGCCTTGTTTGCACTGTTGCCACTGGGTTCTATTTTCTCACGGTACAACCTTTTATTTCACTGTATTGCAGATGACTTGCAAATCTATCTGCCTTTAAAAGCAGGGATATACTCACTTCAGCTATTATTATGCTGCCTTGATGATGTTAAACAATGGATATCTTTAATTTTTAAAAATTAAATGAAAACAAAACAAAGGTTGTCATTTTGGAAACTTTGTTAATAAACACACTGACAGTGCTCTGGCCCCATTATCCTCCTTTTGTAAGTCAAATGTTATAAACCTTGTTGTGTACCTTGATGGTTCCTTTAAACTGTGAGGCCAGGTGAGCGTAGTAGTCCAATCCAGCTTTTTTCATTTAAGACAGCTAGCCAAGGTAAAGCCATACCTTCCAGCTAATGTCTCTGAATGTGTTATTCGTCTGTTCATTACTTGCAGACTGGACTACTGCAGTTCTTTGTAGTTTGGTTTGGACCAGGCCTCTCTTCATCGTCTTCAGTTTGTCCAAAATGCAGCTGCTCGTCTGCAAACTGGCACTGGCAGAAGGAGCATATTGCCCCAGTTTTGGCCTCTCTACACTGGCTTCCTGTTCCTTACAGGATCTAATTTGAAATCTTACTTTTTGTTTTTAAATCACTTAACGGCCAAGCCCCTTCTTACCGTCTGAGCTCCTATTTATTTATGCTCCAGAAAGAACCATGAGGTCCAGGTCAAAACTAACCTTAACTATTCCACAGACTAAACTAAAGTCTCATGGTGACAGAGCCTTCTCTGTGGCAGGTCCCAGACTCGAGAACAGTCTTCCTATTAATATTAGAGCTGCACAAACACTAAAGACACTATTTTTTGTTATGGCTTTTAACACACATTGGCCCAAACATTTTGGTTTTAACAGCCTTAGTTGTTGTTTTAGTTGTTTTATTAACTTATTTTAGTTTTTCTATATTTTACTGCATCATTGTTTTGCATTTTATTTACATTTTACATTGTTAAGCAGTTTGTGCAGCATGTACTGTTTGGAAATGTGCTATATAAATAAATTTGACCTTGACCTTATACCTCCCATGTACTCTACCACTGCACTCAAATAAAAGCTAAGAGATGGAACTTTAACACTTTATTTCAAAGTAAATGTGCTGAATGTCCTGCAGTCCAAATACATGGGGTGTTTGATGCAAATTATTTGCTTTGTTTTTACTATGTAGCATTCTGTTGTCAACATGTCATGATTTTTAAAGTTGACCAACCAAAACTGTCATGTTATTTTAAGAAATCTTGAAAGAAAATGTTAAAACCCATTTTTTTCTTTTTGCACTTCTCTTCCTTTATCTGCAGGTAATCTGACCTCCACCAACTCAATTTCCAACGACACCACTTCTAATGATGAATTAGGAGGTAAAGGACTGCAGATTCTTTAGTAAAACACACCTTAAACTGCTTTGCAAATATCTGATCAGCCGGTCACACTGCAGAAATACATTTTAGGCATGTACACATGGTCAGGATGACACTTGCAGGTCAGAAATCTCTGCCATGACAGCATGTTGTTGAGTTAAGAAGGTAAAAGGAGTCCAGCAAAACTGCATAAGCATGTAGTACAGTACAGTACAGTACAGTACAGTACAGTAAGCAGTTTGTTCCATTTTTATCACCGCTTTCTTATTTGTCAACATAAACAGAAAAACAAATGAATAGAATATTACTGTCATGATTTTATTCATCCAAAAACACCACGAAAATCTTCATTAAACAAATGCAAAGCAGTTAATGTGCCTTAACATTGTGTCTCACACCACCATCAACGTTTTTTTTGGCCCCTTAACTGTTAACTTAATGTGTGAAATAAATTCCTCTTTTAAAGCTCAAAACATGATATTGATGATCGGGGCAGTCATCACAGTGGATGTCGTCCTGCTGTCATTGCCTCTTGTCCTTCATCAAAGTAAAACTGGTAAGACTAAACATCCCACCTTATAATTTCAGATTTAATTTCAAGATAATTCAGTTCTGAGTTGACATTATTGTCTGGTTTTAAGGCCGGCATTGATTACGCTGGTTGTTGTTGTTTTTTTGTGGCATTTTCCAGAGAAATGTGGTTTCAAGAGGTAAGAAATTTTATATTGTGTGTCTACCTCCACTTTTTTTTCTGTGTAGCTCATTTCATATGAATAAATCTAGTAATTCAGTCATCTCCTTTATATCTGGAAAACTATACAACACAATAACGACATAAAATATGACATGAAATAAAAAATAATTATCTTTTAAAATTTTACTAACATATATGATGGTATTAAGTGATAAAGCAGTGATACAATGGAAGAATTAGTACGTTTCTGCAAACACTTTCCATTTTTAGCCACATAATGAAGAAACGGTTGGAGAGAGTAACTAAAAAATGAAACATTTTTTACATCTCTTTTTGCATTTAGACAAAAAGGCAACATCACAGGTAAATCAAACCATATGCTGGTAATGCACATTCACTGCACTCTTAATGCAATATTTACATCCTCATTAAACAAACTGCATTGTTCTTTGTCTTATGTTTAAGATGAGTGGAAATCTGTGGTAAGTGTCAAAAATAGAGGACTACTGTTTTCAAAACATTTTACTCAATGCAGTGATTATTTTGTCTCTGTCCACCTAACATGTTTTTGAAATAATTTACAGGCTGATTATAACGACACCTTCAGTATCATCACCTACAAGTGCAACACTGGTGAGCTGCCTTTTCAGTTTCTGAACACAGGCAGTTGGTCACTCTGGTTTTCTACAGAAACTTAAATGTAACATACTATTGCAGGCATAAATCTTTTACATGTGATTTTTTTGACATGTCAAATATAAAATATTTCAAATCAATACTTTGTGTGATGAAGAAAAATCATTGTAATTATGTAAAAGCAGTTAATTTGTACCTGTCTGTTTCTTTTCTGTAGAGTCATGGCTGCACTTCAATCCCTGTCCAGCTGTACAGCCTTGATAAATAAATTGTGCAACTTTAAAAAACACAATCATTTTGTCTGTGTCAAAAGCAGATGCGTGTCACACATTGTAGAGGTGTGAAATGTGATCTCTATTTCAGTAATAACCACCTTAGTGGCTTCCGTGTTCTCATAGATAAAATTACCTGGTAGAGAAAAAGGACAGGAACTAAATTTGTATTCACAACTCATCACTGAAACTTTGTATCTAATTTACATCTGAAGCAAGAACAAATTTAGATTGCTCAGTGACTAAAGAGGCAGACCTGTGATGAGTGTAAAAATGTTTGCATAGGTGAGGATGAGTTCATGCTTGAGTTCCACCTTGGGATAGTGCAATGTTGAACATCTTTATGCATACTCAATCATGTATCGTTCTCCCACTGAAAAAGCTACGTCCAACTTTTGAGAATGTTGAACATCGTTTCAACTGTTGTTTAGTGCGG
The DNA here is from genome assembly GCF_056152115.1 of Neolamprologus brichardi. Taxonomy (NCBI): domain Eukaryota; kingdom Metazoa; phylum Chordata; class Actinopteri; order Cichliformes; family Cichlidae; genus Neolamprologus; species Neolamprologus brichardi. Next base: position 16,314,308 of record NC_142108.1, read on the forward strand.
ACGTTTGTGCAGATGTGTATGATATGTTGTAGAAGTGTTAAAATGATATCTATTTCAGTAAAAACCATCATAGTGACTTCAGTGTTGTCATAAATACATTTATTTAATAGAGCTAAAGGGCAGGAACTAAATTTGATTTGACCTCTCATCACTGAAACTTTGAATGTATCTACATATGAAGCAAGAAAACATTTAGACTGCTCAGTAAAAAGGGCAGAATATCAGGTAACAGGTTTATCAGGTAACAGCAGATACAAAAGATAAAATATTGAGCGCTTTACTGTCTTATGAACTAACTTATGAAGTCTTCATGTGTTGCAATGCTTTGAAAATAAATGCAAGTGATACAAGTCTGGTTATTTTCCACAGTAACAGTTTGGTTTCCTCTTTATTTATGCATCACATTGTACAGAAATTACATGTTGTAACTGAAGTCCTCAACACAAGATTAGTCATTCACACTGTTACCTTAAATTCACCTGTGGTGGCAGTTTGCATAGAGAGGTGGAGCACATGGGCAGTGCCAGGAGAGGCCCACTGCCACAGCTGCATCTGACACTCAGAAGGCTGCAGCTCATGTTTATTTAAGGAGACTGTGTAACATCTGAAAAGATAGTGTAAAAAAAAAAATTAATCATTAAGTCGAATATACAAGTGAAATAAAGTGTGAAAACTGTTTCAGACTGTGAGTGTGATGCGGGACCCACAGCAGCAGGGCTACAGCTCACAATAAAGCAAGAGTGTACAGCAATAGAACATGAAGGGTAACACGTATACAGATGAACATCAGAGAATAAATTTTGGAGATAAAATGTAGATTTGAAGTATGGTCAGAGTGTTGTGGAAATGATTGCACATTTACAGCTGAACATGAGCATATAATGTTTACATGTGTGCAGATAGGGAGGCCTTTAACCCACACAAATTCAAAGTAAATGACGCTCAAATGTGCTAATCTTATTATCTTCTTTTCACCCCTCTGCTGTGGTTCTTTGGTGCTCAGTAAAACACGTATGGATACTTTCGAATGCTGCAGTTTTGTGGCCTTCGGGTGATGCGCAGTGCTCTTGCTTCCTATCTTTTTAGTTTGAACAAGTTCTGCAAAATGACAATCAGTCTGTTCAGTTTGGCTGTTGCAGTATTCAGCTTCATCATGGCTGGACACCTGCTGTTTGCCATCCTCATGAGTAAGTTCATTCTCTGTAGATTTCAACATAAATGAACTCAGGGTCATCTTCGCAAATAATCTGTAACCTACATTTTTCATGGCTGGTGATTCTATGCAGGTTAGTTTATTGAGAAACTATTGTTCTTGTTGGATTAAATTAAATCTGCGTTTATACAGACTCAGAGCAAGAACTAACTCAAACTTTAACAGTTAAATGTTACATATGTAATAATATCCAGTTATTAACACATGCATTTATTTCCCTTGTTAGACATGTTATTTCTGACAGTTTCCTCTCATGAGTATCAAGTCCAAGGTCAGTCTGCAATTTACAGTTTTAATTTCAAACTCTTCTTTTAGCATCATATGAACTGATACAGTCTGCAAATAACTGAACAAAGTTTTCACACATTGTTTGTTTACAACAAATCTCTCTCATTCAGAGTGTTGCCATAATAACCTTTTAGATATTTGACATATGTATTTCCCTCTAATCTTTCAGCTCTTCCTCCACCAACACTGACAGTGAACACAGGAGTGATCTCAGAGACAGACTCAGTCACATTACACTGTCAGGCACCAGCATCTGCCTCAGTTCATCACTGTTATTTTTATACTGGGGAGCAACAAAGTAACAAAGGCAACTCATGTCTGCAGACACTGACAGGAACTGAACTGCTGTTAATGTCACATCAGAGATCACCTGCTGAGGTCAAAGTCAGATGTTTTTACACAGAGAAATATGGAGCTGTGAATTCTCCTTCATCGCACAGTCACCCATCCTCCATCACCATACAAAGTAAGAGACTCTTCTTCCTGTGATTGGATGTATTATCATACAGTATGATACAGATAATTTTAGAAGGCTTTAAAAAGCCTCTACAGATTATTATCTGTTTTATGTTTAGGAGAGAATGTTAACGTTAGTTGTAAAATATGATGACTGAGTGTTACAGTAGGACAGTTGTAATTATCACCACTGTTGTTGTTGTTGTACTGGTAAAACATGCAGAATACGTGGACGATAATTAAAAACGCTCAGTTGAATTTCAGCCTGTTTGTCCATTAAAATTCAAAATTATTAGAAGTGGTGGTTACAAGAGTGCAGCTGTGCCAGAAGATGTGAATAAAGTCACAGTTGAGCTATGATTAAACTCTTAGTAAGCCATTTTGTAAGCGTTGTAAATATTAACAGTGTTGAGCATGTGCTAGTGGTGAGCAAGGCTGCAGCTCAGGTTGACATGAAATCATTAATAATGTACTTGGTCACAACCCTTTGATCTCCTACACAGATCTCATCTGTTTTTAATATTCAACCATTGCTGTTATTTCCCAAGAAGTGGTAGTTTACAAAGACATACAGTGGTCTAAAACCCTTCCTGTTTTCCTATTTTTCAAACAAATGTAAATATTAGACAAAGAAAACACAAGTAGTCACAAAATGCAGTTTCTAAATGAATGTGTTTATTATTAAAGACTGCTGTGTATTTTTGTTAATTTCGTGTTTTATAGGTGTTTTATAAAAACCTCATCTCTGCAGTCACTTAGTGTTTCCTCTGGCTCTGAAAAAAATCCTGAATTTTAGGATTTCAATTAATGTTTGTAGTTCAGTTTAACAAACATGACAGTTCTGTCTGAACCAAGAACTCAAACTGTCTGTAGGGGAAAAGGAGAAAACGCAGTTAAGCGACCTGTAGAAACAGAGCAAAGGAGTTACGAGAGACTGCACAAGGAATAAGTTAGAGAGCTTACTTGCCACACATTTAGAGGCTTGGGAGAGGTACTTAAGGCTGGACATTGAAGTGGGGATGACGTGGACCCCAGGCAGCGCAGGTGAGCAGGGAGGATGAGGTCTGGAAGAAATGAAGTGAGGTAACATGGAGAGTCAGCCAGGACAGCTCCAGACTGAGAATGGCTGGGCAGTGAGGGTTGCAAATTGTCAGGAAGCAGAGGAAACGACGATGCGTGAATGTCGTGCAAATCAAAGTAGTACATAGAAGCCGGTTGATGATTTACCACTTAAGGCAGAGACAACAATCCGACACCTTACAGCTGTCACGCTGCTCCTTAAATACCCGACAGATGACTCCCAATGCACCACAGGCAAACACAAGAAAAAGTATTATACAGAACATTATTAATGTTTTCTTTAGATTGAAAAAAATACTTTTTATGTATTTATGCAACACAACTGAGTCTCAGCAATCCCAGTGCTTCCAATAATACCACTGCTGTAACCCCACCATCAGGTAACTAAATTACTGATATGTTATGTGTGACAGTAATTAATCAGAAATAGAAAAGTCTGTTAATCTGAGCCCTACAATTAGTGTGACCTTATAAGTGCATGAAAAATGGACTTCAGAAGTTTCAAAACTTCAAAAGCCTGAATCAAACCATACCTCACAAACAAAACATCAGGTAAGTAAAAACAATTAAACCATTTATAAAGTACATAATATTTTTGTTATTGATACTGTAATACTGTATGTTTTAACCACATTTTTTCTATATACCATGATACAGCAGCTGTGTGTACTTTGTGCATTGATTAAATTCTCAGCATGTTAACATTTTAAATTCATTCAGATCTCAGAGTGTTCACTCTGAGTTAAGCATATCCATGATTAGAAAAAGAAAGTCATCATCAGTTGAACTCCACAACAAGGACACGTCCTTGTAATCAGTATATAAAGGACCATGTCGCCATTTTAATTCTGATAGATCTGGAGAGGATTCATCATTAAATCTGTTTGTAAATAAATACAAAACTGTTGTTTTTCATCCTCACTTCTATAGAGTATTTTGTGATTTCTGAAATAAAAATGCTTAATAAGATTTACAGAAAAGCACTGCTTTAATTTTCCAAAGTAAAACCATTAATAACAATAATATCAATAATATAATAATATCAGCCTTCACTGAGAGATGTTGACTCTTACAGCCATAGCAGAAATATTTTACTTTTCTACTGATAATAATAAGAGATAAGCAACAATAACTGCTTTATATGAAAAACAAACAAAACAAAAAAATACACAGCAGCTTTCAGTCTTTAATGAGTGTGACGTTTTATCAGTAAAGGAAAACATGTTATAAATAATACATGTTGGTCAGGTGGATATAAGATATTTTCGTATGATTTTTGATGGATGGGTCATTTTAAATAAGATGTACAGATGATGTGGGGATAAAGTAATTTCCACAGTAAGATACAGCAAATGTTTCCTGTGCAAAAAACCTGCTCACTGTCCCCAGAGCCACAGTTAGAGAGAAGTAGACTAGATATTATTTTGAGCTGATAATAAATCCACAGTGTCCACTGGCTCTGTCCTTTCTTTACCACTGAATGATAATAAAAGGTCTCATCTTAGATACCTTTTATTAGTAGAATAACAATAATACCATGATTCCAATAATTTCTCTTCTTGGATTAATAATGAAATCTGTCCATGTGACTGTAAGTGCAACACCACAGGCACCAAGCACCAGAGAACGAGAACGATAAATATTTAACAGACATATAAAACATTTTCAGTAAAGACTCAGAGTAAAGGTGGAGGTAAAAACAAATTTTATATTTTAAAACAGGTCCCCAAATACTCCAGTTTGAAACAAAGTGGGGGATGACTGATTAACTTATTTTGCGTTTAGGGTGGAAATGCTGCAGTACTGTGATAGTAAATATGTTTTTAGTTCTAAAATGTCTTCTTTTAAAATGACTGTGTGCAAGGAAAAACATGTCATGTTGATTTATTTGTCTTCTTTTACTCTGTTGTGAAAAGCAGAATCAAGAGCGACCACCACAAAGTCAACATCTACCACAGCCACAGGTAGGACATAGAGTACATTTAAATATCAGTCCAGATCACTTCTTTTTTTCACACCACTTCTTAAAATGATCTTAAACATGTTTGTGCAGCAAAACCGCAGCAAAATACTTCCACCTCTACCACTTCTGTGAACTCACCGTCTAAGTCTGGTAACTGATGTGTTTTGTGTGACAATCGTTAATAGCACATTTAAATAGGCTGTTAGTGTCAGCCTCAGAGTCAGCGCGACCTCAGCAGTTAAAACACATGTTTTGAAATCAGAGGTCATGAGACAGGATCACAGGTAAGATTGTTATGTATGCATCAAAAATTCAAAAGTAAGCATAAACATTTGCTAAAATGTGCTTCAATGAAGCAACAGCTGAGCCATTAATTTAGCAATGTTTTTTTATCATAAATTTGTAACTTCCTGCAGGTAAAGAAAGAGCCTGTTCATGCAAAAGCAGAGGAACTAAGTAGAGTGACAACAGTTTTTTCTTTTTATGGCTAAAATTACAAAATGTTTACTGAAGTAATTCTGTTCTCAGAGTTAGCATCAGTTTCCCAGTTAGACGCATAGTGAGCCTTCGCTGTGTGTCCTCATATACCGTCCTCCTACGTTTAATAAGGACTCTATCCAAGAGTTTTCAGATTTTATGGCCAGAATTGGTCTTAAGTTCAACAGTCTTTTAATCCTTGGTGATTTTAATATTCATGTCTGCTGTGAGTCTAAACCTCTGGTCAAGGACTTTCTAAATGTTATAGTCTCTTTTAACCTGACACAGATGCTTCCTGGTCCTACTCATGAAAAAGACACATATTGGACTTGGTGCTATACCAGGGGTTGGATGTGTGCATCACAGAAATATCCAACTTGTGTGTTTCTGATTATTTTCCTGTGCTGTTTGATTTAACTTTGTGCTGCTCTGTGGATAAGCTGTGCACTCCAGTGTGCAAAAGATGGGCGCTTAATGCTCTAATAGTGCCTAAATTTTCTGTTGTATTAATGTAATAACGAACTCCAGCGTTGAAAGCGTTGAGGACCTTTCTGACATCCTTCATTCAGCCTGCACTGATATCTTGGACTCTATCGCTCCACTCAGGACAGTGCACACTTAGCCATTATCAGAGCCATGGTTAAATGAACATACGCACATCCTTAAATGCAATTACAGACACGCTGAGAGGAGATGGGAAAAGGATAGGTTGTATGTTTCTTTACAGATTCTTAGGACCTGTCTCCTTGAATGAATTGTCTGTGGTAGTTCATCAGCTAAGATCATCATACTGCCCATTGGATTGTCTTCCCCCAAGTCTGTTTAAAAATACTTTTAATACTCTTGGGCCTTTTATACAGAGATTAATCAAAACTTCCCTTGCTACAGGCTGTGTCCCATCATGTTTCAAACAAGCTAAAGTTCAGTCTCTTCTTAAAAAACACAAAATGGACCCAACTGTTCTGGCTAATTACAAGCCAGTTTCCCTTTCTTTCAAAAGTTCTGGAGAAAGTGGTCTATTTACAGTTGCAGGCCCACCTTGATGAATGAGATCTCAATGAAATGAAAAGTTTCAATCTGGTTTTAAACTACTACATAGCACTGAGACGGCACTTTTAAGGGTTTTTAATGATATTCTTTTAACTCTGGAGTCTGGCAGCCCTGCTGCCCTCTTGTTGTTGTATCTGACAGCAGCCTTTGACATGGTTGACCATGATATCCTGCTATCACGGCTGGAATCATGTGTTGGCCTAAAAGGGTCTGTTCTTCAGTGGTTTTGGTCCTACTTATCCGGAAGGACTTTTTGTGTCAACATGGGCCCTCACAGCTCTAAAATAGCCTCTCTTATTTATGGTGTACCTCAAGGCTCTATTTTGGGTCCTGCCTTGTTTGCACTGGGTTCTATTTTCTCACGGTACAACCTTTTATTTCACTGTATTGCAGATGACTTGCAAATCTATCTGCCTTTAAAAGCAGGGATATACTCACTTCAGCTATTATTATGCTGCCTTGATGACGTTAAACATTGGATATCTTTAATTTTTAAAAATTAAATGAAAACAAAACAAAGGTTGTCATTTTGGAAACTTTGTTAATAAACACACTGACAGTGCTCTGGCCCCATTATCCTCCTATTGTAAGTCAAATGTTATAAACCTTGTTGTGTACCTTGATGGTTCCTTTAAACTGTGAGGCCAGGTGAGCGTAGTAGTCCAATCCAGCTTTTTTCATTTAAGACAGCTAGCCAAGGTAAAGCCATACCTTCCAGCTAATGTCTCTGAATGTGTTATTCGTCTGTTCATTACTTGCAGACTGGACTACTGCAGTTCTTTGTAGTTTGGTTTGGACCAGGCCTCTCTTCATCGTCTTCAGTTTGTCCAAAATGCAGCTGCTCGTCTGCAAACTGGCACTGGCAGAAGGAGCATATTACCCCAGTTTTGGCCTCTCTACACTGGCTTCCTGTTCCTTACAGGATCTAATTTGAAATCTTACTTTTTGTTTTTAAATCACTTAACGGCCGAGCCCCTTCTTACCGTCTGAGCTCCTATTTATTTATGCTCCAGAAAGAACCATGAGGTCCAGGTCAAAACTAACCTTAACTATTCCACAGACTAAACTAAGTCTCATGGTGACAGAGCCTTCTCTGTGGCAGGTCCCAGACTCGAGAACAGTCTTCCTATTAATATTAGAGCTGCACAAACACTAAAGACACTATTTTTTGTTATGGCTTTTAATACACATTGGCCCAAACATTTTGGTTTTAACAGCCTTAGTTGTTGTTTTAGTTGTTTTATTAACTTATTTTAGTTTTTCTATATTTTACTGCATCATTGTTTTGCATTTTATTTACATTTTACATTGTTAAGCAGTTTGTGCAGCATGTACTGTTTGGAAATGTGCTATATAAATAAATTTGACCTTGACCTTATACCTCCCATGTACTCTACCACTGCACTCAAATAAAAGCTATGAGATGGAACTTTAACATTTTATTTCAAAGTAAATGTGCTGAATGTCCTGCAGTCCAAATACATGGGGTGTTTGATGCAAATTATTTGCTTTGTTTTTACTATGTAGCATTCTGTTTTCAACATGTCATAATATTTAAAGTTGACCAACCAAAACTGTCATGTTATTTTAAGAAATTTTGAAAGAAAATGTTAAAAACCATTTGTTTTCTTTTTGCACTTCTCTTCCTTTATCTGCAGGTAATCTGACCTCCACCAACTCAATTTCCAACGACACCACTTCTAATGATGAATTAGGAGGTAAAGGACTGCAGATTCTTTAGTAAAACACACCTTAAACTGCTTTGCAAATATCAGATCAGCCGGTCACACTGCAGAAATGCATTTTAGGTATGTACACATGGTCAGGATGACACTTGCAGGTCAGAAATCTCTGCCATGACAGCATGTTGTTGAGTTAAGAAGGCAAAAGGAGTCCAGCAAAACTGCATAAGCATGGTACTAATCAGTTTGTTCCATTTTTATCACCGCTTTCTTATTTGTCAACATGCATATTTTATAAACAGAAAAACAAATGAATAGAATATTACTGTCATGATTTTATTCATCCAAAAACACCACGAAAATCTTCATTAAAGAAATGCAAAGCAGTTAATGTGCCTTAACATTGTGTTTCACACCACCATCAACGTTTTTTTTGGCCCCTTAACTGTTAACTTAATGTGTGAAATAAATTCCTCTTTTAAAGCTCAAAACATGATATTGATGATCGGGGCAGTCATCACAGTGGATGTCGTCCTGCTGTCATTGCCTCTTGTCCTTCATCAAAGTAAAACTGGTAAGACTAAACATCCCACCTTATAATTTCAGATTTAATTTCAAGATAATTCAGTTCTGAGTTGACATTATTGTCTGGTTTTAAGGCCGACATTGATTACGCTGGTTGTTGTTGTTTTTTTGTGGCATTTTCCAGAGAAATGTGGTTTCAAGAGGTAAGAAATTTTATATTGTGTGTCTACCTCCACTTTTTTTTCTGTGTAGCTCATTTCATATGAATAAATCTAGTAATTCAGTCATCTCCTTTATATCTGGAAAACTATACAACACAATAACAACATAAAATATGACATGAAATAAAAAATAATTATCTTTTAAAAATTTACTAACATATATGATGGTATTAAGTAATAAAGCAGTGATACAATGGAAGAATTAGTACGTTTCTGCAAACACTTTCCATTTTTAGCCACATAATGAAGAAACGGTTGGAGAGAGTAACTAAAAAATGAAACATTTTTTTCATCTCTTTTTGCATTTAGACAAAAAGGCAACATCACAGGTAAATCAAACCATATGCTGGTAATGCACATTCACTGCACTCTTAATGCAATATTTACATCCTCATTAAACAAACTGCATTGTTCTTTGTCTTATGTTTAAGATGAGTGGAAATCTGTGGTAAGTGTCAAAAATAGAGGACTACTGTTTTCAAAACATTTTACTTTATGCAGTGATTATTTTGTCTCTGTCCACCTAACATGTTTTTGAAATAATTTACAGGCTGATTATAACGACACCTTCAGTATCATCACCTACAAGTGCAACACTGGTGAGCTGCCTTTTCAGTTTCTGAACACAGGCAGTTGGTCACTCTGGTTTTCTACAGAAACTTAAATGTAACATACTATTGCAGGCATAAATCTTTTACATGTGATTTTTTTTGACATGTCAAATATAAAATATTTCAAATCAATACTTTGTGTGATGAAGAAAAATCATTGTAATTATGTAAAAGCAGTTAATTTGTACCTGTCTGTTTCTTTTCTGTAGAGTCATGGCTGCACTTCAATCCCTGTCCAGCTGTACAGCCTTGATAAATAAATTGTGCAACTTTAAAGAACACAATCCTTTTGTCTGTGTCAAAAGCAGATGCGTGTCACACATTGTAGAGGTGTGAAATGTGATCTCTATTTCAGTAATAACCACCTTAGTGGCTTCCGTGTTCTCATAAATAAAATTACCTCCTAGAGAAAAAGGACAGGAACTAAATTTGTACTCACAACTCATCACTGAAACTTTGTATCTAATTTACATCTGAAGCAAGAACAAATTTAGATTGCTCAGTGACTAAAGAGGCAGACCTGTGATGAGTGTAAAAATGTTTGCATAGGTGAGGATGAGTTCATGCTTGAGTTCCACCTTGGGATAGTGCAATGTTGAACATCTTTATGCATACTCAATCATGTATCGTTCTCCCACTGAAAAAGCTACGTCCAACTTTTGAGAATGTTGAACATCGTTTCAACTGTTGTTTAGTGCGGACTTTTGTGCAGATGTGTATGATATGTTGTAGAAGTGTTAAAATGATATCTATTTCAGTAAAAACCATCATAGTGACTTCAGTGTTGTCATAGATACATTTATTTAATAGAGCTAAAGGGCAGGAACTAAATTTGATTTGACCTCTCATCACTGAAACTTTGAATGTATCTACATATGAAGCAAGAAAAAAATTAGACTGCTCAGTAAAAAGGGCAGAATATCAGGTAACAGGTTTATCAGGTAACAGCAGATACAAAAGATAAAATATAGAGCGCTTTACTGTCTTATGAACTAACTTATGAAGTCTTCATGTGTTGCAATGCTTTGAAAATAAATGCAAGTGATACAAGTCTGGTTATTTTCCACAGTAACAGTTTGGTTTCCTCTTTATTTATGCATCACATTGTACAGAAATAACATGTTGTAACTGAAGTCCTCAACACAAGATTAGTCATTCACACTGTTACCTTAAATTCACCTGTGGTGGCAGTTTGCATAGAGAGGTGGAGCACATGGGCAGTGCCAGGAGAGGCCCACTGCCACAGCTGCATCTGACACTCAGAAGGCTGCAGCTCATGTTTAATTAAGGAGACTGGGTAACATCTGAAAAGATAGTGTAAAAAAAATAATTAATCATTAAGTCGAATATACAAGTGAAATAAAGTGTGAAAACTGTTTCAGACTGTGAGTGTGATGCGGGACCCACAGCAGCAGGGCTACAGCTCACAATAAAGCAAGAGTGTACAGCAATACAACACGAAGGGTAACACGTATACAGATGAACATCAGAGAATAAATTTTGGAGATAAAATGTAGATTTGAAGTATGGTCAGAGTGTTGTGGAAATGATTGCACATTTACAGCTGAACATGAGCATATAATGTTTACATGTGTGCAGATAGGGAGGCCTTTAACCCACACAAATTCAAAGTAAATGACGCTCAAATGTGCTAATCTTATTATCTTCTTTTCACCCCTCTGCTGTGGTTCTTTGGTGCTCAGTAAAACACGTATGGATACTTTCAAATGCTGCAGTTTTGTGGCCTTCGGGTGATGCGCAGCGCTCTTGCTTCCTGTCTTTTTAGTGTGAACAAGTTCTGCAAAATGAGAATCAGTCTGTTCAGTTTGGCTGTTGCAGTATTCAGCTTCATCATGGCTGGACACCTGCTGTTTGCCATCCTCATGAGTAAGTTAATTCTCTGTAGATTTCAACATAAATGAACTCAGGGTCATCTTCGCAAATAATCTGTAACCTACATTTTTCATGGCTGGTGATTCTATGCAGGTTAGTTTATTGAGAAACTATTGTTCTTGTTGGATTAAATTAAATCTGCGTTTATACAGACTCAGAGCAAGAACTAACTCAAACTTTAACAGTTCAATTGTTTAATTGTTACATATGTGTTATTATCCTGTTATTAACACATGCATGTATTTCCCTTGTTAGACATGTTATTTCTGACAGTTTCCTCTTATGACTATCAAGTCCAAGGTCAGTCTGCAATTTACAGTTTTAATTTCAAACTGTTCTTTTAGCATCATATGAACTGATACAGTCTGCAAATAACTGAACAAAGTTTTCACACATTGTTTGTTTACAACAAATCTCTCTCATTCAGAGTGTTGCCATAATAACCTTTTAGATATTTGACATATGTATTTCCCTCTAATCTTTCAGCTCTTCTTCCACCAACACTGACAGTGAACACAGGATTGATCTCAGAGACAGACTCAGTCACATTACACTGTCAGGCACCAGCATCTGCCTCAGTTCATCACTGTTATTTTTATACTGGGGAGCAAAAAAGTAACAAAGGCAACTCATGTCTGCAGACACTGACAGGAACTGAACTGCTGTTAATGTCACATCAGAGATCACCTGCTGAGGTCAAAGTCAGATGTTTTTACACAGAGAAATATGGAGCTGTGAATTCTCCTTCACCGCACAGTGACACATCCTCCATCACCATACAAAGTAAGAGACTCTTCTTCCTGTGATTGGATGTATTATCATACAGTATGATACAGATAATTTTAGAAGGCTTTAAAAAGCCTCTACAGATTATTATCTGTTTTATGTTTAGGAGAGAATGTTAACGTTAGTTGTAAAATATGATGACTGAGTGTTACAGTAGGACAGTTGTAATTATCACCACTGTTGTTGTTGTTGTACTGGTAAAACATGCAGAATACGTGGACGATAATTAAAAACGCTCAGTTGAATTTCAGCCTGTTTGTCCATTAAAATTCAAAATTATTAGAAGTGGTGGTTACAAGAGTGCAGCTGTGCCAGAAGATGTGAATAAAGTCACAGTTGAGCTATGATTAAACTCTTAGTAAGCCATTTTGTAAGCGTTGTAAATATTAACAGTGTTGAGCATGTGCTAGTGGTGAGCAAGGCTGCAGCTCAGGTTGACATGAAATCATTAATAATGTACTTGGTCACAACCCTTTGATCTCCTACACAGATCTCATCTGTTTTTAATATTCAACCATTGCTGTTATTTTCCAAGAAGTGGTAGTTTACAAAGACATACAGTGGTCTAAAACCCTTCCTGTTTTCCTATTTTTCAAACAAATGTAAATATTAGACAAAGAAAACACAAGTAGTCACAAAATGCAGTTGTGTTTATTATTAAAGACTGCTGTGTATTTTTGTTAATTTCGTGTTTTATAGGTGTTTTATGAAAACCTCATCTCTGCAGTCACTTAGTGTTTCCTCTGGCTCTGAAAAAAATCCTGAATTTTAGGATTTCAATTGATGTTTGTAGTTTAGTTTAACAAACATGACAGTTCTGTCTGAACCGAGAACTCAAACTGTCTGTAGGGGAAAAGGAGAAAACGCAGTTAAGCGACCTGTAGAAACAGAGCAAAGGAGTTACGAGAGACTGCACAAGGAATAAGTTAGAGAGCTTACTTGCCACACATTTAGAGGCTTGGGAGAGGTACTTAAGGCTGGACATTGAAGTGGGGATGACGTGGACCCCAGGCAGCGCAGGTGAGCAGGGAGGATGAGGTCTGGAAGAAATGAAGTGAGGTAACATGGAGAGTCAGCCAGGACAGCTCCAGACTGAGAATGGCTGGGCAGTGAGGGTTGCAAATTGTCAGGAAGCAGAGGAAACGACGATGCGTGAATGTCGTGCAAATCAAAGTAGTACATAGAAGCCGGTTGATGATTTACCACTTAAGGCAGAGACAACAATCCGACACCTTACAGCTGTCACGCTGCTCCTTAAATACCCGACAGATGACTCCCAATGCACCACAGGCAAACACAAGAAAAAGTATTATACAGAACATTATTAATGTTTTCTTTAGATTGAAAAAAATACTTTTTATGTATTTATGCAACACAACTGAGTCTCAGCAATCCCAGTGCTTCCAATAATACCACTGCTGTAACCCCACCATCAGGTAACTAAATTACTGATATGTTATGTGTGACAGTAATTAATCAGAAATAGAAAAGTCTGTTAATCTGAGCCCTACAATTAGTGTGACCTTATAAGTGCATGAAAAATGGACTTCAGAAGTTTCAAAACTTCAAAAGCCTGAATCAAACCATACCTCACAAACAAAACATCAGGTAAGTAAAAACAATTAAACCATTTATAAAGTACATAATATTTTTGTTATTGATACTGTAATACTGTATGTTTTAACCACATTTTTTCTATATACCATGATACAGCAGCTGTGTGTACTTTGTGCATTGATTAAATTCTCAGCATGTTAACATTTTAAATTCATTCAGATCTCAGAGTGTTCACTCTGAGTTAAGCATATCCATGATTAGAAAAAGAAAGTCATCATCAGTTGAACTCCACAACAAGGACACGTCCTTGTAATCAGTATATAAAGGACCATGTCGCCATTTTAATTCTGATAGATCTGGAGAGGATTCATCATTAAATCTGTTTGTAAATAAATACAAAACTGTTGTTTTTCATCCTCACTTCTATAGAGTATTTTGTGATTTCTGAAATAAAAATGCTTAATAAGATTTACAGAAAAGCACTGCTTTAATTTTCCAAAGTAAAACCATTAATAACAATAATATCAATAATATAATAATATCAGCCTTCACTGAGAGATGTTGACTCTTACAGCCATAGCAGAAATATTTTACTTTTCTACTGATAATAATAAGAGATAAGCAACAATAACTGCTTTATATGAAAAACAAACAAAACAAAAAAATACACAGCAGCTTTCAGTCTTTAATGAGTGTGACGTTTTATCAGTAAAGGAAAACATGTTATAAATAATACATGTTGGTCAGGTGGATATAAGATATTTTCGTATGATTTTTGATGGATGGGTCATTTTAAATAAGATGTACAGATGATGTGGGGATAAAGTAATTTCCACAGTAAGATACAGCAAATGTTTCCTGTGCAAAAAACCTGCTCACTGTCCCCAGAGCCACAGTTAGAGAGAAGTAGACTAGATATTATTTTGAGCTGATAATAAATCCACAGTGTCCACTGGCTCTGTCCTTTCTTTACCACTGAATGATAATAAAAGGTCTCATCTTAGATACCTTTTATTAGTAGAATAACAATAATACCATGATTCCAATAATTTCTCTTCTTGGATTAATAATGAAATCTGTCCATGTGACTGTAAGTGCAACACCACAGGCACCAAGCACCAGAGAACGAGAACGATAAATATTTAACAGACATATAAAACATTTTCAGTAAAGACTCAGAGTAAAGGTGGAGGTAAAAACAAATTTTATATTTTAAAACAGGTCCCCAAATACTCCAGTTTGAAACAAAGTGGGGGATGACTGATTAACTTATTTTGCGTTTAGGGTGGAAATGCTGCAGTACTGTGATAGTAAATATGTTTTTAGTTCTAAAATGTCTTCTTTTAAAATGACTGTGTGCAAGGAAAAACATGTCATGTTGATTTATTTGTCTTCTTTTACTCTGTTGTGAAAAGCAGAATCAAGAGCGACCACCACAAAGTCAACATCTACCACAGCCACAGGTAGGACATAGAGTACATTTAAATATCAGTCCAGATCACTTCTTTTTTTCACACCACTTCTTAAAATGATCTTAAACATGTTTGTGCAGCAAAACCGCAGCAAAATACTTCCACCTCTACCACTTCTGTGAACTCACCGTCTAAGTCTGGTAACTGATGTGTTTTGTGTGACAATCGTTAATAGCACATTTAAATAGGCTGTTAGTGTCAGCCTCAGAGTCAGCGCGACCTCAGCAGTTAAAACACATGTTTTGAAATCAGAGGTCATGAGACAGGATCACAGGTAAGATTGTTATGTATGCATCAAAAATTCAAAAGTAAGCATAAACATTTGCTAAAATGTGCTTCAATGAAGCAACAGCTGAGCCATTAATTTAGCAATGTTTTTTTATCATAAATTTGTAACTTCCTGCAGGTAAAGAAAGAGCCTGTTCATGCAAAAGCAGAGGAACTAAGTAGAGTGACAACAGTTTTTTCTTTTTATGGCTAAAATTACAAAATGTTTACTGAAGTAATTCTGTTCTCAGAGTTAGCATCAGTTTCCCAGTTAGACGCATAGTGAGCCTTCGCTGTGTGTCCTCATATACCGTCCTCCTACGTTTAATAAGGACTCTATCCAAGAGTTTTCAGATTTTATGGCCAGAATTGGTCTTAAGTTCAACAGTCTTTTAATCCTTGGTGATTTTAATATTCATGTCTGCTGTGAGTCTAAACCTCTGGTCAAGGACTTTCTAAATGTTATAGTCTCTTTTAACCTGACACAGATGCTTCCTGGTCCTACTCATGAAAAAGACACATATTGGACTTGGTGCTATACCAGGGGTTGGATGTGTGCATCACAGAAATATCCAACTTGTGTGTTTCTGATTATTTTCCTGTGCTGTTTGATTTAACTTTGTGCTGCTCTGTGGATAAGCTGTGCACTCCAGTGTGCAAAAGATGGGCGCTTAATGCTCTAATAGTGCCTAAATTTTCTGTTGTATTAATGTAATAACGAACTCCAGCGTTGAAAGCGTTGAGGACCTTTCTGACATCCTTCATTCAGCCTGCACTGATATCTTGGACTCTATCGCTCCACTCAGGACAGTGCACACTTAGCCATTATCAGAGCCATGGTTAAATGAACATACGCACATCCTTAAATGCAATTACAGACACGCTGAGAGGAGATGGGAAAAGGATAGGTTGTATGTTTCTTTACAGATTCTTAGGACCTGTCTCCTTGAATGAATTGTCTGTGGTAGTTCATCAGCTAAGATCATCATACTGCCCATTGGATTGTCTTCCCCCAAGTCTGTTTAAAAATACTTTTAATACTCTTGGGCCTTTTATACAGAGATTAATCAAAACTTCCCTTGCTACAGGCTGTGTCCCATCATGTTTCAAACAAGCTAAAGTTCAGTCTCTTCTTAAAAAACACAAAATGGACCCAACTGTTCTGGCTAATTACAAGCCAGTTTCCCTTTCTTTCAAAAGTTCTGGAGAAAGTGGTCTATTTACAGTTGCAGGCCCACCTTGATGAATGAGATCTCAATGAAATGAAAAGTTTCAATCTGGTTTTAAACTACTACATAGCACTGAGACGGCACTTTTAAGGGTTTTTAATGATATTCTTTTAACTCTGGAGTCTGGCAGCCCTGCTGCCCTCTTGTTGTTGTATCTGACAGCAGCCTTTGACATGGTTGACCATGATATCCTGCTATCACGGCTGGAATCATGTGTTGGCCTAAAAGGGTCTGTTCTTCAGTGGTTTTGGTCCTACTTATCCGGAAGGACTTTTTGTGTCAACATGGGCCCTCACAGCTCTAAAATAGCCTCTCTTATTTATGGTGTACCTCAAGGCTCTATTTTGGGTCCTGCCTTGTTTGCACTGGGTTCTATTTTCTCACGGTACAACCTTTTATTTCACTGTATTGCAGATGACTTGCAAATCTATCTGCCTTTAAAAGCAGGGATATACTCACTTCAGCTATTATTATGCTGCCTTGATGACGTTAAACATTGGATATCTTTAATTTTTAAAAATTAAATGAAAACAAAACAAAGGTTGTCATTTTGGAAACTTTGTTAATAAACACACTGACAGTGCTCTGGCCCCATTATCCTCCTATTGTAAGTCAAATGTTATAAACCTTGTTGTGTACCTTGATGGTTCCTTTAAACTGTGAGGCCAGGTGAGCGTAGTAGTCCAATCCAGCTTTTTTCATTTAAGACAGCTAGCCAAGGTAAAGCCATACCTTCCAGCTAATGTCTCTGAATGTGTTATTCGTCTGTTCATTACTTGCAGACTGGACTACTGCAGTTCTTTGTAGTTTGGTTTGGACCAGGCCTCTCTTCATCGTCTTCAGTTTGTCCAAAATGCAGCTGCTCGTCTGCAAACTGGCACTGGCAGAAGGAGCATATTACCCCAGTTTTGGCCTCTCTACACTGGCTTCCTGTTCCTTACAGGATCTAATTTGAAATCTTACTTTTTGTTTTTAAATCACTTAACGGCCGAGCCCCTTCTTACCGTCTGAGCTCCTATTTATTTATGCTCCAGAAAGAACCATGAGGTCCAGGTCAAAACTAACCTTAACTATTCCACAGACTAAACTAAGTCTCATGGTGACAGAGCCTTCTCTGTGGCAGGTCCCAGACTCGAGAACAGTCTTCCTATTAATATTAGAGCTGCACAAACACTAAAGACACTATTTTTTGTTATGGCTTTTAATACACATTGGCCCAAACATTTTGGTTTTAACAGCCTTAGTTGTTGTTTTAGTTGTTTTATTAACTTATTTTAGTTTTTCTATATTTTACTGCATCATTGTTTTGCATTTTATTTACATTTTACATTGTTAAGCAGTTTGTGCAGCATGTACTGTTTGGAAATGTGCTATATAAATAAATTTGACCTTGACCTTATACCTCCCATGTACTCTACCACTGCACTCAAATAAAAGCTATGAGATGGAACTTTAACATTTTATTTCAAAGTAAATGTGCTGAATGTCCTGCAGTCCAAATACATGGGGTGTTTGATGCAAATTATTTGCTTTGTTTTTACTATGTAGCATTCTGTTTTCAACATGTCATAATATTTAAAGTTGACCAACCAAAACTGTCATGTTATTTTAAGAAATTTTGAAAGAAAATGTTAAAAACCATTTGTTTTCTTTTTGCACTTCTCTTCCTTTATCTGCAGGTAATCTGACCTCCACCAACTCAATTTCCAACGACACCACTTCTAATGATGAATTAGGAGGTAAAGGACTGCAGATTCTTTAGTAAAACACACCTTAAACTGCTTTGCAAATATCAGATCAGCCGGTCACACTGCAGAAATGCATTTTAGGTATGTACACATGGTCAGGATGACACTTGCAGGTCAGAAATCTCTGCCATGACAGCATGTTGTTGAGTTAAGAAGGCAAAAGGAGTCCAGCAAAACTGCATAAGCATGGTACTAATCAGTTTGTTCCATTTTTATCACCGCTTTCTTATTTGTCAACATGCATATTTTATAAACAGAAAAACAAATGAATAGAATATTACTGTCATGATTTTATTCATCCAAAAACACCACGAAAATCTTCATTAAAGAAATGCAAAGCAGTTAATGTGCCTTAACATTGTGTTTCACACCACCATCAACGTTTTTTTTGGCCCCTTAACTGTTAACTTAATGTGTGAAATAAATTCCTCTTTTAAAGCTCAAAACATGATATTGATGATCGGGGCAGTCATCACAGTGGATGTCGTCCTGCTGTCATTGCCTCTTGTCCTTCATCAAAGTAAAACTGGTAAGACTAAACATCCCACCTTATAATTTCAGATTTAATTTCAAGATAATTCAGTTCTGAGTTGACATTATTGTCTGGTTTTAAGGCCGACATTGATTACGCTGGTTGTTGTTGTTTTTTTGTGGCATTTTCCAGAGAAATGTGGTTTCAAGAGGTAAGAAATTTTATATTGTGTGTCTACCTCCACTTTTTTTTCTGTGTAGCTCATTTCATATGAATAAATCTAGTAATTCAGTCATCTCCTTTATATCTGGAAAACTATACAACACAATAACAACATAAAATATGACATGAAATAAAAAATAATTATCTTTTAAAAATTTACTAACATATATGATGGTATTAAGTAATAAAGCAGTGATACAATGGAAGAATTAGTACGTTTCTGCAAACACTTTCCATTTTTAGCCACATAATGAAGAAACGGTTGGAGAGAGTAACTAAAAAATGAAACATTTTTTTCATCTCTTTTTGCATTTAGACAAAAAGGCAACATCACAGGTAAATCAAACCATATGCTGGTAATGCACATTCACTGCACTCTTAATGCAATATTTACATCCTCATTAAACAAACTGCATTGTTCTTTGTCTTATGTTTAAGATGAGTGGAAATCTGTGGTAAGTGTCAAAAATAGAGGACTACTGTTTTCAAAACATTTTACTTTATGCAGTGATTATTTTGTCTCTGTCCACCTAACATGTTTTTGAAATAATTTACAGGCTGATTATAACGACACCTTCAGTATCATCACCTACAAGTGCAACACTGGTGAGCTGCCTTTTCAGTTTCTGAACACAGGCAGTTGGTCACTCTGGTTTTCTACAGAAACTTAAATGTAACATACTATTGCAGGCATAAATCTTTTACATGTGATTTTTTTTGACATGTCAAATATAAAATATTTCAAATCAATACTTTGTGTGATGAAGAAAAATCATTGTAATTATGTAAAAGCAGTTAATTTGTACCTGTCTGTTTCTTTTCTGTAGAGTCATGGCTGCACTTCAATCCCTGTCCAGCTGTACAGCCTTGATAAATAAATTGTGCAACTTTAAAGAACACAATCCTTTTGTCTGTGTCAAAAGCAGATGCGTGTCACACATTGTAGAGGTGTGAAATGTGATCTCTATTTCAGTAATAACCACCTTAGTGGCTTCCGTGTTCTCATAAATAAAATTACCTCCTAGAGAAAAAGGACAGGAACTAAATTTGTACTCACAACTCATCACTGAAACTTTGTATCTAATTTACATCTGAAGCAAGAACAAATTTAGATTGCTCAGTGACTAAAGAGGCAGACCTGTGATGAGTGTAAAAATGTTTGCATAGGTGAGGATGAGTTCATGCTTGAGTTCCACCTTGGGATAGTGCAATGTTGAACATCTTTATGCATACTCAATCATGTATCGTTCTCCCACTGAAAAAGCTACGTCCAACTTTTGAGAATGTTGAACATCGTTTCAACTGTTGTTTAGTGCGGACTTTTGTGCAGATGTGTATGATATGTTGTAGAAGTGTTAAAATGATATCTATTTCAGTAAAAACCATCATAGTGACTTCAGTGTTGTCATAGATACATTTATTTAATAGAGCTAAAGGGCAGGAACTAAATTTGATTTGACCTCTCATCACTGAAACTTTGAATGTATCTACATATGAAGCAAGAAAAAAATTAGACTGCTCAGTAAAAAGGGCAGAATATCAGGTAACAGGTTTATCAGGTAACAGCAGATACAAAAGATAAAATATAGAGCGCTTTACTGTCTTATGAACTAACTTATGAAGTCTTCATGTGTTGCAATGCTTTGAAAATAAATGCAAGTGATACAAGTCTGGTTATTTTCCACAGTAACAGTTTGGTTTCCTCTTTATTTATGCATCACATTGTACAGAAATAACATGTTGTAACTGAAGTCCTCAACACAAGATTAGTCATTCACACTGTTACCTTAAATTCACCTGTGGTGGCAGTTTGCATAGAGAGGTGGAGCACATGGGCAGTGCCAGGAGAGGCCCACTGCCACAGCTGCATCTGACACTCAGAAGGCTGCAGCTCATGTTTAATTAAGGAGACTGGGTAACATCTGAAAAGATAGTGTAAAAAAAATAATTAATCATTAAGTCGAATATACAAGTGAAATAAAGTGTGAAAACTGTTTCAGACTGTGAGTGTGATGCGGGACCCACAGCAGCAGGGCTACAGCTCACAATAAAGCAAGAGTGTACAGCAATACAACACGAAGGGTAACACGTATACAGATGAACATCAGAGAATAAATTTTGGAGATAAAATGTAGATTTGAAGTATGGTCAGAGTGTTGTGGAAATGATTGCACATTTACAGCTGAACATGAGCATATAATGTTTACATGTGTGCAGATAGGGAGGCCTTTAACCCACACAAATTCAAAGTAAATGACGCTCAAATGTGCTAATCTTATTATCTTCTTTTCACCCCTCTGCTGTGGTTCTTTGGTGCTCAGTAAAACACGTATGGATACTTTCAAATGCTGCAGTTTTGTGGCCTTCGGGTGATGCGCAGCGCTCTTGCTTCCTGTCTTTTTAGTGTGAACAAGTTCTGCAAAATGAGAATCAGTCTGTTCAGTTTGGCTGTTGCAGTATTCAGCTTCATCATGGCTGGACACCTGCTGTTTGCCATCCTCATGAGTAAGTTAATTCTCTGTAGATTTCAACATAAATGAACTCAGGGTCATCTTCGCAAATAATCTGTAACCTACATTTTTCATGGCTGGTGATTCTATGCAGGTTAGTTTATTGAGAAACTATTGTTCTTGTTGGATTAAATTAAATCTGCGTTTATACAGACTCAGAGCAAGAACTAACTCAAACTTTAACAGTTCAATTGTTTAATTGTTACATATGTGTTATTATCCTGTTATTAACACATGCATGTATTTCCCTTGTTAGACATGTTATTTCTGACAGTTTCCTCTTATGACTATCAAGTCCAAGGTCAGTCTGCAATTTACAGTTTTAATTTCAAACTGTTCTTTTAGCATCATATGAACTGATACAGTCTGCAAATAACTGAACAAAGTTTTCACACATTGTTTGTTTACAACAAATCTCTCTCATTCAGAGTGTTGCCATAATAACCTTTTAGATATTTGACATATGTATTTCCCTCTAATCTTTCAGCTCTTCTTCCACCAACACTGACAGTGAACACAGGATTGATCTCAGAGACAGACTCAGTCACATTACACTGTCAGGCACCAGCATCTGCCTCAGTTCATCACTGTTATTTTTATACTGGGGAGCAAAAAAGTAACAAAGGCAACTCATGTCTGCAGACACTGACAGGAACTGAACTGCTGTTAATGTCACATCAGAGATCACCTGCTGAGGTCAAAGTCAGATGTTTTTACACAGAGAAATATGGAGCTGTGAATTCTCCTTCACCGCACAGTGACACATCCTCCATCACCATACAAAGTAAGAGACTCTTCTTCCTGTGATTGGATGTATTATCATACAGTATGATACAGATAATTTTAGAAGGCTTTAAAAAGCCTCTACAGATTATTATCTGTTTTATGTTTAGGAGAGAATGTTAACGTTAGTTGTAAAATATGATGACTGAGTGTTACAGTAGGACAGTTGTAATTATCACCACTGTTGTTGTTGTTGTACTGGTAAAACATGCAGAATACGTGGACGATAATTAAAAACGCTCAGTTGAATTTCAGCCTGTTTGTCCATTAAAATTCAAAATTATTAGAAGTGGTGGTTACAAGAGTGCAGCTGTGCCAGAAGATGTGAATAAAGTCACAGTTGAGCTATGATTAAACTCTTAGTAAGCCATTTTGTAAGCGTTGTAAATATTAACAGTGTTGAGCATGTGCTAGTGGTGAGCAAGGCTGCAGCTCAGGTTGACATGAAATCATTAATAATGTACTTGGTCACAACCCTTTGATCTCCTACACAGATCTCATCTGTTTTTAATATTCAACCATTGCTGTTATTTTCCAAGAAGTGGTAGTTTACAAAGACATACAGTGGTCTAAAACCCTTCCTGTTTTCCTATTTTTCAAACAAATGTAAATATTAGACAAAGAAAACACAAGTAGTCACAAAATGCAGTTGTGTTTATTATTAAAGACTGCTGTGTATTTTTGTTAATTTCGTGTTTTATAGGTGTTTTATGAAAACCTCATCTCTGCAGTCACTTAGTGTTTCCTCTGGCTCTGAAAAAAATCCTGAATTTTAGGATTTCAATTGATGTTTGTAGTTTAGTTTAACAAACATGACAGTTCTGTCTGAACCGAGAACTCAAACTGTCTGTAGGGGAAAAGGAGAAAACGCAGTTAAGCGACCTGTAGAAACAGAGCAAAGGAGTTACGAGAGACTGCACAAGGAATAAGTTAGAGAGCTTACTTGCCACACATTTAGAGGCTTGGGAGAGGTACTTAAGGCTGGACATTGAAGTGGGGATGATGTGGACCCCAGGCAGCGCAGGTGAGCAGGGAGGATGAGGTCTGGAAGAAATGAAGTGAGGTAACATGGAGAGTCAGCCAGGACAGCTCCAGACTGAGAATGGCTGGGCAGTGAGGGTTGCAAATTGTCAGGAAGCAGAGGAAACGACGATGCGTGAATGTCGTGCAAATCAAAGTAGTACATAGAAGCCGGTTGATGATTTACTACTTAAGGCAGAGACAACAATCCGACACCTTACAGCTGTCACGCTGCTCCTTAAATACCCGACAGATGACTCCCAATGCACCACAGGCAAACACAAGAAAAAGTATTATACAGAACATTATTAATGTTTTCTTTAGATTGAAAAAAATACTTTTTATGTATTTAATAGGGGTGCAACGATACACAAAATTCACGGTTCGGTTCGGTTCGATACTTTGGTGTCACGGTTCGATATTTTTTCGATACACAAAAAAATGTTCATGTTCACTGCACATTCTGCACCACCTCTCTGTGCGTTCATCATTTGTTTGAAGCCAGCTCACCTCCTGCAACCACTTTTCTGAGAATACGCGCTTCTTTTGTGGTTCGGACTCCTGACATTTCTTTGGAGGTGGAGGAACATCAAAGTAACTGCTTAAAGGAGCTTCTTCGACATCTTTAAGAGTTCTAAACAAATGTCTGTCCTCCTCCTGAAAATCTTATGTATGCAAACACGCGTTGCAACTTTTTTATTTTGACAGCGAATGCGCACCTGCGGACCACTAATGTGTAGACCTGGTTATTTAGCTCGTCATATTGCAGCCACAGAAATTCTTTTGTCCATGAAACCATAAAGCTGCACTTTCTTTTTGCCTTATAGTCTGATTTGTCATAACTTTTCCGTTTTGTGGTAAGCTTTTCTTTGGCTGTCACTTCTTCACCCTGACCTGTCTTATTTGGCTCAGCAGAACTAAAATATATATCCTGCTGCTTTTACACACGCACTCACATAACGCTCAGCGATTCTCTGCGCGATCAACCTCTCACATGTTTAAGCTTGCTGCCGGAGATTTCACTTGTCATGTTTGCATAGTAAGCTAACGATTGATAAGACGATGTCAGAGGAATTGGTGCGCAAATTATCATCACTCACCAATCAGTACTGTCGCTCTCTATACACAGTTCGCGCGATTGCAAAGTGAAAGCAAAAAACAAGTGCAAATTCAAACAGGATTTCAATATGTCACATATTGACAGTGGCTCACCGATGCCAATAACATAATTACCCAGCTACATTTCCGAAAGAATGCAAAAGCATTGACATATATTTTTCCTTCCTACGATAGGCCGACGAGCAGAGCAGAGCAGCCCGACTGGAAAAATCGCTAGCCCCGGGACGTCGGGCTAGCGATTTTGCGAGCCCTGTATCTGATTGAGGAATCACTCATCTTTGGAAAAGAGAGTTTATTACAGAGAAATGTCTCTTTCCAAAATAAAAGCTATACTATACGCTTCTTCTGGGCTATATTCTCAGCAGCATATTAAACATATCAGGTCCCCATAAGGAGAATCATGTGCTAACGGCTGTCTAAATGACTCGGGTAAAGTTTGTAGCATGCGTGTGTAACCGGTTTCTGCTTCATCCCGCTGCAACAGCTCGGCCCAAACAGACTCCTCGACTCTGCGTTGTGTTGTTTTTTAAAAAGACAAGGAGTCTCTGATCGATCGTTGCCACTTTATTTCCTGAATGGAAACAACGGTTTTGTATCAGTGCAAATGGCTCGCCACACACCGCTCCGCACAGCACACTCTCGTATGGCTACGGCAGACTGGCAGCGATTACTGCAGCAATATTACAATTTTTAATATACAATAAAATAACAGCAACAACAAATGATGTACCTGAATGGAAACAACGGTTTTGTATCAGTGCAAATGGCTCGCCACACACCGCTCCGCACAGCACACTACGGCAGAACATCCCATTAGCATTCCGCTTTAGCATACAGTTTTACACAGTAATAAACAAATGAAAAGTACATAAAACTGGTGTTGGACATGTGTCCACTAAGCACTTATTACACTCGGTGCACATCAACTAATCAAACATGTTTTATGTGTCTGTACTACTTAGCTATATCGTGTGCGGAACAATACAACTCACCTCTTGTATGGCTACGGCAGACTGGCAGCGATTACTGCAGCCAGCCTCACCTAACCTGCCACACCGAGAGGGGGGGGCGCTGTTTCCCCATTACACTGACATTTGTGGCAAGTGGAATAATACCACATAAACACTGTTACATTCCCCCCTGCTGAATTCCACTTGCACACTCAAATAAACAAACACCACAAACAAAAAAACATCCTAAAAAAAAAAACAGGTACACCACAGTCACCATAACACAGAGGACAAAAACCCAATAATCCTCAAAAAAAAAGAACAAGATAAAAAAAAAAATCCAATAGCTAATCCACAGCTATTGACATGTGATAAATCTGTTCAGTAATACCAGGTCGTACAGTCACAAAGAAAATTCAGTCAGAGGACTATCCCCAAAGGAAGTAGAGGAAGAAGTTGGCCAGACCCCTTCCAAAAAAAATAAATAAAATATGCCAGTTACATATTTCATCACATCATAACTGTACACCACTCTGACACAGAAAAATCAATGACAAATAATCAGTTCCAATTCTAAAGATCAAAGTCCCATTTCAACAACAATAGAATCAACTTGCAGTTATCAACAATATTTAAACTTTAACAGGTCTCTGATGCATCATTTCAATCAACCTGGAAACAGGCTTAAGTAACCGTCCCACTCTCGATCTAGCACGGGTCCCCACCTTCCCGCTAACATCAGTCGGATCTGCGTTGGGTGGAACAACTGTGGCTGAGACATGACCCTCAATAGCAGCTTCATTGTCCTGATCACCGTCAGTAATGGCTGCCAACTCCAAAACAGAGGAGGCTGCAACTGGGGCCACAGACATAAGCAGGTCAGAATGTTGACCACCAGAGGTGGCATCTACCTGCTCCTCAGTGTCAACAGGGGGAACACTGGTACAGGCAAGCTCTTGATCTATAATGCTGCCTTCTGGTTGAGTAACCTCTATCATCAGCGAGTCGCTGGACACTGCAGACGGTAAGTCAGACACCCAAGCTCTCGTTCTGTATTCAGCCGTGCCCACCGATGAGTTGCAGACAGCTTCTCCGTCGCATCCAACCATCAGCGAGCCAGACTCAGAAAGCTCATCTCCATCATCTTGAACTGAAGCACCACTGAGAGGGAGGAAGTTCACTGGCATTATCAGGTTGCGATGCACAACTTTCACTTGCCCCGTGGAATCATCCATCAGCTTAAAGGTGTGACTCTCATCATTTTTGTCAAAAACTGTATAGACAACACTCTCCCAGCGATCAGCAAGTTTTCTTTTGCCACGTCCCTTTTTGTTGGCCAAAAGGACGCGATCACCAATCGCTACTGGGGCTCCCCGCACTTTCCGGTTGTAGAGGTCCGTGTGACGCTTCAAATTTTTGCGTGCCACCTCCTGCGCCAAATCCATGGCCTCTTTGAGGTCCCTCCTCAATGTCTGGACATATCGATCATAGTTCATGATGTCTTGGTGCTCAATAACAGAGCCAAAGATCACATCAATCGGCAGTCTTGGCACTCTGCCAAACATCAGCAGAAATGGCGCATAGCCAGTTGTCTCATGGACTGTACAGTTATAGGCGAATGTGAGAGCTTTCAGTGCATCAGGCCACCTTTGCTTGGCTCTCGGGGGTAATGCACGAATCATGTTGCCCAAGGTACGGTTCATCCTCTCGCAGGAGCCGTTTCCCATCGGATGGTATGGAGTCGTGTGAGACTTCTGGACACCTGCGACATTCAATAGCTCGGCAATAAGCACACTCTCAAAATTAGCTCCCTGATCCGAGTGAAGGCGTTTTGGGAAGCCGTAGATGCAAAAATAGTTATGCCAGAGTTGGTGTGCTACCGCCTTAGCAGACTGATTGGGGCATAGAAAGGCCTGAGCCATCTTAGTAAAGTGGTCTGTGACCACAAGCACATCCACTGATTTGTTCGCCGAATCCTCCGCAGACCAAAAATCTATGCAGACCAGTTCAAGGGGCTCTGATGTTCTGATGTTCTCCAAAGGTGCTCTCGCCTCTGGCTCAGGCGACTTGCTAACAACACACCTTCTGCAGCACCGTACATACTCTGACACATGTTTGGCCATACCAGGCCAGTAGAATCTATGCCTGGCCAGATAAAGTGTTCTTTGTTGTCCTTGGTGACCGGCTTCATCATGGACGCCTTTCAGTACAGCGAGATGCAAGGTTGGCGGAACAACATACAGATAAGTCTTCGTCTTTGTGATGGGATTCTTGGAGACTCGATACAGCACACCATCTCTCACAGTTAACTTGTCCCAAGCCCTTAGAAGTCTCTTCGTATCAACCGGTTCACTTGCCCGCTCCCTCCTTGAGGGTCTCCGTCCCCTTTCCACATAGGAGATCACTCTGCACAACACATCATCACGCCGCTGGTGTCCCACTAGGTCATCATGCGAGAAGGGCTCAGAGTCAGACTGGTTTGGCGTAAGCACAGTCTGCGAGCATTGGGGCAGAAGGAGAGCATGTGGCCACACCCTGGACTCATGTTCACAATGGGCCTGGAAGACAGCTCCCACCTCAGAAGATGTCAGCATTCCTGTCTGTGCAACAGCCGTGCACTGCGAAACAACAGGCTGGTCATTGCTTGAGGCCTTATCAGCTGAGTGAACAGACCATCTGAAGGCCTCCTGAACCCCACCAGTGGCAACTGCCTCTGCTTCTGCCAGAAGTTCCTTATATGGAACCCTTATCAACCGGTGTGAGGCCCTGGGGTGCACGAAGGGCTCCCTGCTCAGCGCGTCAGCAACCACATTTTTAGGACCAGGAATGTACTTTATGTCAAACTGGAAAGGCGCTAGCTTTGCGATCCACCTCTGCTCACATGCATCCAGTCTTGGCTTAGAAAGTATGTAAGTGAGAGGGTTATTATCCGTCCATACGGTAAACTGATGACCCCTCAACCAGTGATGGAACTTGTCGCACACCGCCCACTTCAATGCAAAGAACTCCAGCCTATGCGCTGGGTACTTGGACTGTGCATGATTGAGTGTCTTACTGGCAAAGGCGATCGGTCTTGATGTAGAAGCTCCAGCAGGAACTTGCGACAACACAGCACCAAGGCCACTGCTGGAGGCATCAACAGAGAGCAAAAAGGGCTCCTCAAAATTAGGATGGGCCAAGAGCACTCGATCCAACAGGGCCTGCTTCAGCTCATTGAAAGCTGCCCTGCATTCATCCGTCCAGTCCTCCTCACACAGCTTTGTACGCACCAGCCGGTGCTTTCGCCGTGAACCACGAGGGCCTTTATCCCCAGATGTCAGCCGAAACAGAGGTTTTGCGATGGATGAGCAGTTCTCAATAAATTGCTGGTAGAACATTACCATCCCCAAAAATGAGCGGACCTTCTGTTGGGATGGTACACTCGAACCCTCTTCCATAAGGTCTGCCTCTGCAAGGGATGTAATGGATGCTATTTTGTCAGGGTCTGACTGTATCCCATCAGCATTTACAATGTGCCCCAGGAATTTCACAGACTGTCTCAGAAAATGGCACTTCTTTGGAGCCAACTTAAGGTTGTGAACCTGGAGTCTCTGGAACACCATATGCAAGCGCTCCAGTGCCAATTCTTCTGTCGGGGCAAAAACCAGAACATCGTCAAGATAACACAGCACACTGAGGAAGTTCTGATCCCCAAAAATGCCTAGCATCATCCTCATGAAGGTGGCCGGACTGTTGCACAGTCCTTGTGGCATACGATTATATTCGTACAACCCAAATGGAGACGTAAATGCCGTGTACTTACGGTCCTCCTCATGCACCTCCACATTATAATAACCCGAAGTCAAGTCCATTGTGGAGAACAATCCGTTTCCTCCCAAAGCAGCCAGTGCGTCAGCTGGATGCGGGAGTGGGTGAGCATCTTTGACAGTTCTAGCATTAAGCCAGCGAAAGTCGTTACAGATTCTCAACTCACCGGACTTCTTCCAAACTAAGACCAGGGGTGATGCAAACTCACTGCAAGACTTCCGAATTATTTCCCGTTCCTCCATGTCATTCAGAGCCTGTCTTAGTTTTTCATAATGAGTTGGCGGCACACGTCGGCATGGCAACCGGAATGGCTTGTCATCCACAACTCGAATTCGATGTAGGCAGCCGTTAGCCTTGCCACAATCCAGCTTGTCTCTCGAGAAGATAGACTCAAACTGGGCTATAAGGCCAACCAGTTTTTCTTTGCCAGCCGGCGAAACTGCACATGAATCAATGTCAATATCAGACAGCCCCAGATTTTGCAGCACTGCATGTAAGGGGCTACAACCACTTGTCACCTCCTGTGAGGGTGAATCATCTGGCAGAGTGGAAACATCAGTAACTAGACTCTGCTCATCATGGCACCAAGCTGAGCCAGTAGACCGTTGCATGTTCTGTTGCCAGTAGGAGCCAGTGGGGCTGAAGTTCTCCACTGCTGCACAGGGGGACACGTCAGCCAACTTCATGTTCCGTTTCAGTGTTATCGGCTTGTCAAAGGGGTTCAGCACTTTCACAGGAAGCCACCCATCACTGTTTAGATGCGCTACAGTTCTCCCAACCATAACTGACCTCGGTCCAGATCTTGACCCGGTGGGCTCTACAACTACAGCACTGCCCACTTCCCCATTATTCATTAGCTGCAGCCTGCCCCAAACAAGGTGTTCTGTCAAGGGCTCTAATGTTACAGCTCTCTTCAACTTGACAGTTCCGATCTTATCACCAACATGCCCTGGGGCCACCACCCCTGACATTGAACTCAGCAGATTTTTATCAGGCTGTTCTTCAGCACTCAGGGTCTTGCTGCATTCCTCTCCTAAATGTCCCTCTTCCCTCAGGCGATTACCCAGATACCTCATTAGGTTGCTGCCCAAAATGAGGTCCTCACTCTGCCCTGCAATCACCAACATTGGCACAACAACTTTACAGCTATACATCTCCACCATAATGTCACACACACCTGATGGAACGGTCCTCGAACCACCACAGCCAATCAGGACGACATCCGTGGGTTGCAAGGTGGGGGTCTGCAGCACTGCATGATGTAATAGTTCGGGCACCATATTGGTGCTGAGGGTGCAGGCCATAGAGCCACTGTCAAGCATGGCTTTAACAGAGACTTTGCCCCCCAGGGTCACATTTTCATAGAAGAGCTCATCATGCTGTTTTAGTCTGTGTGTGTTCTGAAGAATGGGTCTCCGGCCTAGCTGGCGCTCCTCACAAACAGTGTGTAATACAGATTCTAATTCATCAAAATCATCTTCTCTGGGGGCGATTTCAGGCCTAACACTTGCCCCCTCCACATGTAGGCCATCTAGTTTCCCAGCTGCTGGGTGGCTGATTCAGGCCCCCTGACTCTGACAGACACAGCCCTGGGGCATTGAGCCCGTGTGTGGTCGCCAGCATGGCAGATGAAACACAGCTGATGGGCTCTACAGTGGTGATACGTAGAGTGTTCAGTGTCACCACAAATCATGCAAGGCACAATTTTGTGTGTTTGGTTCCGGGGGACCTTTACATCATCCTTAGCAGGCAGTTTCGCTTGTCGAGGCTGCCCCTCCAGGACTTTCTCTAACAGGGCTATCACATGATCAAGACGATCAGTAGGTGGTTTTGCATGAAGGTCAGTAAGTGATGCTGGGGTAGAGGTTGGTGATGGTGTAATACACTTAATGTTGCCTGTCGCCTGCTGCACATTAGGACTCACCTCCTGTTGCTGAAAACTCAAGGCACTGACTGCACTAAACTGAGGGGTGCACTTCCGGTCCTTGCCATGCTCCAGCAATTTCTCGTGCACATCAGCAACCGTCCACTGCTGCAGGGGCTTGCACTTGAAAATAAGAGACAGTTCTGAGTCTGGGCAGTGACGAATAAACATAGCAGTCAGCTCTTTTGTCAGATATGCAAAGGACTTATTTTGTCTCTTCAGACAGTCTTCTGTCACCTCCATGGCTCTGTTCAACCTGAGCCAGTAATCAAACGGTGTTTCACCTGAGTTGGGTAGTGTTGCATAAAAGTCAGCTAAAGGCATGCTTGAACATGCAGTGTCACTGAAGTGCTGCTTTAAGATCTCAAAAATGGGCTCTGGGCCCCTCTCAAGACACACAGATGGCTTACTACGTATGCCCACCTTGACTATTTCTCGTGCCCTCCCCAGCAGTTTACTTAGCACATCATCAGCTTGTTCAGCAACAGGTACCCCTCTTCTCTTAAAAAAAGTCATCATCATTTCCTCCCATTCCTGAACACTGCATGTATCACAGCCATCCCCTCTAAAACACACAGGTTCTTTAACATCAGACTTTACAATCACATTCAATAGTGAGGGTTCTGATAACACATTATTGGCAGACCCAAAAACACTGTTTCCCACTCCAGAGCCCAACCGAGATTCAAGACAAGAGGCAATGCTTTCCCCAATAGAAAACCCAATTTGCGTTGCAATCTCTGCATAAAGGTTCTCTTTTGTGGGACTGGTTTCTGATCTAGTATTTTGTAGATCATCACAGTTCACATCAATAGGGTTTTCATTTAACTCAGCAAGGACAGGCTTAGGTGTGGATGAAACTGGGGCTGTCAGCAACCTTGATCTGCCTCTGCCAAATGAATGCAGAGGGGTAAAACCAACTGCCCCCCTTCCCCTGCCAAAACTGGGAAAATCCGCCATGGCTCAGCAATGTGTCTCTCCCTTTTTTTTTTTTTCTCCAAAAAAAAAGAAAGCACAGAGCCCCACCCCGATGTCTCTAAAGAACGCAGAAAATGGCGGGACTAAGAAAAGCCAGTCTCCCGCGACTTTTCCACCTTCCAGGAAGTAGACGGCCCCGTTGCGGTCGCAGGATTGCAGGAGCTTGAGTCACGGCACCAGTGTAACCGGTTTCTGCTTCATCCCGCTGCAACAGCTCGGCCCAAACAGACTCCTCGACTCTGCGTTGTGTTGTTTTTTAAAAAGACAAGGAGTCTCTGATCGATCGTTGCCACTTTATTTCCTGAATGGAAACAACGGTTTTGTATCAGTGCAAATGGCTCGCCACACACCGCTCCGCACAGCACACTCTCGTATGGCTACGGCAGACTGGCAGCGATTACTGCAGCAATATTACAATTTTTAATATACAATAAAATAACAGCAACAACAAATGATGTACCTGAATGGAAACAACGGTTTTGTATCAGTGCAAATGGCTCGCCACACACCGCTCCGCACAGCACACTACGGCAGAACATCCCATTAGCATTCCGCTTTAGCATACAGTTTTACACAGTAATAAACAAATGAAAAGTACATAAAACTGGTGTTGGACATGTGTCCACTAAGCACTTATTACACTCGGTGCACATCAACTAATCAAACATGTTTTATGTGTCTGTACTACTTAGCTATATCGTGTGCGGAACAATACAACTCACCTCTCGTATGGCTACGGCAGACTGGCAGCGATTACTGCAGCCAGCCTCACCTAACCTGCCACACCGAGAGGGGGGGGCGCTGTTTCCCCATTACACTGACATTTGTGGCAAGTGGAATAATACCACATAAACACTGTTACACGTGCTTGTTGTTTTTGTCTGCTTCCACTTGTCTTTGCACTAGGATGCTATCGGGTAAATGTGCAGTCATATTCGTTGTGTTCCCACTAGTGCTGTCAGCCTTAATCTGAAATGAGGTTAACGCCACAACACGGTAAATCTCCGTTAACGAGCTACCGCGGATTGCCCCGTGTGTGGGGCTGGACAGCGTCAACACATTAACGAGCTAACTGCGCTAACACACTAGTTCCCACTCATGTAACTGAGCATTGCGTGGCACATCTGACATACTGTTTTACTTTAGTCCATGACGCGCTTACCTTCAGGGTCATACGTCACATGAAGACCAAAATAGTTCCAGACGCCAGATCTGAATGAGGGTGGGGGAGGTTCAATTTGCCATGTTGCAACGAGCTTAACTTCTGTCTAGCTAGCTTGCCCTGCGCTCAGTGAATCTGTGTTCGACTACTCCGCCTAGGCTGCACTGTCGAGCGCAGATCCACTGAGCGCTCAACACAGACAGCACCGTCAGAAGGAAAGTTGATAAAATAAATTAAAAATGTTGTATTGTTCGATACATATGCGTACCGAACCGAAAGCACTGTATCGAACGGTTCAATATCGATACGAGTATCGTTGCACCCCTAGTATTTATGCAACACAACTGAGTCTCAGCAATCCCAGTGCTTCCAATAATACCACTGCTGTAACCCCACCATCAGGTAACTAAATTACTGATATGTTATGTGTGACAGTAATTAATCAGAAATAGAAAAGTCTGTTAATCTGAGCCCTACAATTAGTGTGACCTTATAAGTGCATGAAAAATGCACTTCAGAAGTTTCAAAACTTCAAAAGCCTGAATCAAACCATACCTCACAAACAAAACATCAGGTAAGTAAAAACAATTAAACCATTTATAAAGTACATAATATTTTTGTTATTGATACTGTAATACTGTATGTTTTAACCACATTTTTTCTATATACCATGATACAGCAGCTGTGTGTACTTTGTGCATTGATTAAATTCTCAGCATGTTAACATTTTAAATTCATTCAGATCTCAGAGTGTTCACTCTGAGTTAAGCATATCCATGATTAGAAAAAGAAAGTCATCATCAGTTGAACTCCACAACAAGGACACGTCCTTGTAATCAGTATATAAAGGACCATGTCGCCATTTTAATTCTGATAGATCTGGAGAGGATTCATCATTAAATCTGTTTGTAAATAAATACAAAACTGTTGTTTTTCATCCTCACTTCTATAGAGTATTTTGTGATTTCTGAAATAAAAATGCTTAATAAGATTTACAGAAAAGCACTGCTTTAATTTTCCAAAGTAAAACCATTAATAACAATAATATCAATAATATAATAATATCAGCCTTCACTGAGAGATGTTGACTCTTACAGCCATAGCAGAAATATTTTACTTTTCTACTGATACTAATAAGAGATAAGCAACAATAACTGCTTTATATGAAAAACAAACAAAACAAAAAAATACACAGCAGCTTTCAGTCTTTAATGAGTGTGACGTTTTATCAGTAAAGGAAAACATGTTATAAATAATACATGTTGGTCAGGTGGATATAAGATATTTTAGTATGATTTTTGATGGATGGGTCATTTTAAATAAGATGTACAGATGATGTGGGGATAAAGTAATTTCCACAGTAAGATACAGCAAATGTTTCCTGTGCAAAAAACCTGCTCACTGTCCCCAGAGTCACAGTTAGAGAGAAGTAGACTAGATATTATTTTGAGCTGATAATAAATCCACAGTGTCCACTGGCTCTGTCCTTTCTTTACCACTGAATGATAATAAAAGGTCTCATCTTAGATACCTTTTATTAGTAGAATAACAATAATACCAATGATTCCAATAATTTCTCTTCTTGGATTAATAAGGAACTCTGTCCATGTGACTGTAAGTGCAACACCACAGGCACCAAGCGCCAGAGAACGAGAACGATAAATATTTAACAGACATATAAAACATTTTCAGTAAAGACTCAGAGTAAAGGTGGAGGTAAAAACAAATTTTATATTTTAAAACAGGTCCCCAAATACTCCAGTTTGAAACAAAGTGGGGGATGACTGATTAACTTATTTTGCGTTTAGGGTGGAAATGCTGCAGTACTGTGATAGTAAATTTGTTTTTAGTTCTAAAATGTCTTCTTTTAAAATGACTGTGTGCAAGGAAAAACATGTCATGTTGATTTATTTGTCTTCTTTTACTCTGTTGTGAAAAGCAGAATCAAGAGCGACCACCACAAAGTCAACATCTACCACAGCCACAGGTAGGACATAGAGTACATTTAAATATCAGTCCAGATCACTTCTTTTTTTCACACCACTTCTTAAAATGATCTTAAACATGTTTGTGCAGCAAAACCGCAGCAAAATACTTCCACCTCTACCACTTCTGTGAACTCACCGTCTAAGTCAGGTAACTGATGTGTTTTGTGTGACAATCGTTAATAGCACATTTAAATAGGCTGTTAGTGTCAGCCTCAGAGTCAGCGCGACCTCAGCAGTTAAAACACATGTTTTGAAATCAGAGGTCATGAGACAGGATCACAGGTAAGATTGTTATGTATGCATCAAAAATTCAAAAGTAAGCATAAACATTTGCTAAAATGTGCTTCAATGAAGCAACAGCTGAGCCATTAATTTAGCAATGGTTTTTTTTTATCATAAATTTGTAACTTCCTGCAGGTAAAGAAAGAGCCTGTTCGTGCAAAAGCAGAGGAACTAAGTAGAGTGACAACAGTTTCTTCTTTTTATGGCTAAAATTACAAAATGTTTACTGAAGTAATTCTGTCCTCAGAGTTAGCATCAGTTTCCCAGTTAGACGCATAGTGAACATGCTCACACAGTCAGGCACAGAAGTTACATTAACTTGATTTCTATTATAATTACGACTGTCTACTGTTTGGTCTCTACTGTTATTTTGTTCCTCTGAGGTACGGGGATTTCTAAAACTGAAATAACACAGGGAAAATAAAGAAACCAACACATTTTTATCAGAGCAAAGCCTACATGTTTTCTCTTATCTGTATAACAAAAGTTGTAATCATTAAATTCTCTTAGCTTAATTATTGTTCCTGTGACTGCTGACCAAGAAAACTAGAAGTACTGTTTCGAGTGTAACAACAAAAATAACCACCAGAGGGACACAAAGACAAGAACTATTCAGCATCTCCAGACATTTGCACTCATATTATGTCTGCACTAAATTTACAACAATAAACAAAATATTCGAATTTGGAACAAAGCAGTGGATCAACTGATTAACTAACAATACTGCTGGGAAAGAAATAGTTAGTCATTAATGTGATAATACTTTTGATTATTTGTTCAAAATGACTTGATAACTCAATCACATGTCAAGTCTATAAAAAGTCTTTAACATTTTTTGTGTATTTATGCAGCAGAATCAAGTCTCACGGCACTCAGGGCTTCCATTTCTACCAGTTCTGTGGATGTATCATCAGGTAACTAAATTACTGAGGTTTTATGCATTGTAGCATTATTTAATCAGAATTTATTGATTTTTTTTATTAATGCAATCCTCCTCAAAGCAGAGACATGGAGCTTTGGTGTAATATATTATTTTGTTTAGTTTTTAAATATGCTTTTATTCTAAACATTGTAGAAGAAGTCTCAAGAAAAACAAACACAAAATCATCATTTACCTTGACCACAGGTACGACATACAATTCATGTGAATATTAACACTGATCATCACACATCACTTCTTAAATCTTAGATCTTAAACATTTTTTGTGCTTTTACAGCAGAATCGAGTCTCAGCAGTTTCAGTGCTTCCACTTCTACCACTTCTGTCATCTCACCATCAGGTAATTAAATTACTGATGTATTATTTGTGACAATAGTTAATAAGAAATCAGAGCAGACATTAATCTCCTTTTCAGTTAGAGATGAGATGTGTTTGCGGTTTCCTAAACAGGAACGGGGACACTGACTGTTGTGTTGGTCGTCGTTGGTTCTGGTGTAACTGTGGGCGCCATCTTATTGGCACTGGCAGTTTTCAGATCTAAAAGAAGAACTGGTGAGATCTCAATCAGTTAATATGTGAAAGTGTGCAGATGTATATGATAGTTAGAGTGTAATATTAACATTTCACGCTCAGTGGATTAATACCGACTACAGTGTCTTCTTCTTACAAGCAGTTTTGTAGTCAGATTTGTTGTTAAAGGCTCTTCTGTTTCACAGACGTCT
Source organism: Neolamprologus brichardi (assembly GCF_056152115.1). Classification (NCBI taxonomy): domain Eukaryota; kingdom Metazoa; phylum Chordata; class Actinopteri; order Cichliformes; family Cichlidae; genus Neolamprologus; species Neolamprologus brichardi. Next base: position 16,351,705 of record NC_142108.1, read on the forward strand.
CACTGAATCAGAGCTTGTCAGTTTGTAATTAACGACTGTAAAGCTGATCTGATGCCCAACATGACCCCAGCAGACTAACTGTCACTTCTTTATTGCTGTTTATTCCAGAAGGATATTCTCTAAAGAGGCAAGAAACCTGTTTTCAGCAAGTATTTTTTTGTTATCACTTGTATAGACAGAAGTTAAACTTACTGACAGAATTATTGGAAGAGTTGTGGATTAAATGCCTTGCTCAGGGGCAGTGGGGGACTTCAGGGCAGAAAGTCCATTCACTTTCCTGTATCAAAAAACAGTCTTTAAAGTACTAACCAAACAGAGTAATATGATGGATCTATGGAGAATATTCAGCATTTATATGATTTTTGTTTAATTTTTAAATGAATTTTCCTTTTTTATGTTTAGGACAAGAACCAGCATCCAAGGTATTGAATTCATTCAGTTGCAGCAGCAATGTGTTGTTGATTTATACAATATCAGGACAGTATTTATACACTTGTTAACTTAGCTTTATTATTTACCTACTGCTGCAGATGACTTTGTGTGCATGGCAAATATTGACCCTGGAAGAATGGTAAATGAACTAAAATGTTTGTCAAATTCTACACTAATATAACAAAACGTTCAAAAATTGAAATGCAAGAGGTTTAAGGGTAGGTTAACTTTAATGTATTATTAATGGATTTTCTCATTTAATGTCCTCTTTCCTGCTGCATAAAGTTACCTGAAGGTGATGATGGAGCCTACAGTGTGATCACTTCAATACCCGATGCCAGCTGTGCTACCGGTGAGCTGTTTTTATTTATTTTTATTTTCCTTTTTGTTTTACACCTACTTAAACACTGTAGTGCAGGGTGGAAGACAAATTTCAATATTGTAATTATATTATTATACCACAGCTGTGGGAACTTGTTTTATGTGGGGGCAGGGGGTTTTGAAGGGATGACGTGTGAAAACTGGGGGTACCTCAACAGCAATATGAAAATAGATATTTATATAAATGTTGTAAATTGTACATTGTTATGCATGTTTGATGAAACGTGTTTGAAAAGTAGTTCAATATGGCAGCACCTTATCTGCAAAGACCTTGTAACATAACACACAACTACACAGTTTTTAATTATATTTGTGAACATCCAGCATCCACCAGGGGGTGCTGCAGGACCCTGAGTGTCCCTAATCCCTGCAGTCCCTACTGCTATATAAAGAATGTACAATATGGTAAATGGCCTGTATTTATATAGCGCTTTTACTAGTCCCTAAGGACCCCAACGCGCTTTACACATTCAGTCATCCACACATTCACACACTGGTGATGGCAAGCTACATTGTAGCCACAGCCACCCTGGGGCGCACTGACAGAGGCGAGGCTGCCGGACACTGGCGCCACCGGGCCCTCTGACCACCACCAGTAGGCAACGGGTGAAGTGTCTTGCGACCTAGACAACGACAAGGACACAATGACCGAGACTGTCCGAGCTGGGGCTCGAACCAGCAACCTTCCGATTACAAGGCGAACCATCGCCACGATCACCCCATAGATTCCTCAGTTTATCTGCAGGTTTAGTTGTTTAGTTGCTGTGTTTCTTTCCAAGTATGACAAAGTGAATACTATATCATATAAAGAGTTGCACCAATGAAAAAGCAAATCTTTCAGTTACATTGTTGCTTTTATCTGTTGCATGAAAAACACCAACAAAAGATCCCAATGTTTCAGGTCCTCTTAAAGAAAAAAGCGCAGGAATAGAACAAAAATGTATTACTTCAGTTCTTCTTGCACTTTGTATCTGTCTAAAACAGCAGTTTTAGGTTGTGATTCTCTTAATTGCAGGTGCTCAGAAACTGAATAAACAAGAAAGGAAAGAGCAAGATGTAAGTGAGACAAAGTTTCAGTAATTAAGATGTTTGTTATTTGGCTTTGAAGATGCGAGCCGTAAATGACTCTTACAGCTGTGTTCTTTCTTTTCTAGTTTGATATTTATCATCCATACGCCACCATCTCTGAGAAACCAGCTGCACCAGTCTCACAGGACATGACCTACAGCATGCTGCAGGCACATTAATGATGCTTATTATTTTATTTTCAGTAATGGCACCAAATACCCACTGTCACTCTGTCAGTACTGGAAATGTTTTTTGTCCCTTGAACAAACTGTATTCTGCAGAAACTGCAAGTTAAGATTGTAACCGTGTTTTTGTTCTAATCAATGTTAGCACAACATTTTGTAATTGGATATATTCTGCCTGGTTAATGTCAAATTGCCATCTGTGTTTGGCTCAAAATTTTTGCACAGCATTTTTCCTGAAGCTATTTTTTTGCATATAGTGTATCCAAGTAATGACCCTTTTCCACTTTTGTATTTTATTCTATTAAATATTTGTTAGACACTGGCAGGAGGCTGCTTTTGTATCTGGGTTAGGAACAGTAGGGGTTACTTTTTTGTTTTTGTTGCTTTTGCTTTGACCAGAGCTGAGGGCCTAAAGTGGCCGTAGCTGGACTGTAACGGTGGAGACTTTCTCTTCAGTGGTTAGTGGTTGTCAGTGCAGCACTGGTTTGAACTGCACTGTAGTAACAGTGTGTGTAAAACTGAGATGTACATTCGAGGTAAAGTAATTCCCTGGACCTCTGCTTACAAGAAAACCACAACACCAAACTGGGATTCAAACGTGTGTGAATATTTAAAATGAATATTAGTAAAATAACTTCTTAAGGTCCTAATCAAGTATAACTGTGTGTTATTTCTACTGGTTTGAAATAAATATTCTCTTGGTTAAATTCCCATGATGGCGTCCCTGTTATTTAAACTCTAGAGCTCTTTACTGCCACATGTTGCCACACAGACATCTGGGAAACTAAGCCCATGGCAACAGAAATGACACAAATGTACTCATGCTTGTCTTTATTTCACTTCCTTTCTTGTTCTTTGATCTAAATAAAACTCATAAGTAGTTTCAAAGGGCTGTTCATGTTCATTTGCGCCGCTGTGTAAAAACGTTCATTGTTGCTGTGGTTTTCCTGTGAAGTTCCTTAAACTGGAACATCAGCCTTTACAAAGTCAGACTTTCACATGTGTTCTGCACAGTCACAGTAATCTTCTTCATCATGGCTGGACACCTTCTGTTTGTCATCCTCATGTGTAAGTTAAACCTCTTGTAACCAGTTTTGTGTCTTTTGGTGCTTCCTTGTTTATATTTTTAACTGATAAACTAACGTATGGAATCAAAAACTAAAACTTCCTCAGCAGGACGATTCCCTGTGATCTTGAAAAGACAGTTTGTTGTATTAATGAGTCATACATGCCTCCAGTACGTTGTTGACAGACTTTCTTTCCAACAGCTTTCGTTCATGAAATTCAAGCACAAGGTGAGTCCCTCATGTTCCACTTTTCACAAAGATTTTTTTTGACTGCATATTTGTTTTTTTATTAAAACCAAAAATTACCTATTAGATAAAACATTTCTTTACCTCTAATTTTTCAGCTCTTCTTCCACCAACACTGACAGTGAACACAGCAGTGAACACAGCAGTAATCTCAGAGACGGACTCGGTCACGTTACACTGTCAGGCACCAACATCTGTTTCAGTTCATCAGTGTTTTTTCTACACGGTGAGCAAAAATACTTCCAAAGCCTTCTCATGCCTGCAGAATTTCACTGCAACAGAACTGCTGTTAATGTCACATCACAGTTCACTTGCTGAAGTTAAAGTGAGATGTTTTTACACTGAAGACCTTAATTCAACGTCTGCTGACAGTGAACCATCCTCCATCACCATACAAGGTGAGAGACTGCTCTTCCTGTGACTCGATAAGTTATCATACAGTGTGTTAGACATATTTTCTTCATAAAGCTTCATGTTTTCTTTCACAAAACTTTTTTAGGAGTGTTGTTCTTACACATTTTCTTACACCACCAAAGACAGCACACAGAAATCTAAACATGACCAGTTACAGTTAATTACAAAATGTGTTGCAGTTCAGCTTTTATGAACACCAGTATTGTTATTGTTGTGCTGGTAAAACATACAATATTCTTGTATATTAATGGGACTTGATTAATCTTCATGTAGGTCAAACACCACAGATGAGTGTGCAGCATTTTAATGGGAAACATGTTCAGTTTGTTTGCTCTCTGCCTGGATCTGTGAAAGATGATACGAGATGTAATCTGTACTTTGGAGAAGCAAGTCGTTCAGTCCTCACAGTAGCTGTCGGGAAGAAAAGCAGGACAAAAACCAAACAGAGGTTCTGCCAGTTTTATGTCTCAATTGATGATTTTTTGAGACATCTACATTTTGTTCAACAAAAAGATGCCAGCTGTGATTACACTTTGAAAAGGGAACCCAGGTCTTTGTCTCCTCGCAGTGATCGATACAACTTAACAGGTAAGTCGAAGATAAACAGACTTTATAGCACAGATGCTACTTTAATTAATTAAAATTATGAAAATGACTAAAATATAAGTATACAAAGTATTTTTCTCTAAAAATGCTTTTTAGTTGTTACTCGCAAGATTTTCATTTCATTTCACTGGCCACGACCTTAGATGTGAAAAAGAATAGATCCAGATTAGCAGTCTCTTGGAACGTAGGAAGAGTTGAGCTTTGATGATATTGTCAGTATATTAACATGCTTACAGTAGAAGTGGGTGGCACAGTGGGTAGTTTTACACTGGATACTCTTCCTGACACATCCTCAAAGGGATTTGTACAGTGGCTTGCAAAAGTATTCGGCCCCCTTGAACTTTCCCACATTTTGTCACATTACAGCCACAAACATGAATCAATTTCATTGGAATTCCACGTGAAAGACCAATACAAAGTGGTGTTCACGTGAGAAGTGGAACGAAAATCATACATGATTCCAAACATTTTTTACAAATAAATAACTGCAAAGTGGGGTGTGCGTAATTATTCAGCCCCCTTTGGTCTGAGTGCAGTCAGTTGCCCATAGACATGCCTGACGAGTGCTAATGACTAAACAGAGTGCACCTGTGTGTAATCTAATGTCAGTACAAATACAGCTGCTCTGTGACGGCCTCAGATGTTCTCTAAGAGAATATTGGGAGCAACAACACAATGAAGTCCAAAGAACACACCAGACAGGTCAGGGATAAAAGTTATTGAGAAATTTAAAGCAGGCTTAGGCTACAAAAAGATTTCCCAAGCCTTGAACATCCTACGGAGCACTGTTCAAGCGATCATTCAGAAATGGAAGGAGTATGGCACAACTGTAAACCTACCAAGACAAGGCCGTCCACCTAAACTCACAGGCCGCACAAGGAGAGCGCTGATCAGAAATGCAGCCAAGAGGCCCACGGTGACTCTGGACGAGCTGCAGAGATCTACAGCTCAGGTGGGGGAATCTGTCCATAGGACAACTATTAGTCGTGCACTGCACAAAGTTGGCCTTTATGGAAGAGTGGCAAGAAGAAAGCTATTGTTAACTTTTTGGCCAAAATGCAAAACGCTATGTGTGGCGGAAAACTAACACTGCACATCACTCTGAACACACCATCCCCACTGTCAAATATGGTGGTGGCAGCATCATGCTCTGGGGGTGCTTCTCTTCAGCAGGGACAGGGAAGCTGGTCAGAGTTGATGGGAAGATGGATGGAGCCAAATACAGGGCAGTCTTGGAAGAAAATCTCTTGGAGTCTGCAAAAGACTTGAGACTGGGGCAGAGGTTCACCTTCCAGCAGGACAACGACCCTAAAATAAAGCCAGGGCAACAATGGAATGGTTTAAAACAAAACATATCCATGTGTTAGAATGGCCCAGTCAAAGTCCAGATCTAAATCCAATCCAGAATCTGTGGCAAGATCTGAAAACTGCTGTTCACAAATGCTGTCCATCTAATCTGACTGAGCTGGAGCTGTTTTGCAAAGAAGCAAGAATTTCAGTCTCTAGATGTGCAAAGCTGGTAGAGACATACCCTAAAAGACTGGCGGCTGTAACTGCAGCAAAAGGTAGTTCTACAAAGTTTTGACTCAGGGGGCTGAATAATTACGCACACCACACTTTGCAGTTATTTATTTGTAAAAAAATGTTTGGAATGATGTATGATTTTCGTCCCACTTCTCACGTGTACACCACTTTGTATTGGTCTTTCACGTGGAATTCCAATAAAATTGATTCATGTATGTGGCTGTAATGTGACAAAATGTGGAAAAGTTCAAGGGGGCCGAATACTTTTGCAAGCCACTGTATCTTCTCCTGGGAGAGGAGGGTATCTGGGCATCTATTCGTAGGTGAATGTGTAAACCACAACAATATGCAGCCAGCACTTTCCAGGTTGTTAACATGACATGTTCAAATGTCTTTGTGCGTTAACATTCATTTTTGATTCATTCATTTATTGTTGTCATTATTGTTACACTTATTAAGTACTGAATTTAGGCAATTGGAATTTTTCTGACTACCAAATTACAATACAATAACCTTATGAGGTTAAAAATAACATTTTTGGTGTGGGATGAATTTCTATAACTGGAAACACTTCTTGATGCAACTCTAGTATCTGAGTGTGGGAGTACACATGACCCTGCTCATGATACTTAGTTTGTTAGGGAAACAAACCAATAAACTTTCAAAATATGCCAACTTTTCAAAGATTTGTTGAAAGGTTACCTTTTAAAAAACTATAATTGGGTCTAAAGAATAAATAAATAAAATAAGAAGGACAGAACTGACAGATAGCTAAAACATTTATTTTCCACATTTACAGTTGGTCAAATTTTTTTAAACCTAAAATAAATTTGATATTGTATTTAGGTGAACAAAAAGCTTTCATTAGCACAAGAGTCTACAGTGTACAAGTATGTTTTCACAATTCATCGGATTTTATAAAATCAAGTGAAAGTTATCAGAACAAGACTTGAAGGGAGCAATTTAAACAGAACACATTTTGTTAGCATTTCACATTTCACTAAACATCAAACTTGTTTGCATTCATTATCTCAGGGCCACCTGACACTGCCATTGGGACAGATGTGACATGTAATAAAATAGTAAATGTGGTTTCAAAATGTTTGAATCAGTTTTGAATTGATTGCATAAATAACAAAACCTTTATTTGTACACAAACCTATTTCCTTTTACTGTAGCTATTCTGGAAAGTGAATCACCAAAGATCAACAAACCATCATCTATCATGACCACAGGTAGGACATGCAGTACACTTAACTAACAACCCAGAGCATCATCACACATCGCTTCTTTTAAATGTCTTTAACATTTTATTGTCCATTTATGAAACAGAATCAAGTCTCAGCAAACTCAGTGCTTCAACTTCCACTTCAGTGAACTCACTGTCAGGTAAATAAATTACTGCTGTGGTGTTAGTCAAGTAGTAAATATTTTTTCTGTGATAATGTAAATTTGCCCAAATTAAAAATTAGACATTTAATATTTCTGTTATATATTATTTTTCTAACTAAATATTCTGAAGACTGAAACAATGTGTAACAATTCAAATACTTGGCATTTCATTCCCTTTACTTGGGTTGAATAATGTAAAGAAAAAAAAAGCAGGAATTTCTTTACAGAGAATAGTAACATATGTGACATTATAGTATTTATTTGATATCTTTCCATCTTAAAGGATTGGGTACTCTTAATCTAAACCCTACAACTGGTGTGAACACTCCTGTCAAAACAACTCAGTATATAACCTCACGAGACAGTACAACAGGTGAGACCGAGTGCATCAACAATGTGAAGATAAATTGAAATGTCCTTGTTTTATTTATGTCTGATTCAATTCTAAGAATGTTTAAAAAATCTCAACTCTAACTCTAAAATTCTGATGTTTATCAGGAACAGTAAATATTCACCATGTTCAACATGTTCAGCATCTTAAATAAATGGAGAAATGAAGTTACTAATTTTGCTGGCACTTGGTCACAAACCCTCCAACATTGATGCAAATGACCAGATATGTTTTATCTGTAGATATTTTGTGTGTTTGATATTCTTTATTATGAATATTCATGATCATAGTTCTTTTTTAAACTGTAGTTATTGTGGGAAGAGAATCAAGAATGACCAGCGCAAAAATGGCATTTAGTCTGGCCACAGGTAGGAAATACAATACATCGAAATATAATCCAGAACATCATCACACACAACTTCTTTAAAGAAACTCATTTTTTGTGCATTTTTTGAAACAGATTTGAGTCTCAGTACTCCTGGTGCTTCCAGTCCTACCACGTCTGTGAATTCTCCTGCAGGTAACTGCAGGGACAGTAGAATTGTAAAATATTGTATACAAATATATTTCTACATTAATGCAAACCAACTTTAAAAAAATAAGCTAACACATCAATCAACTATTGCAGTATATGTCATTTCAAACTAACTGTGCAAATACACTGAACCTAACAACCTTAGGCAGCTTTTGGAAATTTTGTCCAAATATTTTTTTTCTAAACAGATTCATACAAGACTAATGCTACAATGACTATTACTACAGTCAAAGGTAAGACAAAGTACAGTTAAACTGTACATATATATATAAATTTTTTTTTATAAAAGTCATCTGTTTTATCTGTTATTTCAAAAGTAAAAAGTTCTTCACCAGGTCCAACTTTTACTTGGTCTCATACTTCCACCCGTGCCACTGCTACCTCAGGTATCTATTTTTTTTTTTTTAACAAAATGGTAACATACAGTATATTATCAAAAGTGAAACTTACCTCACGGCACATTGTTAGTCAGTGGTGCTGGTTTCAGTCATTATACAGATGTACTGTTTATAATGTTGGGGAAACCTGCAGTCAGCTGAGAGGTCACATGAATGAGTGATGAAAAGTTTCTCCCACTGAAAATGTTACATCAACATTAACAGAATTAACTTTTTGCGATTATCAAAAGTGCCTTCACATGCATATGAACTGGAGTGCCATCCCATTCTTAATCACTTTAAATCCTGTGGAGTGATTTTTCACACCATAGGGTTTAAAATGAAGTTGGCCCACTGTTTGCAGCCATAACAGCTTTAACTCTTTTAGGAAAGCTTTCTGCAAGGTTTAGGGACGTATTTATAGGAACTTCCATTAGCACATTTTGAGCTCGGACACTTCTGCTGGACAAGAAGGCCCGGCCTGGAATATCTACTTTAATTCATCCCAAAGGTTTTCAGTCAGGTTTAGGTCAAGACTCTGTGCAGACCAGTCAAGTTATTCCAAACCAAACTCACCCATCCAAATCTTTATGGTCATGGTCATGGACATCCACAAACTGTTCTCACAATGAAACTTAGTGTGGATACAAAGATACCTGGAACATGAGACATGGCACAAAAGCCAACAGATGACATGACCCTGAACAGAGGAAGCCAAAGGACTTAAAAATACAGAAGGATAATGAAAGGATGGGGAACAGGTGGGAACACAGGTGGGACAAATCAGAGCTAACGAGACAAGGGGAAACAAAACTACACAAACTGTACACAGCACAGGGGGAGCATTTGCTGACCCAAATTTCTGATTTTATGTTACCTACCACTTTGCTGTCATTGCCAGTTGTTTCCATTTTATTATAATACCACTAACAGACTATGGAATATTCAGTAGCGAGGAGATTTCATGTCTAGATTAGGGGCATCCTATGAATGTACTCTTGTTGCAATTTAACACAATATAAATAAAACTTTTGGTGATATAGTGTATATAACATTATAATATTTATCATATATTTATATCCTAAAGGATCAGTTAGTGCTTATCCTAAACTGCTATTAGTGTGACCTCTGCTTTTAAAAGAACTGAAAGAAAAATGACATTTAAAAGATGTTATCACATGAGTTTCACTACTTCTCAATGTTTCTGTTTCATTTTAGTGGGTCAGGCACGCCAGCCTGACAGTAGAGTAAACTCCTCTTCAAAAATATTACAATCAGGTAGGTAAACAACAATGTCTTCAACTCTTTCACTTTGTACATGGCATTATGGTTATTAATAGAATTAATAAAAAATAATAATAATGTATTAATGTCTCACAGTTTTTAAGCAGTTTGGCTGGACCAACTGTGTCTACTTTTAATTGTTTTGGTTTTGAGTTAGAAGTGAAACTCTTGTTTGGCTTTCAAAACAGAAGCATCGATATGGAAGTTGGCAGTAGCTGTGACTGGATTGGGAGTAACCATGGGTGTCATCTTACTGGTGCTGGGGCTTCTCACATTCAAAAGAAGAAGTGGTGAGGGCACATATGAAAGCATACAACTTTTTATGTTTATGTTTTTTAGAGATAGAATCTGCCTGTCAACCAAAAATAAAATAATATTACCTTTGAAAGTTTAACCAAAATATGCATTTTAAAAAATTATCTTCTGAATGATCAGAAAACAGACAAACAGCCCATGGTACCAATGATTATTTCACTTAATCGATGCCATGAACAAGAAAATGAAAAATTTGTTCTGAAAAAATCAATGTGGCTAGTTATAGTACAAAATCATGAGGGCTCACAGGGATTCACCCCCACTTTGAGAACCTGGAACTCTTGAAGTTTTTGTAATATAGTGATACATTTTTCATAGCTGCATTAAATATATAATAATAATTGTACATTAAAAAGACCATCTTATTCTGAAGAAGAAAAAAGTTCAAGCAGAAAAAGTTCATCATGCCTAATTTATACACATGTAAAGAATGTTATCAGTTTCATAGTTGTAAATGAACCTGTGACTTTAAAGCTAATCAGATGCTGATCAGACATTTCTTTACCACTACCTTTTCAGAAACATGTTCTCAAAGCAGGTAAGGAATATTTTCTCAGCAAACCTTAATAAGTTGTTTACCTGTCATCATTCAGACAACCAGAAGTTGGTCTTATTTACTTCAGACCTTTTCTTATTTAGCAAGTGAACAGAATCACTGGAGCAGTGGTGAATCAAATGCCTTGCTTGAGGGCAGGACGCCTAATAAATATGTCTCATAATATTTTTTTCTAATTCTCTACAACAGACACTTTTTTTCTTGTGTAATGTAATGCAAACATTGTTTTCAATTTATTTTTAAACATTTTCTTTATTTATGTGTAGGACAAAGGCAACATCACCAGGTATTGTATACATTTAGCTGTCAGGCAAAACTATCAATCCATGTATTATGGTTTTTATTTTGTTGAGTTTTTCTTTTTTTACAGGTGATTTTATATCAATGACTAAAATGAACCAGGGAAGAATGGTAAACAAAATGTTTCAGTCAAAAAAAATACTCTTAATTAAAACAATCAATTTAAATACCGAGGACATAAAGTTGATTTTTCCCCGTTGTGTTAAGTTACCTGCAGGTAATGATGGAGGCTCCAGTGTGATCGCTTCAGTACCTGATGACAACTGTCTTACTAGTAAGCTGTGTTTTTTCTAGCCTCTACTAATAAGATGGTGAAATTGTTGTACATGGTAGAGCTGTTCGATATAACGATATGTATCGGATGACGATATGAAAACGTCTATCATTGCATATTACACTATCGTTTGTTTCGTGGTGTCGCAAAATAAACTGTTTACGGCAATATTTTTTCATTGTTTTGATGGTCACTGTAGAATTTCTCTCTTTCTCTTATATTTAATATAACCACACTACAAGCAACTGTTTTTATGCGTTGATGTTAGCAACAATGATGGTAAAACCATTGCGTGGTTCTGTCATCTGCTTGTTTATTTTCTACATAATCATTTCACAATAAAGCTCAAGATCCTGTTGAGATTTTTCAAAATAAACTGAATTACGTGAAATAGTATGCAGAGTGTTTACAGATGAGAAGCTAAAAAGAGACGTCAGGTGCTAAAAATATCAAGCTTAGAACAGGTTTTTCCCTGCAGCATGCAGTGTAATAAATACTCACAAAGAATTGCGGTTGTTTCAACTTATGTAACACTCGACTCCAGGTACGCTACCCCCAGCTGAAAACACTTCACGCAAGTCGAGTTGCCTGAGATTCACAGAATTTACAGAAAATGTAAAATTTTTGTGATATATATCGTTGTTGGGACAATAAATATCTTATATCAGGATATGAGATTTTGGTAATATTGCACAGCCCTAGTACATGGAGTAATTATTTATGTGTACCATTAGTTGTTTCTGAAAGTAACACAATAACATGATGACTGTTTAACAGTAATATTGTTAATATGCTCAAATCTTTATTACATATCTATAGCATATTTAGTTATTACTGCTGACTAACTTTCAGTAACATAGTTGATTTTTTCAAGTGTATAACAAGGGAGCTTTGGCTTTGATAACATTTTACTACCTTGTGATAAGGAAAGCTACTTGACCACTAAAGAGCCTTCAAAATGTCCAAATTTAGAAGAACACTATGACATATACAGTTACAAGACAAACTTTGTGAACCCACTGGACTACATGTTGTCTTGCACTTGTGTGTGTGTGTGTGTTTGTGTGTGTGTTTGTGTGTTTTAATCTTGACTGAAAGAAATAATTTTTCAATTTTGTTCTCTTTCAGGAGAGAAACTAAACTTGGAACAGACAAAAAATGAAGATGTAAGTTAGACCTGGTGTTGTAATAAATATGTCAGCTTCTCATCTAAATCAATGCTAATGACTAAAAGGTCATTACTCTTTCTCTTCTAGTCTGACATTTACCATGTGTACGCCACCATCTCTGAAGCAACAGATCCACCAGATTCACAGGACACGATATACAGCATGCTGAATGCACACTGAAACACAGTGAAACATGTTTGGTGACGTTGTTAGTAAAATGTCTAAAATGATTTAAATCATGTCAAAGTGAGAAAAGTGTGACAGGTAATAGATGCAATCTTGCAAAAAATCTTGAGCTTGAATTGTTGTACATTTTTTTTCTATTTAAAGATAACTGACATGATGATGATTTCAGCTTTAGTAATTTTAATAAGCGGAATCTAGAGGAATCTCTATCTTTACTGAGGGCTATGAAATACATCTCCCCTTAATCTTATCTGTACCCTGTCTGTTATTGCACAACTTAATAAAGCTGTTTAGTACTTCGAATGTATCCATATAATACAGCTCCAGTATATAAATTTGTGTAGATGATGCTCTACTACTCTGAGTTGTGACAATAACATTAGCAGTTAGTCTTTTGTTACGTGCTGTGACTGCACACAGGCTTGTAAAAATAGGCAACATACAATTGACCCTCCAACCACCAACCAGCTGCAGTTTTTAGGTCAGCACACAAGACCTAAAGTAGCATCTATCTATGTGAGCTACTGTCTATCTCCTTGCTCTGTTTACTCCCACACTCCTTTCACTAAGTCTGCACAAACAATTCTCAATCGTGAATCTTTTCTACTTATTTTATTCTGAGGGCTCAGTAGCCCAATTTAACTATATTATTTTCAGTGCTCAGAATTTCAGTTAACTGTGAAAGTGATCTAAAATGTATTAAAAGCCCCAAACCATTTGCCAGCACAAGTCTTGTAAACCACTTTTCTAGTCCTCACACATTAAACATCCATCCATCCATCGTCTTCGGCTTATCCGGGGCCGGGTCGCGGATAACGACATTAAACATATTTAAATTGTTTTGGTGGGTAAACTTACCATTTTCTTCTCAAAATATTATTAATTGTTTTTTTTCTCATAGGCTGATGTTTATTTCCACATTATTATCAGCAGTTTCTGGGTGTATGCATATAACCAGAAGAAGGACAATGTGGGCATGCACAGCACATTTCATGCTCACGCGAGCGGCCTGAAGTTCCTTTTTCACAACATCTTTTGAGGCCAGTGAGACTTTCAGACACAGATCCCACTGGTGTATTTATAAACTGTGGTATCTGAATCAGTCACATGATTTGTGAAATTATAAAATAATATAAATAATATATATTTATATAAATAATATAAATGAAAATATAGTCTGAAATTTGAACTCTGGAATAATTGTGTTACAATATATACAATTTCTTGATTGGATATATTGGCTAATGCTACATAGTAGCATTAGGAATTAAGACCCCTACTGTACTATCAAATTTGTGCACTGCACCTTGATTGACCTTCATCTGAGGAACAGCTAAAGCAACAGAAATGATACTGTAGCATATTAATCTAGTAATCTTAATTTAGCCCCCCTGTGGTGGCTGGTATATATAACACACATATAGGTATTTTTAATTAGCTGCTCTTTATATGTGTAGCTTTGTGGCCTCAATATGTGATGAAGTACTTCTCCTGCCTCTTGTGGTTTTCCTGTGACCAACTGCTACAAAATGATTCATCCCCTTCTGTGTCGTCAGAAACGTGAGAATCTTCTTCTCAACAGATGCCTTTGGTGTGCCGTCCTAATGTGTAAGTTAAACATCCTGCAGATTTTGCAATATTTAATGTGATCTCCCAACATTCGCGTAAGTTCACACTTGAAACATATATTTTGCTTAAGTTATTTCAGACTTATTAATAGATTTATTTATGTCCTTGACATATATTTTCAACAGTGTCCTTCCATGTAATGCAAGTACAAGGTCAGTCTCTGATCTACTGTATTTATTGCTGAGTTGTGTTGTCACTGTATGTTATTCCATGATTAGTCTATGATTGGATTGGGTAATGTATAATTGCTTACATGGGAAAAAAGGGTAAAAAAAGGCACAGGTATATTATGTGACATAACATCTAAGTGTTCAGTATAACATGTCTTGGTCTGAAAATGGCAATGAAACAGCAGTGATCACAGAATTTGGTTTGTAGAAGTTTTGGCTGTTGATCTCACATCAGAGTTCATCTGCCAAAGTGTCATGGTCTGGTTGAGTGAGATGTTTTTTCATAGAGCTGGGGCTCCACCTCCGGACGGAGTCTCCATTCAGCAGTCTCACCTGTCTGCAATCAAGCTACCAGTATTTAAGACCAGCACATTCAACAAGTCTTCGCCAGATCTACAGCTAACCAGTGTTAGTGTTAGGCTACATTGAAAGTAGTATTCTCACTTAACCTGTGTCTCTGTGTTCTAGTAACCCACCAGGTCATCACGCTTCACTTTTAAGCAGTACTTACCTTCATTGGGACGCAGGTCTTCCTGCAATCACACAGTCTGGTTACCCTCCATTCCTCTCAACACATCACCTGCCTTCCTTCCTGTCACGGCTTCTGGAACTTATTTGGATCTGGACTTTGACTCACCCCAGATTGGAAACTCACCCGGACCTATTTTGGACTGCCCTCCTTCCACATCGTTCTCCGCCTGCAACGAGTAAGCCATTAGAAACACTTCCAGCCTTACTTACCATGAATCACTGGAACCCAGCTGACTCTCTGCACTCCTTTTGTTGCAGTCACTCTGCACTGCTTCGCCCGAGCCACAGCCCCTCCTCCCATTGGCCCTGTTCATGGACTTTAGAATTAACTATAACTCAAAGATTAAGCTTCGCGTTTTGACTTTTTAGGTTGTCTCGTAAGTTCTCAGTTCATAGTCTACACCCAGGTTTAGTCTCACTTTGTAAATAAAGCACTGTCTTCACATCAGTTTGTGCCTCTCTCTCTGTCTGTATCTGCACTTGAGGCCTCTCACCTGGTCTGGCCTCTCGGCCGTAACACAAAGTAGAAGTGAAACTTTGCCTTCTTACAGTTATTGACAAAAAGATGATGAACAAGACAGCAGATGCAAATGTTAATTTATTTACGACCACAATTATTTTCTTTTACGTTAGATGTGAAAAGAGCATCAGGAATGTTCAACATGGTATGACACACAAAACAGCTAAACAGGAACTCATTATTCATTGCTCATCAGTTGTTCTCACATAGAACTTTTTTGCACATTTTATTCAGAAGAATGGAATCTCAGCAGATGCAGTGTTTACACTCACACCACTCCCAGGAACGTTATATTAGGTAGAACGATTGTTAATCAGAAATAGACTGATTTGTATATGAATGTTTTTAGTGTCGTTCCTTCTACACATTTATTTACCTGAATATATAGAATTAAGAAAAAAAACAAGAAGAAAAAGACTTTACACATTAACCTAAAATATTATGAAAAAACATGTACAGGACAGAGTGAGAAAAACATATGTCTTACTGTGGCCAGTTAGTGTGATTCACTTCTGATCCTGTGGTTTTCCTGAAAGCAACTTTTAAAAATGTCACTTATTTCAGGCAAAAGTAAAAGCAGTTAGTAGTAGTCTGTTCTGTTCACATGGTTTCATCATGGCTGAACTCCTGCTGCTGTTGGTGGCCTTTGCATATTAGTTAAACTTTTTCTCATATCAGCTGGTACTTGATACTTGGTACTTCAGCTGATTTATCAGTTAGGTATCACTGTTAGCATGTTGCATTTTTACATGAGGATGCTAACACTAGACAGGAAATTTCGTACATTGTTGCTTCTGTGTTGTATTTTTAACTATCAGTAACAAAGTACGGGATCAGTCTCTAAGCTTTTATTGGAGCTTTTACTAGTCCCTAGGCGGGACTAGTAAAAGCGCTATACAAATACAGGCCATTTACCATTTACCATTTTATGTTTCATGTTTCTATGGGCTTTTTACTTTGACATTATTTAGTTAATGTTCTTAAGTCAAACTTTTTGTCATGTCTAATTTTTATTGTTTCCTATTACTTAAAATCTATTCAGTTATTATGTCAGTTATGATTTAATTTTACAGCTGTATCATCACCTTTCTCATTTTCTCTTTTTCTCTTCTCTTTTTTCTCATATTGCCGTTCTTCACCAGATTCTTTTCATGAAATTAAAGCACAAGGTCAGTCTCTAAGTTTCATGTTTTGTTTTTTGTCACCAATGTGTTGGCTATTTATTTAGACTATTTCTTTGCAGATTCTCTACAAATATCTTATCACCTTATGATTTCTGACATTGGGAACTAACTATTAGAAATAAAAATCTGTGCATATGAAATTTCAGGCATTTTTCCACCTGAACTGACTGTGACTCCACCTGTGATCACAGAGACAGACTCAGTCACACTGAACTCCTGTTTCTGTGCCTCAGTGTTATTTCCTCATTTCAAGAAAGAAAACTGCCAAAAGTTATTCTGTTACACTTGAAGTGACATGTTATTGCTTTTTTTTTTTTCAGAAGTCCCCACTCAGTAACATATCACCAATCACCATACAAAGTTACCCATTAAAACACTGATTTTGATTTTGCACATTTGACTTTTAATTTATTATTTTATTGTTTTTTTCTGTCATCAGTGTGTCAACTATATACTGACTATTCTTGAACAATATATTTTTCTGTTAATGGTGATTTGACACATGGAATTATTATCTATTTAATATAACTTATATTTAGTATCTCTAAATTTCAGCCATTCCCCCATCTGAATCCACCTGTGATCACAGAGACAGACTCAGTCACAGTGAACTGTCAGACTCCATCATCTTTTAATGTGACTCAGTGTTTTTCATATGTTATAAGAAGAAGCAAATATACATCCGTCTCGTGTGAGCAGAATGTAACAGGAACTGAAGTCCTATCTTGGGCAGCAGAGTTTACTGCTGAGGTGGTAGTGACATGTTTTTACATGTCACAGCAATAAAGGAGGACAATATCAGTGTCCTCACAGTAAAATATTTTCCATCAACATAGAAAGTAAGTGACATACTCCTCTTTTTTCTTTTACATTATGTGCATATAGCCACACCAATAGGAAAGTTGAGGTAGTAGTTGATTGTAGTTTATTGCTTTTTGACTTTGAAGATTTGACTTTCTTTTTGTAAATGCATTAGTTCTGACTACTTGTAGATCACTCTCATCTGCAAGCACTTTGACCTCTGCTCCTACTATGAAAGTCACAACAGGACATAGTCCTGCAGATAAGAATTTTAAAAATGAAATGGGTTTAAGTGTTTGAACAAGTACACTTTTTAGGCTTGACTTCTAAAGCCTTCAGCTCTATATAAATTATTTCTCCTGCTGTCCCACTGGAGGCAGCTCCCTTTCTCCTTCTTTTCCTGGTATAACTGACACAGCTGCCAGTAATCTGACCACTGCTAACATGACTTTTACAGATCCAGCAACCAGTGATGAAATAACAAACTTATTTTTCTTATTTTGAATAAAGTAAAAAAAAAAAATGTTTTTGCACTTACAGGATATTGTTTAATAGGTTAGTCAGCATCTGCCACAATCTTTGGTCTTTGAACTAACGTTTTGAGTTTTTGGACTGTAATTTAATGTTTTCTGTCTTACTTTGTTTTAGTTTGTTTACTTTACATCCCCAGTGTTTTCCATCCTGTTAGACGTTCCCATGTTTAGTTACTTCTTGTTGTATTTTGTTAGTTCGTCGTCTCATGTGCATTGTTTATTTTTGCTTCCTTTGTCTCGTTTATCATGATTAGTTTAAGCTGTGTGTGTTTTCCCCAGCTGTTTTCCCTTTCCTTGTTATCTCAGTATATTAAAAGACTCAGTTTACCTTATTTCTTCATTGTTTTGTTACTGTTGATTACTGCATGTTTGAATGCCTGTATGTTTTAACCTTTTAATTTATGGACATTGTTTTCTTATTTTTATGAATAAAGGTTCACCTTTTGTTTTTTAATTCAAATTTAAAAGTCCACCTTCACACCAACTTATGACACCTTCATAAAATCATAAAGATACTAGTGCACTCTAAAAAACAAAAAACAGAATTGAACTAATGTAGAGCTTTTCTTACACCATGCCCACAATAAGTGTTTTTTTTATTACTGTTTTAACATTTTAAACTTAAAATGTGAATTGAACTCCTTTCTTAAAGCTGCAAAAATGATATGGACAATCAGAGCATTCGTAATGGTGGATGTTCTCTTGCTTACACTACCTCTTGTGCTTAATCAAAGGAAGACTGGTAAGAAAAATCTCAGCTGCAGTTACTTTACTTCTCAATTTATTACAATTAACTTTCAGATAACATTTTTTAGTAATAAAAGATATCTCTGATTTCCTGTGGGTTATTACTCTTGTTGTTTTCTTTTTTTTTAATCTACAGAAAAGTGATTCCAAGACATAAGTAATATTATTTTTCAAGCTGGTCATCTACCTTAAGAACCAGTCTACAGCTTCTTTTCCATTATTGCTTTCAGTTATGTTCATTCTGACCACCACAGTCCTCTCATATCAACTCTTACATACTGTTCAAATTTCAAGCCTTCACAGTAATGGTCCAGGTCATTTTTGACCAAGAATTCCTTTGTTTTGTATGGGTGATTCCCATGCCCACTGAAATGGAAGCTCAGGTGCCTTTATTGGATGAAGCGTTTAAGACTTTTAGCTCCTTAACATATGTCACCCTGTTTTTAAAGGGACCAAAAGTACAATTGACGCAAAGGCTATGTCATGGGCAAGTGTGAGCTATTCCTTTGCTGTATCATTATCAGTTAAGCAGATAAAAGGAGTTGATTTGAGGGGTTCACTGCAAGAATCAAAAAGGCTTGATTGGACTTTTCTAAAAACATCTAAAAAAAAAAAAGTCCAGCACAGTTCTGGAAAAGTATTCTTTGGACAGATAAAACCAAGATCAACTTCTACCAGAATGATGGCAAGAAAAAAGTATGGAGAAGAAGTGAAAAAAGCTCCTGATCCAAAGCATACTACATCATCTATAAAACACAGTGGAGGCAGTGGGATGGCTTGGGTGTGCATGGCTGCCAGTGGAACTTAGACACTAGTGTTTATTGATGATGTGAAACAGGAAAGAAGCAGCCGAATGAATTTTGAGGCGTTCAGAGATATACTGTCTTCACAAATCCACCTAAATGCAGTCAGACTGATTGGGCCCCAATCAGTCACAGGAGGTGGCTTCTAGCAACAGCTGTGGAGAAGTGAGGGAGAGAATGGGGAAGGTGAAAGATTTTAAAGAAAAACTCCCTCTTTCTTTTTTTTGTCACGTATAAACGACGCAACATCACTGGTGACACAAAATGTGTTGCTCATTTACTTTCACTGCAGTGATATAGTCTATATATATTTTGTCATTTAAGCCATTTTATTGTTTTGTTTTCTATTTTAGATAACTCGAAATCTATGGTAAGTCTCAAAAGTTGAAGAATATTTCAAAAACTTCTGTTTTTACTCATAGATGTTCTACCTTGCAGGAATTATTCTGTCCCTTCCATCTAACGTCTGTTTGAAATAATTTACAGGCTGATAGTGACACCTACAGTACCGTCACCTATGACTGCATCTTTGGTGTGCTGAACACAGGCAGGAACTGACCGATTTCATTTTGAAATTCTACTGAAACTAAAAACAACACTACAGGTAAAAATGTTTTATATGTGACATGGAAAATAAGTTGTTTTGACGTGTCATTTATGAAATACTTTACATTTTGCATAATGATGGAAAACAAATATTTTTAACTGAAATCAGTTAATTTGTGCCCTCATCCAGCTGTTCCAGGCCTGGGAAATTTATTGCTAAACTTTCTTTCTTTTGTTTTAATATTGATGTTTTGGACTAGAAACTGATTTGTCAAGGTCAGCATGTGTAGGTTGTAACACATGTGAGTGTTTATCCCTCAAACTAGGGCCCATCTTGCTGTATTTAAGATTTACAAAGTAAAAAGAAATATTTTCAAAGTTGACATTGAGGAGCAAAGATCCTTTGCTTTTAATAAACATTTGTAAACTTTTGTGATGTATTAAACATCTTATTATTATCTTGTGATTAAAAAAATCTTTCTTACCTAATTAAGGTACATAATAATAATCAAATATATTTAATTCTACACACAGTGACATTTTCTGCAGTGCAACAAAATAATAACGTTTAAGATAAATCAGCACTTTCAGGGCTGATTAATTAATGTACATTAAAAAAAAATCACAGTCCTTGTTTTCTGTTGGAATTATTTTGCCCCTTTGTTTATGTCAATTTATGCAAATGACTCAACTGCAGGGCTCACTGGAGAAAGGTCACAAGATTTAATGAAAAATAGTAGATGGTGTTAGTCTAATTTGGTTGTATGGGGTCTACATTGATCTTCTGTGTTGTAAGTTATTATGATTACACAGCCATTAAGAATCAAATCAGCTTCTAAAAAATATTTCTGCTTTTTCTCCCTCTGTTTGCTTCTTACTGTCTTTGAGGCTCGGGACCAGCACTCCTGCTGTTGGACAGAAAGACTTCAACCAAGGTAAGTGTTTTGTTTTTCCAATATATCAGCAATTGTCAGTGACATTCAGGCTGAACTTTAATCATACTTTAGATCAGCCTGTTTTACTTATTGTTTTATTTGTGCTTTGGGGAAGTTGTTTCTTTACTGATCTTTTCCTGTCTTCTGTTATTAGACTTGAGGTATCACTGCACTATGCTGTTGCTGGTGACTCCAGTTAATTCTACAAGACATGCTGTGTAAGTAAACAAACAACAACAGTTTGGTCTGCATTTTTTGAAAGATCACACCCCCCAAACCTAGTTTAGAGGGTCTACACTGTAAATAGTGAAGTCTGCAAGGTTTCTAACAGCAAAATTTGTTTTGTGCCCAAATCATTTTTCAAGTTATTGGCCATGTTTGCATAGCCCTTTTTAAAATGATGCTTTCATGACATGTGGTGGTGATGGTCAGGGCTATCCACACTGACAAGTGGGACATTGAATGTATTGAACCTCAGGAGGGAGCCTGAGATTGTCTAAATTGGGGTCTGTTCAATACAAAATGCAGAAAAAATGTTTTAAGAAAGCAATTAAGTTTGTGTTCCAAAAAATATGATTGTTTGCTTGCAGGACAACAGGAGAGATGAGTCCTCCATCACAGATGGTGTGGGCAGTGAAGATAGTCGCCTGCAGGTTTAAGCTCATTGCATCTCCAACATACATCCACTGCCACTGTACTTAAGGGAAGTTAAAGACTTTCTTCTGCACCTACATTTGGATCACCTCGATCCATGATAGTCCTTCAGGCAGTAATGTCTGGACTGGAAACAAGCCATCCTTAAAATAATACAACATTCCAGCTCATGTGTTGGAATGAAAAACAAATGTGTTGTTTAAATCAGAGACTGCATTTGTGACAGAACAATAAATATATTTTCACCCTCAAAAACTGCACTGTGGAAAAAAAAAATGAAGTTATGATCAAGCAATGATGACCACCTCCTGATGTTTCTAAACAAGGAAAGGAAAAAAACATCGATTTTGACTTCTGCCAGTTCTCATGAGAAGGCAGCAACATGGATAATGTCATGGTTTGATCCAGAAGTTGAAGCTGTATCAGGACTGCGTTCGTACATATTTCAGGTTGTCAGTGGGCAGTTTGAGCGCTTGTTGGCAGAGTTAGGACCACATCTCAGGAGGAAGAGAAATAATTTTGATTGACCCGGAGCAGCATCTAGCTGTGAGTCTAGTCTGTGAGGTAAAACCATATTATTTGAGTACTTCTGTATCATTGTATATTCAGTTCTGGTACACGTTTTGCACTGGTGTGATCTGATTAGTTAGAGCTGTTCTCATACTGTTCTGACTTTTATCTGGGTCCACTTGCTCAACTTACACTTACTTACTACAACTGACTTTAAGCATGAATATTGTTGGGTCTAAATCAGACCCCGCTGATCCCAGAACTTATTCCCATGAAAGAAAGACAAGGCAACAGCGATCGATCTTTTTACTTGCAAGGGAGGCCTGTCGGTATCTTAGTTCATCACAAAATGACCTCTCCGACTGCCCCCTCTCGCTCCCTTTTATTGGCAACGTTCACACAATAAACAATAGTTTACAACACGTACCTTCCCCACGTAACCCCCCTTGGTTACAAAGACAAGGCACTGTGTGTGTGTTATGTGAGAATGTGCGTGTGTGTGTGTGTGTGTGTGTGTTAGACCTCCTGCTGACCAAAGGGTCGTAAACGCAGGAAGCTTACATCAAAAGCACAAGGATGATAAAAGACTACAGCCCTACAGCCCCCCACCTAGAACCTCGAGAATCTGGGGAGGGGAGGACAGAAAGAATTCCTTTCACAGAATTAAAACAATGTACAAATGGCAAACATAAAAATGACAATATTTAACAATTCACCCTGACATAACCCTCCTGTTTGTCATTTTTATGCCTCAAATTATTCCTATGTAGTACATTCTGGCCATGCACCTCATGCTTGACATTTTCAGCGCAGGCATCATTTATACACAGGCTTCTGTCATGTCAGTAATTTCAGTCATGTCATATTGTTGCAAAAGTACATAATTAACAAATGTATTGGAAATCATCTTAGTTAGCATTGATCTTATACAAGGTAAAATGCATCCTATACATAAGCAAATCAGCATCAACAATACATAAACAGGAATTAATTTTTTCAAAAGTGGATGCCACCAAGGACCAGACATTAACCAAGCTATCCAGTTTTATGGTGCATCTACTCCTGTCGTGCAATTCATTATGTATTTCTGCAAGTAAACAACTGAATATCAAAAGTCAAACAAGAAGAATCATCATTCTCAAAAATCATATGTCACTACAATCCAACTGTATACAGACATATGCATTCAAACACATCAGTTGACTTCATTGTTTGTCCATGTGGCTCTCAGCTAACTTCAAAGCTGTAGCCTGGTCAACACCCCTTTTTATGACTACTATCAACCCCCCAAATCTCACTGTAGGCTTCCTGTGGGGGTTAGAGTCAACTGGTGAGTTATCTACATTTACAACTCTTCTCCTGTCCTGTTGTCACCACAGAAAAAGCTTTGTAAAGGAAATTGGATCAAGCTGTTTTGATCTTCTTGGCTCAAAACCTCAAGTGTTCATGATGTAGATGTAGACAAAAGGCTTCTCTGTTTACATCCTTCTTGCAGAAGACAAAAGAATAGGTGATGTTGCACAAATTCCATGGTAAATCTTCAACTTGGACTAATCCATTGTCCTTTATGCACATAGGCAATCGGCCTGTTTCCAGTTCGTTTAGCTGTTCAATGTCCTGCAGCGAGTCATATTCTTTGAGTCAGACTAGCAGGTCTGTCGTACCAGAGCAGTTCACCTTCCCGGCTACTGGTGAATCAACTGTCCATTCAGGTTCAGAGCAGTTGAAAAGTTGGCAGTGTTCCAAGTACGTTTACTCCTGGATGTGTTGCTAAGGCAACCAAACAAACTGTCTCGCTCTCAGTGATGCTATATGGCCACAGTCCAGAAGAATGTGTAGCCAGTGGCATCACAAGCATAACCATTGGTCTCGTTCTTTATGTGAGCAGTTGTGTTCTTAAACTGCCACCAGTAGTTGTTGAAAACCCATGTGGGTACTGGGTGTGATTTGCTCTGTCCCAGTGCGCTCCCTGTCATCCCACTCTGGGTCCACAGGCTCAAGAAGATGCACAGCACATTCCCAGCCATTCTGATGAGTACCTGTGGCTCAGTTGGTTTCTTCACCGGATTGAGACGAGGGGCCCTGGAGGCTTTCCCCCCCCCTTTGTACCCGGTCTTCCTGCCACTTACTCCGAGCTGGCCTGGATGTGTGTCACCTTCTTGAAGTGCGCTTGATGTATCCATGTATTCCTTCCGGCAATCTTCACTGCTGTGGTCGTTGTCAGCAGCACCCGATAGGAACCTTCCACCGCGGACTGGACCAGCACTTCCTCTCCATGGCCTTATCAACATCCAATCTCCAGACTTCAGACTCTGCTCCTGCGGAGAAACAGAATCATCTGGCAGATCATTTGTTCTCAAGACTTCTTTACTTTTAAACATTTCAAGCATCTAATCTGCTAATATGCTCTCTCTTCTGTTTTTCTATCATCACTACAGAAGACTAGAACTCTAAATGCTCTAACATAGATAATCTCAAAGAGTCAAACCATTCTCTGTTGGAGGAATCCTCATGTATATCTTAATTAATTCTATACCGTCTAACCATGTCCTGCCTGTCTTCCTAAGTCTTAACTTTACTGTTCTATTAGTTCTCTCTGCCTGCAAATGCAATTTTTTTTTTTTTAAAGTATTTAATAATCCTAGAGTGAGTATAACCTACTGCTGCCATCATCCCCCCTGTGGAGACATTGCAAAGCCCATGGCTCAAAATAGCAGCAGTCTTGTACAAATTATTAGGCAGTATTGGTTTATCACACAGATGATAAACACCAACCTGCAAGCTCGCTCCTTCTGTAAGTCACAACTGTTTTCCTGCTGTAGATGAGTGGCCCTACATGTCTGCTGATGTTGTACTGCCAAAATGTTAACACCATGTTTACTAAAGCTGCCTCTTTTGCGATGTTATCTGCAAAAACTTTCCCTAATGCAACTGGATCTTTCCCTCACATGTGTGCTGCACATTTACAAACGGCAATTCCACTGGTTAATAACACTGCCTCCAGCAGATTTTGCAAGAGTTTGGTGTGTTCTACAGGTTTCCCTGTAGAGGTTGTCACACCTCGTCCCACTCACTGCACTACAAGGAAATGTAATGTAGCAAATGCACACTGGCTATCAGGGTATATTGTCTCTCTGCAGCTTTACACGTTTCCGTTAAAGCTAGCATCTCTGCTGCTCAAGCAAATATGAAACATGTTAGTTGTCCTGCATAGATAACTTTCTCACTGTCTACTACAGTAAAACCTGTTCTAGTCTGTCCCTCTGCTGTTATAAAACTCAAACCATCAACAAACCAAACCTTTCCCTCAACGAGTGGCACAGCTATTAAGTCATCCCTCGACTTACACTTCTTCTCCACGTGCTCTCTACACTCATGAGAAGTGCCCTCTTCTTTCATTGGCAAAAAGGGTTTGACAAATTCAGAATTGTGCACCGCTTTATGGTTATGTATGGTTGTGAGAGTAACAGTAACATTAAAGACAAGTGTCTTGTAGGTGACAGAAATGTAAGTTTAGTCTGCAGTAGTAGACATCCACCTCGTGTGGAACTAACAATGTCAAAAGGTGAAATAACCTATTTCCTGAAACATTGTACAGCTTAAGCTGCTGCACATACTGATCTCACACATGGAGGTAAAGCACAAGCAACTAGAGCTAATCCTTTAGGATAGTAAGTTACTGGCTTCACTTGTGGAACAAGTGCTGTTAGTTATTTTACAGTCACCTGGCATTTGTGCTGTTCACAGAACCACAAGTCCATCGCTGGATCTCCTCTGCGCTGTCACTCTTTGGAGCTTGGCACGCTCCCTCAGGTTCTCATGTTCCAACGCTCCTGGAAGCCCAGTAGCACAGCTCTCTGCGCGATGCTGCTGTGCTGAAGTTGATCTCTGATCTTCCTGAAGACTCTCTCCAGGCCTCAGCTTCCATCTTGTGGGCGACCCTCTCAGTCACTCCTTCTCGTTATGGCACCTCACGACATCTACAAATTAAAAAATGACACTCCTCTCGCCACACGGCTTTTGCCATGTGTCAACTCCCCAGTGAGACATGTACAAGAATGTTGCACAGTCTCCCTAAAACAATCTCCAGGGTTTGTCCCTTGGA
Organism: Neolamprologus brichardi; assembly: GCF_056152115.1. Lineage (NCBI taxonomy): Eukaryota > Metazoa > Chordata > Actinopteri > Cichliformes > Cichlidae > Neolamprologus > Neolamprologus brichardi. Next base: position 16,378,075 of record NC_142108.1, read on the forward strand.
GCAGCTTCACTCCAAGCTGTAACCCTGTGTAAAAAACATTAGTCAGCAATTAAATGTTTAGCTTGTTTAACTCCCAGCTTCAACCTGTATCCTAGAAGACAAAGTTTTAAAGTTAAAACAACCTCACATTTGCAACCAACTATAGATCATAAGAGTAATAAAGTATTCAGCATCACAGAGACAAGTATCATTGCAGGTTTATTCTAAGCTCATTAAACTCCTACTTTTTCCCATAATTTGTCCCAAATCATTGAACATCTCAATGTCATTCCACATTGTAATCAGCGACTTTCCTTAAGTTTGTCACTCACCATGAGCCCAAATAGTGGTCAGATAATGAGCCTCATGTAACTATTCTGTAACCACTGCACATCTGTTCAATTGTCACTTGTCTGTCTGCTGAATCCTTTAGCACTCTTAAGGAAAAACAAACATTAGCCAAACACACGGTTCATCCTGGTCAGGTGTCGGCCATCCAGATTCCAGAGGAGCTGTGAAAATTCATAAAGTTAACACTCACTGTGGAAAAGTAACAATGGTCTCATCACAGTATGTCTCAAACTGTATTAATTTCTCCCCTGTAACATTCACATTTTCTCCAACATTCTCTCAACAACACAGTGTAATTTCATCATCAACATATAGCCAGTTTCCTTCACACAAAATCTCAGTAATCCTGTGGTAGAAAAACATAATTAAGTTGTGTCCTGCTGTAAATCACATGATCAAATCACATGATTAACCATCTGCTGTAAAAAGAAATGTAAATGTTAGCGCTGCGCAGGTGTGTACACACTTTCTCACAGTAATCTCTGTGAGCAACATAAGGTAGTGAATAACACTCCCATGGTAAATTCACAGACACAAGAAATTTTAAACTAAAAAGGTTAAATTTGCAGAGTTCACATAGTCATGTGACCCAAGTTTCCTCCTGTGGTCTCCTTCTGCTCCTGCAACAGAGACACACACAGAGATACATCCACACCTTTATCAGGTGGGGGTTAACTTCACACAATGGTGTTAAGTCAGTCAGTCTTGTCAGCTTCCCCATTTATTTTAAAATTCTCACTCAGTGATTCTTTGCAGATTGTGGAAATTATCGTCACATTTGTTTCCACGCTCAGCAAATTGACGTCATTTCAAAAAGAAAAATAATTTAGACTGGATTTCCTCGTTGAATCCTTTTGGACAGGAACTTGTTTCCTAATTGTCCCAAATAAGTGGCTTTCTCCTGAGCCCATTTTAATTTTGGAGAAGCTCACTTTGCAACAGTTTTCTCGACGACGCTTCGGTTCTAATCGTGCAGATCTACTCAAACAGAGATCATCAAACAAAACTTCAGTGCACCGTGAAAGTAACAAAATAAAAGGAAATAAAGAAAATAAAGGAAAGGAAAGGAAAGGAAAGAAAGGCCTTGTTTAAATCATGACACGTGTTCTTCATGCCAGGGGGATAAATCGTAACAACCCAATTGGCAGGCTCAGCTTAGTAACAAAAGACAAATCAACAGCCAGTTTAATCTCAAACATTCATCCAATCAGCCATACACACAACATACAGCATAACCCTGTTGTCTTAGCACATAAGTTTCTTCTCATGTAACTAAATGTGTGCCATATTAAAACGTCTTCACACACCAGAAACTCACAATCAGCTCACTCATTTAAAACCTCTCATCAGCATTCTGTTTTTCTCCTCTATGATGTAACCATCTGTCCTCCTATAATATTCAGTCCACTAGTCTATGTATCACTTTCATCTTACTAGTGACTTGGACAAGATGACAAACAGAATCTCATGCTTAAGGTGCTGTCTAGTCTTCATGAGTATCATTTATTGTGTATATGTATGTAGGGTTAGTATAGTTAATGCATTTTCTGTATGTTTTTGTGTTCCTCTCTCATCACATTTTCATTATTCTCACCACTGCTTAAACAACACACATCTCTCTCTCTGGTTGTTTTTTTTTTTTTTTTTTTTTTTTAAACTGTACTTTTCTCCGAACAGAAAATAGCATTACAGCTGTTTCAGACTGAGAAACATCAAACACTCTTCATGCTGTCATTCATCCACACAACTATTTTATTTCTTTTTGTCCACTGGGCAGGTGGTCTGCAGTATCATGTCTGCCCCAGCTGGATACCTTTTCACACACACCGTGACGTCAAACACTCACTTCTGCTTAGATCACAATTATACTTCATTAATTTCGACAACGAGATCTGCATCTCCATAGGACAGGGTGTTATCACCTGGCCCTTTACCTGTGTATTGTGTCAGGGATGGATATGTGGTTGTAACGTTTGTGTTCACTAACTTTACTTTCTGTTTCCTGCCCTGCCTAGTCTGTCTTAGACTCGATGCTGCTCCTAATGCCTCTCCATACTCAGCCTTTAATTTCTCCTCCTCTGCCTCTGCTCTCTCACACTCTTCTCTGACTTTTCTTTCTGCTAACATTCTTGCTTCTCTTCTCTTTTGAGCCTGCTCCAGCCACAACTTAGCAACTGCTAACTGCAATTCCTTCCTCTGCTTCACTTTCCCTGTTTTACCTGCTACACTTACAGCTATTCTTTCTACAAGCATTTTACTCTTAACTTCCACTAATGTCCATTCAAATCCATATTTTTCACGTCAACAACCTACATACTGCGTGCTGCCCGGTAAAAATTTCTCCATAAATTTTACATCCCCTTCTAAGGCAGGCTTACACATTTTATTCCCCATTATGACAATTCTCTTAAGTTTGCGGCAGGTAACACCTTACCTCAAAAATCCAGGTTATGTGTACACAACAGGTCACAGAATTAGTTAACACCGTTTAGGTTTCCTTCTGTGTGGCTGCGTACACCTACTGGCAATCACACACGCATACGTTCATTCACACACTTTTTAAGGCCTATAATCTTAAACTCTGTATACCGCGGCGAGCTCTTTCCTCCTTATATATTGGTGGAGAAACCATACACTCAACGCCCTTATCTGCGGAGTCCCTTTTATTTTATAGAGCTCTATCCTCCTTTCGGCGGAGAAACCGACCTTACCCTCCTTAAATAAATCAAAAAGATTAAAACAAAAACAAAAACACTGGTGGAGAAACCAGGCAGCTTGCGTCTACACGCACAGCTCTCATGGACCTGCGTCCGAAACGCACAGTCCAACGCACTCCCGTGCCCGCGTGAAACCGCGCAGCTACGGAGCCGTTTATTTCTTTAATAGCCTGCGACCTTCCCGCACGGCTGGCGCACTCACGTACCTGCGAGAATCCGCACGGTCACGTAGCCGCTCTCTATTGTTTTAGGTTCGCGTGAAACCGCGCAACCAGCGCTCCCCTGGACTCGCGTGAAACCCGCGCAGTCTCAGTGATGCGTTCCTATCTAAAATTCCACATTCATTCACACGGTTACAGAGACGCTCTCTGTTTGCTTACTGTTGTGTTGCGTTTCGTTCACAGGAGAGTCCCAGAATCCCGTCAGTCGCCGTCCACGAGGGGAGTTCAAACGCTATCTCGCCGGCCTGGTCGCGACTATAACACTTCAGGGCTTTATCAGGCATCCAAACGGCCTGGCTGTCGACAGTCTGCGGCGTGTCCTCTCCTCAGTGTACGGCAAAAAATCTTGGGATCCGGCTCGAAGGACCAAATAATGTTGGGTCTAAATCAGACCCCGCTGATCCCAGAACTTATTCCCATGAAAGAAAGACAAGGCAACAGCGATCGATCTTTTTACTTGCAAGGGAGGCCTGTCGGTATCTTAGTTCATCACAAAATGACCTCTCCGACTGCCCCCTCTCGCTCCCTTTTATTGGCAACGTTCACACAATAAACAATAGTTTACAACACGTACCTTCCCCACGTAACCCCCCTTGGTTACAAAGACAAGGCACTGTGTGTGTGTGTTATGTGAGAATGTGTGTGTGTGTGTGTGTGTGTGTGTGTGTGTGTGTTAGACCTCCTGCTGACCAAAGGGTCGTAAACGCAGGAAGCTTACATCAAAAGCACAAGGATGATAAAAGACTACAGCCCTACAGCCCCCCACCTAGAACCTCGAGAATCTGGGGAGGGGAGGACAGAAAGAATTCCTTTCACAGAATTAAAACAATGTACAAATGGCAAACATAAAAATGACAATATTTAACAATTCACCCTGACAAATATAAAAACAGGCAACAGTAGACTTAGACTATGTGTGAACTTGATATTAAGTCAGCAGCTAAAAACAGGTGTCTTTTCAGGTTTTTTATTTTAACATGATATTTTCAACAGTATGATTGTTGCATAGTTTATTGCTCTCACCAAAAATGGCACTCAGGATTCTCGTGATGATCAGTATCTTAAAGTAAATTGTCCAAACACCAAACAGTGGGACATTTGTTATTGTCAACACTGTTGATATTGTTCTACTGCTAAAACATGTAACATTTCGGCTGATGACTGATGACACTCCACTGCTCTTTATGTAGGTCAAAAACAATAGATGAATGTTCAGTATTTTATGGGGAATATGTTCTTATCACTTGCTCTCTGCCTGGATCTGTGAAAGACGATACAAGATGTAATCTGTACTTTGGAGCAAGTCGTCCGGTCCTAAATCAAACTGTCTCGAAGAAAAGCATCAGAAAAACCAAACGGAGGTTCTGCCAGCTTTATGTTTCAGTTGCTGATTTTTTTGAGACATCTACTGAAAAAATTCAGTTGCTGATTTTTTGAGACATCTACTTCTTGTTCAACAAAAGGATGCCAGCTGTGATTACACTTTGGAAAGTGAACACAACTCTTTGTCACCTCGTAGTAATCCATACAACATGAAAGGTAAGTCAGGTTTGCCATTTAGATATGTTTTATGCTATAGAAGTTAATATTAGAGGTGTCACGATAACTGTTTTTTGATGATAGTGATGTGATATTTTAAAATGAAATCTTGATATTGTGTCAGTACTGCATGTAAGATATCCGATGATAATTGTTTTTAAATGAGAACAGTCCTACATTTCTTGACTTTCCTACCCAATGAAATTTTTGATCAACCCTTGTATGGTATATGGGTCAAACTGACCCATTTAAAAAAAAATAAAAATAAAACTGTACAATTAAAATTTGAAACTAATGGCCTTAGCTTATTTTCTATGATAATAAGCCAATGCAGTATGAACAAAAGATTTAGCTGTTGAAACATAATGCACATAATGTTTGGCTTTATGTACATACTTCAACATATTATATGAATCACTTTCTAAATGTTGTGAGGTAAAATCCAAGATTCCAAACTTTCCTTTGACATTTTTGTTGTGTACACTCTGTCTCGGTCAGGGGCGTGATGATGGACCATATGTTCCCTTACAGTGAAAACAGTGCTCCCTTGTGGTGACGACAAAACTACTGTCTCTCTGTTAAACAGCAGTAACCATAATGCAGTTCAACACATTCTAAAACATGAATACACACAATGAATATCTTAACAAATCTCACCCTCTTTTGCCTTAAAACTGTCACACAATAACACTTTTCATTATACGGGCTTCTCACAGGAACAGTTAAGAGCAGTGTTGGGCAAGTTACTAAGAAAAGGTAATCACTTATAGTTACTAGTTACTTCATCAAAAAAGTAACTGAGTTACAATATCACAAAAGTAACCAATTACTAGGTAATGTAACTGTTGCGTTACTTTAAAAATATTTAACCCCATGTCCAGGGTATGATTGGCAATTTTTGACTACTTTTAAAACAAGTCATTTTGTAGATGGTGATAAATTTCACTCAGCAAACTAAAGTTTTAGACCCCTGTGTAGTCTGAAAAAAGTTTAGCAGTCTATACAATAATTTATGCACTTTTTTCTTAATAAATACCCCCCCAAAAAAGGCCAGATATTTCAGTTAAGACTGCAGGTTTCCCCAATCTTATAAACAGTACATTTGCATAATGACTGAAACCAGCCCACTGAGGAACAATGGGCTGTGAGGTCAGTTCCTTAATCTTAATTATGCAAATTCTCATGACCATTGATCAACAACCACTGACCAAAACCCACTGATCAAAGACCAATGATCAATATTACCTTAGAGGGGTTTACCTCTGACAAACATCTGGCAGACAGTCTTAACAGTTTTTACCTTCGTTTTGAGAACTTTGACTGTTCTAGGCAGACCAGCACACTGAGGGAAAAGACTATCGCTCCCCCATCAACTTTTATTGATGAGAGGGGGGTAGCTAATCTTTTTAGACACACTAAAAGCAAGAGTCCTGGACCTGACAACATCTGTGGACAGGTACTGAGAACTAGTGCTGATCAGCTGAGTGGGATTTTTCACCATATCTTCTCACTTTCTTTAGAGCTACAGACAGTACCTAAGATTTGGAAACATGCTATCATTGTTCCTGTTGCTAAGGGCAGTTCTCCTAAGGCACTGAATGATTTTAGGCCTGTGGCTCTGACTTCTTTAGTGATGAAGTCGTTTGAGAAGATAATTAAGAAGGAGATTTTAATGCATGTTGAACACCATCTTGACCCCTTCCAGTTCACCTATAGAGCAGGGAGAGGTGTGGAGGATGCTGTTGTCACACTCCTGCATCTCTTGTATAAGCATCTTGAGGCCCCCCACACCCATGCAAGATTATTATTTGCTGACTTCATCGGCATTCAGTACAATTCAACTCTTCTTACTTGTTGACAGGCTTTAGTCATTTCAAGCTCGACACTAGTCTGGTCGGCTGGGTGACAGACTTTCTGACTAATAGGTCACAATGCATGAGGGTGAATCATGTCTTTTCTGATGTGCTCTCCTCCTCTACTGGATCACCCCAGGGTTGCTGCCTCTCTCCCTTTCTGTTCATTCTGTACACAAATGAGTGTCGCAGCAATTTCACGAACAGACATATCCTGAAGTTTGCTGACGACACAGTGATCGTCAGTCTTCTAGTGGGGGATGAGTCAGGCCATGGACAGGTTGTAGATGATTTTGTGAATTGGTGTGATGAGTCCTTCCTTTCACTTAATGTGTCAAAAACTAAATACATGATTATTGATTTTAGGAAGTCCTCTTATAGCTCATCACCTACTATCATTAAAACTGCTGATATTGGGATAGTTGAGAGATAAATATCTAGGTGTGGTACTTGACCATAAACTGTGTTTTGAATCTCATGCTGATGCCACTACTAAAAAAGTTCAACAAAGACTGTTCTTTTTAAGGAAAATGAGATCTTTTAATGTCTCATCTGAGATGCTGTCTTTGTTTTATAGAAGTTTTATCGAAGAAGTTTTTCTGTGATGTCTTTTTGTATCGCTGCCTGGTTTGGTAACCTGACGGTGAAGAATAAGAATCGGTTGGGACTTCTGGTAAAAACTGCTAGCAAAATTTCAGGGCGCTGGCAAGATGGACTTTTGGCCATCTACAACAGAAATGTGCTTAGAAAGGCTCATTCTATTATTAATTGTTTGAACCATCCACTTCACAGTGAGTTTGAGTTGTTGCCTTCCGGCTGCCGTTTTAGAGTACCTGTGAGGAAGACTAAAAGACTCCAGGTCTCTTTTATCCATACTGCATCTTGTCTCCTTAATGGCAAATAACTGTCCTTGGACTTTCTATCACTTTTATTATCATTATTATTTTATAGTATTGTTCTGTTTATTTTTATCCTGCTGCTAAACTAATTTCCCCTTGTGGGACAATAAAGAAATTGAATTGAATTAAATTGAATTGACTCTCATCATCCACTGGAGCACAAACTGGGTGTCATTAGGACGCTACAACACTGAGCGAACACCATCCCCACTGACACAGCAACCAGGGAGGCAGAAGAACATCACATCAAGACGGCCCTGAGTAAATGTGGTTATCCCAGCTGGACTATTGTCAAAGCTGGAAAGGCACCTAAAGAAAGCTTCAGCCGATCCAGGAGAGAAGGACAACCGCTGCCTAAGCGAAAACCTGTAGTGATCCCATACAGTGGGGCAAAAAAGTATTTAGTCAGCCACCGATTGTGCAAGTTCCTCCACTTAAAATGATGACAGAGGTCAGTAATTTGCACCAGAGGTACACTTCAACTGTGAGAGACAGAATGTGAAAAAAAAATCCATGAATTCACATGGTAGGATTTGTAAAGAATTTATTCGTAAATCAGGGTGGAAAATAAGTATTTGGTCACCTCAAACAAGGAAAATCCCTGGCTCTCACAGACCTGTAACGTCTTCTGTAAGAAGCTTTTCTGTCCCCCACTCGTTACCTGTATGAATGGCACCTGTTTGACCTCATCATCTGTATAAAAGACACCTGTCCACAGCCTCAACCAGTCAGACTCCAAACTCCGCCATGGCCAAGACCAAAGAGCTTTCGAAGGACACCAGGAAAATAATTGTAGACCTGCACCAGACTGGGAAGAGTGAATCTACAATAGGCAAGCAGCTTGGTGTGAAAAAATCAACTGTGGGAGCAATCATCAGAAAATGGAAGACATACAAGACCACTGATAATCTCCCTCGATCTGGGGCTCCACGCAAGATCTCATCCCGTGGGGTCAAAATGATCATGAGAACGGTGAGCAAAGATCCCAGAACCACACGGGGGGACCTGGTGAATGACCTGCAGAGAGCTGGGACCAAAGTAACAAAGGTCACCATCAGTAACACACTACAACGGCAGGGAATCAAATCCCGCAGTGCCAGATGTGTTCCGCTGCTGAAGCCAGTGCATGTCCAGGCCCGTCTGAAGTTTGCCAGAGAGCACATGGATGATACAGCAGAGGATTGGGAGAATGTCATGTGGTCAGATGAAACCAAAGTAGAACTTTTTGGTATAAACTCAACTCGTCGTTTTTGGAGGAAGAAGAATACTGAGTTGCATCCCAAGAACACCATACCTACTGTGAAGCATGGGGGTGGAAACATCATGCTATGGGGCTGTTTTTCTGCCAAGGGGACAGGACGACTGATCCGTGTTAAGGACAGAATGAATGGGGCCAAGTATCGTGAGATTTTGAGCCAAAACCTCCTTCCATCAGTGAGAACTTTGAAGATGAAACGAGGCTGGGTCTTCCAACATGACAATGATCCAAAACACACCGCCCGGGCAACAAAGGAGTGGCTCCGTAAGAAGCATTTGAAAGTCCTGGAGTGGCCTAGCCAGTCTCCAGACCTCAACCCCATAGAAAATCTGTGGCGGGAGTTGAAAGTCCGTGTTGCTCGGCGACAGCCCCAAAACATCACTGCTCTTGAGAAGATCTGCATGGAGGAATGGGCCAAAATACCAGCTACTGTGTGTGCAAACCTGGTAAAGACCTATAGTAAACGTTTGACCTCTGTTATTGCCAACAAAGGTTATGTTACAAAGTATTGAGTTGTATTTTTGTTATTGACCAAATACTTATTTTCCACCCTGATTTACGAATAAATTCTTTACAAATCCTACCATGTGAATTCATGGATTTTTTTTTCACATTCTGTCTCTCACAGTTGAAGTGTACCTCTGGTGCAAATTACTGACCTCTGTCATCATTTTAAGTGGGGGAACTTGCACAATCGGTGGCTGACTAAATACTTTTTTGCCCCACTGTATGTGTCAGTAGTATCGGAGCAGTTGAGGTGCATTTTTTCTAAACACCGTGTCTCTGTGGCTTTTAAACCCCAAAACACGCTGCATCAAAAACTGGTCCACCCCAAGGATTGAGTCCCCCGACACAAAAGGAGTAACATAGCGTACGCTGTTAAGTGCCAGGATTTATACATCGGGGAAACCAAACAACCTCTGGCGAAGCGGATGGCACAACACAGAAGAGCTACCTCATCAGGCCAGGACTCTGCAGTCTATTTACACCTACAGGCCAGTGGACACTCTTTCAAGGATGAGGATGTACACATCTAGGACAGGGAGGAACGCTGGTTTGAGCACGGAGTCAAGGAGGCCATTTACGTGAAAAGGAAAAGACCATCTCTGAATCGAGGAGGGGGCCTAAGGGTACATCTTTCGCCATCTTACAATGCTGTGATTGCAGCCATTCCCCAACTCTCTGTGAATGGTACTCATGGCCATTGATCAGTGGGTTTGATCAGTGGGTTTTGGTCAGTGGTTGTTAATCAATGTTCATGTGAATTTGCATAATTAAGATTAAGGAACTGACCTCCCAGCCCATTGTTCCTTCAGTGGGCTGGTTTCAGTTATTGTGCAATCTACTGTTTATAAGATTGGGGAAACCTGCAGTCAGCTGAGACTGAAGAAGTCACTTGGATGAGTGACGAAACATTTCTCCCACAAAACGCTACATTCAGATGAACAGAATCAACTTTTGGAGAAACCATGGTTTATTGGGGTTTTTTGTGCAAAAGGTCTTGGTTGGCACACACACATCTTCACAAAAACTGATGTATGATGTCACAGTGTCCGTCAGCTCATCCAGGTTCTCTCAAACAGTCCAATCAGTGCAGTCAAAACAGTTCTACAGTTCCTGCTTTGCTGCATTAGTCCACTTCTTCACAGTTTTGACTACAGGCTTGGCACGTTTGAGTTGTTGCCTATAAACTGGAATAAGATGGACCAGGCAGTGATCAGAATGTCCCAAAGGTGCCCGGGGGACAGAGCATTGGGCATCTTTTAAAGTGGTGTAACAGTGATTCAGTGTGATGTTGTCCCTGGTGGGGCAGTCTATATGCTGTCTGTATTTAGGTTCGTGGATTAGGTTTGCTCTGTTAAAATCCCCAAGGACAATTGTAAAGGAATCCGGGAATTTCCTTTCCAGGGTAGTAATCTGGTCAGCCAGCTCACACAGTGCGTTGTTCGCATTGGCCTGAGGAGGGATGTAAACTCCAATCAGCATGAAGGAAGAAAACTCCGGTGGTGAATAAAATGGTTCGCAGTTAATAAAAAAAGTTTCTAGAGATGGGCTGCCGTATTTCTGTAACACTGTGACATCAGTACACCAACCCTCATTAATGTAGAAGCAGACTCCACCACCCTTTGTTTTCCCTGAAAGCTCCGTTCCGCGGTCCGCCTAGTGAAGTTGGAAGCCCGGCAGATTTAAGACAGCATCTGGGATTCCCTCACTGAGGCAGGTTTCAGTGAAGCAGAGGGCAGCAGAGCATGCAAAGTCATTGTTAGTCTGGTTTAAAAGCAGTAATTTGTCGACTTTGTTTGGAAGAGAACGGAAATTCGAGAGGTAAATGGAGGGAAGTGTCGTGTGGAATCCTCGCCAACACAGTTTCACCAGCGCGAGTCCCCCGTCTGCCTCTCCTCCGGGAGCCACAGAGGGCTGCTGCACCTCTGACTAAAATCTCCGAAAAACGTTTATGAAAAATGGAAAATAATAATGGAAAAATAAGAACTATTTTGTAACGACTGCCTGATGTTTAGCAGTTGATCTCTGGAGAAAGTGATGTGATCTGAGTGACCAAAAGCACAGACAATAAACAAAAACAAGAAAAGTGCGAGAGAGCACAGTACCGAGGCTGCCATCCGCGGCGCCATCTTTTTTTCTTAGTGTGTCCAGTTTTACACTCCCCTGTGTTGTCATTATGTTTCATTCGAGTCAGCTGTGTCCTCATGTGTCTCCACTTCTCCTGATCAACCCATGTGTGTATTAAGTCCTCAGTCTTCCTGTGTTTAGCGTGGCATCGCCTGTGTTTCACTCCATGTCTGGTCATAGTTTTTTTTTGTCACAGTTCTAGGTCTTTTGGCAGTTTAGGGAATTTTTACATTCTCCTTCTTCTCACTGAGCTGAGGGGTAAAATCAGGACATACGCGCAGATACTCTTAAACTATCGAGAGATTTTATTTTTAAAATTAATAGTGCAACAATTGTCCAACACAAAATCCACAGTAGTGAATCTCCTCACTAGTTTCTCCACATATACTTTCTCTCAGTCACAGTTCGCTCACCGCTGTAATGGCAAGATTACTTCACTGGTATCTGCAAACAGAAGTTGGAAGTTTTACAGGTAATGGAGAAAACAACAAGCATTTACACTGACTGTTTGTAGTTCAACATTCCAGCAAAGACTGAAACTTTATAAAAGTGTCTGAGTTAACTACCATTAAAGTTGAACACCTACTTTGGCCAGCCCCTTCATAACCACATTGCAGTTTTTGACAACCACACATGACAAATGAGCACAGTTTCAAAATTAAGTGTGTCAAAAATGTTTGAGGTAGGATCAAAAAATAAATGCATGAAGCAGCTTCTGTGGTGTAGAATTGGGCCTCTATTTCTGAGGCAAACACACCACAGCTATCTGTTACTCATTCTATTCAAATCATTACAGGCTGCATACTCAGACTGTTAAGTGTTAGAGTTTTATAGCTTTTAAAGCTCTAAACTTGTTGAGTACACCTTGGTTGAGATCGAGGTTGAATCATGGAAGCTTCTACTGCACTGTCCTCTGTGATAAACATGTTAGAATCAGAAAATAGTGATGTTATCTGCTGACATGAGTTTTAAAATTACAGTTAAAACAAAACAGGCTAAGATGTGAACTGTGAGGTAATCATTTTCAATACAATTATCTATGATGATGATATGTGTTAGCACCACAGGTGACAAGTTTTGCACATTAATTGCATAGCAACAGAGAAACAAACTAATGACTTTATGTGCCCCACTAATATGGGAAACCAGCAATAAGAGTAAATATATGAGTGGGAACTGAAGCCTCAGCAGCAGGTGTGATGTATAAATACACTCATCTTGTCATCTCTGTTTAACTTTACCTTTCGTTCTTTGTAGCTCTGTGGCCTTTGTGTGTGATTATTGATGCCTCCTGTGGTTTTCCTGTGAACCAGCTCTGCAAAATGACAAATGAACTTGTAGTAGTAGTAGTCTGTAGTCAACATTGGATAGTTGCCGTTTTCAGCTTCATCATGGCTGAATGCCTGTGAATTCCTTGATCTCCAATTTGAACCTCTGTTGATTTTGGTATTTCTAATAGCATACAAATAAATACAGATTCACATTTAAAAACCAAATATAGGTCATTCATTTTTCATGGCTGTTGATTTTCTGTTGTGTGTTGTTACAGCGAGTGTTGATTCTCTGTGTCTTTGTTAGTGCATTGAGAAACTGCAGTGTGGAGATTAGCTCAAGAACAGTTCATAGAGAGATTCATGTAATGGGTTTCCATGACATAGCTGCATCTTACATCACCAACCACGATGAAAGACGTTGGATGCAGTGGTGTAACACCACTTACACCACTACTGGACTCTAGAGCAGTGGAGACATGTTCTCTGGAGCGAATGAGTTTGGGTTTGGCAGTTGCAAGAAGAATGATACTTGTCTGATTCCAATGTTACACATCAGCAACAACATCAGTGTCTGACCTCACAAATGCACTTCAGTAAGAATGTTCAAAAACTCTCATAAAACACTCTTAGACTTTGTGGAAAGCTTTCCCAGAAGAGTTGAAGCCATTTAATCTGCAAAGGTTGAGCAAACATCATATTAAAGTATGTGGATATGTACTTAAGTAAGTAAGCTGGAAATTTTACTACTTAGTTTGCGCCCTCCCCATGGACTGAAGTCGAGTCTACGATAGCACAATGTCTACAGTGACTGTAGATGGACGGTTACGTCTTTTCATTGGCCCAGAGTGTACGGTGACCGTAGACTTACTGACCTTCTTTGAATCAGTGTCACAATAGTCCCAAGGGCACTGACAAAACATACAATTATAAATAAATAAATAAAGTATATAGAAAGAGAAGCATGTTTGACATGTTTTTATTAAGTCACACACAAATAGCATTCTCTGCCAAAAGGCTCAGAAGACATAACTATACAGAAATACATAACAGACCAGAACCGAAGAAGCAACATGTACAAGCAGGTGACAAAGACAGTTTTGTGAAGTATTTGTACAACACATGCCTCTGCAACAGCTTCAGTGTTTCCTGGAATTGATTCCGAAACACTAACAGAGCTATTATCTATCTGTTATGACAGCCAAATTTCCCCCAGATAGTCTTGGTTGAGTTCTGGTGACTGTGAAAGCCACGGTATATGAACACATCATTTTCAGAATCAACTTTTCAGTGAACCCTCTTCAGATACTTAGTCACTGGACAAAGTTAATCTCTCATAGCAACTTTGTACTGATTTTCCACTATTTTCCCTTTGACAAGTGGACCCTAACATGGCACAGTGCAAAAATGTCGCTCTGTGTAGGGGGTTAAGAGTTCAGGGTAGGCCTTTAATTTCTTGCCTTTCTGAAAATTTTATCAGTATAAAAGTAAAACAATTACATGGTCTCATCGGTGCAACCTATAAGACGCCTCTTATGGCTAGTCTTTGCACATCATAAGAGCACAGAGGAAAAGAAAGCAATTCATTCTCAATTTCTGTTAATTTTAGGGTATTTTCCAATCGGTTATGGTTCAAAAGAGCCAAAGGAAAATCCTCATCAATGTAGGAGTAAAGACTAGATGCTTTTATTGTATATACACTGATAATGCTTAATGTGGAGTCATTCTAAACCAGTAAAAATAAATAAATAACACATTGGGGTCATGCTGAAGACAACAGGTGGAGCTGGAAACATTGCCTGATAAAGAAAAAAAGACAATAGACTGAATGAAAAACAGAAGTCTCCTTCGTTGCACATTTTGGCCAATCAGAAACCTCCTTTGTTCATTTGAGACTTTTGACCAATCATAAACCCTTTCTTTCCCCAATTACCAATCAGGTGACCATACATTATTGCACTACTGTATGGTCCATCCCTGTCCATTTTTCGGACCATAAGGCACACTGGATTATAAGGCGTACTGTCGATGAACAGGTCTGTTCACATCAGATTATAAGGGGCATTAAGCAAAAAAACAAACAGTCAAATAAGTCAAACTTTACTCAACTCATTCTTCTTGCTTCCTCCACTTCCGTACCATTGATTCATTAATGTTGAATTCTCTCACAGCTGCTCTATTCCCATGTTCTACTGCGTGACTGATAGCCTTGAGTTTGAAATTCTCTTCGTAAGCATGTGTTATGGAAATTTTAACAATAATCTGCAACACACCCAATGCACTCAATTTGAAGTGGTTTAATTAACACGTTGCAATGTGGAGAAAATATTCACATCAAGCACCAAACAGTTTTCTGAGGATGGACACCACCCTGAACTCGTTTATACCTTCCCAGAACACTCTCAAACAAAGAACATTCCACAGCCTCTTATATTTCTCTATACCTTCAGTCCCATCCTTAAAACCTCCTCCCTCACAGAGAGAATTATGGCCTTGTTTTCTGCTGTCACCTAAGGATTTACATCCCTGATAAGCAGTCTCCCATTACAATGGTCTCACTGTGTGTGTAGAGCATAAGGCCCACTTGTAGTGCACATGCATACAACTAAGTGACAGGAGTGCTCTTGCTATACTAAAGTGATAGGATTAAAATATGTGATTAATACATAATAAAAGAAATCTGCCACCACACATATTTCTTAACAGGTGCCATTTGGGGGTCCTTATACACACACAATACGGTAATATAATGTTGACGCACAGTATGTATTACTCCATGAGACTCCTGACTACGGTAGTCGTAATGCTCCAACAATCCATCAAGCGGTGCGGCTTCGTAGCTTACCAAAGTAGTGCTAAAACATTTTTTGACAGATTTTTGAGTGCCGTGTACCACATAAAATAGGTTTGAGGTCAGTAAGAACAACCAGAATTCATACATAAAGCACACTGGATTATAAGGTGCAATTTTTTTTTTGAGAAAAAAGGATAAAAGGATTTTAAGTGCATATATAGTCCGAAAAATACAGTATATGACCTTTAACATATGAACTATATATTCTTAACCCCTGTATTTATTTTAATGCTTTGAGTTTGCTTTTGAACATCTGTGGAGAAACTTTATATGTTGGAAGTTAGATTTTAACAAGCATGCAATGATTATCATATTTTTAAACATGTATCTGACAGAGGCAATACCATACATTCAGACACGGTAGTAGATGGTGTAGATGGTGGTTTTTATACGATATGTGCTAGTCTAATTTGGTAGTACGAGGTCAACATTGACCTTCTCTGTTGTTAGATATAACAGTTGAAGAGCCATTAAGGATCAAATCAGCTTCTAAATAATTTTATGGTTTTTCTCCCTCTGCTTGCTTCTTTTTGGGTCGGGACCAGCACCCCCCACATTACATCAAAGTCTTACAAGTCTAGAAAAGGAGCTGTTGAACAGAAAGACATCAACTGAGTTGTAAGTATTTTGGTTTTTCTAGTATATTAGTAATTGTCAGTGACATTTATATTAGTCATGCTGAACTTTAATCATACTTTAGATCAACCTGTTTTACTTATTGTTTCATTTGTGCTTTGGTTTGGGGAAGTTGTTTCTATACTGATCTTTTCCTGTCTTCTGTTATTAGACTTGAGGTATCACTGCACTTTGCTGTTGCTGTTGACTCCAGTTAATTCTACAAGACATGCTGTGTAAGTAAATACAAACAACAACAGTTTGGTCTGCATTTCTTCAAAGATCATATTGTGGCTTGCAGGCCACCAGGAGAGATGAGTCCTCCGTCACAGATGGTGTAATCAGTAAAGATGGTCACCTGCAGGGTTAAGCTCATTGGATCTCCATCCCACATCCACTGCCACTGTACTTAAGGGAAGATGGGACAATGTTAAAGACTTTCTTCTGAACTTTCATTTAGATCACCTAAATCCAGATGTGACTCAGTCACTTAGTTGTATGCATGTGACAAACACAGACATTCAGGCAGCAATGCCTGAACTGGAAACAAATAGTCTTTAAAATATTACAACATACCAGCTTCTGTGTTTGAATGCAAAACAAAAGTGTTATTTAAACTAGAGACTGCACTTGTGACTGAACAATAAATACATTTTATTTTGATTAAAGTAATGTAACTTGCAAAACAAAATTGTGGAAAGCTTAAACATAGTTTTAGAAATAATTACATCTTTGACTTTGTTCCATTGTAAGATTATAACAGTGATGGCAATATAGTTTTTGTTGTTCAGTGAAACAGTGTCCAGTATGTTGGCTGATGTACTTTTTGGCATTTGAAAATAAAAGTTGGGCTGATTTTAACGCCCTTAAAACAAGTGTTGTAAGCTATTCTTTTTTTAATCATACTTGCATACAGTGTTATATTAATATAAGTGCTTTAATAGAAATTTCAAAGATGATAAAACATTAGGTGAAGTTAGTACTGCACAGTCAGAAACATCAAGCTATTCTTAGTACTGTATACTTACAATGAATAAGTTGTCCTAACATAGTCATCTTAAGTAAGCTTTACTTAGTTGAGGCAACGAGTTTGCATAGTTTTTTTAAGTTCTGGGAACTAATGAGGTTGTACCGTGTAAAAGATGTAACAGCAAAGCAAGAGAAATATAAACTGTTTATATTTCAACACTGGGGCAGTGCTTATCTAAATATATCATAGTTACATGGGCCGAGGGTTTTAAAAAAAATGTGTTACTGTGGCTGGTTAGTACGGTTTACTTCTGCCTTTCCTGGAAGAAAGTTATGTCATGTAATGTTGGTGAACGTCAGATTAGTGTTAGTTTGCTCTGCAGGTCGTTCATGCTATCATGGCTAGAGTCCTGCTGCTCGTTATCCTTCTCTGTAAGTTAAACTTCCTGTGAAATTCTTTTATTTTCATTTTTTCTGCTCTTACATTTGGTGTGTTCAGTTTATATTTTTGTTAGGTGTTGCTATTATTATGCTTCGTACATACTACACATTATTAATGCATACTTATGTTTAATACATAATAAGATTGATTCAAGATTCATATCATTATACATGTTTTCTTCAACTTCATCAGATTATTTTCATGGAATTAAAGCACAAGGTTAGTGTAATAAATTTAATTATACACACACACACAGACGCACACACATATGTTAATCAGTGTAGCTGTTTGCTTTGTTACTTTGAAACGTCTCCACAATAGCTCATCATGAAATATTTACATCTGAAATTGCAGCCAGTGTTCCACCTATACTGAGCGTGAGTCCACCTGCAATCACAGAGACAGACTCAGTCACACTGAGCTGTCAGACTCCATCATCTTTTTCTGTGCCTCAGTGTGATTTCTACATTGCAAGCCAGAAACTGTCCAAAGGTTCCTCCTGTGTGCAGACACTGACAGGGACTGAGCTCCTGAAGACTGCACATAAGAGTTTACCTGCTGAGGTTGAAGTGAGATGTTCTTACACTGTACAAACTTATACTTTTAAATTTACATCTCCTGACAGTGAGCCATCCACCATCAACATAAACAGTGAGTGAAGAAATGACAATTAAATTTGCATTATAGGTTAAACATTTATAGACGTAAATACTTTACATTTACATGCTTACTTTGGTATTGTAAATCTATTATCAAAAATATTTTATGTACATCAAATTTTCTTATTAAAATTTACATATATTTTATTTAACAGACCTTCGTCCACCTAAACTGACAGTGAGCCCGCTGATGATCACAGAGACAGACTCAGTCACACTGAACTGTCAGAATCCTCTTCCTGTCTCTCAGTGTTATTTCATTATTTCAGGAGATAAAACTGCCAAAACAGCTCCTTGTCTGCAAACTCTGACAGGGTCTGAATTTCTGTCATGGACACGTCAACGTTCACCTGTTACAGTTGAACTGACCTGTTACTATCTTTATATATATAAATCTCCATTGAGTAACATGTCACCAATCACCGTACAGAGTGAGTAAACACTTTAACAATGGGCTAATGTTAGAATGTTTAACTAAATAATTACTTCAATATACAATGCTGCAAATGAGAGATAAGTGAGGTGTGAGAACATTTTTCACCACCAATATAACCTAAACATTTTCTGTCATTGATTGTTTTTGTATATTTGCTTATTCAGTTCAACAAATGTTTACATTTTTTTCAGTTCCTTGGCCTGAAATTACTGTGAATCCACCTCTGATCACAGAGACGGACTCAGTCACACTGAGCTGTCAGACTCCATCATCTGTTTCTGTGCCTCAGTGTGATTTCTACATTGCAAGCCAGAAACTGTCCAAAGGTTCCTCCTGTGTGCAGACACTGACAGCGACTGAGCTGCTGAACATTGCACAGAACAGTTTACCTGCTGAGGTTGAAGTGAGATGTTCTTACACTGTACAAACTTATACTTTTAAACGTACATCTCCTGACAGCGAGCCATCCACCATCAACATTATCGGTGAGTGAAGAAATGACCATGAACAGTTTATGGTTCAGTAATGCTTATTAATGCTTAGGTGCTGGAATGACTAATATCTCAGTGCACTCTGCTATCATAAATATCGTATGTAAATTATCTAATTTGTATGCAAATATATTTAATTAATCTAACATATACTTGAATTTTCCAGATCTTCATCCACCTAAACTGACAGTGAGCCCACAGATGATCACAGAGACAGACTCAGTCACAGTGAACTGTCAGACTCCATCATCTGTTTCTGTGTCTCAGTGTTATTTCATCATTTCAGGAGATAAAACTGATAAAGCAGCTCCTTGTCTGCAAACTCTGACAGGGTCTGAATTTCTGTCATGGACACGTCAAAGTTCACCTGTTACACTTGAAATGACCTGTTATTACCTTAATATACAGAAATCTCCAGTCAGTAACATGTCACCAATCATCATACAGAGTGAGTAAATTTTTTTTACAATGGGCTAATGTTAGAATGTTTAACTAAATAATTACTTCAATATACAAAGCTGCTCATAAAATGGAGGATAAGTGAGGTGTAAAGACACTTTACTTGACTAATATAAAAGGTAAAACTGACAAAAGATTTTCTCTCATTGATCTTATTTTCTGAAAAAAGCAATATTTAGTTATTTAACTCAACAACTGTTTACATTTTTAGCTCCTCGGCCTGAACTGACAGTGAATCCAGCTGTGATCACAGAAACAGACTCAGTCACAGTGAACTGTCAAACTCCATCATCTGTTTCTGTGACTCAGTGTTTTTTGTACTTTATGAGAAGAAGAAAATCCACGTCAATCTCCTGTCAGCAGACACTTACAGCAACTGAGATCATCTTTATGGCACAGCAGAGTTCACCTGCTGAGGTTCAAGTGGCATGTTTTTACATGACAGAGCGTAAAGGAGGACAATACCAGTCTCCTCACAGCATCATATCCTCCATTAGTATACAACGTAAGTGCCTGTACTGTTTTTCCACACAGTCTGCACATATAGTGTTAGGTTTTACAAGCCAAAAACATAAGCCAAAACTGACTTTTACACAGCTGTATTTTAAATTAACCAGGAATAACTGCGCAGTATTACAGTGCAGTTAGACCTCTCAGATCATCAGGTGCAGCTCTTGTAACTGTTCCCACAATTGGATGTGTGCCGAGCCTGCTTTGAATTATTGTGATAGTTTTAAACCATCTGCCTGCTGACCTGAGGTCAATTACAACTGTTACAACGGTCCAGGGTATAATTTGCAATTTTTGACTGCTTTTGATTTTACCTCTATATTTCACCCTTAAAAACTGTTTATCTTGACTTGTTTGGTATCATTATTTTCAGCACAACCTCAAATATCTGAAATTGGAGTTATTTTTTTCGTTTTGACACACTATATTAGCACAATTGATCTAAATTCAGAGAAAAAAAATTAAAATTCGAGTAGAAAAAAGTTATTTTTTACTGTAAAAACCACAAACATGTTTAATGAATCATTTTCATAACTTGAAATCAAATATAAATTGTACATTTCTAAATATTATGCACAAGTTTTGCAAACAACAAAGTTATGTGTTACTATTTACCTCAAAATGCAGCCAAGGCCTCAGGCGTTTTTATATAACCATTTAAAACTATTTACAGAACAATCAGGTGTTCTGCATCAAATAAGAAGGCACACAAATTATTTGTGCTACTCCAAAAATAGTGTCTGTCCACTATAAGACAGAGGAGAACACCACAGGCCTAAACCCTGCAGGTCTGACAGCAGGAGGTGCATCAGTCCAGTTTTCCATGTGGAGACAGCATTTAGACTGGAAACTGCCTTTGGTGGCCTTTTTGGAGCAACTGTGACATTCAGCAGTATAACTGACACACAATACAAAACAATAACTACACAACACACTAACTACAGCCTCCAAACACGCTAAACGTCACTAATGTCTCACATATGAAAACTCGCTCTCTCTCTTTCTTTCGCTTGCACACTTTCACCGGGCATCACTCCTAAAACTTCCCCCTCTTCCTAAACAACCAAATGCCACATGTTGCCATATCATTTTTTTGATTGGCTGACATTGTACACTTTAACACCAATAGGGAAGGGGTGTTTTTTCTTTTTCTTTTTTTCACTCGCAAGCAGAGAGTGTTTGCTAGCTTCTTCCCGCTGTAAACACCACTGTTTTGTTCAGAAAAAAGCATTGTGTGTATTTTTTATCATAACTCTGGTTTTACGTGGCCTATCAAAACAATTTAAAAACTGGTACATAGTTTGAAGGCCACACTTTCGACCAAAGTTTAAATGAAGACTGGGTCGCTGCATCTTGTTGCTGTGTCGTCTTAAATTGGTCATGTGATTTTGACGTGCCAGCGCATCCATCGACCCAAGAGGGTTAAGTCTGACGTCGTTAGCCTTGTCTGGGCCCAAACACTGTGGCATCACTGAGAGTTGAAAAACTGTCTAAATTCTTTCATTTGTAATAAAATGATGAGTGTGGCTGCTCTAACAGGTGTAACAATTAAGTTTAACACCCAGGCATCCATAAAAATGTATGATATTTAATGGAGTTAGAAGTTAGCAGGGAGTTAGCTCCCTAGCTTTGATCTAAATATAATATACCATGTCCTGACTGACAGATTTCTGAAACAAATTAAGACGTATAGCTCTGCTATCACTTCTGACATAAATGAAGACAGAAACCTAAACAGAAGTGATGATTATAAGGTTACTGAAGTTGGCTAGCTGGTATATGATGTGCTACGTGATCGCTAGCGACACAGCTCTGTTAGCATAATATAAACAGTGAAGCTGGAGGATGAACGCTAACTTTTTTCCACTCGATAAAAGTTAACATTAGGATTATTAGGATTATTAGGATTCTTGATGGTCAGTGACAAATGCAATCGCATGGCAGGATGCTGTAAACGGATCAAACTTCAGTCAGGATAACAACTGAGATAATTCATCCACAATACGAGGTTAGTCATTAATGTACTGCCAGTGTTGCCAACTCCTCAGTAAGGAAAATCGCTATTGGTTGTCCTAAAAGTCGCTAGAAGTCGCTAAATGACGTCATCACCTAATTTGCATAATTGGTCATGCTAATGTAATTGTAACCTACGCTGCTGGAGAGTTTATTTAGAACTACAAATTAAATTTCTTTTAGCAATTATTGTTTTTTGTTATGTCTTTCATGTCTTTTTTTTAGCGACTTTTTTAGAAAAAAAGTCGCTAGGGGGTCTGAAAACTCGCTAAATATAGCGACAAAGTCGCTAAGTTGGCAACACTGTGTACTGCTTCCTGGGTCTGGGCTGTAGTTACATCGTAAGGTTGTAAAAACTGAGCTTTAAAATTATTAGCAGTAATAAAAACTGAGAGAGGCCGACAGTGGTCACTGACTGTTTTCAGGGGCTTGTTCAGATTAAGTAGAACGAGATACAAAGCATTAAAACACATTAAAAACACAAAAGCCTTATTAAATGCAGGGTAGTTTGGGCTCGGAAGGAGGATTTGTCACGTCATCACCTAAAGACTGGATTGAATTGCTTTACTTTGTTATGTTTTACTGCTTTAGCTGCAGTAAGGCGTTATATACAGACACTGGCTTTTTTTTTCAATGTTTATTTTTTTTTTTTGCAAGAAGCAAATTGAGTTACATGAAATGAATTCTATATATAAAAATTACCATTGCCAATGTCATATTAAAATGAAACAGCTGCATATAGGACTGGAAATAATTTCTGATATTATTTTACAAATAACACTGAATACATTTCTTAGTTCCTTAGTGTGGAAATTTCATTGAGCTATGAAAAAAATCTTTTGGTTTGAAATTTCACATTTGTTAAATCAATCAGATCTGGCTACTTTGAGCACTTTCACCACATCTACTCCTATTTCTATGAAAGACAGAAGAAGAAACAGAATTACAGGTAAGATTTTTAAAAGTGACTAAAAAAGTTGATTTTTGTGAACACATATATTAGTTTCTTAATGTGAAAATTTTAATGAGCTGTCAAGAAATTCTTTTTGATTTTTATAATTTGACAAAAAATT
The DNA here is from genome assembly GCF_056152115.1 of Neolamprologus brichardi. NCBI lineage: Eukaryota > Metazoa > Chordata > Actinopteri > Cichliformes > Cichlidae > Neolamprologus > Neolamprologus brichardi. The sequence goes on from NC_142108.1 coordinate 16,401,315, forward strand.
AGGTTTTAAAAAAAGGAATCCATCAGACCTGAATACTTTGAGGATTTTCACAACATCTACTCCTATTTCTATAAAAATTCAAAGAAGAAACAGAATTACAGGTAAGATTTTTAAAACGGAATATAAAAGTTTATTGTTGTGGTTTTTAATGTTTGATTAAGTACACTTTTTAGGCACTAAAGGAACTATTTCTCCTGGGATCTCACTAGAGGCAGCCTCCCCTTCTTTTGTTCCTGGGATAACTCTCACAGCTGTGAGCAATCTTACTGCTGGTGACACGACTCTTACAGATCCAGCAACTGATGATGGAATGACAGGTAGACTTAATTTTACTATTTTTATTAAAGGACGAACATATATATATATATGTGTGTGTGTGTGTGTGTGTGTGTGTGTGTGTGTGTGTGTTGGGGAGTAACAGAATACATGTACTGGTTTTCTGACCAATCATCCTACTTTGGCAAAACATCCTACCGTAACTAGTTTATGCACATTTCTGCTGTCACAGACGAATTCCAGCAAATTTAAGTAGGTATGACGGTTTGCCACTTAACTTTGTCCATCAGAGTATGCTTCAAGGGCGTAGATTTGGTTTTGGCATTGGTGGGGACGGATGATTCAACCACCGAACTCTGCCCTGTTTCTTTTTTTCCCCGCTTCTTAATAAAAGAGGAGAAATATACTTGCCTACATATGCTATTCTACGTGCTTTTAAACCATTTAAAATCACAATTCATAGTTTTATATGTGAATTATATAATGTTAAATTACTATTAAACAAATGACTGACTAAGTATTTTAGGCTTTAGTTTACTTCAGCCACAATCCATATAAATAAGGTATCATACAAACATAAAAATAGCTTCAAATACAGTCATGACAATAAAAGAATATGACTTTAAGGACTTAACATCATTACTTCAGTTATATTACACCAACATCTCTGACACATTAGCACTAAGGGAACACTGAATGACCTGGTGGGCTTTGTCCATAAAACTACTCATCTAAGATGACCACAAAGTAAAAGATCTCTCAGCAAAATTATGCAACATTTCAGGCACTATTGCCCCAATCAGATCAGTGAGCTGAGATTTTCTATTCTAAACATGAACTACTGTTACAGCAACAGACATGGACTACTGGTGTCCCACACAACAACTCAATGTCCACTATGTGAAGGAGCCAAACACATGCCTTCTCCTCTCGTTAACTGAGATAAACCGCTGGCATATTTGTTTTACATCTATATTGTCCAGTCTCTCCTGGTGGACATGGCATACAGCAGCATTGTTTAATCTCATTTGAGTCATTGTTAACCCATCTTTTTAGTCTTCTGAGAGCACTGAAGCTTCTTTCAGCCTCAGTACATGCCTTTTATCCTCAGATTAAAATTATTATTATTGTTCTGTGCTTGATGTGCCTCACCTTTGGCCCTGGCTCTTCCCCTCTGACTGCACTAGGACATATTGCCACCTGATAAAATAACACATTGATCCGTGCCGTATAAAAAGTGAGACATGTCAATTCAGATTCTTTGTCAAATATACACTAATGAAACTATTTACATCAGCAGCCTAACAATTGTCATGATAATAAATACTAGTTAATCTATAGCACCAAATCATCAGTCAGTCACCTGTGATCTCACCTCTTCACCTCTGTCCGAGCTACAACATGGCAGAGCTGCCTCTGTCACCTGATAAATAATCAGTGAGACATTCCAAATACATGCAGTCACATATGTGCTTCAAATACAGTCATGAACCACCAAGTCATCCAATTTCACCTGTGACCTTGTATCACCATTACTCTTTATCACCTGACAAATAGGACATGCATGACAATAAGAATAAAATGTGGAGCTGCTTCAGTGTTTCTGTCACTTTGTGCAGATCTTGACTCATCAGTAATGTTTGTAGGGTGAGTGCATTTTAAAACAATTTGTGCAAACTGCACTACAAGATGGAATATTTGCAAAATCAAGATTACCTCATGATATTTTGTCTCAAAATTAACCCTATAAATATGTCAGTACCATTAGGATGAAATTATTGTGTCACCAACATTTTAACGTTAGACATATAATTTTAACAGCCTCTGTAAACTAATATCCTGGCATACTCGACGCTGTCGTTTTCTCCAACAGCTTCAATCAAAATTAAAGCTGCAAGCAGCGTTATGAGGGCCCTCGCACCCCGGCGCGTCGAGCCATGCCCAACACCTAAAACCAGCACGTCCGATCTGATGTCACATTGATGGAATTCATGCATTTAACCACCATCTAACATTTCATCTCATTCAATCATGATTATAGTCGTCCCACTAGGTGGCGCTCTAACCATTACTGACAAATGGCATAACAAACATTTCCGAGCTCGAGTCTCATTATGCCTGCAAAGTTTGGGAGAGACTGGACATTATATTTTTGAGTGACAGCGGATTACTGCTTTTTGGCGAGTGATTCAAACTCCTAGTGCCGCCATGACCACCCCGTTTCCCTGAATGTAAAAAGCTTCGCAATTTAACATCACAAAGGTCTTTAGATGCCACGTACTGCAGATCGGGCCAATCTGATGAAATCCCTTGGAGGAGTTTGTCAAAGTACGGTGCCTGAAAAGAGGGGAAAATGTTGCCAAAATTACACATTAATTTTAAAATGGCTGACTGCCTGTTGGATTTGGGATACTGCTCCAAGAGACTTTTTTGTACATCTTAATATCTCCTATAAGCTTACCAGTTTTCAGACTCATAGATAAAACACAGAGCAGGGGCTGTTGTTTGGAAATTATTTAGGGGGCGCTGCGGAGCCATTTTGCGTTATTCAATGAAAATGATCACATAACAACAAAGCGTTCATCACATTGGAGGTGTGGGCCAAATTTCAAGACTTTTTAAACTTTCCAAGCCCCTCAAAAGCCACTTTATTTTTCATGGTGAACTGCGTTGCCACTAGGGTGCGCCGTTCAGTTTACTGTCACAATTTTTGCAGTGAAGCATCATGAAGGACTGATGGTGATATTCACCGCTTTTGAGGTGGCCACGATGAACCTGTGAAAATCAGTACAACAAAATGAAAGACATGACATTTCCTGTTCCCACTAGGTGGCGCTCTGCGTATTCCTGACAATGGGCACATCAATCTGTTCAGGGCAGGTCTGACATCATGCCTGTAAAGTCTGGTTCTGATCAAACTGGATTTCATTGAGTTATACTAATTTGTTTCTTCATGGCGAGACGTTAAAGTTCGCCATGCTGCTGGGGTCACACCCTTTTGTGAAAAGTCACAGTTTTCACTGTAACCCAAGACCAACTCCTTAAGGCTTTCCTGGAGAAATTTGAGGCTGCTGATGTCACCCATCAAGATATTGTACCCCAAAGTGTAAAACATGACATTTCCTGTTTCCACTAGGTGGCGCTGTCCCCGATGTCAAATTTGGCAGTTGAAATATGTTCAGGGGTGGAGCCTTATCATATGTGTGCTCTTTGGTCCAGATCGGACAATGTATGACAGAATGAGAGGCAATAAGATTTTCATGGCGAGTCATGAAAATTCGCCGTGGTGCCACGGGCTCACCGTATGATGAAAACTCAAAAGCTCCGCAATTTAACATGGCCCAGGTGTGTAGTTGACACTGACCAAATATGAAGCTTATACGACCAAATCCCAAGGAGGAGTTCGAAAAAGTTCGAGTAAAATTACAGCCAAAATGTCACCTTCACCTCTAAATTGCGGACTTCCTTTTGGGTTTGCGTCAATGGTCCCATTGACTTTTTTGTTCGTCTTAGCATGATACACATGTGTGCCAGATTTCATACATGTAGCTCAAACGATGTGGTCGTAGGGCTGCATTCAACAAGGCATAGGTGGCGCTCTAGAGCCATTTCCCAGTGCTTATATGTAAAACCATTAAAATACAAAATTTTTCACCAGACCTGGCATGTGTGCAAAATTTCATGAGTTTTTGAGCATGTTAAAGCCCTCAAAAAGGCCCTTGTTTTGCCTGAATAATAATAATAATAAGAAGAAGAAGAAGAAACGGAGCAGATACAATAGGGCCTTCGCACTCTCAGTGCTCGGGCCCTAATAATAAGAAACGGAGCAGATACAATAGGGCCTTCGCACTTTTAGTGCTCGGGCCCTAATAATAAACAGAGCAGATACAATAGGGCCTTCGCACTTTTAGTGCTCGGGCCCTAATAATAAGAAACGGAGCAGATACAATAGGACCTTCGCACTCTCGGTGCTCGGGCCCTAATAAACGGAGCAGATACAATAGGGCCTTCGCACTCTCAGTGCTCGGGCCCTAATAATAATAATAAGAAACGGAGCAGATACAATAGGGCCTTCGCACTCTCGGTGCTCGGGCCCTAATAAACGGAGAAGATACAATAGGGCCTTCGCACTTTTAGTGCTCGGGCCCTAATTAGAAATGCTGCTCTGAGACTGAGATAACTAATAGTGCTTCCTGCTGTGCAGTTAGTTTCCAAACACGTTATTCGTGGTTACATACAATTTTAGACTGATGTGGGCCAAAGCCTAACATAGCCTGTAACGTTATTATGACGGACACATTATATGAGTAAACTTGGCTTTAAGTGACTTACAGGTTTCTTTGAAAAATACTTTCTTGTATCCAGGTTCTTCCTTTGCGCTGCCATCCTCCTCTCCTCCTGGCAGGCAGCGCAGGTTTGCCGCTGCTAAAACTAAACAGAGCTCCCTGAAAGGCTCAGCCAATCACATTGGCCATATTTGTCACATGACGTAGGACTCCAGTAGAGAACGTAATTTAACTCTTTCTGCACCGCTGGGTAGACGCTGACGGATCGTTTTTTTTTCTTTCTATCGGGTTTGATTTTCTTTACTTGAATAGATCAAATTATTGGTGGGGACAATTCAATAAATGCTGAATATTGGTGGGGACATGTCCCTCGTCCATGCCAAATCTACGCCCTTGGTATGCTTGTAGCTCATAAAGTCAGGACGGTTTGCCACTTCATTTTACCTGCTAAAGTATGCTTGTAGGTAACATTCACAAAGGTAGCATGGTTTGGCACTTAATTTTACCCATCAGAATATGTCTCTAGCTCTTATTAACAAAGGTAGGATGATTTGCCACTGAATTTTACCTGTTAAAGCATGCTTCTAGCTCATATTCACAAAGGTAGGACGGTTTGCCACTTAATTTCGTGTTGTGCGCATGCACAGAAACAACAGGTAGGATGGTTTGTCAGGTAGGATGGATTCCCAGAATACCGGCGTTACGTATATAAAATACAAAATAGGAGTAATTGTATTCCGTTACAGTTACAGTTTAAATAGGTGGTAATCAGAATACAGTTACTTTTTTGAAATAAATAGAATACACCGTGGTTTTTTCCGGTTTTATATGTTAGGGTATCCCCTCTCTATGCCCTCTCTAATTTTGGTGATTAAACGCAGTAGGGCGCTGGTTTAGCTCAGTTGGATAAACTTGTAGTCATGGCTGAGAGTGGCCGACCCAGGTTCAAGTACAACCTGTGGCCCTTTTTTAAAATTTAATTAATTAATTTTTTTAAACTCAATTCCATCTGGGAATAATACAGTTTCTCCAATTCGGATTGCTGGAGACCTCAAAAAATCCCACAATAAGAGGCTCTAATGTAAGCACTGTGTTAATGTTAGTGGCGTCAATTACACAATGGACCGAGAGCCAGCAGTGACCGGGCAGGAATGCATTTCTTACTTGGAATTTCCAAGACCACTATATAAGAAGAATGGGATGGGCAAAACTTCAGTATCTTCGATGTACTATTGCTGTGTGATTTTTATTCCTATTAATGAATGCTACTCCACATGATTATTAACAGACAAAAAAAAACTATTACTATTACTGATACAGAAGTAGTTTTCTATATGAGATCACTGCAAAAAGTGCAGTCTTACCTGATGTCATGTCATATGCTACTCATTTTATATTAAGATTTAAAAATCTAGTTGGTATTGGTATGGAGAGTAACCTTCAGTAATAGTAATAAATCACACAGCAATAGTACATTCTTGTAGTTGTAAAGCATGACAATATATTAAGTAATCCAAAGTATCCAGAATACGTTACTGTCATTGAGTAGCTTAACGGTGTCTGTTACAAAATACATGTATTCTGTAATCTGTAATGGAATACATTTTAAAAGTAACCTTCCCAGTACAGTAATCTACAGAACATATGTGTAAACAAGTTTTTGTGTGCTCTAAATCACTAAAAACTGAATTAAACAAATGCTTCTTGAGAATGAGCCATCTGTGTCACATTGCCATAGTAAGTTTCAAGGTGTTTTTACCCTGTTAAACAGTTTCCTTTTAAAATGCAAAATAATCGAGGGGGCGTGTTATGGAGTAGACGCGCAAACCACGAGCTCCCATTTATCTGTTAAATTACTTTATGGTTCACCTATTGTGGCCCAATTCAGAGATTTCTTAAGCTCTATTAAGAAAGTCAGCATTGTTTTAGCTGTTTTTCTTTCCGTCTTTTTGGCTTGTCTCGAAGTGAAATGCCTCCCAAGCATTCTGCTAAAGGAGCGCAGGCTAGCTGCTCAGAGACCGCTAGCAAAACTACCGTTGATCCAGCGACACTGCTAGCTTTCCGCGACATTGTCAAAGAAGTGATTCAAGAGGAAAATGACAACCTACGGGACGAAATTAAACGAGCCATTTCGCCCATCCAAACCGCTCTTGACGAATGTACTGAGAAGTTGGGCGAACACGAAGAAGGCTTGAATAATCTGGACAAGCGGCTGGAAGTTATGGAGACATGTTTCGCAGATCTGAGTAACCAATACAAGAAGTTGCTGCTGAAAACGGACGACTTGGAGAATCGGGGAAGACGATGCAACTTGCGTATATTAGGAGTGCCGGAGGGAGCCGAACAAGGGAATCCCACTAAATTTGTGGCTGATCTGTTGCACGTTGTACTGGGTGGTCCCGGCGGTTTGGAGCAGGCTCCGATCCTGGACAGAGCTCACCGGGCGGCGGTTGCGCTGCCCACGGAGGGAGGGCGACCGCGGCCGTTCATTGTTCGCATTCATTACTACCAGGAGAAGGAGCGGATACAGCGCTTAGCCAGACAGAAAGGCCGGCTGGAGTTTCAAGGGAAGCAGATATTCATCTTTCCTGACTACAGCGCCGACCTGGCCAGACGCCGGGCTGCTTTCAGCGAGGTAAAGGGACTACTACGGAAAAAAGACGGAGTTCGCTACGGCCTTCTTTATCCTGCCCGGCTTCGGATCTCGTTTAATGGAGAAACACAGGTATTCGACTCTCCTAAAGCAGTGAAAGATTTCATTGACTCCAAGTTTGAGTCGTCTCCCGAATGACATTTCATAAGAACCACCGGGACTTTCATACCATCGTGACTATATTTTTGTCAATCAATAAACGGACGATCTCTGGTTTAGCTTAGTTTCATGTTCGATGTTCATTTAGAAATCTCAGATGTTGGTGAGCTTGCCCTTGTTTCCTGGGAGGTTAACTATATTCCAGTACTTGTCACTTAAAAGGGACTCCGGGGTCAGCTTTGATGAGAAGTGAAACAGGTCCGTTTTTCGGTTACAGGTAAATTTGACGTGGGAGTTTTTCTCTTTCCTTCTCTTAATTATTTTACTCTATTATGTTGGACTTTGTGACTTTCTAATTTGAATATATTTTGGACTACATGTGTGATTCATAGTTCAGATGTTTCTGCTTATGTGGGGCTGTGGTTATGAATAAGGTGAATGGGACTCTTAATAGAAGCAGGGGAGCTTTGGGAAATTGGTGTGTGTCGTTTGGGGACAACACTGAACACGGGGAGGTGGGTGGGAGGGACTTATCTATTCTTTTTTCCTTCTGTTGTTTTTTTCTTTTTTTGTTGTATATTATTTGCTCAGATTATTGTTAACAACAACATTTCAGTGTACACCCATGATAGAATTGGTATTTGCGTTTGGAACCACCTTTTTCATCATGTACTTATATGGTGATGACTTCTGTTGATGACACTTCAACTGCTGTGAGTAATGGCTGCCATGTTAACTTTATTAGTTGGAATGTGAAGGGATTGAACCACCCAGTGAAACGAAATAAGGTACTCTCTCATCTTCTTTATCTTAAAGTACATGTAGCGTTTCTTCAAGAAACACACCTTAAGAATACAGATCATGCCAGATTAAGACGAAATTGGGTTGGACAAATTTTTCATTCCAAATTCAATGGTAAAGCCAGAGGTGCAGCAATTTTGATTAATAAGAATACTCCATTTATAGTCTCTCACACAATAGCTGACCCAAATGGTCGCTATGTAGTGGTGACAGGGTCCCTGTTTAATACTTCACTTATTTTAGCAAACGTATATGCTCCGAATTGGAATGACTCAACTTTTTTCAATGACTTTCTTAATTCCCTTCCACAGATCAATACACACCAATTGATCCTTGGAGGGGACATGAATACTGTTATGGATCCAGTACTAGATCGCTCCTCAGATAAAAGACTTCCACTCCCTAAATCCTCATTAGTGTTACAGTCATATTTACAAACCTATGGGGCTGTTGATGCGTGGCGATTTCTCTACCCCTCCACTAAACAATATTCCTTTTTTTCTGCAGTGCATCAAACGTATTCTCGTATAGACTACTTTTTTGTTGACAAAAAATTGCTTCCCAATATCAAGACTTGTAAATACAGTAGCATAGTAATATCTGATCACAGTCCACTTGTTTTGGAACTCAGCTTCCCGGATGAACCCTTTGTGTACTCCTGGAGACTCAATCCTCTTTCTTTGTCAGATAAGGAGTTTGTGGAATATCTTTCCAAACAAATTGATGTCTTTTTAAGAACAAACATTACGCCTGGCATGGCCTATAGTACGATTTGGGAAAGCTTAAAAGCATTCTTACGGGGCCATATTATATCATACTGTTCATATACTAGAAAACAGAAAAAGAAACGTCTTTCTGAATTGATACACCTTATTTCGCAATTGGATGAGCAACACTCTACAACCCCCTCTCCAGAACTGTATAAACAAAGACTAACGTTACAAACTGAATTTAATTTAATCTCAACCCGGCAGTCAGAGTCTATGATTCTTAAATCTAGAGGAAGATGGTATGAACACGGAGAAAAAGCATCTAAAATTTTAGCACATCAGCTTCGTAAATCAGAAGCAACTCGTATAATCCCTGAAATTAGGACTAAATCTGGACATGTCACCACTACTCCACAAAAAATAAATGAGAGTTTCAGAATATTCTATTCCAGTCTCTATGATTCTGAATCTTTAAACGCGCCTGAATTGTTTGAGGCTTTTTTTGATGGAATGACAGTTCCGACTTTGACCTCGGCATTCAGAGACCAATTGGAAGAGCAAATTACAGTGGAAGAAATTAAATTGGCGATTAGCTCAATGCAGAATGGCAAATCCCCGGGTCCGGATGGGTATCCGGTTGAATTTTTCAAGACCTTTAAAGACAGTTTATCACCTCTATTACGGGACATGTTCATTGAGTCATTGGTTTCAAAATGTCTTCCCCTAACGCTTCGACAAGCAACCATCTCACTCCTATTGAAGCCAAATAAGGATCCATCAGAGTGTTCATCATATCGTCCTATATCACTCTTAAATGTAGATTTAAAAATACTGTCAAAAACACTTGCTCTCAGGCTAGAGCAATATCTACCATTGTTAGTTTCTCCAGATCAGACAGGTTTTGTGAAGGGTAGGCATGGTTTTTTCAACCTGCGCAGGTTTTTAAACATATTACACACCAAGTCAACTACGACCCCTGAAATTGCCTTATTACTCGATGCTGAGAAGGCATTTGACCGGGTGGAGTGGGATTATCTGTTTTATACTCTACATAAATTTGGATTCGGCCCTAATTTCATTTCATGGATTCGGTTACTTTACTCCTCACCTATGGCACGTGTTAGAACAAATTCGTTATTCTCTTCTTATTTCCCACTTCTCCGTGGTACGAGACAAGGTTGTCCCTTATCCCCTCTTCTTTTTGCATTATCAATTGAACCATTGGCGATTAAACTGCGGGCTAACAGTTGCATTAAGGGCATCTTCAGAGGTGACCAGGAGCACAAAATATCCTTATATGCTGACGACCTCCTGCTGTATATGTCAGAGCCTTTATGCTCTCTTCCCCGTGCTCTTGCCACTCTTGAATGTTTTGGTAATATTTCGGGTTACAAGTTGAACCTACATAAAAGTGAACTTCTCTGTGTCAACTCTATAGCCAGGAAGATTTCATTTTCAGATTTTCAATTTAACGTTAAATCAGGGTATGTGACCTATCTGGGGGTTAAGGTTACCCACTCATACAAAGGTCTTTATGAAAGAAACTTTGTCCCGCTGCTTAAGAATACTGAGACAGATCTTCAGAGATGGAACAATTTACCACTGTCATTAATTGGCCGCATCAATTCTATCAAAATGAACATACTACCCAAGTTCCTTTATTTATTTCAATGTATCCCATGCTACTTACCCAATAAGTATTTTATAACACTGAATAAGCATATCTCTGCATTTATTTGGAATGGCAAAAGTCCACGAATTCGCAAAGATTTCATGCAGAGGACTAGACCAATGGGTGGATTAGCCTTGCCGAACTTTCAGTCTTATTATTGGGCAGCAAATATTCGAAATATGCTGTACTGGATGAGTAATTTTACTACAGAGACTCCAGCTTGGCTCCAAATTGAGTCATCCAATTGTGGCAAAATTTGCCTATCAGCGTTGTTGAGTTCAGCTCTCCCATTAGAACTATACACCCATAAACGTAATCCTTTGTTGTATGACTCGCTCAGAATCTGGGTGCAATGTAGGAAAAGGTTGGGGTTACACTTAATGTCAATTAAAGCACCTATCTGCTCAAATCATATGTTCCCACCCTCCATGATGGATTCTGCCTTTAAAATATGGGAAAGTAATGGCCTTAGAAATATCAAAGACCTTTTTGTAGATGGGATTTTTGCCTCATTCACGCAGCTCCTGAAGCAGTTTAATGTTCCTCGGCAACATTTTTTCCGCTATCTACAAATTCGCCACTTTGTAAAGAGTCGATTTCCTTCGTTTCCGGAACTACCTGAGGAAACTTCTTTGGATAAAATTATTAATATAAACGTTCATAAGAGAGGGGCGATTAAAGAAATCTATGCTATATTATTAGATCTTCAATCTCCTTCTCTCTCCATCCTTAAAGCACAGTGGGAGAAAGACCTTGGGATGACTATAACAGATGAACTCTGGCAATCTTTTCTCCGGAGGGTACACTCTTCTTCGATATGTGCCAGGCATGGGCTCCTTCAATTCAAGGTCCTACACCGATTACATATCTCCAAGGAAAAGTTAGCCAAGTTCTATCCAGGGGCTGACCCTCTGTGTAACAGATGTAAAGCAGAAACAGGTTCGCTCCTTCATACCTTTTGGACATGCCCCAATCTTCATAACTATTGGGTGTCTATATTTAACACTCTGTCAGAGATGTATAACGTTAAATATGATCCCTCTGTTCTAACGGCTATCTTTGGGGTGATACCTCAAGACATCACTTTGCCAAAATACTATTCGAATTCTATTGCCTTTGCTTCACTTATCGCAAGGCGCCTTATACTTTTAAGATGGAAGCAGGAAGCTCCTCCCACACATGAACAGTGGCTTGCAGAGCTCATGAGGTTTTTACATTTAGAAAAGATGAGATATACACTGGCAGGTTCAACCACCAAATTTCTTAAGGCATGGCAGCCGTTCCTGATGTACATGGAAACGTTTAAAATGACCACCTTATCATGACCAGATGCCATATCTCTATATCACTATCATAGTTAACTGTACACTGAATGTCCCTTATACATTTTATTTTTATATTTGTTTGTTGTTGTTTGTTTTTTGTTGTTTTGTAGGGGTTTCTTTGGTTTGTTTGTTTTTCCCTTTCTATTTCTGTTATCTTTTGGGGTATTGTAAATACTGAACAGCAAACTACTTTATGTTCAATGTTTTGTTATTAACATGCTGCTGTGACTGAAAATAAAATTTATAAAAAAAAAAAAAAAAAAAATGCAAAATAATCTCCTCTTTTAAAGCATCAAAAATTATATGGATAATCGGAGCAGTTGTGACAGTGGATCTCCTCCTGCTTGCACTGCCTCTTCTCCTTACGCAAACCGGCATTGGTAAGAAAACAATTCCATACATACAGTACATTTCATTTCAATACAAATTAATTTCAGATGACGTTTTCTTGCAATAAAACATTATCTATGATTTATTGATGATTATATAATGTTTTGTTTTGTTTTCCAGTGAAATGTGGTTCCAATATTTAAGTAATGTCATCTCAAGTTGGCCACCAGTAGTACCAGTCTACGCCTTATGTTCTTTCTGGCCACCACAGCCCTTGTGTTTTAAATGAACTCAAACAGAACTTTTCCGATAGTGAGTACTGACCTGACTACTAAGGTTGACTAAAAATGGTTTTGTTGTGGCTGCTGCACTGTCTTTAAAATGTAAACTTTTGTCTGTCATTTTTTACTTCTATTGGTAGCAATAGATATCAGGAAGAGCATTATATATATTATATATAATATCACCTAATGGAGCGGTTCCAAAACTTTTTTTGCTAGGCCCCCCTTTGTTTTACAAGAAAAATGTTCGTTTTTCCGTTTACATGTGGACGAGGAATACAGAGTTTGTCACGCAACATCAAAGTTATGTGCCTTTTTTTCACATCATGCTGTGCACCACGTTATTGTTTACATGAGATGAATTGCAGAATCGCGGATAGAGACAAAATACTGTTAATCTGACTATCTTCTGGTTTTACACGCTTACATATACTAGGGCTGCCACAATTAGTCGACTAGTCACGATTACGTCGACTATCAAAATCGTCGACGACTAATTTAATAGTCGACGCGTCGTTTGAAGCTTTGTAAGATCCCAAAAGACGCAGGAATAAGTAGTAGGATTTAAGAGTGTAATAACGGACTGAAACAGAAGATGGATGCCAGCTGCCGTTAAACCCCGAAGAAGAAGAAGCTGTGTCCCAGAATTCATAGCGCGGCCCAGCTCAGTTTCCAACAATAGCGGTAGCTAGTTAGTTTTAATATTACTCTTATTATTCTTTCCTGGTCACAAAATACAAGTTTGACATACATGAGTTTATTAAACTCCACCGAAACAATCTGCAAATTTCATTAAAATTTAATAAACTATCATCTTGTCTTTATTTTTAGTTAGCACATACCTTAAACACTTAAAGCTGTAAGCCAATGATAGTTATATAAGAGCAGGTGCATGCTGGTGCAATAAGCTGTACGTTTCACGTCCAATGGATGCATGATCTGACTAGTCGACTAATCGCAAAAATAATCGGTGACTAGTCGACTATCAAAATAGTCGTTTGTGGCAGCCCTAACATATACACACGAAGTTACTGTCCCTCCATTTAGAATGGCAGAGGCGGCACAGTCTAATTATTTTATGTGTAGTTGTTTTTTTTCCTGTGTAATAATATTCAATATTGCTATCAATACATTTTTCAAAAAATGCTTCTCTGTGCAAAATGGGTTCAAAAATATAAACAACTGTGGGATAATGTTTGTCCGTGATTTGAACCGGGGGAACAAATCGTGGCAGGATCAGCCTGATATTATTTGTATCCCGCTGTAACTTTACTTTATAAAGAGCTAACATTTCCAAAATGTCAGGAGTAGTTAGTCATTACAACAAGTGTTTGTGAACTAAAAATCAAGAATGTGGGATACTGTTTGTCTGTGATTCGAAGAGCCCAGCGCGTGCTCCTGATGCAAGGAAAAGCAATTATGCAGGGGAGACCTACCTTGGCACTTGTGCAGGTGAAACCAAAGGGCAGATATGTTTCACCATATTTTCTAGTCTTTGGCTTAGAATGAATTTGGTTTGGAAACATATTCAGCAATGCTTCATCTCCTGCTTTGCATTTGTGTGGGTGCCCCGTGCTAGCAGTGTCCAAGCGTTTTTTCTTTTTTCCCTTTTCACACCGTGCCCCCCCTGCAATGGCCCCCTAGGGGAAGCTCTGACCTAATGTATAATGTATATATTATATATAATTATATAATACAGATAATGTTCTTCCTCTCTCCACCCCCCTTTTTGCACAAGTCGAGGAGCGTGTCAGGTTGCCTTTTTCTGTGTGTTATACTTGTATAACTATGCATGTGACGAATAAAGAAACTTGAACCTTGAATGAAGAATGTATGTAAATGTATACCATAGTCATAGACTGTGTAAGTCAGGGTTGTCCAAACTTTTTTCACTGAGGGCCACATACATAAAAATATAGGAGGGGCTGGGCCACTTACTAGAAATTAGGTATATAACCTTAACTTTACTGTATTAAAGTTAGAAAAATCACTAAAAAAGGGGTCAAATGTGTTATATTGTTGAATATAATTAAAGACAAAACTGCCTTCATCACAGCTTTCCATAAATGGATCTTTATTGACTTATTCAGAAAAAGCTTTGGTAGCTCATTCTCAGAACAGCAGCCTCAGATTTCTTCTTAGACAGAAGATTTACAGTACAGAGAAAAAAACAATAAAAGGGAAAATGGGACGGGTACATTTCAAGTTTGTTATTTAAGTTATTAGGCTTAGCAACACATCTATTAACTTTCGTTTGAATCCGTTATCAACATTAACAGACTAAACTGGACTTTTTTTCCTTTTTTTTTTTTTGCCTGTTCCATTTGGTTCTTTAGCCGTCAGAATTGTTGTCTGAAGACCAACAAGGATACCCAATGGATCTATTTTGCCAAATGGATCATCATGGCATTGCCGTATTGGTCCATTTGATCGACCTTTGTTTTTATTATTTATTTTATTTTATTTTCAGTTGTTACAGACGGGACAGACATGAGTGAGGGATAGGAAAGGGAGAAAGAAAGAGGAAGGAAAAGAAAAACAGAAGGGGAGAGGGACAGTGAGAAAGGGGGAAAAAAAATCTCCTGGATCACCTGTTGAGAGAGAAAGAATAGAAAACAAGCAAAAAAAAAACAAAGCAACATACTAAACACAACACCATCGCATTAATCTAGCTAAGTGTAAACAGCAGTAAATACTAAATATTGAATGTTGTTGTGCAGCACGCAGGACAGACAGCGCACAATGTGCTTTGAAGTAGCAGCCAAGAAAGGTGTAATTTAAGTCTACGAACAGTGAACACCCGTGTGCACACCTGTGTGGATCAGCGCGCTTGTATTCAAATGGTTTCCCCATGTAATGGTCTGCAAGAGGATGTAGAGAGCCATAGCCCTGTCCCCCAGGGCATGAAGCAGGCATGGAGGAGATCCAGGCCCCAGACATCCAGAGGCCCCAGAGTGCGAGAGCCCAAGGAGGACCACCGGAGGGGCATCCGTGCATGGGAAAGGCTGAGGATCCCCAGACGAGGGGTCACCCAGTAGCCACCGAGCAGAAGCTAGAGGGGGCTGCACCGGCGTGCCCGCCGGCTCTGCCGGCAGCCAGCTGTGCCAGAGTGAACCAAGCCGCAGGCCCAGAGGCCGGAGGCCCGAGGGCCCCCCGCGCCCCGGAAGAGGCCTGACCAAGCAACAGGCGCCAGGCCCCCCCAAGTAGCCACCGGGAGTGAGCTGGTACATACCTGAGCGCCCAGCCCCGGACACCAAGAACCACCAATGCACCGACCCCTGAGGGCATCAGTCACCGACAGGGAGTGTGGTGAGGGGAGATAGGCCTCCACACTTTGGAGGGCCTGGGAGTTCCCAGAGAGGTGGAGTCTAAGGCTGTCCACACGTACCCGGGTATTTTTGATTTTTCTATGCGTTTGCACCTTTTGTCCACACGTAAACAGCGTTTTTGGTCACTAAAAACTGAGATTTTTAAAAACTCTGGCCAGGGTGGATATTTTCTAAAATTCAGTTTTTGCATTTACGTGTGGACGAGAAAAACGTAGAAAACGCAGCATCAAAGGTGTGCGCCTTTTTTGACGTCACAGTGTGCGCCACGTTATTGTTTCGGTGAAATGAATTTCTACAATACCGTTACTGTTAATTGTACTCTCTGCAGTGTTTAAATGCTTACATATACACACACAGTTACTGTCCCTCCACACATAGCACTCGGTTCTGCTTCTATGCCCCAACTTTGTTTACTATTTCCCACCAAGGCTTCTAGACTTCTGATTGGCCAACATTTCTACACGGTTAGGAATATAGCGCCACCTGTTGCTTTGGCATGTTCCTAGCAGCGTTTCCCTTCATTTCTGCCTTTACGTGTGGACGGGATTATTTTTTACAACGAAAACGGAAAATCTCCGTTTTCAAAAATACCCGTGTACGTGTGGTCATAGCCTAAGACCCGACCTGACATATAGACACAGACAAAAAGGCACACACAGACACAAACATGCATTCCCACCCTCATGCACACATATACAAACACTCAGCACTCACCCAACGTAAGGATTGACATAAATGGACATGTACACACAATCACACTCCCCAAACATACTCTATACCTCGGGTCCAGGTACCCTCGCCCCCAGAGGGGGAAACGGCACCCAGACCCAAGAGATGTTACCCTTCCCCCCGGGGTGGAGGCAAGCAGACCGACCCAGGCTCCGCAGCAGCAGGGAGGCCAATCAGACAGCCACTAAACTGGACTTAATAACAGGAGTGCAAATAATTTTAGTAAATTATTCTGGTGAGTATCAGCTGCGCTGGGTATGTAAATCGGGCCATCCAGCTGCGGTGCTGCGGTGCACTCGTGCCAAAAATCCGGACAAATGTCACTTGATCAAGGAGCAGATCTGCATCAGATGAGATCAGCTGACTACGTGTGCGTGCGCTGTGCACAGCGGTGTGTACTCTGTGTGTTAACAAGAAAAACGCATATAAGAAAGTGGTGCGCATTATTGATATTTGAAGCATGTGTACCTGCACATGCATACTTATTAACACACGGGTACTGTGGAATTTTTTACTCACCTAAAGTGCTTGTGCTCTCGTCCACTCCCCGCAAAAAAATTAGCAGCGGTGTCTGTGGCATCGGTGCTCTCATCTCATCTCATCGTGGAGACACACACGCTGCAGTTTTACTTGCAAGGGCAGTCACAGAGCGCTCGCACCCGAGAGTGTGGCTCAAGGACTCGCACTCTGCCACTGCCCTGGTCTTTATTTATATAAAGACTGATTTTGATTTTATTGTTTATTTTAATATTTGTGTACAGCGCTTTGTGATTGTCTGTCTGTGAAAAGCGCTTAATAAATAAAGTTTACTTACTTACTTACTTACAAGGGTAATACAATAGTGAATACCTCTGTTCATAGACAGAGGAATGTTGGTGCGTATGTAGGTGTATGTGTGTGATTCTGAAGGATGCGGCCCCTCTTCTTGTTAGGGAATGAAGATAAGAGTGTTCAGCTCTCCTCTTCCTGGTAGGGAGTGAAACTGCTTGTTCAGCTCTTATTATCACTGTGGGAAGAAACTTATAAAAGACAACAGAACAAGTCTTGTGGTGAACAACAGTCTAAGTCATCAAAAGGTCATCATGCAGTATTCTATCTTATGTAAACTTATATTATTAAAAGATTATACTGACTACTAAGTACAATTTTCTATTGACAAAACCATAATACAGAAAAAAATAAGAAACTGTAAATGCTGGGTCAAAATGACCCAGAACCATCACAGCGGCAGCTGTTGAATGTACTGTTACAGCAACCGTGTGATTATTGCAAGAATAAATGATGCTGCGAAGCATGAAAATGCCATCGGCTCTGCCGTGGTGGTTTAAAGTTTTCTTTTTTTTCTTTTTTTTTTTTTAAGGGAAATCTTAAAAAGTACTCGAAAACCAGTAAACAAATTAAAACAAACAAGCACAGTTGAGAAACTATATAATACAAAAATTACAATTGAAATTCTCAACAACAAAAGCAACAACTGGTGAAAATATAAATAATATGTAAACAACTTAACAACCCCCAACGTGTCTAAAGTCGTGTCCAACTTCATGGGCTGCATCTTCCTTCGCAGTCTACGTGGGCTGGGTCCTCAGAAGGTCGGATAGGCCGGAAGTAAACAGCTGTGAAATTGGACGGTCTAGCCTTCTGATTTGCATCACCGCGGTCTCGGTGGAGTTTAATAAACTAGGCCGTCTGCTCCTTGCTATCTAAAATATAACAGGACACTGGGGTAAATTCTCGACCGACTCACACTTCTGTTTAATCGCTTTTCTGTTCGATGTTTATTCAGCTGTGTGAAAATCCTGGAGGAACCCACCCGATCGATTAATAAAGTTTTATCTAATCTAATAACTTTAATCTCAGCCAAACCGATTTACTCACAAACAAATAAAACACTGAAAAAAGCCAAACAATAACATTTTTAGGTTGTCTAAGTGACTTATATATATTACGTTATTCTGAGTAGTGAAAGTCCACGGTGATCTGAAAATGATGTGCCGGGAGTTGTGCCGTTCTCAGCGGCTCTAGTGATCCTCGAGCTCTCGGCTAGCTATCGAGCTGGTGGGTAACAGACGTCTCCAAATTCTGGGATATGGTGGGCCACGGAGGACACACTGGACCCATCTTTCAAATTCAGGGAAAAGGAGGACGCATTTGTCGGCTGCATTCGGAGGAGTCTACGAATTTGGACAGCCTTCGGTGCGTCGCTGTGATGTAATCGGTCTACAAATGCATCCTCACGAGGATGCAGCCCATGAATTTCGGCACCCCCTAAGTCACATCAGGTGAAAGCGCAACATCTAAACACAAGACGGGGGAGGGGGAGCAAAGTGTGCTTGCTCTGCACTGACACAGGAGCGGCAAGTCCGGCTACCTGGCTGTTTCGTCTTAAGCGAAAACACAGCATTGCAAACAAGAGCAGAACTTCAAGTAAAGAATCGTTCTCACCAGGCTAGTATCAATCCGATACCAATGCCGACTTGGTATCGATACAATCGATATTTAGATCGATCTGCATACCACAAATTTTTGGAGAACATAACTTGGAAGTGTTTGTTTTATTTTCTGTGGAAAGACACTTTTTACAAAACCAGCAGGATGGCTATAGTGCCACCTACAGTACTGTCATATATAAGTGCAACACTGGTGAGCTTCTTATTTATTTTGCAAATTCAAATACTCTAAAATTTAGCCGATGTAAGATGCTATCATAGGCACACATTTTTAATACTTGCATATTCTTTGATTTGTTAAAAAGAAAGTTCCACAAAGCACAAGCCGATGCTATAGGATTTCCTCAGGCTCAAAAAATGAAAAACATAACTCAAAAATGAAATAAAATAAACACTGACACTGACAGACAGAGACAAACTGCTGGTCGCCACAAGAGCAGCGCCCCCTTTGTTCTCTACAGGTGGTGCTCTGTCTGGTCCTGCAGCTGGCAGCGCCACACTGCCGCCTCCTCCTTGCACTAGTTCCTCTCTCTGCTGGCCCAGTCCTGGGTCTGCCGTGTTTCCCGTCCTAGATATGGTACTAGATCCCAGTACCATATTTAAGTTGGCGGAGCATGATTGCAGATGCTGTGCAGGTGTGTCCGCCTTCCCTGCACGGCACCGCAGGCCACCTCCCGCCACAAGGATGTTAATAAAGATGACATCCATCATAAACAACCCACATCACCCTCTGCATGAGTCTGTGAGTGTTTTGAGCATCTCCTTTTGCAGCTAGGGTAATTCAGAAACTGAATTACCCTAGCTGCAGGAAGGAGCACTTTTGCAGATCATTCATCCAAACAGCAGTTAGACTCTATAACTCCTCAATCACGATGTCATGAGTCACTGGACATTTTGGACATCCAGAGTCACCACTTCATGCATAATGCACCTTTTATATGTATGGACATGTGCAGGTATATGTGTATGTTTATGTATACATATGTATATGTAGTTTGTACATGTGTGTGTGCATTTACATGTCTATACTTATTGATGCTTATAGAGAAGAGGTTGTGGTTCAAGATGGCACCAGTGTGTTCGGCAGGCTGTCCTCACCTCCACCTCAGCTATATGCTCTTTTTTTTTTGTCTTTTGGATAGCTTATATGCTATCCAGGTGGCTCTGCATTAATTACCTATGACCGACATACTCTTTTAAGTCTTTGGCCGTGTGCTACAGCAATCTATGCCGCCTGAGATGTGCTTCTAACTGTGACTCTGCGTCTTTGGTCCAGATGGCACTATTAAATGTTAGGTCACTGATGAACAAGACCTTTATTGTGAACGATTTCTTTATCACTACAGGACTGGATATACTGTTCGTGATGGAAACTTGGATTTGCCCGGTGTGCCCTTTTCAGAGCTCCTTCTCCCGAACTGTGCTTTTTTTTTCCTTTTTTTTTTTAGCTCACAGAGATCCTCGGGTAGGGGTGGAGGACTGGCCGTGGTCATTAGAAATAAATTGAGAGCACGACATTTGCTCCCCCTATGAATCCTAGCTTTGAAGCTCAACTATTGGAATTTATTGAAATCCTCCCCCCCCCCCCCCCCCCCCCCCCCCCCGACACTCTGTGCTGTGATCTACCGTCACCTGAAATATAATCTTTTAAAGTCTTTTATCTATGACTTTGCTGACCTTTTAGGATCTCTTTGCTTAAATTATGATTGTGTTCTTATTACTGGTGATTTTAACATTCATATTTGTTGTAGGGATACTAGCAATGTTGGGATTTCCGACCACTTTCCAGTCATCTTTAATGCTAAGTTATGCAAAACGGATCTTAACTTTGAGGGCCATCAACATCTTGTACATAAAATCAATTTTTGGACAGTGGCTGAATTTTCTGCTGCTTTTTTAAAATCTGCCTTCTTTAGTCGTTTTGCCAACTCTTTATGCAACACATGCTCATCTATGCTGGACTCCGTGGCCCCAATAAAAGTGAAACGACCTAGTAGCTGCTCCCAACCCTGGTGTCTGCAGCCAAGCTGAGCGCATGCCTTTTAAATGGAACTGGTAGGTTTGAGTCAATTACCCCAATTCTCTCTGACCTCACTGGCTTCCCATTAAATATCGCATTGATTTTAAAACCTTACTGCTTACTTTTAAAATAATAAATAATACCGTGCCTAGTTACCTTACTGATCTTCTCAGCTTGTATATTCCTAGGAGAGCACTGAGATCATCAGGCCAATTACTCTTGGTGCAACCTAGGTCACGGCTGAAGACCCGAGGTGACCGTGCCTTCGCTTCAGCTTAGCCTTTTCGGCTATTTAGTGTATGCATCTTTTCAGTGTTCCCTCATGCAACCCCTCTTCGTTTGTTTTGTTGGACAAGGTTTTGTATTGTTTTAACCTTTCAGTTTAATTTGATATCTCCTTACTTTGTATGCTTGGTTAATTTATGTCTTCCACCTGTTAGCTTATTTGTATTTTATTACTGCTTTTACTGGATTTTGTGAAACACTTTGGCACACCTCTGGTTTTAAATGTGCTATATAAAAAAAGCTGTATTGTATTATTTTGTATATCTATTACTTACATGGTAATAGTAGTGGTAGAATAGTTAAATTTATGTCTTGCATATTTCCACAAACCTCTATCCATAATCACATACTGTGTATGCTACTGTTGTACATAGTGTATTATCTTACTTATTTTGTATTTGTTTGTATTTTATTTGGATTTTTGTATTTTTCTTCTGCTATCTGTACCTGAACTGAGGAAACGCACAAATTTCCTATCCAGGGGATCAATAAAGTCTTATGTTACCTTAAAAAGCTGTACTTTAGTGTGACATTCAGGCCATGAAACAGCTGCATATTATCATCGATGTGGACATTTAAACCAGATTACCAGTTTACAAATAAGAAAAAAGTTGAGACACAGGTAAAAATGCTTGTTTACTGTCTTTTCTGAAAAGGGTATAGTATTGTGTTTTTATGGTAAATGTGATGTTACAGCCGGGACATGTTGACAGTCATGTTTGTCAATCAGGTAGAAATAGCAGCTCCATCAAAGTCCAAAGGCTCACCTTAACAACCTATTTTATTTTTTATAAGTTGAACGCTAAGAAAAAGCAAAGCTTTACAAATGATTAATTCATTATTAGTAATATCTTACTAATGCTTAATAATATGTAGTTATGAATAAACCTGTAAACCAGTCTGTACCTGTTAGCCAACACTGATGCAGACTTTATTTAAATATATCATAGTTAATATCAAACTTAACTTAATATCATGGTCTGGCAGTTCTCACTGGTCGGCCTGCCTGTTGTGTCTGTGTGGATGTTGCCTCTCCAACTCCATGTGTGTTGGTTTTTGCTTTGGCGGAAATGTGTGCTTCCATCACGTTGGAGCCATCTTTTGGGAAGAGTGTACAAAACTGTTCCATCATTATCTCACTGTAAATACATTTCACTGTCTTTGCTCAAGAAGCTTCGTATTCTGGACTGCTCATTCCCACACCTTGACACTTAATGTTTAGTTCTGGCTTTCTGCGAATCAGGTTCTGAAACCACTAGCTTCTACATTTACATTATTGTAACAAAGTCATGTTCAGTATAACTCGCTTACCGCATACATAATTTATTTCCTCCACAGAAACAGATTATTTTCTTTCTGGTTTATCACTTTCTTGTTTGCCGCTTATTAATATTTGTTGTAGTTAAATTATTAAATGCTTTACTTGCTTTATTTTTGCTTTCTGCTTTCACTGCTTCATAAGATCTTTTACGCTCATTTTCAGGTCAGTTGTTTTTAGATTAGTGGAGGTTATTTAGGTACCCTGGCTAAGCCCCTCAGTTAAGCCACAGCCTGTTTTAGTTTCCTTTAAGACAAACTTTAATCTCATTGGTTGAACATCCCAACGACGAGGTTTGAACAGCAGTTCGGAGCTGCTGTGCTCACAGTGAAAGCTTTTTACTTTATATGGTCTCTTTTTAATTTATCCTACTTGCCAAAGGTTTATCATGTTGGCCGTGTGTGTTGAGGCCTTTGCTATAGTTCGCAAAACAAAATACACTGAATAGACATTCATAGGTCATAGTATTGTTACTTCTGCTGGATTGTTTATATTAATTCTGCCTCACATTGGTGGACAAAAACAACTATACAGACTCACAGAAACAGAAAAGACAGATAACAGTTGGGATTTTTAAAATGGTGGAACACTGAGATATTAGTGAGGGGAACACACACAGTTAATACATAAGAGAGGGTAATAGCCAGATTCTGTAGCACATGATTAACATTGTGAAATGGTCTATTTCTAAACTTTCTTAACACCAAGAAGTTTTGTTGAACAAATCTAACCAAGCAGAACATGTAAACCAAAAATAAGAATAAAACAAATATCAGCTATGTTAAAGTTGTTAAGCTTCAGTTTCTCTCAGTCTCTTTGGTCAGGGTTCTGTGTTTGGCCCACTAATACACCACATCCTTTTCCTGTTGGGACTCATATGACTTCTCCTCACACTGCACAGGCATAAAGACAGGAGGGCATGACGTCAATTTTTTTCTAAATTAGAACTGAGGCAAGTATTCCAAAACATGACACAAAGACAACATGACTTCCACGAACAAAGTGAGGCATCACACACTTTATCATTGTAGTGCTGTTAACATTTTCAGTGCATTATGTGATCACTAAATAAATACCTAAATCAAAATAAGTGTGTCAGCATCTTAATTAATAATCTATTTATGCTAACAAGATAGATACCACATTGATCTGACACACTAAAATATATTTAGCTACATATATTGTAGTTACATTTGTGAAGATTTTAAAAGTGTATCATAGCATGTTATGTGACGTGTGTCCAGTGTTGGGAAGGTTACTTTTAAAATGTATTCCACTACAGATTACAGAATACATGCCCCAAAATGTATTTTGTAACGTATTCTGTTACGTTACTCAATGAGAGTAACGTATTCTGAATACTCTGGATTACCTATTATATTATCATGCTTTTTACAACTACATGAATGTACTATTGCTGTGTGAATTCTTACTTTTACTGAAGGTATTGGCCATACCAATACCGACTAGATTTTTAAATCTTAATATAAAATGAGTAACAGTAGGGTGGACATTAGGTAAGGCTGCACTTTTTGCAGCGATCTCGTATAGAAAACTATTCCGCGCATATATAAAACAGGTCCGTGGCTCCGAACCATAGTAAAGGGACCTCTGGCTAATATGTCGGTTCCGTGTCAGGCTCATAGCCAAAAACTAGCTTTACTTTGTTATCTGGATCAACTTTGCTTGCAAGAGACAGAGAGAGGCTTTGAACGGCTGCTCCAACGGAACTTATTGTTTCAGAGAAAAACACAAAAAAAGTGTACAGCCGAGTCTTAATAGGGTACTTACAACTGGGCTCGTCAGGCACTCTTTTTGACTGCAGTGGTTATTATTATATTTACATGCTTCCAGCTCCCGCTTCTGGTCGGTGACAGCTCGTACTTTTCCTTTTTCTCCCTCCCTCGCTCACAGACACATAGCGTGTATGACAGTCCATTCTCCCTGCAGCACGGACTACACAGCCCATGAAGCTACATTCTTTAGGGCTATGCCTGTAACACTCTGCCTATTGCCTTCATATTAAATCATTTTTGTGAATATTTTTTTTAAATATTTCTTCACATCATTATGCGGGCCGCAAGTAGAGGTGACACGGGCCGCGAGATTGAGACACAGGCATTAGAGCCTCTTAATGCGTGTTTTGTTTGGGGCGTGGAAACCAAAATTAGAGAGGGCATTTCCATTAGCCGAACATATGAAACAGGAAAATACTGCTGTGTAATCCCTTTATTTCAGCAAATTAACTGTATTCTGAATACCACCTTTTTAAATGGTAACTGTAACGGAATACAGTTACTCATATTTTGTATTTTAAATACGTAACGGTGGTACATGTATTCCGTTACTTACACTGCGTGTGTCTTACTTCGGCCAGTTAGAGTGAAAACTGTTTTGTTTTCTGCAAGCATGACTTTAAGGAACAAAGTGAGGCATCACACGATATGCAACATGTTTAGTGCATTATGTGACCACAAACTAAACACCTAATGAAAAATAACAGCCACAAGTAACATGGATTGTCAGCATATTAAATTTAGATCAAAGCACCTGAGCTGTGCTAAAGTTCACAGAGATGTGAGAACTTGAGTTATGACTGAAGACTGCATGTCTTTGTCTAACATCAGCATTTCAATACTGAGTGCATAAATGCTTTTATTTTATCACACCAACTGTAAAAATGTAATCATATAACACTATAAAAAGAGTATACAACCATACAAAATAGTATCCATTTCCTGTAAGCTGATGTTTGCTGATTAAGATCGTGTGCTGACAACAGCATTCAGACAGATAATCAGCTACAGTGAGTGTGAAAAATCATTTGAAAAGAACAAACAATTTATTTGAGAAAAACACATCAGAAAACATGCTCATTTACAGTGTGTTTTTAAACATTTCCTCTCATATTTCTATGCTAAATACAAAGCTGCAGTCAGCACACAATGACATGTTTATGAATGAGGTGGAAGGTTTTAAAAATATGTAACAGCATCTTAAAAGTTCATTGATAATCTATTCGGGCCAACATGATAACAACCCTCCACCAAAACATTGAAAAAATGTATTTATATGATGCAATGTATGTGATAATAAACATGTATGTATTAGTCTTCCTATCATTCTAGTGAATAAGGGCCTCTAAGAGACACAATAGCAAAGCAGCACATATGACCAATAAACAATTTAACTTTTCTGTACCTACAAAAGGGTCAATTAAAAATATCCTAGTTATACGGGTAAGGGTTTAAAAAAGTGTATCATTGCACGTCTTTGTGAAGTGAGTCTCACTGTGGGCAGGTAATGTGAAGGCTGTGGTTTTCCTGAAAGAAAGTTCTCTTGATGACATTTAATGTAGGTGAGAGTCAGAGCAGTCAGTCAGACTGTTGTAGTCTGTTCTGCACATTCACATTGTTCTTTTAATCATGGCTGATCTCCTGCTGCTAGTTGTTCTCGTGTGTAAGTTAAACTTCTTACCAGGTTCATTTGTTGTTCATGCCATCTGGTCCTTAATATGGGCTCACTCATAATGGCTGTTAGCATGTGTCACTTGTTTATGACAGACCTCTAACACTAGTTGAAATTTTTAATCTTTTTATTGTTTAATTTGTTTTATCTTTTCTTTTTTCCTTCTTCAGATTCCTTTCATGAAATCAAAGCACAAGGTCAGTCTTATTTTCATGTTTTTATCCCTTCATCAGACGTTTGTAAGCGCTTTGAGTGCTCTGGGAGAGCAGAGAAAAGCCCTATATAAGAATCGGTCATTTTTTTCTGTTTTGTCTCCAGAGCTTCTCCACAGTAACTCAGCTTTGCTCATCATGAATACTTTTTGTAATACTACCATACACAGTTAATATTATGTTTCAGCAATATTTATAGAGTTTATTAATATCTCAGTGCTCACTTATACACAATAGTTTATATATAATGTAAAATAAGTAATATGGATGTAAATCTATTGAAATAATCTAACTTATACTTTAATTTTTCAGATCTTCGTCCACCTAAACTGACAGTGAGCCCGCTGATGATCACAGAGACAGACTCAGTCACAGTGAACTGTCAGAATCCTCTTCCTGTCCCTGAGTGTTATTTTCTCATTTCAGGAGATAAAATTGCCAAAACAGTTCCTTGTCTGCGGACTCTGACAGGGTCTCAATTTCTGTCATGGATACATCAAAGTTCACCTGTTACAGTTGAACTGACCTGTTATTACACTTTTATAGATAAATCTCCAGTGAGTAACATGTCAGCACTCATCATACAAAGTGAGTAAATGCTACTGCAATGTACTCCCTGAGTGGTTTCTATTATTAAATTTTATTGCCAAGTAAATAAAACCTTGGTTTATTTAACTTGAGAAATGTTTGCATTTTTTTAGCCCCCCGTCCCAAACTTAGAGTGAATCCACGGATGGTCACAGAAACAGACTCAGTCACAGTGAACTGTCAGACTCCATCTTCTGTTAATGTGTCGGAGTGTTTTTTGTACTTTATGAGAAGAAGAAATTCTACGTCCATCTCCTGTCAGCAGACAATTACAGGAACCGAGCTCCTCTCTATGGCACAGCAGAGTTCACCTGCTGAGGTTGAAGTGACATGTTTTTACAGCTCAGAGCATAAAGGAGGACAAAACCAGTCTCCTCACAGCAGCATATCTTCCATCAGCATACAAAGTAAGTGATTACACTGTGCTGCTCTATATTATGCCTCAGTGTAGGATGTGCAAATGTTCTTTAGTTTTTTAAAACTAAGTATGAAGCTAAACCTTGATGTTTATAGAGCTTTTTTTTTTTTTTTTTTGTTAATTGTAACATAAAGAGGGGGGGATGTCCAGTTTTATTCCTGCCAACTACTTTGAAGTGATTTAAGAAAAAAATTCTAGTGAGTAAATGGCAAAACTTTGCTAGATCCGCCCCTGCACAGTTACAAGCTGTCAGCTACGTAGAAAAGGATCCTGGTGTAGAAAGTAATATTAAACAAATTCTAACAACAGCTTATCAAGCTTAAACATGCTTCTGTTTTTTATCCGCTGGTTTCCTCTTTCTGGCACAAAGTGGGGTTATAAACTAACAAGAGAGACGGGACTTGCGATTGACAAGCCAATCAGCTGATCATTGATCAGTTTCATGATTGAAGTAGCAGCAGGAGAGGGAGAGAATGAGAGGCAGTCGCTCCTAGCATTCGCTGGGAATTCTTTACAAACATTTAGAGATAAACTTACACACTTGCTTTACTTCTCTGGGATACCTTTCTCAGAGATTAAATGCTGATGTTGTGCAAAAAGTGATTGTCTGCCAAAAACTGATTTCCGGTATTTGCCAAAAACTGATTGCTCGTATTTAAACTGCTATAAGTAACTTGTTGGGTTATAATATGTGAAACGTATGTCAAATGCATTCCTTATGGATGCCACAAACAACATTCATGTAACAAGGTAGAAACTGCAATCAGTTTTTGGCAGTGACTTTTATATAACCTTTATTTATGCAGTTAAAAAAATCTCATTAACATTTGTACACTTTTGTAAGAGTAAGCTGCCCAAGAGGACAGCAGAAATGGCAGAAAATATTACAATAGTTCTGTAAAAATATTTTAAGTGGGGATAAAGGACCAGATTGGTTATAATGTAAGTACAATAACACAGAGTTGTAAAGATACTTGAAAAACAGATAATTTTTGTAATTCTATATATAACCCCTTTGTAAACCCTGTCCAACGAAGTCTATTTACGAACATACGTACAGATATCACACATAAAAATACACAGAAACATTGAAAATCAGTTTTTGGCAGCACGCAGCGAGGCTTCAAATGCTCAACCAGACCGCCAACAGGTCTTGCACGCCACAGCCGCTCTATCACGTGATGCATACTCATCTGACATTCTAAGGTTATGAACCGGGTTACGCTATGTTGCAAGTTTTGTGAGGTGCTTTTGTGATATTGAATGGATTGGATTACAGTTTTTATTTCTCTCCGATATCCGATCCAGTTATTTAGGTCAGTACCGAGTACCAATTTGTGAATGTTAAGCTACAATATCAGTACAAAACAACAAAGCTCTTCTCAACTTTGTAAATGAAAGATTTGCATTTTTAATTAAAGAAATGTTTTTGTTTTTAGCTGCTTGGCCTGAATTGACAGTGGATCCACGGATGATCATAGAGACAGACTCAGTCACAGTGAACTGTCAGACTCCATCTTCTGTTAATGTGTCGGAGTGTTTTTTGCACTTTATGAGAAGAAGAAATTCTACGTCCATCTCCTGTCAGCAGACACTTACAGGAACCGAGCTCCTCTCTATGGCACAGCAGAGTTCACCTGCTGAGGTTGAAGTGACATGTTTTTACAGCTCAGAGCATAAAGGAGGGCAATACCAGTCCCCTCACAGTAACATATCTTCCATCAGTATAAAAAGTAAGTGGTCATATTATACCTCAGTACAGTATGTGAATATATTTCTTTGTTTTTCCAAACCAAAGAAGAAAGCTAAAAGCTAATGTTTATAAATCTTTATTTAATTTAAAGGATTTTAAGGAAGGATGTAGAGTTTCGTTCAGAAATAAAATGCCAAATGACTGAATTAATTTAAGACTACATTTCTAGCAAGTAAAATTTCTAAAGCAGTTTCTATTGTTAGATTTTTTTTCAAAGTAAATTCACAATTTTCCTATTTAACTTAGCCAGTTTTTTTTTTTAGTTCCTTGGCCTGAATTGACTGTAAATCCACGGATGGTCACAGAAACAGACTCAGTCACAGTGAACTGTCAGACTCCATCATCTGTTTCTGTGTCTGAATGTTTTTTGTACTTTATGAGAAGAAGAAAATCTACGTCCATCTCCTGTCTGTGGAGACTTAATGGAACTGAGCTCCTCTCTATGGCACAGCAGAGTTCACCTGCTGAGGTTGAAGTGACATGTTTTTACATGTTACAGCGTAAAGGAGGACAATATGAATCTGCTCACAGTAACATATACTCCATCAGCATACAACGTAAGTGATCATACTGTGCTGCTCTGTATTATACCTCAGTACAGTATGTGCATATATTTTTAGATTTTACAAACCAAAAAGAGAAGCTAAAACCTGATTGTTTATAAGGCTCTGTTTACCTTGAAATGTAACAGATGTTAAGAGGCGATACATAATTTGATTCTTAAATAAATTGCGTAAATAAATTTTGTTGAATTGATTAAAGACTGTCAAGAGAGCGGAATTCTGAGCACCAATAGATGTATTTATACTGCATTCAGTATTATGCACTAACATCAGACGGCAGCAAAAAAATATTGTTTTAATTTTGTTGTGGAAGTTTTAACAATAACCTTCAACACACCCAGTGAGCTTGATTTGAAGTCGGTTTAATAAACACATTGGAATGTGGAGAGAAACATCCCAGCCAAACACTAGGATGATCTCTGAAGTTTGTGCGGGGTTGCTCATCTTATATACCCACACAGACACTCTCAAACAAAGAACATTAAACAGCACATCATATATCCCTTTGCCTTCAGTCCAGCTCATCCTTGACCCCCTCCCACTTTAAGAAAAGTTACGACCACCAGTCACCTCCCTTGAGCAGGGTGCCCTCTGTGAAGGTGCAATAAATATGGGCCCCACTTGTGATAACATTCTACATGCATGCATACAACTGGTGACAGGAGTGATCTTGCTATACTAAAGTGATATGGTTAAAATATGTGATTAATACATCAGAAAAGAAATCTTCGACCACATTTAAAGTTTAATGTTAAGTGTAAAACATTGACACTGTGCTTTGGTATGGCAGTATTGCAGTCATGAATGGAAAATGCCTTTTGTGGTGAACACCATCTTCTTTTATTGCAGCAGAAAAAATCACTTCGACCTCTGCTCCTCCTCTTTCCACGAACTTTACAAGTGACACAATCAGGAGAAGAACAAGTATTGGTAAGAATTTTATAAGTGAATAAAAAATGTCTAGGTCACTTCCTGCGGAGTGTGTTGACACCAAAGACATCTTTAGGTGAGCAAAATTTCCTTAATCTTCATATTAGTCAAACTAAAACCATTTTGCCTTTGAGTTTTATTAAGTGTTTGTTTCCTATATGTCATTCAGGATGCTCTAATGCTTTTAGTGCTTTATTGCTTAGTCAGTAAAACAGGTTGTAAAGATTCTGTTGTAATTTGACAGTAGTTGTCTTCCTTCTTCTCTTTTAACAAGTGGGAAGTGAGACTGACACTTTTTTTTTATCATCTGTGTTCCTAGTAGCTTCTGCTCTTAAACTTCTACCTGTAGTTGCAACTGGTTTTGGTGTAAGCGTGGCTGTCATCTCACTGGCAATGGCTTTTGTCTGTGTGAAAAGAAGAAGTGGTAAGCCCAGTAACATTTCCTTTTGTCATGTAGCCTGAAACCTTTTCTATATGTGTTTTTATAGACTCACACCGTATCAAAGGTCTACAATTTATTCAGAAACAGTCTGAAACATTTCTGTCCTGATCTGCTCACACAATCTTGTTAAAACTTTATACACTAAATCAGCCAACTCCTCACGCCTTATGTTTATTTACTGATTAACTGTTTACCTCCATATCTTTGACTTTTCTTCAATACTTGCACTCTTTCTCATAATTTTTAAAAGTGTTTATTCTGCAGAAAATGTTCTGCAACAATGTTATGTGGATCAGTATTATTGCTGCAGATCTTTAACACTTTTAATCAGATCAGAAACAAAGGCCTACATATTGAAATTTATCTGTATTTTTATAAATATATATTTAAAAGAGCTGGATTAAAATGCATAAGAGCTTTGTTGAAAGTCAGAGTTAGCTTGTCCAGAACAGAAAACAACCTGCTGCAAACTGCATGCCTCTCAGTTTGACAAGCTCCAGTTAACACACCCATGATGCCTATCCCCATACAGATTTCAGTGGCACTGTTATCAAGTGGCATTCTGCTTCCAGAGTCAATAGACAACTGCTGCCACAAAATGGCAGTTTTTTTTTCCCTCACACCTGTTTGGATGGATGCAAACAGGTATGAGAGAAGCTTAATGACAGATTGCTGTTTGAGGTGAAAGCAGAGAGATCACTTTACTTTGGTATGTGCTAACTAACAATCACTTGACAATTAATGCCTAACTTTGTCTGTAAAAGTTCTCAGTCATCCAGGTAGTCTAAGGAGCTTGGAAAGAAAAGCGTCTGGACTTCTTTAAGTTGCTTGAAGACGTTTCACCTCTCATCCGAGAAGATTCTTCAGTTCTAAGGTCAAATGGCGGAGAGTCCCAGATTTAAACTCTCGGATGAGAGGTGAAGCGTCTTCAAGCAACTTAAAGAAGTCCAGATGCTTTTCTTTCCAAGCTCCTTAGACAATGCTTAACTTTGTTGCCCTGATTTAACGTCACTGTCACATCCAATATGAATTAAATGTAGACTCTTTAATCTCTTCTGGTATTATGTGTAATAAGGGGTCCTTGAGTGTTGTTGTTCCCTTTTCAGTCGATTTACTCGGTACAGGTATGGGATATAACGCCTTTGCGTGTCCTTATATATATATATATATATATATATATATATATATATATATATATATATATATAAAGAACATACATACAACCGCTGTCATCACAGTCATCCCTCAGTTCTTATGCTCTTCACCTCGCTGAGAACACCTCTGCTGTGTTGGGCTAGCTGCTGCTAGTTAGCTTTGTTGTCTGCCAACTTGAGCTTAGCTTAACTGACCCTGTTGATGTTAGCCTCCACTGCTCAGTTGGTGCATAGGCTGCATGCGGAGCGCTAATTTCGAGTTTTCTTCTGCAGCGTTTCACTTTGCATTTTGGAATGGACTCCAAACCAAAGCAGAAATCTTCTGTTTGCCCTTGTGCTCAAGGGTGCAGTTTCTCTTTGAAAGACAGTGACCAGCACGATGCCTCTCTTGTCTGCCTGGGGATCGTAGTGGCGGTCCTAGCCAGTTTGGCGCCCTGGGCGAACACTCCCTCTGCCCCCCCCCCCCCCCCCCCCCCCCCACACACACACACACACACACACATACACACACATACACACAAAACATATTAAGGATTGTACATTAACATAAAATTGTCGTACACACACACACACACACACACATATATGAAGAGAGAGAGTATGCAAACGGCTACCAAACAGCCATCATAATTCGTCATACAATAAGAACACGACGAATCAACAACTGACAATGACTAATTAATATTGAAATCTGTAACATAATGTATTGTTTGGAGTTTAGTCTGTTACTGTTACTATTTTTACCATTTCTTCTTGGAGCAACGGTAACCCACATTATTTCCTTAGGGATTAATAAAGTATTCTGATTCTGATTGTTTCAGGATGACCTGCCATTATCCAATGACACATCTGCTTACCTGCATCTTTTGCTCGTTTCTCCTCCTCTTCTTTTCTCTTTTTCCTAAACTGAGAACCTGATGGCTTTGAATTTTTCTTGTCCATCTTCCATTGGTTTTAATTTTGCACTCCAGTATGAACACCCATCTCAACCCAAGGATCACCACAACATGATTTAACACACCTACACCTTAGTTCACAGATTCACTTTGTCTAGGGTGCATTTCTGAGATTTCACACAACCCAGGATTCAAATCATGAATACATGATGGGCTTGGATTCACATCATTATGAATGAAATGTGCTCTATTTGGAAGCGGCAAGCCCCCCCCCCCCCCCCCCCTCCCCTTTCGACGGGTTGTGTGTGAGACTTTAAATCATCAAACTGTAAATTTTAAATTATTATTGATCCCTTTACCCCTGGTCCTAAAGTGTATATTTATTTTCTTACTCTTCTTACATATATTTTTTGTTTGCTTGCACTGCTGTAACTGGAGCCTTGTCGTCTCGTCTCTCTACTGGACTGTATGTAGCGGAGATGACAATAAAGTTTACTTTGACTTCAGCAGCGAGCAGGCGCACCGAGGGCTCTCGCGCTCACTTTTCGTGTATAGAATTTCGAAAAAACATTGGTGCAAATTGTAAGTCTGTATCATAATGTCCGTTGTTTTCGTGTTTGTTGGTTTATTTTTATTTTGTTTTACTTTGCGAGATCGTTATTAGATGCTGCTCCAGCCGGTCAGAAAATCCCCCGCCGCCTCGCCCTCTCCTCTCTGCGACGCAAGCAGCAGGCGCACCTCGCAAACGAAGGGCGCCCTTACTCCCAGCAAATGGGCGATAGAAAACCGATCGGTGCCCATGCCATTCCCAATATGCGCTGGCTGACGTCAGGGCAGCATGAGTACGAGCATTTTTTTTTATTTATTTATTTTTTGCCGATGCCCGTGATGCCGCCCCCCACCACAATGCCGCCCCGGGCAACCGCCCGTGTCGCCCGTATCTAAAACCGCTACTGATAGTACACACTAGGAGGACCCGAAGTCTGTGCATTTTTTCACCAGATCTGGCGCTTGACCCTGGAAAGATGGGTGATATTTGTGGAAAAAGTGCTGGGGTAGACGGCTGTTGCACGGCTTGGCCCTCTCCTTTCCAACTCTGGAGCCCCAGCTTCGTCAGAAGACGAGGATTATCCAGTCCCCGCAAATCCCTGCAATTAGCTTGGCTGACCACATTGAATATGTTTGCAGAAGATGAGCCACCGGAACTATACGGGAGAGCTGCCGGGCTTTAGTTGAAGCCCGCCACCTGCTGACCCTCTCTGACGTCCCAGATAGGGACAGCGCTGTATATCTGGACAAACCACTGTTTGCAGCTGGGTTATTTGGACATTCACTCAAAGCCATTTAGGCTAGATTTGATCTGAGGAAGAAGCAGACAGAAGCTCTGTGCGACATCATTCTCAGACATCAGGCGAAGCCCAAGCCCGCAGATAGCTCTCACAGGCCCGCCACTCTCCTCTGCTGACCGACAGCAGGAGCACATCCCCCAATTTGAGCTCCACGCAGGTCGGCCTGGAGTAAAGGCCTACCCTTGGGCCCCCTGCGGGGACCAACACCCAGGTAGAAGAAGCCTCAGCCCTCCTAACTATGGTTCTGAGTGAAGAAGGCATCCAGCGGGAGGGAGATGCTGCTTTTACCCCTCTGTTTCCGCCCAAGAAGTGATGCTTAAGTTCTGTTCAGCTTGTCAGCCCAGAAGGCGCTGCATTTTCCTAACACTGTCTTCCAAGCACAACCCCCTGCACACACCTCTGGTGAGAGAATGGAGGTTGCACCCTTTGATGGTTGCTCAGATTTGGGATATATTTGGCAAGGCGCAAGTAGATCTTTTTGCCTCCAGGGTAAATACTCACTGCCCCGTTCTTCTCCTTAATCGAATACGATGCACCCTTGGGCATGAACGCGCTAGCGCACCAATGGCCAGATGTGCTCCTGTATGCATTTCCCCCAGTGAACATGCTATCTCCAGTTCTAGAGAGAGTGTGTCTGCAGTCTCTCTCTCTGATTCTAGTGGCCCCTTGGTGGCCCACAGGGTCGTGGTATGCAGAGATAATCAACCTGCTAGCAGCAAGTCCTTGGCAGCTTCCTAAAGGTCTGCCACCTAGTGTGATAGCAACAACACTAGGGCCTCATCCATTAGAGGCTCGTATGGTTACAAATGGCAAGCCTTCAAGCAATGGTGCCAGGACTGCCACATCCTCCTATTTTAGTGCTCTATTGTGGATGTTTTGACATTCCTGCAGGAGCTGCTGGATAAGGGCCTTTCATTTTCGATAATTAAGGTCTATCTAGCGGTTATATCTTCTTGACTTGTTGGCTTTGACGAGGTTACACCAGGTGCACATCCCCTCATCATACGTTCAGGGGTTTGCCGGCTGAGACCTGTGCATAGGTCCAGTGTCCCTGCTTGGGACTTGTCTTTGGTGCTGGAGGCACTTTATAGCCCCCCGTTTGAACCCACTGAGTCTGTGGATATGAAATTTCTCTC
This sequence comes from Neolamprologus brichardi, assembly GCF_056152115.1. Lineage (NCBI taxonomy): Eukaryota > Metazoa > Chordata > Actinopteri > Cichliformes > Cichlidae > Neolamprologus > Neolamprologus brichardi. Next base: position 16,436,788 of record NC_142108.1, read on the forward strand.
ATATCAGACTGCATTACTTCTTGCTTTGGCTTTGGCTTTGGCAAAGCGAGTGGGTGACCTTCATGCAATGTCTGTGCATCCCTCCTGCACACAGTTCTCTCCTGATGGCCACAAGGTCATCAGGAGAGCCTATTTTACCAAGATCAAGATCAGAGTTTGAGTTGCTGAGCTTTTGCTCCCATCCTTTTGCATCTGAGAGCAGAGGAGGATGCATTCTCTTTGTCCAGTGCGTGTGCAATGTACCTAGAATATGCGTTTATGTGACCAGCTGTTCTACTTCGCTAATCCAACTAGAGGTAGAGCTCTGTCTAAACAGAGTCTGTCCACTGGTTTATAGAAGCTATCTCACTGGCTTCCAGCTTTATCCCAGGGGGTGAGAGCTCACTCCACAAGGGGGATGCCCCTCATGGGCTCGTTTTTTAAGGGCTGCCTGTAGCTGATATTTGTGCAGCCGCTAGTTGGGCATTACCGCACACTTTTGTGCGGTTTATCGATTGGACGTTACAGCCCTTTTGGTTGCTCATACTGTCCTTTCTGCTGGGTCTACTGCACACTAAGGTGGTGGTGGTATGAATCCAGTTTGGTGGCTGCTCTGCGGGCCATGTATATATGTCCCATACTTATATGTTTTACAGAGTGAATCGACTGAAAGTGAACGAACAGTTATATCTATAACTTCTGTTCCCTGAAGGAGAAGAACGAGGTACAACACAAGGTGGCCCCACTGAGAAGCTTGGCTCGGTGAACAGCGGCTATCAAACTGAGAGATGACTATGATTGTGCTGTGTGCATGTCATCACACGTCATCTGCCTTAAAGGAGTGAATAAAGGATTTTTCAGCCAGGACACACGAGGGTGTGATATTCCATATATATGTGTTGTACCTCATTTCTCTTCAGGGAACAGAAGGTATAGATATAACTGTTCGGGTTTTTTCCACCTTTTTGTTTGTTTTTTTATACTGAGTTTTATTTTGGCTTTTGTTGTAGGTGACTTTTCAAGCACAAGAAAAACTGACCGAGGAGGATGGGTAAAATACATAAAATTCCTTGTGTCTACTAATAATTCAAATACTTAATTGCAGGTCATTCATGACTTCTCCTCCTCTCCATTTCTTTCTTCCAAGATGTCTCCAAATGAAACTGAAGCCTACAGTATGACCAATTTTGTCCCTGGTGATGACCCAATGAAAAGTGAGCTGCTGCTTTTGTGCTCTCAGGTTTCCTTTTTTAAAATTTTGCTCAGTTGTATAACAATTAAGATTATTTTGGTGAAAAGATTTAAACAAGGCAGCACGGTGGCACGGTGGTTAGCACTGTTGCCACACAGCAAGAAGGTCCTGAGTTCAACAGATCCCGGCCTGTTCCACTGATGGTGGACCATCAGGCCGGGATCTTTCTGTGTGGAGTTTGCATGTTCTCACCGTGTTTGCGTGGGTTCCCTCCGGGTACTCCGGCTTCCTCCCGCCGTCCAAAGACATGCACCACTAGGTATGAATGTGCAAGTGAATGTGAGTGTGAATGGTTGTCTGTCCCTGTGTGTTGGCCCTGCGACAGACTGGCAACCTGTCCTGGGTGTACCCCGACTCTCGCCCTATGACAGCTGGGATAGGCTCCAGTACTCCCTGCGACCCTGAAAAAGAAAAGCGGAAGCGAATGGATGGATGGATGGATTTAAACAACATGTTACTGTATGAATATCAGAGGGATATACTACAAACAAAGATCAAAATAGCCAGGTTTTCTTTGTGTTAGTGGACTTCTAAAATTCTAAAACCCCAGGTGGAGATAACAGGCATCATGACAGTGGTTTCACTTTTCACCTTTCTAAACCCATTTTTTTCTTCTTCTGCTGTCTCAAATACAAAGAGTGGGCAAGAGTAGGTCTAATGCTGCAGAAAATAGTTAGGCCTACTTTGCACATGGTGATTTAATCACCTAAAGTGCATAGTGCAGTAAAATAGACATTTTAATCCATTTATATTACTGCTTGGTGTAATCTTGGTTCTGCTGTTTATTTGTGACAGCTGTGCTGAAAAGCTATGAAGCTTGCAACAGCATGCACTTAAACAATAAAGCAGACATGGGAAATGTTGTAGTTTGTCACCAAATCAAAGTTACATTCATTTTACTGATCAAATATATATATTTATATATCTGGTCTAGACTAGGTAATGTGTTCAGCATAGGTTAACATAGCGATGTAGGTGATAAAAAAAGATAGACTTTTGTGACACTAAAATCTCTGACTTTAGATTCAACTTACCTTGCTAACCCAATAACATTGTTTCATAATACAGTCCCAGACCTTCTCCTATTTCATACACATTACATTTTCATGTATAGACAAATTGAAACAAAGGTAACGCTGATTCTGTCTTACAAGCAGGGTCTAAACAACTGAACAGGCAAGAGTATCAAACTGAGAATGTAAGTGAGACATGTGCATCCTCAGTGTTGAATATACTTACTACAGAGAAGATATAGATGCAAATAACTTTTGCTCTATTTTATTTCTAGATTTCCACACTCCACGTGTACTCCACCATCCCCGAGGAGCCAGATGAAACACCTACAATGAAAACAGACCTGGCATACAGCACTGTACAGCTACACTGAAGCACATTAAAAAATATTGAATTGGCAAAAATCAGAAGATAAGACAAAATGGCCACCTGGTCCACCAGACATGGATGCAGAAACTAGAGTACTGCATGTAGACATTGCAGGGGGGAGATAATAAATGTAAAGCCAAGTAGTTTCTAGTGAGCAGGGAAGGTACAGTATGAAGTACATTGCAGGAGATTTCTATGCCACAAACAATTAAGCTGCATAGATGGCTAATCTGTATTTACATGTAAACATGTTAGTAATTTCTGTTTAAACACTTTTGTGTGATTATTTTCATGTTGGCTTGAAATAAAACAGCTCGCTCTGCTGGTACTGCAGCTTACTGAAACTTCCGTCTATTTAAAAATTCACATATCCCCTCATTAAAAAAATTATACGCCTTCCAATAAAAAAGGTTTATTTTAAAAGACAAAACTATCCAGACCAGGCAACCATCTTCTCCTGCAGGAAGTTAGCTCACTAGTTTACACCTAAACATTTCATACCATGTTCTGACTGAGAGATTTTTGAAATTAATTAAAACGTACAGCTCTGCTACCACTTCCAACATAAATGAAGACAAAAAAACTAAACAGCAGTGGCGTTTGTAGGCTTACTGAAGTTTGACTACCTGGTATATAATGTTGTGCTACGTGATTGCTAGCGACACAGCCATCTTAGCATAGCAAAGTGAAGCTGGAGGATGAACGCCAACTTTTTTTCCACTCGATTAAAATTAACGTGAGGGATTCTGGTGGTCAGGGACAAATGCAAGCAGGATGCTATACACGGGGCAAAGTTCAGTCAGGAGAACAACTGAGATTATTCATCCACAATACGAGGTTAGTTATTAATATACTGCAACAACATGGGAATAGAACAGCTGTGAGAGAATTCAACATTTTGGCTTTCCCCATATTTCAAAAGTGCTTCATCTCTTTGCTATGACTGTCCCTGCCATAATTTGCAGATGATAATGGTTTTAGCCGCTGCGCAGTGTTGCCAACTCCTCAGTAAGGAAAATTGCTATTGGCTGTCCTAAAAGTCGCTAGAAGTTGCCAAATGATGTCATCGCCTAATTTGCATAATTGGTCATGCTAATGTAATTGTAACCTACGTTGTTGGAGAGAGAAATAACATTGTGGAAGAGACATAAAGTGAGTAAAAATATGCAGTTAGAATTTATTTCAAACTACAAATGAAATTTCTTTTAGCAATTATTGTTTTTTAATGTCACAATTCCAACCCGGCTCCTTTATCCAGGCCTGGACTGGCAAAACTGACCCGAAATTGGCACTCTGGTGGAGTTACTTTGTGTGTGTGTGTGTGTTCGTGTGTGTTTATAAGTAGTTTTAAACCTTGTGATCCACAAAACAGCATAACAGTAAAAGAAGAACTGACTGTGTTACAGTCAGTGTGGGAGCAGCGGCTTCGCTCATGTGCAATTCATTTGCCGTTTGGACGCACAGGTGTGAACGTCTCCTGCCCTGATAGCAGCTGGGGGAGGACTATCCTCCGCCCGTGAGCACTTTGGCATGGGTGAGGTGCCCAAGGCAGCACTGCTGCTTGTTGAGAGTAAGAGCGATACGCGTTTTCACATCAAAAAGTTGTCATAAATAGGTCTCCAATAATACCCGAAAAAGTTGCCAGATTTGTCGCTAGTCGCTTTTCAGAAAAGTTGCTAAGGGGATCTAAAAACTCGTTAAATATAGCGACAAAGTCGCTAAGTTGGCAACACTGCCGCTGCGATGCTTTCGACCAAAACAGGCGCAGCTTGATGACATCATCAACATGCGCTATCGCGATAGAGCGATATAGTCAAAATCTCTATCGTTGGCCAAATTTATATCGTTTCTATGGTATATCGTTTATATCGCCCACCCCTAAATGAACCTAATGACAGGACAGGGGAAGTGAAACCAAACACAATGAACAAAACAAAACAAAACAGAGTCCAGAAACACATGAAAACAGGTGAACCAAAAGATGCTGGAGTCATGGAAAGCAGTCCTAAGAAATCAAAGTTCCAGCAGCAGGTACCCAAAACTCACACTGAGGAGCTGGGTCAAAACATGAGTCCACAGTTTCACGTTTCAGGGGGCCGACCACATGAAAAGTGGCAGCAGCACGGGCAACTGAGCAGGTCCGGAGGCCGGCCGTGTAGAAGACTGTGGTGGTGATGTCCAGCTGACAGCCCAGAAAGTGGCCGGTGATGGTGCAGTCGTGACCGTGGGTTGGCACGCGCAGACGTGGCTTGGCAGACGCCGGGCGCGGACATTGCTTGGCAGCCATGCCAGGCGGAGTAGGACCAGGTCAGGCAGGATGCTAGACAGGCTCCTCAGACCCTCCAGCTGACGAGGCAGGATGCTGGACGGGCTCCTCAGACCCTCCAGCTGACAAGGCATGAGGCTGGATGGGTTCTCCTGAACCCAGGCAGGCACGCCAGACAGGCACGCCGGACCTCCTGCTGGCATCACGTCTCGCCAGCAGGGGGTCCGGCGTGCCTGGGGGTCAGGTACGCCAGACAGATGATGGCAGTGTGGCTTCAGTTGAACCCTCACCTGGCGGAGCAGGATGCTGGGCGAGCTCGACTGAGCCCCCAGCTGGCACAGGAAACGGCTGCACACACACCCCCTTAAAAACAGGCAGTCCTCAGACACCCAGAAGTGAGTGACGGGGGAGCCAGATTATTTGATCAAGAACTGTTACAGACAGTTTTAACTGGCTCTAAAGCAGAGAGTTCAGTCTTCTCAGTCCCGGAAGAACTAAAGATGGGCTCTTTGATCTCACTTAATGGCAGTTCCTTACAGTCCAGAGGGGCTGGTTCAGCCACATGAAAAACAATGAATACAACATTGCCTACAAAAACACGACTAAAACTGTCATGGTTAGGCTCCTGGGCAAACATGAAATACTCAATCACGTACCTAATCGATGGCAACTTAATACAGTGGGGCAAAAAAGTATTTAGTCAGCCACCGATTGTGCAAGTTCCCCCACTTAAAATGATGACAGAGGTCAGTAATTTGCACCAGAGGTACACTTCAACTGTGAGAGACAGAATGACAGGACCTCAACCCCATAGAAAATCTGTGGCGGGAGTTGAAAGTCCGTGTTGCTCGGCGACAGCCCCAAAACATCACTGCTCTTGAGAAGATCTGCATGGAGGAATGGGCCAAAATACCAGCTACTGTGTGTGCAAACCTGGTAAAGACCTATAGTAAACGTTTGACCTCTGTTATTGCCAACAAAGGTTATGTTACAAAGTATTGAGTTGTATTTTTGTTATTGACCAAATACTTATTTTCCACCCTGATTTACGAATAAATTCTTTACAAATCCTACCATGTGAATTCATGGATTTTTTTTTCACATTCTGTCTCTCACAGTTGAAGTGTACCTCTGGTGCAAATTACTGACCTCTGTCATCATTTTAAGTGGGGGAACTTGCACAATCGGTGGCTGACTAAATACTTTTTTGCCCCACTGTAACATGACGGTGATATGAAGGAAGACTGTGGAGGCAGCGATGGGGAAAGTGTGCGACTGCGGGGCTGTGGTGGCGAAGTCCGCGCGCTGAGCAGCTGCTGCTGGCGATGGGGTTGGAGCATGGTGCGGAGGTAGTCAGAGATCGGGGGGGTATCACCTCCCATAACCAGGGAAACACCTGAAGTAACTCCTCCTTGTCCTCCTTGTCACGGACCCGGCTCTGGAGGACTCGGGGGTCCGTGAGCAGTTTTGACTGTTGTTGTTATTATTATTATTATTATTATTATCATTATTATTTGGTGATGTGTGTGTCTTTCTGCACAATGCTGTGTTAGTCTGTGTTCCACTCATTATATGTATTGGCAGGGTGTGGGTGTGTACATGTGTGGCTAGAGGATGGAGAACAGTCACATGTAGGCCTGATGGGTGTGGCCCTGCAGGAGGACTGGCCACACCTGAAGTTTCTGCCACACACCTGTTGGTGATCAGGGCTCATCGGGGGAGCTACTTAGGAGAGTGTTGGAGCTCCCACCGGTGCGGGATCATTGAGTTGTCTACCCAAGTTAGTGTGTGTCAGTGTACGACGGTGCAGTTCGTGTATGCCCGCCCGGGTTGGTGTTGATGGCTGTTTTCCCCCCAGGTGGAAGAGTGGACCAGAACGGCAGCACGCACAGGGTGTGCGAGAACACAACAGCGGGGAGCACGAGCACAGGCGTCGGAGGAGAGCACACACACACGGGATTCAAGGGAGCAACAGGGAGTTATTGTGTTTACAGCCTTCACTGTAAATAAAGTGCACTGTTTGTATCGCCGAACCATGCGTTTTGGGTCCTCATTCCCCCATATCCCCATGGTCTGCCAGCCAGACCGTGACAGAATGATCCCGCGGAAAACGTGTTTTCCGACGATGTTAGCTACCCTACAATCCATCCTGATATTAAACCCAGGAGCCACATTCAGGTAAAAGTGTAAGAACAAATGATCCGTCAATAAAGGATAATGTTGGATCAGTGTTTCAACATTTATATCTTTTATTAGATGTACATGTGGTTTGGTCGAAAGTACACTGAGAGAGGACTTTTTTTTATTAGTGATCTTAATAATATTTCTTTTCATATTGATGTAATTTTTTCATCTAATTGAATACAATCTATTTGTGTATGATTGTCAGTCCAAAGAGGGAGAGAGGAAAGAGGGGAACGTGATGAGAAAGTACAAAGTCAGGAAGAAACAGGTAAGAAAACAGACAGGAAATAGTGACAGGCAAAACAGAAACTGTTAACCTGCTTGAGAGAGTTGACCACCAAAAAGTGATAGACAGATTTGCCAACCTCAAGGTGAGGCGACACAGGTTAAAATAAAATCTGCAGAGACATAGTAGTATCTGTAGTAAAGATCTCTTCACACATTGTATACATTGTACCATAGGCAAAGTTGCCTCCATTTTTATATATTTTTTTATCAATATTTTGTACAGTTGTACGTTTCAAGGACTCTATTTTTAGAGTGTATTTTTAATGTATCTGTATTATATTATACATACACATTAAAAGTGAATCTCTGTCAAAAAATGCACTCAGTTTACTTTTTACTCACTATGAGCATCATTCATTATTCTCCCCCAGTAATTAAGGTTAGGATATGTATTTTTTTTTTTATTCCAATCTATTCTTCTTTTGCAGCATTTAAATAACCTTTATCAGATTTGATGGTTTTGTTACAGAGTTTAAAAAAAGTGTTTTGGTTTTCTTTCACAAATGTGGGGATTAAATTGTGTTAAAATGTACAAAACAGTGATGTCATGTTTTGTGACAAGGACCCAGGCACAGAGAGACTTGATGAATTTAAGAATCTTAAGATTTAATAAAGAAATTTGCACACTTGCACAGAGATGGTAAAATTATGATGACTGATAACGGAGACAAGGACAACAGACGACAAGGACAGGGATGAACAGGGGTTTAAATGCACCAAGGAGACAGTCAGAGAGAACTCGGGACAATTGGAGACATTTAAGGATTGGACTGACAGAGACAGGGAAGAAGTCTCATTGTGACGAGTAAAGTTTATCTTGCCTGGCTGGGCAGCTCTGTGGGTGGCCCAAAGCTCTGATCCTAGAATTGCCCCTGGATAAAAGATTTTAGTCTTGGATAGAGAGTGGACTAACAACATTTCACTCATTCACACATAAAGGGACACTACAGAACTTTCAATCTTTGCAAACAAGAAATGGTCTAACACAAGTAGATTTCTTCAGGTTTCTTAAAATGCAGGATTATTTTAACAAACATAGAAATTTTTTAGATTGTTAAACTAACATATGACAGTTTTATGAGAAAGGCAATCTCCAACTTATATAAAGTGCTTCTTCAGGCAAGAAAGGACACTACTCAAAATATTAAGACCAAATGGAAACTGGAATCAGGGATGGGTATATCAGACGAGAACTGGGAGAAGATTTGTAATTTTCATTGGTATTCAACAAGTTCATTATCTTGGAGAGATCATTGCTCGAAAAACATTATTAGATTTTTTAAAACCCCTCATCAAACCAGATATAAAAATGGGGCAACTGAATGCTGGAGAAAATGTGGATCTGAAGAAGCACACCATTATCATATCTTTTGGGATTGCCCTAATTTAAAAAACTATTGGCTGGGAATTCATAAAACTCTTTGTGATGTCTTTAAGATAACATTTAATATTAATTTTGCAAATTTGTAAAGCCTCTAAAAGCGCTATTAGCGGCCAGCAAAAAAATCAATAACCAGGAAGTGGCTAAATCCAACTCCCCAAACACTTGAGGATTGGTTTAATTTAGGGTGACCATATTTTGATTTCCAAAAAAGAGGACACTTGTGGCTCAGTCATGAAGAACTTGCTTAAAGAAACATATTTAACATATTTAAACAATGCCTTCTCCGTGCGGTTAATGAGTTGTGAAACTGTCTATCCCATCTGTGAGCGCAGAACAAGCAGTGTTGCCAACTCCCCAGTAAGGAAAATCGCTATTCGCTGTCCTAAATGTCGCTAGAACTCACTAAATTATGTCTTTGCCTAATTTGCATAATTTGTCATGCCCACATAATTGTAACAGATGCTGTAGGAGAGAGAAATAACATTGTGGAAGAGATGTAAAGTGAGTAAAAAACACCCCAAAGTATTTAGAATATGTTTAGAACTACAATATAAATTTCTTTTAGCAATTATTGTTTTTTAATGTCACAATTCCAATCCTCCCCCTTTATCTGGACTTGGGACCGGCAAAAGTGACCCGAAATAGGCAACTTAGCGGAGTTACTTTGTGTGTGTGTGCGTCTTTTTAAGTAGTTTTAAACCTTGTGATCCATAAAACGTAACAATAATAGAGGAACATTTTTAACCATTAACAAACAAAATGGACATAGCAAGCCTCACCAGACAGCTTCAGTCGAAATCGGATGTACAAGATGGACTTAAAGCTCTGCAAGGACATCTGATTTCTAAGTTTTCAATGATGAGAATGATGTATTTTTGTGCCTTGATTTATTTTAGACAAAGAAAATGTACATTTACTGCTTTGATTCATTTGCACTTTTTAGGCATAAGGGTAAATATCTCCTGCTCTGACATCAGCTAGGGGGGATAAAATAAATTTTCAAGTTAAAATAAAAAGCAAAAACAAAACCCCCCCCAATTGGTTATAGCATTCCATGTGTGCCCTGCCTGCTAGCATCCTACCTACACCATGCTGTTATGCTATCTTTACACAGCCTACACCTGGGGTCTTGCCTGGTGTGATAGACCCAAGCCTCCATGGATCTTCTGCTCTATCTATCTATCTATCTATCTATCTATCTATCTATCTATCTATCTATCTATCTATCTATCTATCTATCTATCTATCGATCTGCCTGCCACCTAGGAAGAGTGCCACCTAGTGATATGTTTAGAAAAAGGGAAAAAATACTGGGTTGTCTATGTTAGGTTAATTTTGATAATAGTTATCAGTGGTCATTGTTGTACTAAAATTTGTAAAGCTTGCCTTAAACTGCATCGTTAGATATTCTTCTGCTCCTCCCCTACACATCTAGGATGCTGGGGGCTGAGGGCAGAAGTGCTGCCGACCGGGGTACCCTTGCGCAAGTTCAAACCGATCGATTGATGTTTTGTCTTGCTTTCTTCACGGGTGATAATTCTCTGAACCAGTGGGCCTGTTAGCGCAGACCCAACAGTCTACTTTTAAAGCATATAAACTGTCCTTTTAATTAATATCTATGTCTTTTAAACATGTTTTCAACACTTAAAACCAGCTTCTACAGTGACATTAGTGTAACAAAGCAGTCATGATTATTATAACTTGTTTACTGCAAAGTATTTCCTCTACAAAAGCACATTATTTTCTACCCACCATATCAGCTTTCATTTTTCTGCTTAATTGCAATAATATATGTTGCAGTGAAATTATGACATGCAAATAGTAATGCTAATTTAAAAAAGGAAAGTAGTGTTTAAAAGAGGTAAAGGAGGTGCTCAATTTTTTTACTTGTCATATGTTTAGTGTGCCTTCCTAGTGTATGTAGTTTCTGGTTATCTGGTAAGTTATCATTCTCTGATTTACAGTTTTTCTCCATTGGTTTGGCTCATTTCTTGAAACAGAAATTACATTCTCAAAACTCTAAGATCATTTGGCAAAACACTCTTACAGTTTACCACAACACTATAGCTCACTTGCAAAAGTTCGTATCTTTTCCAAAACTGTTCACTCAGGCTTCAATCTAAATCCCTTTCTCATTTAAACAGTCAGTGTCTCCAAAATGGCAAAGATCCTTCTCAATAGCTTTGGCTCATTTCTCGACACAGATCGGACATTCTCATCATTCTTGGTGCTTCTGTCAAAATAAACCTGGATGGTTGATCACAACAACATGGTCCACCTGCAAAAGCTCATATCTCCCCTAAAACAGTTCACTCATGTGTCAAAACTACATTTCTTTCTAATCTGAATAGTCAGTGTCCCCAAAATGCATCGTCCCTTTGGCATTGTGTGAGTACTGCCATACAAAATGTTTAGATGTTTTGTCACTATGGCAGAGGACCAACAGTATACAACAGAAAAGAGTAGCCTCCAAGGTTTGACATCACAGATTGCACTCACACTACCAAGGAAATGATAACCATTTTTTATTCACGTGCAAAGAAAGTTTCATACATATGTAAAAAGAAAATGTACATTACAGTAGTAAATTGTATGAACACAAAATCAAAAAACAAGGACTTATTCAGTGGTCGCTGTACTCATTCTCCCGCTGCACAGTGACTGGAATACTTCTCTAAACTGTATAAATTATGTAATTCCATAGTTTACAGTAATTTGTTCAATATATTTCTTGTCATATTTAGTATCAAAACATTCCACTAGTCCACCTGCTAGTATAGACCTACCACTGTGGGCAGGTGCACACAAAATCTCTACAGTAAGTTATACATTTTTTGCCTCACGCACAGTGCCCTGTCCTATACAACATATAATTCCATCATAGATTACATGGAGTACATACCTGTTTTCCCTGTGAAAGGTTTGGATGATGGAGGAGCCTGTAGAGCGAGGCACATTAGGCTGCACTTGACGACCTGCCTCTGACATTGTGAGGCCATGGTTTATGACATGGTTTATAATTGTGGCCCGAATTTCATTCGGGACTGCACAGTGTCTTCGTGCTCCTCAGCCTCCTCTTCCCCCTATTCCTCCACCACGCATTCTCAGTCCTCCTCTTCTTCTTCTTCTTCCTCCTCTTCCTTGAGGAAGAACTTCCCCTTGTCCGTTTGCTTGGCCTTGTCTATCCATGTTCAGAGATCTGACTGGCTCTGGTCAAGCTCTATATATCTGTGTTTGGCAGCACACAATCATGGAACACACCTGTGTGTGACACCTAGTTTCACCTGACTGTCAATGACTGTCATCAGTTTATCAAATATTCAAAGAAATTCATATATGGTATTCATGGTATTATGTTCTTGACTAATTTTGACAATTGAACAGACGGTTGTGCATGCGAGTACTTATACAATGAAATCATGCTGACATGTTTTGGAGAGAATGATCATTAGACTGAGAATCAACTAATCAGTTTAGATCTACAAGATCTATTCATTTGGAAAATGTGCTAAATGTGGGCTAACTGTATAACTGTAGGCTACTTGTACTTAATCATTTGCAAAGATGCACTGAGACAATTGAGACATGTACTAAGGCATTTGCCATTTGATAAAATGAATGAGAAATGCCATTCTGTTGTGAACATTTGCCAAGAGGTTTGGAGGTTTGTCCATGTTATTTTGAGAATGTAATTTCTGTTTCAAGAAATGAGCCAAACCAATGGAGAAAAACTGTAATATTATTCATGGTAGTGACGGGAATTCTGTCTCGGCTCACTAAAAAGAGCCGTCTCTTTCGGCTCCCAACTGGCTCTTCACGTTGTTTTGTTACTTTAATTTATTTATTATCAACAATAATCCTTTATCATCTGCAATGCTCACGTGCAGATTGAAAAGGAATAAAAGGGGAGAGAGTTCTTATTTTGTTTTTCTCTGCTTTCTGATAAAAGAATGTGTTGTGTGTGTCTTTTTCCAGCTATTTGTAACAAATGTACAGAGAACATACAAACTGAATAAAATATACACACAAGCCAGCTTTTAATTTAGTTAATTTAGTTTAAAGGAAACCATAGGTTAATTTTTTTCATTATTGGAAATTATTTATAACAGATCTTGGTTAACCTCCTCAGTTCAGCCATGGCCTGCTTTAGTTTCCTTTAAGACAAACTTTCTACTGATTGGTTTAACGTCACAATGACAAGATTTGAACAGTAGTTAGGAGCAGCAGCTGTGCTCGTAGTCAAACTTCTTTTACTTTATGTGGTCTTTATTAGCCATCCAGCTTATGCAAAGTTTGTTGTGGTCATGTGGTCATGTCATGTGTCGAGATCGTTGCTATGGTTTCCAAGGAAAAAAAACATGGTTTTGACATTCACGGCTCATAAGACTGTCATGTCTTCTGTAGTATTCTTATTACAGTTTTTCTCCATTGGTTTGGCTCATTTCTTGAAACAGAAATTACATTCTCAAAACTCTAAGATCGTTTGGCAAAACACTCTTACAGTTTAGCACAACACTATAGCTCACTTGCAAAAGCTCATATCTCTTCCAAAACTGTTCACGCAGGCTTCAATCTAAATCCCTTTCTCATTTAAATAGTCAGTGTCTCCAAAATGGCAAAGATCCTCCTCAATAGCTTTGGCTCATTTCTTGACACAGATCGGACATTCTCATCATTCTTGGTGCTTTTGTCAAAATAAACCTGGATGGTTGATCACAACAACATGGTCCACCTGCAAAAGCTCATATCTCCCCTAAAACAGTTCACTCATGTATCAAAACTACATTTCTTTCTAATCTGAATAGTCAGTGCCCCCGAAATGCATTGTCCCTTTGGCATTGTGTGAGTACTGCCATACAAAATGTTTAGATGTTTTGTCACTATGGCAGAGAACCAACAATATACAACAGAAAAGAGTAGCCTCCAAGGTTTGACATCACAGATTGCACTCACACTACCAAGGAAATGATAACCATTTTTTATTCACGTGCAAAGAAAGTTTCATACATATGTAAAAAGAAAATGTACATTACAGTAGTAAATTGTATGAACACAAAATCAAAAAACAAGGACTTATTCAGTGGTCGCTGTACTCATTCTCCCGCTGCACAGTGACTGGAATACTTCTCTAAACTGTATAAATTATGTAATTCCATAGTTTACAGTAATTTGTTCAATATATTTCTTGTCATATTTAGTATCAAAACATTCCACTAGTCCTCTCCACCTGCTAGTATAGACCTACTACTGTAGGCAGATGCACACAAAATCTCTACAGTAAGTTATACATTTTTTGCCTCACGCACAGTGCCCTGTCCTATACAACATATAATTCCATCATAGATTACATGGAGTACATACCTGTTTTCCCTGTGAAAGGTTTGGATGATGGAGGAGACTGTAGAGCGAGGCACATTAGGCTGCACTCGATGACCTGCCTCTGACATTGTGAGGCCATGGTTTATGACATGGTCTATAATTGTGGCCCAAATTTCATTCGGGACTGCGCAGTGTCTTCGCGCACCTCGGCCTCTTCTCCCATTCCTCCACCACGCATTCTCAGTCCTCCTCTTCTTCTTCTTCTTCTTCCTCCTCTTCCTTGAGGAAGAACTTCCCCTTGTCCGTTTGCTTGGCCTTGTCTATCCATGTTCAGAGATCTGACTGGCTCTGGTTAAGCTCTATATATCTGTGTTTGGCAGCACACAATCATGGAACACACCTGTGTGTGACACCTAGTTTCACCTGACTGTCAATGACTGTCATCAGTTTATCAAATATTCAAAGGAATTCATATTTGGTATTCATGGTATTATGTTCTTGACCAATTTTGACAATTGAACAGACGGTTGTGCATGTGAGTACTTATACAATGAAATCATGCTGACATGTTTTGGAGAGAATGATCATTAGACTGAGAATCAACTAATCAGTTTAGATCTACAAGATCTATTCATTTGGAAAATGTGCTAAATGTGGGCTAACTGTATAATTGTAGGCTACTTGTACTTAATCATTTGCAAAGATGCACTGAGACAATTGAGACATGTACTAAGGCATTTGCCATTTGATAAAATGAATGAGAAATGCCATTCTGTTGTGAACATTTGCCAAGAGGTTTGGAGGTTTGTCCATGTTATTTTGAGAATGTAATTTCTGTTTCAAGAAATGAGCCAAACCAATGGAGAAAAACTGTAATTCTACCTAAACATGTATATTTCAAAATGGCTGTTAATTCTCACAGATCCCTTTGTATTAACTGGTTAGAAAAGACAGGGCAATAAGCTGGCTCTTTGGTACATGATTAACATTGTGAATTGTTCATACCATGATCTTTTTCTAAACTTTCTAAACACCAAGCAGTTTGATTGAATAAACAACAAATGTAAACTAAAAATGATTTTAAAAAATTATCAGTCAAAATCAAAGAATACTCACTGGACATAAAATCTAGTACCCTTTGTTATTGTCCCATTTTTGACCCACTAATACACCACATCCTTGTACTGTTGGAACACATGTGACTCTGTAAAGCCATGAAGGGAATCTTCTCCTACCGCACTGCACAGGCACAAAAACAAGAACATGAAGTGAAAGTTTTAAAAAATGAGAACTGAGGCAAGTATTTCAAAACATGAAACAAAGACAACATGACTTTAAGGAACAAAGTAAGACATCACACATTACTGTAGTGCTGTTAACATGCAACATATTTAATGCATTATGTGATTTTTCCTAAAGAAAAATAACAGCCACGTGGATTGTCAACATATCAAAATTAGATCAAAGCACCTGAGCTGTGCTAAAGTTCACAGAGATGAGAGAACTTGAGTTATGGCTGAAAACTGCATGTCTTTGTCTAACATGTAAGCTGATGTTTGCTGATTAAGATCTGATAGTGCTGACAACAGCATTCAGACAGATAATCAGTTACAGTGAGTGTGAAAAATCTTTTGAAAAGAACAAACAATTTATTTGAGAAAAAACCCTGACACATCAGAAAAAAATGTTCATTTAGAGTGTGTTTTGAAACATTTTCTCTCATGTTTCTATGGTAAATACAAAGCTGCAGTCAGCACACAATGACATGTTTATAAATCCCATGGAAGGTTTAAATAAATATGTAACAGCATCTTTAAAGTTCATTAATAATCTATTCAGGCCAACATGATAACAACCCTCCACCAAAACATTGAAAAACAATCATGTACAGTATATAACAAGATATAGGTGATATAAAGCATGTAGGTATTAGTCTTCCTGTCATTCAGTCAGTCAACTGTTCTGTACCTACAAAAAGGGTCAATTAAACATGTTCTAGTTTTGCAGGTGAGGGTTCATTGCAAGTGTATCATTGCAGGTTCACAGTATGTGAAGTGTGTCTCACTGTGGGCAGTTAAAGTGAAGGCTGTGGTTTTCCTGAAAGCAAGTTCTCTTGATGACATTTAATGTAGGTGAGAGTCAAAGCAGTCAGTCAGACTGCTGTAGTCTGTTCTGCACATTCACATTGTTCTTTTAATCATGGCTGATCTCCTGCTGCTAGTCGTTCTCATGTGTAAGTTAAACTTCTTACCAGGTTCATTTGTTGTTCATGCCATCTATTCCTTAAGATGTGCTTACTTATAATGGCTGTCAGGTGTTGTTATTAACATGTTTCTCTTTCTTACATAAGACTTCTAAAACTAATTTACACTTTGAATTTTTTTTATTGTTTAATCTATTTTGTTTTTCCTTCTTCAGATTCTTTTCATGAAATTAAAGCACAAGGTTAGTCTCAGTTTCATGTTTTTTTATCTCTGTATGGGATATTTACCATTTTTCTGGAGCTTTTCTACAGTAACTCAGCTTTGCTCATCTTAAAAACTTTTTATACGTATGTAAACTATTTAAAATAAAATCTGTCTATATGTAATTTCAGCCAGTCTTCCGCCTGAACTAATGGTGAATCCACCTGCAATCACAGAGACAGACTCAGTCACACTGAGCTGTCAGACTCCATCATCTGTTTCTGTGCCTCAGTGTGATTTCTACATTGCAAGCCAGAAACTGTCCAAAGGTTCCTCCTGTGTGCAGACACTGACAGGGACTGAGCTCTTGAAGACTGCACATAAGAGTTTACCAGCTGCGGTTGAAGTGAGATGTTCTTACACTGTACAAATTGATACTTTTAAACATACATCTCCTGACAGCGAGCCATCCACCATCAACATAAACAGTGAGTGACAAAAGTACATGAACAGTTTATAATATGCTTCAATAGTAATTATGGGGTTGATTAGTTATTATCTCAGTGCTTGCAATAATTATAAATCAAAATGTAATAATTATAATTCTACAATATAAAATATATATTATAGATGCAAATGTGCTTAATTAATCTAACATGTACCTGAATTTTTCAGATCTTCGTCCACCTAAACTGACAGTAAACCCACAGAAGATCACAGAGACAGACTCAGTCACAGTGAACTGTCAGACTCCATCATCTGTTCCTGTGTCTCAGTGTTATTTCATCATTTCAGGAGATAAAACTGCCAGAACAGCTCCTTGTCTGCGGACTCTCACAGGGTCTGAATTTCTGTCATGGACACGTCAACGTTCACCTGTTACACTTGAAATGACCTGTTATTACACTTATATATATAAATCTCCAGTGAGTAACATGTCACCAATCACAATACAAAGTGAGTAAATGCTACTGCAATGTACTCCCTGAGTGGTTTCTATTATTAAATTTTATTGCCAAGTAAATAAAACCTTGGTTTATTTAACTTGAGAAATGTTTGCATTTTTTTAGCCCCCCGTCCCAAACTTAGAGTGAATCCACGGATGGTCACAGAAACAGACTCAGTCACAGTGAACTGTCAGACTCCATCTTCTGTTAATGTGTCGGAGTGTTTTTTGTACTTCATGAGAAGAAGAAAATCTACGTCCATCTCCTGTCAGCAGACACTTACAGGAACTGAGCTCCTCTCTATGGCACAGCAGAGTTCACCTGCTGAGTTTGAAGTGACATGTCTTTACATGTCTCAGCATATAGGAGGACAATACCAGTCTCCTCACAGCAACAAATATTCCATCAGCATACAAAGTAAGTGATCACGCTGTGAGTGAAGAGGAACATTTTCATGTGCATCAGACTTAACCATGTAAAAAAAAAACCCTCTCAGAACAGTTTCTATTATTAGATCTTATTTTAAATAAATTAAACATTTGCTTATTTTATTCAACCAATTTTTTCCATTTTTTAGATCCTCGGCCTGAACTGACAGTGAATCCACAGATGATCACAGAGACAGACTCAGTCACAGTGAACTGTCAGACTCCATTATCTGTTTCTGTGTCTCAGTGTTATTTCATCATTTCAGGAGATAAAACTGATAAAGCAGCTCCTTGTCTGCAAACTCTGACAGGGTCTGAATTTCTGTCATGGACACGTCAAAGTTCACCTCTTACAGCTGAAGTGACCTGTTATTACTTTTATATACTTAAATCTCCAGAGAGCAGCATGTCACCCATCAACATACAACGTGAGTAAATTCTGCTGAAGTGCACTAATGTGAGGATGTTTGTCTACAGTATCAGTACAGAAAACATAGCTGCTCTCAACTTAAGGGTTGTAGGAGGAAATTGTTCCTGTGTATCAGACTTGATCATTTTAAAAAGTAAAACTCTCAGATCAGTTTCTATTAATATATTTTATTTTTAAGTAAATGAAGCATTTGCTTATTTAACTAAAGAAATCTTTATATTTTTAGCTCCTCGGCCTGAACTGACAGTGAATCCAATGATGATCACAGAAACAGACTCAGTCACAGTGAACTGTCAGACTCCATCATCTGTTTCTGTGACTCAGTGTTTTCTGTACTTTATGAGAGGAAGAAAATCTACGTCCATCTCCTGTCAGCAGACACTGACAGCAACTGAGCTCCTCTCTATGGCAGAGCAGAGTTCACCTGCTGAGGTCAAAGTGACATGTTTTTACACATTAGAACA
Source organism: Neolamprologus brichardi (assembly GCF_056152115.1). Classification (NCBI taxonomy): domain Eukaryota; kingdom Metazoa; phylum Chordata; class Actinopteri; order Cichliformes; family Cichlidae; genus Neolamprologus; species Neolamprologus brichardi. Next base: position 16,455,517 of record NC_142108.1, read on the forward strand.
TAAAGGAGAACCACATAAGTCTCTGCATAGTAACACGTCCTCCATCAGCATACAAAGTAAGTGATCATAACATGCGGCTCTATAGTATACCTCTGTACAGTATGTGCATAAAGTTTAGCTTTTATAAACCAAAGAATGAAACTAAAAACTGATTTTTATAAAGTTTTTAATTTACATGTAACTGATGTTACATTCTTAAATAAACTGCCATTTGTTTGAATTAAGGACTAAATCTATTTTATATAAAATTTCCATTGAGTAACATGTCAGAAATTACAGCTATTATAGAAAGTGAGTAAATACTAATGCAATGAACTAATATGAGGATGTCTGACAACAGTATCTGTAGAAAAAACCAGCAACTTCTCTCAACTTGTCGGTTGTTGTAGTGAGGAAAATTTAAATATGCATAAGATACATAAGCAGTTTCTCTTATTAGGTTTTATTTTCAAATAAATGAACATTTATTTATTTAACTTGAGAAATCTTTAAATTTTTAGCTCCTCGACCTGAGCTGACAGTGAATCCACAGATGATCACAGAAACAGACTCAGTCACAGTGAAATGTCAGACTCCATCATCTGTTTCTGTGACTCAGTGTTTTTTGTACTTTATGAGAAAAAGAAAATCTACTTCCGCCTTCTGTCAGCAGACACTGACAGGAACTGAGCTCCTCTCTATGGCACAGCAGAGTTCACCGGCTGAGGTGGAAGTGGCATGTTTTTACATGTCACAGCATAAAGGGGGACAATACCAGTCTCCTCACAGTAACATATCCTTCATTAACATACAAAGTAAGTGATCACAATGTGCTGCTCTCTATTGTACCTCATTACAGGATGTGCATTTATTTCTACAAAACCAAAAAGGGAAGCTAAAGCCTGATGTTTATAAGGTTCTGTTTACCTTTAATAATGTAATCTACAAGATTTTAGGCAGTGATACATATTTCCATCCTTGAATAAACTGCCTATTTCTTGAATTAATTTAAGTCCGTCCAGGAAGCAGAATTTTGAGTATTGATGGATGTATTTACAGTGCATTATGTGTTATCCACTGACGTCAGATGACAGCAAAACAATATTATAGGGCTTCAGCTACCGATTATTTTAGTAATTCAGTGAGCTTCCATATTAGAAATTGCAAAATTTACTGCGTATAAGATCTGTCAAAAACTCGTATTTGTAATTCATATTTAAATTATATATATATATATATGTGTGTGTGTGTGTGTGTGTGTGTGTGAATGTGTGAGTGTGTTTGTGTGTATATTTATATACAATGTATTTTAAGAAAGCTTTATCTTAAATTGTAAAAAGTATAAATAATTGAAAATATAGTCAAAGGTCCAATTAAACAAAGCAAGATATATATGTAATCTAAACTAAGGCACAAAATGATACAATGGTCTAGATGTTAATAATAAATATTAATAATAATTCAGTGTCCAACCTAACAACTCTCAGGTCAGTGGATCAGAGTTTAAATGCCCATTTATATTTTTATTAGGTTGTTAAAAAAGTTTTTTTGCTATGTTTTTCAATATTAATGCAGTTTAATTAGCACATTATCTGATATGATTTCACTTTCAGTGCGAAAAATGTTACAAGAGTCTTCAGGTTAATATGGTTTAGCCCATGTTTGCTGCAGATACCACTCCCATGTACAATAAGACTGTTACCTTCAGCCTTCAGCAAGCTGTATGATTTAACCAGTCTGGTCTCAGACTCAGTTCGTCTGCATATTTTAATACTACTTTTGGAGGTTTACTGCAGATTTTTTTCTTTGTTTAAAAAAAAATAGCAGTGGATGGAGCAGCTGAAGAGTTTGCTTTTCTTCACGTCGGAGTTTGTTGATCAGGTGCTTTGATGACGGACTCACGCTAAAGTAAAGGTTTTAATGGTGATTACAGGAACTTTGCTGCTGTTTTGACGTTAGAGACACATTTTGTTTCACTCACCTTGACCTCACTGTCTCGGTAACGCCACTTGCGCATAAACAAACTCCGGCTCCATGTTAAATTGTGTCAGCGTCATCATCACTGTTCCTATTGTGTTATCAGTGTGTGGGTGGGATCAATGTTGTCAAACCTTTTATTCACACACTGCTTCTAAATACTTTTGTATTGCAGGTCTTGTTCTAGTTGTGTTTACTTAGTTTAATACATCGGAGCACTACAGAGCCGCGTGTTAAAGGAAGCATCGATGCAAAGGCTGTGTCGAGAGTTTTTTATAATCACTCAATCAGTATTAAAGACAAGTGTTGTAGGGCTAAGTGTAAAACATTGACACTGAGCTGTTGTATGGCAGTATTGCAGTAGTGGAAGAAAAATGCCTTTTGTGGTGAATCCACAAGAAACTCAAATAGTGAAACAATCACTACACAATCTTCTTTTATTGCAGCTGAAAAAAACACTTTGACCTCTGCTCCTCCCCCATCTATGGACTTTACAAGTCACACAATCAGGAGAAACACAACGATTGGTAAGATTTTTACAAGTGAGAAATGCCCAGGTCAATTGCTGTGGTGCTTTTTTGACATTTGGAGATATTCATTTCAGTGGAGACTACTTCTTCTCTGACCACACCAAGGACATCTTCAGGTGAGCGAATTTTCTTAAACCGTGTATTCATCATACTAGAAGGGTTTTGCTTTGCATATCAGTGATGTTTGTTCTTTTCCTACATGTCATTCAGCATACTTTGCTGCTCTCAAGACTGTAAAATAAGACTAAAGACTCAACAAGTTTATTGTCATTTCGTATGGTGTTACTCAGCCTGAAACAAAATACTGTTTCTCACCAGCCTCTACAGTGCAATAAGCAATACAGTTTAAAGAGAAAAAATACAGATTAAAAAGAATGAGTTTAAAAAAGAACAGTAAAAAAAAGGCATAAATAGCATAAAATCTAAGTTCTATAACAAACTCCAGTCACATTCATTCGGGTTGATAGCAGCAGTCCTTTCACAGAAGATGATGGGTAAATTAGGTAGTGTGTGTATCTGGGGAGTGTATTGTGTGTGTGTGTGTGTGTGTGTGTGTGTGTGTGTGTGTGTGCGTGCGTGTGTGGATAGGGGCAACACAGTCTGCTTGTTGATCTTACAGTGTAGCTGTGTGAATGGCTGTGTGGGTGGGGAGGGGGCACAGTCCATTTATCAGTCTCACGGCTTGTGCAAAGAACCCTTCCAGCATCCTGGTGGTTCTGCAGGTGATGCTGATGAGAGAGGGGGCACCAACAATCCTCGTGGCAGTCTTAACAATCCTATTAAGTTGGCGCTTCTCGTAGGACTTGCGGCTGCCAAACCAAGCTGTAAAACTTTGCGTCAGGATGTTTTCAATGGTGCCTCTATAGAAAGTTGTGAGGTGAAGTATGGAGAGTCCTGCTTTCCTGAGTCTCCTGAGGGATTGGAGACGCTTTTGTGCTTTCTTGATAACTGCTGTGGTGTTAATGGAGAAAAATAAATAAGAGATTTGTTGCTTTTTAACAGTAAATGTCTTTCTCAGTTACTTCCACCAGAATGGGAAGTAAGACTGACACTTGTTTGTGGTCTGTGCTTTTCTAGTACCTTCTGCTCTTAAACTTCTACCTGTAGTTGTTACTGGTTTTGGTGTAATCGTGGGCATCATCTCACTGGGAATGGCTCTTGTCTGTGTGAAAAGAAGAAATGGTAAGGATAGTAACAATTCCTTATGTCATGTAAAGCCTCAAACCTTTTCTACAGTCTGAAGTATTTCTGATCACACTATATTCTAAAAAGTTTATACACAATATATACACTGACCAGCTCCACCACCGTTCTGTTCATAAACCGACTGATTTCTGACCTCCATATCTTTTACTTCTCTTACATACTTACACGCTTTCCCACAATTTTCTTATTCCTCCTTAAGACTCAGCATTATGTTTCAGCTGCTCCGCACCAACACTCACAGCTTCAACACACCGGTGAATATATTAATCTAGCTGTTACTCTATTGATGTCACATCCTGACGGTGTGTGGTGACTTTTAGAGGAAGAAAAACAAAGATATACTCCTCCTGTCCCGTGAATGAATAAATAATCTATTAATTAATTTAAAAAAAAATTAATTAAAGCCTCCCTTATTGTTTAACAAACCCTATCTTTGGTAAATTGGACCAGATTAAAACATACCGCTCTTTTGCTGCTCTCTCCTTGGTAGTCTTCACCTCTCTGCACTCCTTCCTGTCTGTAGAATTGTAAAATGTTAATACTGCTATCGTTTACGGTGGCCCTGAGAGACCAAACGGACTGCAACTTCAGAAAACACTTGCAAAAAGAAAAACGCTGCAAAAAGAAAAATGCTGCAAAAAGAAAAACACTTGCAAAAAGATAAATGCTGCAAAAAGAAAAACACTTGCAAAAAGAAAAATGCTGCAAAAAGAAAAACACTTGCAAAAAGAAAAATGCTGCAAAAAGAAAAACGCTGCAAAAAGAAAAACGCTGCAAAAAGAAAAATGCTGCAAAAAGAAAAATGCTGCAAAAAGAAAAACGCTGCAAAAGCACACAAAGCACAACGGAAATAGGAAAAAAGACAACGGAAATGTTTCTGGGGAGACAATAACCGGACGGACCAGTTGCACGAACCAAAACATGTATGTATGGTTGTATCCCAATTCAGGGACTGTTTCCCAATTCAGGGTCTGCAGCCTTAAAGTACGCAGCCTTAACGGTCCTCTAGCCTCCGTTGCGCTGCCCAGGTTGCCTAGCAACCATGATACTAACAGCTGGAAACATTTCATACAGCTTTGTTTGACAGAAATGAAGGAGAACATATTTTGTACATTTGTTTCTACATGAGCTTTGTGTGATTTGATAAGTATCTGAGGCTGAGACCACAGGACTGTAAAACATGATTGTTGGGCTTCATTTCTGTTCTGAACAGTCATTTAAGATTAGCTAGTAAATAACAAATAGCTAATGTTGTTCATGAGACTAAAGTCATCTCTTACTTTAGTAATGTAAATATAATATGGAAAATATTATATTAATCATTATTAGTTATTACAGCAGTGAACATGAACTCTGTGCCAAACACTGAGCTTCAGTTAGGATTCAAGTTGCATTTATTTATATTTCCTATCACCTTAAATCTTCACTTAAAGACAAGTATCTGTGACAGTGTATATATAGATGTATTATATATAAGAGACAAATATTGTTCTTTTAATATGTTGGCATTACTAAATTTGGCTCAATGCTTATATATGTGTGGAAGAAGCAAATGTACGAGCTGTGATAACTGTGTCTGATAGAATGAAGAGTAGACTGATATATGAAATATTCCTTTATTGGGTGAGAAAATCAGACCATGTCATAACTGCTTTAAGTCATACAGAATAGATATCAGAGCCTTAAATAGGCTGACTTCTGTTAAATGGGTCAAACTGGGCAGAAAGTATCCAAACACATAACATCCTTATAGAATATGATGTAACACTATAGATCAACTTACCTCAGAATATATAAAGCATATAAACAATTACAGCGATATGATGCAACAAACACAGCAGTGCTACTAATCCAAAATACTCAAAGCTTCATAGAACTGAAACAAACAATTATTTTTAGCTCCATTCTGCTGCTGATACATACTTTAGGTTTCTGAACATTAAACTTGTTGCTGCCTTTCACAGTGTGTAACTTGAAGGCCCTGAGTACTTTCTCCCACACTGAAAACACTGGAATGATAAAATTATTTGAACATTACCTAATAAGACTGATTCAGGACAGACAATTAGTTATGTTAAACTTTCCTAGCAGTCATTCACAAACAGGGAACAGTCTGTCTATTCTCTCCATCTGTCAGCTGCTGCTGGCTCTTCCTCCTCCTCTTCCTCACACACTGCTGAGTTTGTCCTGGTGGATCATCAGGGGTGCAAAGCCTCACAGATGATGTGCAGCAGTGGGTCCCTCAGTCTGTCCTCACTCTGGACACTTGCAGTCGTCACACATGGAAATCAAATGTGTGATAAGCTGCAGGATTCAAACACAAGTGTAACTTATAAACACATGTTCATACTTTTATTCCACAATCAGAGAGAAAGAAACAGAGAGAGAGTGCAGGACAGACAGACAGGTGACAGTCTCAGGTGTTTACACTGCTACAAACAGGAGGATTTAGTGTTTGTGTTATTAGGAGTGCTAAACAAGAAGAGTTCCCAGCTGGTACAGTGGACACATGTGTGACTCCTGTAATTAAAGCATCTTTCTTTCAGCTTAACGAGTGAACTGTCAGCTCGTTCAAACACACGTTAAAGTCCGTTTGGCTCGACACCACCGAACAGAGGAAGCAATATAACATAGCTAACATTAACAGTGCAGTGAATCCTGCTTGTGCCATGATATTCAGGACTGCAAACCGAGCAGCATCACTGACTTTCAGCTTGTTGTGTTTGTGGATATATGACTGACTTTAATTATCCATAAAATCATCACATTCTCTGTAAGATTAAGGTCGACTATCGAACGGCGTATAAAGTAAAGACTTTAAAACAAAGTAAACGCTGAAAGTACAAACATCGCTAATGTCACATAACTTTGCCGGCATGTGGCCAACAGTAATGTTTTAATGTTCCTCATTATTAAACATTTGCACATAAATAAGTGACATAATATTCAGAACTTACTTTTGAAAGTTTACTCTTTGGCCGCTCTGCTTCCACTTCTTTGAAGTGTCTCCCAGTCCCAGTGCACTTGTTAGCATGTTTTGGTTCGTGCAACTGGTCCGTCCGGTTATTGTCTCCCCAGAAACATTTCCGTTGTATTTTTTCCTATTTCCGTTGTGTTTTGTGTGCTTTTGCAGCGTTTTTCTTTTTGCAGCATTTTTCTTTTTGCAGTGTTTTTCTTTTTGCAGCATTTTTTTTTTTTGCAGTGTTTTTCTTTTTGCAGCGTTTTTCTTTTTGCAAGTGTTTTTCTTTTTGCAGCATTTTTCTTTTTGCAGCTTTTTTCTTTTTGCAAGTGTTTTCTGAAGTTGCAGTCCGTTTGGCCTCTCAGGGCCACCGTAATCGTTATCTAACTATCGTGGCTCAAAGAGTAGGCAGTTCGTCTTGTAACCGGAAGGTTGCCGGAACCGGCCCGAAAAGCGCTATATAAATGCAATCCATTATTATTATTATTATTATTATATTTACTATTAGTTAAAAATGATCAGCTGTGATGATCCTGATTTTAACGTGTATCAAATATATCTATATTAAAAAATAATCTGAGCTGAATTAACAGCACAAGAACTCTGTGACGTGGTTAACTGCCAATATGTACAATGAGATTAAACATCAATGAAAAAAGTAAGTAAACATAAACAGTTAAACTCCGTACATTTGGTCAACTAAGTGATTACTCCGAGATATTAATCTAAAAGTCTTGATGGAACCTCCAACCGATTGGCTGGACATGACAGGCATTCCCTTCTCTATCATTAAAACTTTCAACACCTTAAAGGAGTTATTAAAGATTTCTTACATCATAGGCCAAAGTGGCCAATGAAAGCACAGTCAGTGTTAACTTGTCTAGCACACTAGTCCTGTCAAGGACCAGACGTTTGTCTACAATGAAAAGACAGCTAGTTGCAAACGCCAGGCCTCTCAGCTTGACAAGCTTTAGTAATTGTTCACACACTAGTGCTGTGCAATACTGCAAATTTTGGTATCAGTCCGATACCAGGTAAATTAACAGTAGTAGTGCCAGTACTAATACTTTTAATCTTTAAAGAGATCTTATGTAGGGGAGAACAGTGTATCATGATTTATGAGATGCATTATCGTGTTAGGGTACCTGGGTTGTTGACCCAGTGTTTTCTGTTAGAGTTTTGAGTCTTGTTTATTCATTCTTATGTTCTCTGTGTGTCTTATGTTTCACAGTTCAGTTTGCTTGTGCTCAGGTTTATCAGTATTTCTAGTTTAGGTTGTCTTGGTTGGTAATTGGCCCCATTCATGTCTTTGTCTTGTCTCTGTGTCCTTCCCTCAGCATCTCCAGGTTAAGTCAGTCCTATTTACTTGTTTGCCTTGTTTTCTGTTTTCCCAGTTGTGCCACTGTGTGCGTCTCTCTCATCTTTCACTCCATCACCCTCTCTCTCCTCCCTCTGTCCCCTGGGTTTAGTCAGTCTGTGTCTCAGTGTGTGTTTCTCCTACTTCTTGTTTTACTTTTATAGTCTCCTGTCTGGTGTGCGTCATGTTTAATTTTGTTTCCCGCTGTCTCATTAGCAGCCCTTTCTCACTCTCGAGGCGTAACATCCAGATGTTTTGTCACGTCCCGCGGCGCTCCTGAGGAACGCGAGGTATGCACCGGGTTATGGATGAAATTCAGTGGAATGACGGTCCCACGGTAATAGACGTTCCAGCCCTGTATTCCAGCCCTAAACCTAACCTTATCCCTAACCATAACCTTATTCGTAAACTTAACCAGCACTTTAATGATGTTAAATAGTGTTTTCCCAAGTGATTTTAAGAAAAAGAGCAAACGTGTAGATTGAGTGCAAACGGTTCTCATATTTCCTCATTTTTCCAATCTCTTCATTTAGGAATGTGTTGGGTGCCCGGAAATGTAATATGATGACAATTTGTCGCCTAGCATAAAATGTTACGCTTTGGGAGTGAGAACGTGTTGCTTGTTAGTTAGATTACGTTCAGCTGAATTCCACTTGTGTTTTGTTCCCTCATTTGCGCTCATGCATTTATTGTCCGTCTACCACTGTCAAGTGTCGCAATCTCCCTCTTGCTATGTCCTTTCTATATGTCCATTTTGTACCTGCCCTTAGCCTTCCCAGTGTTGTTATGTATCTATCAATCAAGCAATAAAAAAGTGCTCTGACTTTTACTAAACACAATAATTAGTTAACACAGTAAAAACCATACTTTTAGCTTTTCTAATATATTAATACTGTGTTTCTTAGAGAGCTGGAATGTAAATGTGCCCATCTTCAAAATACTTTGTGTCAGCTTCTGTTGTTTAAATGTGCTAAAAAGAATTGACATGACAGAACAGAGAATGGTTTAAATATTTTTCATAGTGCATGTTTGAAGTATATTTTTTAATTTAAAAAATATATAGTAAAAATGTATTTAACAGTGGGGTGCATGCATACTGAATAGAAGCAACCTATGATCCAATTGCATTTGTATCAGTCCAATACTGATACCAGTGTTAGTATCGATATTATCGATATTTGGCTCAATCTGCCCACCCTATCACACACCCATGAGAATGCCTATCCCCATATAGATTTCAAGTAGTATTCTGCTTCCAGAGTCAATTGACAGCTGCCACAAAATGACAGGGTTTTTTCTCATGCCTGTTTGGATGGATGCAAACATGTCACGGTGAGGTATGCTGGTGTGTTTGTGAAATGGACCCAAATGCAGGAGAGGAGACGGTACTGAGCTTTAAATAAAAGGCGAGCCTTTATTAGGGCTGATAACAAGAATGCAAAACAAAAAAAATATGAACAGTGGTGAGAGCTAAACTAAAACCTAAACGGGAAAAAACAAGGAAACACTATGACAACTATGAAAATGATTTTGAGCAGGAGCATGAAATAAACTATGAAATACCAACATGAACTAGAATCATGAATAATACAGACGACCTGACACTGAACAACTTCTCGTTTGGCTCTCAGCGAAGGCGGTCGCACTTTTCTCCTCTCCTCCTTACCCTTATCTTCCCTGCTTAGCCTCTGTGTCCTTGTCTGTCTCATGTGCATTACTTTCCCTGGAACAGTCTCTCACTGTTGTTCTCTAAAACCTAAAAGAGAATTATGGATTTGATCAACTGGTCTCTGAATGCTATTGACACCCTCTTCTCAACGAGAAGTCTGGGCTCGGGAGAGCCCGAGTGCCCTGGAGGGACTTTCCCTGCCGGATACACGATGGACGGGTGGCAGAACTGGAGAGTCATGTGCCTGGCGGGACTGTCGATCGAGGACGCTGAAGATATCTACCTATTCGGAACCATGATAACAGGGTTCTTGCTGATCGGAGCTGGCATGGCCCTGACTTATCGGAGAATTGAGAGAGCGGAACCGGCTGTGCAAACCCCCCCAAGGCTGCCCGCTGGAATCGAAGCGACGGGACGAGTCGCGACCTCTCACAACGAACGCAGCATGGTTAACACCTTGGAGACGCTTACAGCTGCTGTGAAGGCTCAAAACAACACCATTGAGCGTATGGTGGGATACATCAGAGAGGGCCCTGCTCAAAATGAGACCTTTGAGCGAAAGTTGGATCACATCACAGAACGGATCACTGCAGTTGTGAGGTCTCAGAATCAAAAGAATGACAACACCACGGATCAGAAGTTTGATACCATCATGGGGAGGCTCGCGGCTCTCCAACGGGAGATCGAGAGACCAGCATCAGAGTGTTAAAGATCAGCTTTGAAAATTCTCGTGAGCTGCTCGCATGACAAGAAAATCAACAAAATCAACAAATTCGGGATCACAATGCAGACACCACCACGGCGCCAGCTGCAGGCCCAAGGCTGAAGCCGGACAAACACTCCCTGATAACGACTGTGTGATGACTACTCTCCCCATCCCATGCAAGGCCACCTGGGTTGGCTGGAGGACTGTTTACTTAGCCTGATAGGGCGAAGGACACTGTCTCAGCTGAATTATGGACACGCACACACACACACTTACACTGATAAGCACTCACTCATCTCCCCTTCCCTTTCCAACGCCTTCGATGCTTGTTACCTCCTGGAAACACGAGGCGGGTCTGGGCCCGCGCTGGCGAGTCGGTGCAGTGGCAGGATGGCTGCTGTGTTGCCTGGGATTACTCCTTATCCCCTACCCAACCCTGTTGCTGGTCACGTGCTCTATAATGTTGTGCTGTGGACATTTATGTGCTTTTCTGTGCAGAGGAGTTTTTTTGTTTCCTGTTCTCATGCTGTCCTCCTGTAGCCCAGCATGAGTAGAGGTCTCTTTTTTTCCTCTTGTACTTTTCCCATTGTAATGTCCATTTCAGTGGTTTTTTCTGTATTGCAACCGTTCTCTGACTTGTATCCCCATGTGATGTCTGTGTTGTGTGTGTAAGGTCGGGGGGCGGGTTCATTCCACTGCAGGGCAACCTGCCACTGCATGTGGCGAATAAAATTTGAACTTGAACTTGAACTTGAACAAAGGAAGACAGAGGACTTAAATACACACAGGAGGTGATCAAGGGAAGTGGAAACACATGGGGATACAACTGACTGAAATGACCATAATGACAGTGTAAAACTAAGCACACTGAACATAGAAACACAAGACTTTCAAAATAAAACAGGAAACATCGAGAGACATAAACATGACAACACAGGCTTGACAACATGAAAACACGCAGACAAGAAATACATGACATACTTACACAGAAGATCAGAACAGACTCACACAAGGCGACATACAGGAAAACCTGAACTAAAATAAAACTCAACTTAAAACTATGTGATAATACCAACAAAAGAACATATTTTCAATATAATATAAGAAAGCAAAAATACAAAATGAACTCAAAATGCTGGACAAAAAAGGTATGAGAGAAGCTTAATGACAGATTGCTGTTTGGGATTAAAGCAGAGAACACTTTAGTATGTATTAACTAAAAATCACTTGACAATTAATGCTTTTCTTTTTCTCCGTGATGTAACATCACTGTCAAATCCACTATGACTTTAATTAATAAAATATTTATTCTTTAATTATTTCTGGTATTGTGTTTAATAGGATGTCCTTGAGTGTTGTCTTTTTGTCCCCCTGTGTGGTAGTTTTTATACTGATTTTAGTTTTGCCTTTTGTTGTAGATAATTTTTCAAGCACAAAAAAAACTGACCGAGGAGGATGGGTACTTTTCTTTTTCTTTTTTGTTTTAATAAAATTCCCTTTATCTACTAATAATTCAGGTTCTTAATTACAGGTCATTCATGACTTCTCCTCTTACTCCTTTTCTTCTCTTCTTATCAAACAAGATGTCTCCAAATGATACTGAAGCCTTCAATATGACCAGTTTGGTCCCTGGTGATGACCCACCTAAAGGTAAGCTATGCCTTTTTGTTTCCCTTTTTAAATTTTGGTCTGCATTTTGTTACAGTTGTATAACAAGTTACATTATTTTGATGATAAACCAAAATGATAAAATTTAATGTGCAAAGCATTTAAAAAAATAAACACCATCTTAGTGCATGAATATCAGAGGGGTATACTACAAACCAAGAAACTAGAGATGGACCGATTCGATATACAGTATGGGTATCAGTCCGATCCTGACGTAAATTACTGGATCAGATATTGCAGAGAAAAAAATAAAATCCTATCTATTAAATATCACAAAAGCACCTCACAAAACTTGCGACATTGCTTATAACCCACAGGGGCGGATCTAGAGGAATGTTCTTAGGGTGGTAAGGAAATCAAATTGGGGGGGGGGGGGGAGTCACATATATGCAGGTGTCCACCAGCATATGTTTGAAAAGCCCCTGTTTTCAAACATATATGCAGGTGGTCATGTATGGTTGAAATGATTCAAATGCAGTAAGTGCATGCTTTTCATATAAATATAGTCCATAACTTAATTATTTTCTCTAGCCCATATAATTAAACACTTTAGTTACATAAAACATGATTTTCCTGTAAATTTTGATTTTACTGTATAGCCTGTATAATAAATAGGTATGTAGCCCAATAAGTATAAAATCCAGAAAGCTACACAACATGGGGTGGTTGCTTTACAAACACAAGTCTAACTTAAGTTTCAGTTTTTTTGTTAAAAAAAAATCTAATTGTTACATGCTTAAATTTACACAAACTGTCAGAAATTTGCACTGTCATGAACACAAATTTAAACCTAATTTTTCATGATTTGTTGGGTTGGACCCTCTGAGGCCCAAAATATAATGAGCCAGTTTTGACTCCTTTTGATTTTACATTTGTATTTCACGTTCAAATTGCTTCATTTTATTTTTAGTTGTTTTTTCATTGACATACTGTGTTAACACAACTGATCTGAAATCACACAAAAAAACATAAAATCCTAGTAACATTTTTTACTGTAAAAACCACAGATCTGTTAAGTAAATTATTTTTATAACTTGAAATGAAAATATAAATTGTACATTTTGAAAACTTATGTGCATATTTTGTAAACATATACAACTAGTTATCTAAAAATGCAGCCAATACAACTGGTGTTTTTAAAATTTTGTACAACCATTTAAAAATATTACTATAACTAAAATGAGAGAACAATTAGGTCTCACAATAAGATGTCCCACAAATTTATTTGTGCCAGTAAAAAAAAAAAAAGTTTTATGTCCATCAGAATATAGAGGAGAACACCACAGGGATAAACCCTAGAGGTCTGGTACAGGAGGTGTATCACTCCTCTTTTTCACCTAGAGACAGCATTTACATTCCCTTTGTGACATTCATTAGTACCACCACTCACACACAAAACAAAACAACTACACAACAGACTAACTACGTGAAACAACACAACACACAAATTAGATACTCCATGCTAAACATCACCAAACTCCCACATCTCAAAACTCTCTCTCTCACTCTGTCTCACTGTCTACTCTACCTTCATTCCCGACTGCACCTTTTGCACATTCTGCGATATTCATTTCATTTCTGTCATCCTGAATATTATGTATATAAGATGTAGATTGGTTATTTATGGTTGCATATGTGGTGCATATGTGCATGTGTACGTATATACATACAGGGTGGGCCATTTATATGGATACACCGTAATAACACGGGAATGGTTGGTGATATTAATATTAAAGTATATGTGAGGGGGCAAACTCCTCAAGATGGGTGGTGACCATTGTGGCCATTTAGAAGTCGGCCATCTTGGATACAACTTTTGTTTTTTCAATAGGAAGAGGGCCATGTGACACATAAAACCTATTGGTAATGTCACAAGAAAAACAATGGTGTGCTTGATTTCAACGTAACTTTATTCTTTCATGAGTTATTTGCAAGTTTCTCTTTGTTCACAGCCATTGACATGTCGAAGAGGTTAACACGTGAGGAGCGGATCGAAATTGTGTTATCTCACATATACTAATGTGCCACAAACAGGACTTTAATATCACCAACCATTCCCATGTTATTACGGTGTATCCATACAAATGGCCCACCCTGTGTATATATATATATATATATATATATATATATATATATATATATATATGAGATTAAACAATAAAGAGACATGGAAATTGTAGTGTCACCAAATAAATGTGAAATTATTTTAGTGATCAAGTAGATATTCCCTGTGATAAACAGTCTACAAATGTAACTGATCACTTTTCTAATCTGTGTTCTAGTAGCTGCAATTACAACAGTTTCAAAACAGAAGTTTGTTAAAAGAATAGGACCAAGCATAAAAAAAATAGATATTTTCTATTTCACCATCTGAATATGAATACTTGCCATGACAATGTGACATGAAGTTTGCTGGGCTTTATTTACTGCTGTTTTCTACATGTTGTTTATATCAAATTTATTCCTTCAGTAGTGAATTGATATTGCACTTACTGGATATTATAAAAACAAGAATTAGTGAAAATATGTCATTTCCACCCAATTTTAAGTCAAAAGTTCTAACATAGACTGGTCTGGACCAGGTAATGTGTTCATTATAGGTTACCATAGCGATGTAGTTGGTAAAAAGAGATCCACTTTTGTGACACTAAAATCTCCTGCTTTACATTCAACTTACCTTGCTAACCCAATAATTTTGCTTTATGGTAAACTCCTCAGACCTTTTCCTATTTCAGACACATTAGATTTTTATGCATAGAAATACGAAGTGAAATAAAGGTAACTCTGATTCTGTCTCACTCACAGGGTCTAATCAACTCAAAAGACAAGAGTCTCAAACTGAGAGTGTAAGTGAGACAAGTGCATCCTCAGCATTTAATGTATTTACTACAGAGAAAATGCAGATGCAAATAACTTTTGCTCTATTTTATTTCTAGTCTTCCTTATACCACTTGTACTCCAGCATCCCTGAGGAGCCAGATGAAACACCTTCAATGAAATCAGACCTGGCATACAGCACTCTACAGCCACACTGAAACACATTAAAAAATATTGAATTGGGATAAAACAGAAGATAAGACTGAAAGGTCATTACACATTTAAGCCATATTGATAAGACAGGAAACTATTTTTCTTTCTTTCTTTTTTTGTAGCAATCTCACCTGGATAATATTTCTACTTAAGACAATAATTTCCAAAAGATTAATCAAGTCTGGTCAATCATACTTTGTAAGTGCATGGCTTGCTTTCTGGTGTCAGCCCAGAACTTTGTATCACCAGTGCATTGAGTATTATTCAAGCAGTATTTGTGCTTTCTACAAAATGTGTTCTGTAGAACATTATGGAGGTTTTTTTATATACTGTCATTACTGTGCCTCACAAGGGCAATGCCAGCAAAAATGCTGGAGCTTGCTATATGTTTATCTACCTTGTTAAGAATGATCTTAATAAGGGCACCACCTTTAAAAGAAGGAAAATCAATAAAGCAATTAAGCTAACTGATTAACCGTTAATTTGAGGATTCTAATAACTAAAATCATTAAAATCAGTGGGATATCTAAATAAGTTATTAGTTTAATCAGATCGTAAAATACAATATTGATTTGAAACCAGTTAATAATAATTACAATCACTGTTATATGTGTCATGTGAAGGCTGTCTTCAGGCAGGAGGGGTGGTAAGGAGGACCCAATGCGCAGATACTCAGAGGTAGAAAGTAAACTCAAACTCAGATTTATTGCTAGATGGCAAACAGTGAACTAGCAAAGCTGAGAATACAAATACTAAACTGAAAATAACAATAACCTGAACTGGCAGGCAGACAGACGGCACACACAGCATGAAATGAGGGTAGATCGCGACACAGACAGATGAAAACACAGGGGTTATATACACAGAGGGAGCAATCAGGGAATGAGAGACAGGAGGGAAACACAGCTGGGACAAATCAGGGCTGACGAGACAAAGGAACCAAAACCAGACGCATTAACATCAGACACATATTTTTTGTAAAATAGAAAACACAGACTTACAAA
Organism: Neolamprologus brichardi; assembly: GCF_056152115.1. Classification (NCBI taxonomy): domain Eukaryota; kingdom Metazoa; phylum Chordata; class Actinopteri; order Cichliformes; family Cichlidae; genus Neolamprologus; species Neolamprologus brichardi. The sequence continues at coordinate 16,471,602 of NC_142108.1, forward strand.
CGCAGACTCACAAGCAGGCACTGAAACTAAACACAAGGAGCTAGAGAGCAAAAACAGCAAACACTGGAGCCCAGAAAAGAACTCAAAACAACCAAACAAACAAAAAAGGTTCACAAAAGGTGCAGGCGGCCCGGAAAACACCTCCAAAAAAAGTTCAGGGGGCTGGCCCAGAGGCTGACAGCACAACAGTCAAAAAACCAGTCCAGGAGGCCGACCGCGGAGTCAGCGGCCGCAACAGCGATAATATCCAGCCAATGGCCTGAAAAGTGGCCGGACAGGACGAGGATGAGCAGGCCGGACAGGACGAGGTTAGGCAGGACCAGACGGTGCGGAGACCTCTGGCGCAGACGAAGCAGGACGGGGTGAGGCAGGACCAGATGGCACCGAGACCTCTGGTGGAGACAAAGCGGAACCAGCCCATGCGGAGGCCTCAGGTAGAGACGAAGCAGGACCAGATGGCAGCATGACAACCGCAGGCGACGGAATTGGTGGTGGCACTGCAGGCGGCAGTGTGGAAACTGCAGGAGGTGGCGCTGCAAGCAAGGGCATGGGAGCCACAAATGGAGGAGCAGGTAGTGGCACTGCAGGCGATGGTGTGGGAGCCGCAGATTGTGGCACTGCAAGCAACAGCGTGGATGCTGCAGATGGTGGCGCCGCAGGTGACAAAGGCTGGACAGGCCCCTCGGACCCTCCAGTGGAGACAGAAGGCTGAAAGGGCCCCTCAGACCCTTCAGCGGAGACGGAAGACAGCTGGAGCAGTTCTCCAGAACCCCCAGCAGGAACAGACGGATGGACAGGCCCCTGGGTCCCTCCAGTAGAGACACACAAAGGCTGGTGCGGTTCTCCAGAACCCCCAGCGGGAACAACAGAAGAAGGCCGGACGGGCCCCTCGGACCCTCCAGCAGGAACAGGTGGCAGGACAGATGACTGAGGAGGTAACTGAGCTGGCGACTGAGCTGATAAGTGAGCTAATGTTTGACCTATGGATAGATGTTTAAAATGTATTGACTGTTGTAAAGATGGAAGCAAAGGTGGGTTGGATGGTGCATTAGCAATAAGCCGAGCCTCTAGAACCTGAAGAAAACTGCTGGACGGACCTCCAATGAGGTCAGAAACAGGTGCAGGGGCCTGCTGGGCACTAGCTGCTCCCACCCGCGGAGTCGGTACGGGTGCGGAGGTAGGCTGTGTCCTGGCTAGCCTCACCCTGGGAACCGGAACGGGGACCGGCGACGGCTGGGCAGCTGCTGTCCCCACCCGCGGAACTGGTACAGGTGTAGGGACTAGCAGAGCCTCAGCTGGAATGGAAACTGGAGTAGGGATAAACTGGGCCCTAGCCCCCCTCACCTGAGGAACTGATACAGGTGCAGGAGATGGCTAGACAGCAGCTGCCCTGGGAGCAGGAGCACAGGGAGACAAAGGAGCAGGCTCAATGAAAACCGGCTCATCGACCCTTTCCCACCACGTTTAACAGTCTTTACACTCTTGGTTTTAGCAGTGTTCATATGATTGTCTTTTTCCAGCTCGGAGGGAACAGTCATTATAACTCACCACTGGGAGTTGCTCCGCAGAGACAGAGTGGTGACGGCGTGAGCGCTGCTTTCTCCGGGAAGTGGGAGGTGGCAAACTGGGCTGCAAATCCTCCAACGGACCGGGCGGCGATGAGGAAGCAGAGAGTTTGTGAAGCTCAGAAAGCTGCAGTCCCATAAAGAAGGCAAAAGACTGTAGCGGAGTAAGTCCAATGTCTGCCGCTGCATAATCCTTCTTCCTCCGCTGCTTCAGCCTCTTGTTGGACTGGTAATCGGGAGTGGAGGCGGAGGTGTAGCGACCGGAGAGAATGAGCACATGCTCAATCTGATCGCCCGAGGCATAGGCGCCGGCTCGGCCATAGCCATGGCAGTCTGGAGGCTGCGGGCCCTCCCCAAGCCAAACGTGACCCGCAGAAGGGTGGCTCGAGCTCCCGGGCATGCTTAGCTTCCTGCCTCACCCTCTCCTTGGGGAAGGCGGGAATGGCGAACCTCTGATACCAAGCGGAGTCTGCTGGGTCCATGTTCTGGTTGCGATCTTCTGTCATGTGAAGGCTGTGTGCAGGCAGGAGTGGTGGTAAGGAGGACCCAATGCACAGACATTAGGAGGCAGAAAGTAAACTCAAACTCAGATTTATTGCTAGATGGCAAACAGAGAACTAGCAAAACTGAGAATACAAATACTAAACTGAAAATAACAATAACCTGAACTGGCAGACAGAAAGACGGAACACACAGCATGAAATGAGGGTAGATCGTAACACAGACAGATGCTTGGTGTAAGAAGGAAAGAAGTTCTGATAGTGACCACGAGAAAACCACCCAATCCACCAGACACATGCAGAAAATACATTACTGCATGCAGACATTGCAGGGGAAATAATACAGTGGAACCCCGACTTACGAATACCCCATTTAACGAAAAATTCAAGTTACAAAGGCACTTAACGGCAATATTTCTGCCCGTGTTACGGCAAAATGCCCGCGTAACGAAATCTGCTGGCTCTGATTGGCTGTGCCCAGAATGCCTTCCGAATCATGTGACAACCCCTTGTCTTTCGTACTTGCGCTTTGCTGTTCCACTTGAACGACATATTGTTGTTGCAGTTAGCAATTAGCCTATAGCCTATCGTTCACTCAAAAGGCACGATGGGTGCTTCGACTTACGAAAATTTTCGACTAACAAAAGACCCTCGGGAACGAATTAATTTTCGTAAGTCGGGGTTCCACTGTATATGCAAAGCCAAGAAGTTTTTATTGAGCATGAAAGGTACAGTATGAAGTAGATTCCAGGGTCCTTCTGTAGCACAAATGGCAGCTGCATTAAATATTTTCTATATTATGTTCAAGATATTTTTGTAACAGGATATGTTTTGCTCTGTATCTCACACAGATACACATGAGTACACACACATGCATGCACATGCACGCACACACACAAACAAAACAAAACAAACTGTAAATGAAGAAGTTTGTTCTTAAATATTGTTGGCTTTAAAACATGAACAAACAGAAAGAATAATCTTTCTGGTAATTTATGTTATTTAACCAATGTGATTTTTTAAAAAGTTAAAAAAAATATGAATGTACTTCAATACTAAAAAGGGAAACAGTCTCATTGTGTAAATTTAGTTCTGTTTATGTTCTCTAAAAGCAGACCGTGAATAAAATTTTCTTGTACAGGTACTGATAAAGTAAATTTAAAAATCTTGTCTTGAAAAAGTGAAACCCGAATATATAAATAAATGCAGACCACACGAGTGAGAGAACAACTCTGCATTCTCATACTGCAGCTAGCCTCTATTTCTATACTTCATTGATTTTCATCAGCCCCAGCATGAGAACAAATGAATACTTCAAAATTACATCGCTATTTACAATTATGGTATTACATTTTTGACTTGTGTATTTTTTCAGTTCCATTCTTGATGATTTAATGAAACACAAAGCATGAGCTGGCTTTACTTAGCCATGAACTGGTAATTTGTTTAAAAACCAAGTCAATTGTGATATTTGATCTAAGTATGATAACAAATGCTGTGCCTTTGAATTCTAATTGAAATTTGCACTTTACCTAAATAAAGTGCACATTATTGAGTGATTATCAAACTTTAAGTTTGATAATTACTATTAAAAATAGTTAAGCATTTATGTTGCCATGAAACAAAATATCTCTAGAGCTGGGTTTTTTTTGTTTGTTTTTTTTACTAAAATCCTAACAGCACATTTGCATCCGTATATATTTGCATCCGAAAGCTGCTGTTGCAGTTTATCAAAATGTGTTTCTTATTAAGTTACTACTAAAACTTTGTAGGGGTGTAGAGTGGGTTCATGTTAGCATTCCATTCAAATTTGGCTTACACCCACTAAGTTCTTCAAGGTGAGGTTAATGATTTATTCGTCAAAAAATGACAGAATATAACTTATAAATTTAGATTTTTACAAGTGTGGTGTGTATGGTCAACTTATAGAAAGTACCGTATAAATACTTATACTGCTATAAAGAGCTATTAAAAACTATGTTCCTTACTGCAGTGTTGTACTGAAAACATAAAGGGAATGATATGGGGATTCTAAAGATCACCTTATTTGACCTCTGACCTCTTCTTCAAGGTCAAGCAAGGTCAAACTATAAAGACAAGGATAAAATGTTTTTTATCTTTAAAACTATGCTTTAAATTCTGCTGCCTTTGTGTGGCCACATTTAAGCAATAATATTGGTATGATGGTATTCTAAATATCAAATTATACTTTGCATTTAAATATCATGTCACGTGTGACCTTTTGACCTTACTTTCACATTGCCTTTATCTTTATGAAAGACAGTTTTGTCAAAAGAAAGAGAATAGCTGTTATTTAAATACTTAAAAGGAATTTAAATTCAAACTTTGTCACACACACAACCATACACAGTATGACATAAGGTGAAATGCTTATTGATGTGCAATGCCCAACCATTAAATGACAGTAAGAATTGAAAGTAGTAATATTTATAGATTACTACAAAAATTTACAGATTTAACTTAGAAATTTACAGTAAGATGTGCAAGTAACAGTTTACATAAGAAATTATTAACAAAAAGAAATTATAAATTATAGGAAGTGTGCAAAAGGAAAAACCAGAGTGTGTGAGGAGATGTAACGTCTGCGGGAGAGTTCAGTCCTACACCTGGTTCAGAGCCCAAATAGCCTGGGGGAAGAAGCTCCTCATCATTCTCTCTGTTTTGGCCTTAAGGGAGCGGAAGCGCTTCCCAGACCTCAACAGTGAGAAGAGTCCGTTGTTGGGATGGGAGAGGTCCATCATAATCTTCCGGGCTTTAGTCTTGGACCGCTTGGTTTAGATGGAGGTCAGGAAGCTCTGATCGAATGATGTGTTCGGCCGAGCCAGTAGTGATGCGCAAATCATGAACAAATCGTTCAATACTCAAAAATCACTTTACTGACTCATGAATCATGATTCACAAGCCCAACTGACTCACTGAGTCATCCCTGTTAGCAAACTAATTTCATTAGTAGAAATATATCTAGCTTGTAATTCAAATTGTGGAGAAAAACACAACATCTAGTATCTTAACAAAAACATTTCTGCTCTGAACTGGAAGAAAAAACCTTGAGTAGAAGCTCACATCAAGACAATAGCTCCTCGGTTCACAGTAGCATCGCGCTGATAACATGCTAACAGCACATTTGAGCTACTCACCCCCTCCTTTCCTGTGCTGAATCGTAGTGTAAGCGAATCACTCAGGACTCACTCACCCCTTCCCTTCCAGTACTGAATCATAGCTCGAACGAATCACTCACTAACCCCCTCCCTTCTGTGCTGAATCATAGCACAAATGAATCACTCACTCACTCACTCACCCCTCCCTCCTGGCTCACAGCTTCTTCTTCTTCTTGGTTGGCAACCAATGTTAAGGCGCATTACCGCCCTCTGGCTCACAGCTCAGTGGACATTTAGATGAGAATATATATATTTGGCACATTTAAGGAAAATACTAATAAAATAAAAATAAACAAAATAAATGTTCCCTTTAGAAATTTTTTTTGCTCTATAAAATAGTTGTTTTCTTTTAGAATCACTCATCTTAGCAGTAGGATATACATGAAAAGAGAAACTAATTAAGTTTGAGTGAAAATGTACATTTTTTTGCACTCTCTGGTCAACTGACTCAGTGACTCAAATGACTCAAAAAATCCGATTCACTTTGGTGAGTGACTTATTAAAACTTGATTCAGTAAAAAGAATCAAATTTACCATCACTACGAGCCAGTTAGCAAAAGCCTGGATTTTACACTTGGTTTTATTTCAATACAAAATTTTCAAAGTGTATTAAAAAAGAACAAAAAAACAAAATGATTATATACAGAAATATTGTTTCCTTAAAAGTAAATAATGCCCAGAGAGGGCCCTGTCTCACTTCTTGTTCTATATCACATCTATGGGATGAATAATAAACATAGGTCCAATATGTTTATTGTCTTCTTCTTTTTCAGTTGTGTAAGTTCTTTAAAAATCTAATTTATGTATATCAGTGATTATTATTATATCTGTAGAAGCACAGCAAACATAGAAGTACACAAAAGCTACCGATCAGAAATAACTCAGGTTTAATCTTAGATAGAGAAAATCATCTTTATCCAAAAAGACAAAGCTCAGCTGAAACAAAACCAGAATGTGTTGGTATAGTTTGAATGTGATAATATTCTTTTATTTTGTATGGTTTGGCGCCCTCTTGTGGTCACAGCTGTTAATTGGGAAGCTTTTTATACCCAGCCAGTTGAGGAGTGTGCAGTTAGAGGTGAAACCTTGGCCCACGGCCTGCGAGTTTCCATTGGTGTATTATTAGGCTTACTGTTTGATATATGGTGCATGTATAATGTCAGTATACTAAGTTAATACTTAAGCTGTATGGCAATGAATTATTTCTCTTATTATTATTATTTTAGCAGGTGTCTATCTTGTTATGCTGCCCTCACTAAAGTTTGTTGCAGTCATTGTAATCTTAGCTATACAGCTAGCTTAACATTCTTTATTCCCAGCACCTTATCCTCCAAGAAGCAGGCCATGAATTTGGCATGAATTAATGAGGAAAATAAATTCTCTCTCTCTTTTTTGTATAACTGTACAAAAAATGAATACAAAATACACAACAAAGGCTGTTCTATGACAAAGAGAGAATAACATTGTTCTAGAAAAAGATACATAACCACAAATTATAAAAAAAAATTGAAAATACAAGTGTCCACCTGCCTCCAAATGATTTACCTAAAAATAGTGTCAGAACTTATTAATATGCATTAAAGGTATAAGAATTTACGGATGAAGTCGATATTGTGGACTTTAACACCAGGATTAATGAGATTGCCATCGGATTACAATTTTCCACTGAAGCAAAAGTGTACACTACTTCCTGAAGACGACTTCCTCTACAAAAGGACATTCTGCTTAATTACCACTAGGTGGTAGTAACACTTCTAAACAACTCTAATACATCCATTCCATCGCTGTGTCCCAATTCAGGGGCTGTGTCCCATTTCAGGGTCTGCACGCTTGAAGTACGCGCACTACGCGCACTCCGTACGGTGCCTACTATAAGTACGAGAAGTGCGGAAGTGAGAGGCGTGTGAAATGGGACGGTATATGCTTCGTCGCGCTGTTCAGGTTGCCTAGCAACCATGATACTAACCACGAGACACGTTACATACAGCTTTGTTTGACATAAATGAAGGAGAAAATTGTTTTGTTGGTCACGTGCAGACCATCGCTGTGTCCCAATTCAGGGTCTGCACGCTTGAAGTATGCATTTCAAGTGTGGTTACGTCACCGCCACGCGACGACGGCTGTCCCAATTCAAAGTGTACTTCAAATGCATACTCCAAATGCGCCGTCGATTTCCCCAAATATCAAGCGTGGTCCGGTGCATGCTTCGTGGTCCCATATATCCCACAATTCATAGCGCAGCGGTGGGTGTGGATAATTTTGCCGCAAAATACGTCAGAAGGGAGCGGCCAAGAGTGAACTGTCAAAAGTAAGTACTGAATATGACGTCACTTATTCATGTGCGAATGTTTAATAATGAAGAACATTAAAACATTGCTGTTGGCCACATGTCGGCAAAGTTATGTGACACTAGTGATGTTTGTACTTACAGTGTTAACTTGGTTTTAAAGCCTCTACTTCTAAATATATATATATATAGTCAACCTTAATCTTACAGAGAATCTATCTATCTATCTATCTATATATATATATATATATATATATATATATATATATATCATAATAATCTGACAATACTATAATATTGGCCATATTATATTTACATTACCATAGTGAGATGACTTTAGTCTCATGAACAACATTAACTAATTATTATTTACTAGCTAATCTTAAATAACTGTTCAGTACAGAAATGAAGCCCAACAATCATGTTTTACGGTCCTGTGGTCTCAGCCTCAGATACTCAGCTAATCAAAGTGATGTCATGACAAAAATGAATGACCAACAAAACATTTTTATCCTTCATTTATGTCAAACAAAGCTGTATGTAACGTGTCTCGCGGTAAGTATCATGGATGCTAGGCAACCTGAACAGCGCAACGAAGCATATACCGTCCCATTTTACATGCCTCTCACTTCCGCACTTCTCGTACTTATAGTAGGCACCGTACGGAGTACGCGTAGTGCGCGTACTTCAAGCGTGCAGACCCTGAAATGGGACACAGCCCATGACACTTGTTTTGAGGAATAATGCTAGTTCACTGAAAACTACATTTACATATACTCAGATGTGTAGTTTTCACAGTCACAGTATTCAGGTTCTTCATCATGGCTGGACATGCTGTTTGTCAACCTCATCTGTAAGTTCAACATTTTATAATTTCTCTGTATTTGAAATGGTTTTGTATTTAACACGATACCTATTTTGTCATGAATCGCTGTGCGGAAGGCAGGAGTTGGACCCAAAATGCAGGCACTCAGGCATGAGGTTTAAACACAAAGAACTCAGCTTTATTTGCTGGCAGGAGAAAATCATACAAAAGCAAACTAAACTAAACTAAACTGGAAACTCACAAACTAAACTCAAAGTGAGACACAGGGAAACCCACACAGCATGAGGGACGACGCGACACTGACTCAGAGAAACACAGGGTTTAAATACACTGGGAAGTAACAATGAGACACAGAAGGAGAGCACAGCTGGGGGAAATCAGAACTGATGAGACAAGGAAGCGTAATCTGAACACACTGAGATCAGACACGGACCTTCAAAATAAAATAGGAAACACACACGCAAAGACACAGACTCAGAGACGTGGGCTTAACACAGAGACCTGACTACACTAGAGGGGATACACAGGCAGGGACGACGGAAAACAGAGGGAGCACAGAATAAACACTGGAAAACCAAAACACAAACTGTCATAATTCATAATATCAAAAATAAGAGTACAAAAATCAAAAACACTGGGTCACCGACCCAGAACCATGACATATTTTATGTATGCTTTTAAACAATATTAAATGTTTATGTAATTACTGTATATTATATTAGACTAACAGAATTACACTTATTGGGAGTTTCAATCTTTTAACATTTAGTTTTTAATCACTTCTTTCTCCAACAGATTTTTTTGATGATATCAAAGCACAAGGTCAGTCACTGAGTCTAGTAATTTGTTTCTTGGTCACCATGATGGCTATTATTTGTATTTCATTCACTTATGTTAGCTTCTACTTTTTCAGCCTTTAATCTTCCACCAAAACTGGCTCTGAGTAAATCCTTGATCACAGCCTCAGTCATATTGAGCTGTGAAGCTCCGTCAGTGTGATTTCCACATTGCAAGCCAAAAAGTGTCTACAGGCTCCTCCTGTGTGCTGACACTAATAGGGACTATGCTGCTGAGTAATGATGGGATTTCCGGGTCTTTTTAGTGAATCGGCTCTTTCGGCTCCAAACCAGCTCTTCGGGTTGTTTTGTTGCTTTAATTAATTTATTATTAACAATAATATAAAATTATGCACAAAAGGAATTACTAATGTAAAAAAAAAAAGTGGTTTTATTTATATATGTTTATATATAAATATATGCGGTGGACCCTTGAGACAAAGCACGTACAAACTCCAAATCACATTAACTGAACTTCGAAAACAGAGCTACCTAGATCACTTAAATTACACAATTGAAAGCATATGTGTATTGTTTGTGTGTTTATACACAAGCACTCATATATATTAAAATAATTTTTAAAAAAATGTTCATTTACCTGTTACTACCACACACCAAATCCGTTCGTTAGTACTTGCTGGCTTGTGTAGCCACTAGGTAACAAAAGCTCAACACTGTGCCCTAGCATTCTGGAGCACTTCTGTTGTCTTTTGTACATGTTTTGGAGTTTTTATGTGTTTTGGAGTTTGTACGTGCTGTGTCTCTTGGGTCCATCGTAAATATACTTTTATTTCATTCACTCCACATAAAATGTAATAAATAAATCATATAATACAAAAACCAACTATTCATATTTCAACTTTTAACTATTTAAATTTTCAGCTTTTTCCTTTTAAACAAATTTAAAGTGAAACAACACAAAACAAACCACAACGCAGTTAAATATAAATTAAAATATGAAAACAAAAAGAAGATGCACATTCTCTGTCATATAGGCCTGCATGAATAAACTTTCTAAATCCTTTATCATCCACAACTGAAAATAGTTGTGGATGATTACTATACCTTTCTAATGTGACGTTGTTGTCCCTGACTCTCTTTCTCTCTCTCTCCCTCCCTCCTGCTCTGTTCCTGTGCTACTTTGAGTGTAACTACCGCCCCTCCCCCCTATTCCCAGCGCAAAGCACAAGGCTCGCATGCAGAGTGAAGCGAAAAAAAGTGAGAGATACAGGGTGAGAGAAAGAAAAAAAAACCCGCGGCTCGATAAGGAGCCGGCTGGCGTTGTTCACGTCAAAGATCTGGCTTCCGAGAGCCGTTTTGTTCACAACCAACACATCACTACTGCTATTGTGTGTGTGTATGGATAATAGCAAACACTGAAATACATTTTTTGCATGCAGCAATGAATTTTGTTCACTCAAATTTAGCTTTTCTTTGCTCAAAATAAATTTCTCCTCAAAATGCAACACTTGCACCTGTAAATTTTTTTTACATGCGCTCAGAATAGTGGCACAAAAACAACGCCATAGGGCCCGGGGGCGCCCGTGGTCTGGGCTGATCCCCTCTCCCGCTCGCTGTGGGGGGAGTAGGATCGGCCGATGGTAGTGGTGGGCGGATCGATCCAAATATCGATAGTATCGATACCAAGTCGGCATCGTTATCGGATCGATTCTAGCCTGGTGAGATCGATTCTTTACTTTCCCATATGGAAAAGAAATAGTAAAAACTTATATGACTTAACTCATGAAAGTGGCCACTTTCATGAGTAAATCATATAAGGCTTACATGGTTTACTCATGAAAGTGGCCACTTTCTCATTACTTTCATATATTGTTTTAGTAAGTATCCAAAAAATACAATTTTCATTATATAATTTTTCAAGGGATCTTATATCTGTTTTTACTCTTGTATGCTTTTCATACAAGTTTCACACAAGACAGATACAAACTTTATAAGATTTATATATATCTTTTCCATATGGGTTGAGTTTGTTGACATAAGAAGAGAAAATGCTCTCAATTATTGAGACAGTCAAATGGTTCATTTATGTTTGATGTGTGGTTTACATTTGTGTGGCTGTTAATAAAGTTAGCGCGCTCTAGGGGGCGTACGCGTTCATCAAAAATGGCCGAAGGCTGATGTGTGTTTATTCCTCCCTAAATATCGTCAACGAAGTTTGCCATGCACGTCAAATTTTCCTGCGCATTTTCATACCTCTGCCAACAGGTTATGGGCCCAGGAAGCTAAGAAGTCTTACGAAGGAGTCCATGTGGTTCTGCCACCGAGAGAAAACGCCGCGACGTACTGCGCACTCGGTGAGGATTAGCATACCATGCTAGCGCCATGAGCCGACGAGCCGCTGAGTCAAATAGCCGTTGGGCTCAGCTAGTTTTTGATGGAGACGAAATTTTTGGGCCACCTTCGTTTGCAAGGTTTAAGAGACATTATTTTGGAGCAGCCTACCGACGCGGAGGAAGAAGAAGACAGAGCAAAGAATGCAGAGGCCTACGCGGAGCTGATCCAGTTTTTGGATGACAAAAGTTTGTCTCTTGTTATGCGAGAAGCAGCGGATGATGGACGGAAGGCCCTGGGGATTCTAAGAAACTATTATGCAGGTAAAGGAAAGCCTCGTATAATTAGCCTGTATACAGAACTCACTTCGCTCCAAAAGTCCAGCAGTGAGAGTGTGACTGAGTATGTGATACGAGCAGAGACAATAATCACAGCCCTGAGGAATGCTGGAGAAACTTTGAGTGATGGGCTATTGGTAGCAATGGTTTTGAAGGGACTGCCAGAATCATTCAAACCGTTTGCTATCCATGTCACACAAAGTGAAGTCGAAGTGACTTTTGCTGAATTTAAAACTAAACTGCGAAGCTTTGAAGACACAGAGAAAATGCGCGCCGCAGCTTCAGATGACAACATCATGAAAGCACGTGCAAGAAGCCAGGACGTGTCAGCGCAAGCAGTGGTGTAGCGAGTGTAAAAGCACCACCCATCGGGACTCAACATGCAGACGGAAACGGCGACAAGACAACGCACGGAAAGTTTCCGAGGAGTCGGGTAGCAAAGACTACGCATTCCGGGTGAGCAGCAAGGATGCAGCGTTCCAGTCAGAGCATGGCATCAACAAAAAGGGTCTGATGGTGGACACAGGAGCAACTTCGCATATTGTTACAGATATAACGAAGTTCAGGAGATTCGACGACAGTTTCCAGCCCAAGTCACACTACGTAGAGTTGGCTGACGGCACTAAGTGCACTGGAGTTGCAGAGCAAAGAGGGGAGGCAGAGTTTTGATTGATGGACAGCAGGGGACAGTGCCACAAAACAACCTTGAAACAGGCACTATACATCCCATCGTATCCACAAGACATCTTCTCTGTGAAAGCAGCTACCTCAAATGGAGCAACTATGATCTTCAAGCAAGGAAAAGACACCCTGCGACACAAAGACGGTACAAGGTTCCCAATATATGAGTACAACAGACTGTACTACCTGCAAACAGTAAACACTGAAGGTAAAGACCAGTGTAAGGGTTGCTATGACATGCAAACATGGCATGAAATTCTTGGTCACTGTAATTATGATGACATTCAGAGATTACAAGGTGTTGTTGATGGTATGGCAATCAAAGGAAAAACAGATAAATCTGTCCTGCATTGTGAAGTGTGCACTGTGCACACAGGGAAAGTTTGTTCAAACTAGAAACAGGGACCCTGATGCACGAGCCAAAACCGCCTTAGAGTTGGTACACACAGATCTAGCTGGTCCAGTAGACCCAGAGTCCAGAGATGGATATAGATTTGCACTATCATTCACTGATGACTATTCCAGTGCAGTGTTTGTGTATTTTCTGAAAAATAAGAGTGACACAGCAAAAGCGACACAGAAGTTTTTGGCTGATACAGCCCCGTATGGGCAAGTTAAATGTATCGGGTCTGACAATGGAACAGAGTTTATGGGAAATGAGTATCAGACACTCCTTAGCAAAAATGGAATCAGGCATGAGACCTCAGCACCATACTCACCACACCAAAATGGTACTGCAGAACGCAATTGGCGCACTCTTTTTGATATGGCCAGGTGTATGTTAATAGAGAAACAGTTACCTAAAGAGTTGTGGACTTACGCAGTGCAAACAGCAGCTGTAGTGAGGAATAGATGTTTTAACAGACGCACAGAACAGACACCATATCTAATGCTGACAGGAAGAAGGCCAAACCTTTCCAGGATGCAGACATTTGGGTCAGTGTGTTATGCCTACAGGCAGAACAAGAGAAAACTAGACTCAAGGTGTGAGAAAGGAATTTTTGTTGGATATGACAAGAACAGTCCAGCTTATATGGTCTACTACCCAGACAGTGAGAAAGTACAGAAGCATAGACTGGTGAAGTTTGAGACCAAAACAAGAGTAGAGAGACAAACACAGACTGACAAGGTGCCAGATGATGAGGGTGACTTTGAGACACCAAACAGGTTCACCAAGACCAGAGAACAGACTGATGTGAGTACAGAACACACAGATACTCAGGAACAGATCCCAGTAAGCATGTCTGAGATGAGCAGCCAGTCACAGGAGAACGAACTCGACTGCGAGGCTGCAAGGTATCCTTCCAGAGTGAGAAAGAGGCCTGGGTACTTAAGTGAATATGTTACTGATAAGGAGGATTGTGATCAAGTACTCACAAACATGGATTATTGTTACAGAGCAATGTGTAACATCCCCCAAACATTCAAGGAAGCAATAACTTCATCTAACTCAGAGAAATGGGTCAGTGCAATGGATGAAGAGATGCAATCACTAAGAGAAAATGACACATTTACCTTAACCACTTTGCCTGAGGGTAAGAAGACAGTGGGGGGTAGATGGGTGTACGCAGTCAAAACAATGTTGATGGATCTGAGAAGTACAAGGCACGTTATGTTGCTAAAGGATATAGTCAGAGGATAGGTGTGGATTATGAAGAAACATTTTCCCCTACTGCTAACCTGACTAGTATCAGAGTGTTGATGCAAAAGGCAGCACAAGAAAACATGCTTTTACATCAGATGGATGTTAAAGCTGCCTATCTTCACGCACCAATAGATTGTGAGGTATTCATGGAACAACCAGAGGGCTATGAGGTAAAATCCGACACAAATGAAAAACTGGTGTGCAAGCTGAAAAAGTCACTATATGGGCTAAAACAATCAGGCTGAAATTGGAACAAGTTGTTGCATGAATATCTGAGTGAGAACAACTTTGTGCAGAATCCCGCTGACCATTGTGTTTACACAAAAATGACAGAAAATAAGAAGGTGATTCTGATTGTATGGGTAGATGACCTGATCATTGCTGCTAGTGATGAAAGTGAACTAACTGTTGTGAAGAAAATGCTTGCAGCAAAATTCAAAATGAAGGATTTGGGTAAACTGAGACATTTCATTGGTATAGATTTTGACCAGAGTTATAACTGTGTAAAAATGTCACAAAAACAATATGTGGAAAAAATACTTGAAAGATTCAACATGCAGGATTGTAAAGAAAGACAGACACCTTGTGAGCAAAAACTGAACTATGCTGATGATGCAGAAAGGATGAGTGATGTCAAAAGGTACAGAGAGGCAGTTGGTAGTCTGATCTATTTGGCTACATGCACAAGACCAGACTTGAGTTTTATAGTCAGTAAACTTTCACAGTACTTTACTGAGCCAACTGAAGACCAATGGACTACAGTAAAACATGTAATGAGGTATCTGAAAGGGACAACCGAGAAAGAACTGTGTTACAGGAGATGTGACAACAAAGAACTGAGGTTGTGGGCATACAGCGATGCTGATTGGGCAGCTGATGTAACAAACAGACGGAGTACAACTGGTTATTGCATAAGCTTGTCTGTAGATGGTCCTTTAATCTCATGGAAAACCAAAAGGCAACCTACTGTTGCATTATCTACCTGTGAAGCTGAGTACATGGCTTTAGCTGCAACCCTACAAGAAGTTTTGTACCTAATGCAACTGTTACAAGGTATCGATGGAAAAAAATATGCACCGCCAAAAGTTCATGAAGATAATCAGGGTGCAATTGCGTTGGCGAAGAATCCTGTGACGAGACAGAGATGTAAACAAAGTACCACTTTGTGAGGTCAACTGTGAGTGCAGGAAAAATAACTCTGGATTATTGTTCAACAGAAGAGATGGTTGCAGATGTAATGACAAAACCTGCAACAAAAGTTAAGTTTGAGAAGTTTATGTTTGGGCATTAACATGGTATACAGACATGTATACAGTACTGAGGAAGAAACCCTTTGTTTGTTTGTTTTCTTTGTTTACTTAAGAACATCATAATATGAGAGCAAGTGGGGGTGTTGACATAAGAAGAGAAAATGCTCTCAATTATGGAGACAGTCAAATGGTTCATTTATGTTTGATGTGTGGTTTACATTTGTGTGGCTGTTAATAAAGTTAGCGCGCTCTAGGGGGCGTACGCGTTCATCAAAAATGGCCGAAGGCTGATGTGTGTTTATTCCTCCCTAAATATCGTCGACGAAGTTTACCATGCACGTCAAATTTTCCTGCGCATTTTCATACCTCTGCCAACAGAGTTCTGCTCATTTACAACGCTGCGCTTTCCGCAAAGACGAAACAGCCAGGTCGCTGGACTCGCCGCTCCTGTGTCAGCAAAGAGCAGGCACACTTTGCTCTTTCTCCCCCACTCTTATGTTTCGGTGTTGCGCTGTCACCTCACGTGACTTAGACAGTTTGGTTTTTTTTTAAGTTGTTTACATATTAATCATATTTTTACCAGTTGTTTTTGTTGTTGAGAATTTTAATTGTAATTTTTGTATTATAGTTTATCAACAGTATTAAAACAAATACTGTTTAGGATTTTTCAAAAAAAAAAAAAAAAAAAGATCGCCAGATCCGATGGCATTTTCATGCTTCGCAGTCTCATTTATTCTTATAATAATCACACGGTTGCTGTAACAGTATATTCAACGGCTGCAGCTCTCCCGCTGCCAGCCGTACACATCACTACCACCACACCTGCAGCGGCATCGCAGAACACGCCCCGCCACATACCCCCATCGCCCGCTTCAGGCCAGGGAGTCATCCGACCGAACCTACTCGCCTCCAGCGGAAGCCCCGGAGCCGCCGCTGCTTGTGGAAGCAGCAGGCATGGAAGTGAGCCGGGGCTCACTGGCAGCTGGGCAGACGGCCGGCACGCAGGACCTTGCAGTGTGCCGGCCTCTGTTGGAGGAGGCCGAAGCGGACAGCACGCCGCCCTCGGGCGTGGCACGACCCCCGCACACCTCGACCTCCGTCTCCAGCTTGGCAGGTCCCGCTGGCGCGCCAGCCTCCGGCTCACCCCGAGCCGCGCACTGTCCACCCTTACAGTAGTGATGGGTCGTTCGCGAACGAAATGGCTCGCATGGTGTGTTCACACCGAACGCGATGGACGCGAACAAAAACGCCCCAAACGCCCCTAATTTGACGCGTGCACATTCGCGCCTCAACGCGTGTCCAAGAAAAATCCATCGCGCGTCAAAATATCATATTTTGACGCGCGTGAACCGGAAATGTGGGAGGGATGTGGGAGGAAGTTGTGCCAGACCGGTATCTTTGCAAGATGGCAGCTGTCGAGTTAGCGCTTGAAGAGAGAGTCTCCCTTCTCTATATACTGTGGAGAGCAGAGCAGCGGCGTACAAGACGTCCTCGCCGTACCTGGGTCCATCAGGTCCTCCAGAGGCGTGAGCAGTTTGGTGAGTTTCACCATTTGCTCCAGGAGCTGCGCCTGGATGACGGCCGATTTCAGCGATATCACCGTCTTTCACTCGGCCAGTTTGAGGACCTGCTTTCCCGCGTCGGTCCCAGAATCGCCCGCCTAGACACCAACTACAGGCGCTCAATCCCACCTGCAGAGCGCCTGTCCATCTGCCTGAGGTTAGTAAAAGTATTTAATATGGTAGTCCTTTATTGATACCTGTGCTAATATATGCTAAACTATCCATTTATACACTGCTAACGTGGATGTGCTATGCTAACAGTGAATGCTCGGTGTTTACTGATAGCAAACTGTGGTACGGAGACGACTGTTTATAATATTTCTAGTGATACTCAGAAGGTCTCATCAAGTCCCGATTTAATTCGATTTATGCTGTTATCAGTGTTTGCAATGATAGCATGGCTGTGGTGTCATATCAATGTATGCGCTCGGTGTTTGCTGATATCAAACTGTAGCATTAGGACCACTGAGTTAACCTTTGTAGTGATACTCACTCCTTTTTATTTAGACCTGGTTTAATTCTGGGATAGTTGAATATTTGTATATAATCCCCGCAGACTGTTTTAGATTATATCTAATATATATCATGTAATTATCCTTATAATTACAAAATGTTTTATGTAAGATTTATGTTTTGTAATTTGTAATTTTGTAATTTCAATAATGTATTTTGTAACTGCAGTACACATAATACTCATTTTAAACAATTTTGTCCAGGTTCCTTGCCACCGGGGACTCCTTCAGGACCATTGCGTTCAGTTTTCGAGTTGGTGTGTCCACTGTGAGCCAGATCATCCCCCAGGTAGCGACGGCCATCTGGGACTGTCTAGTGGACGATTTCATGGCTGTGCCTTCAACTGAAGACTGGCGGTCCATCGCAGAGGGATTCCAGGAACGCTGGAACTTCCCTCTCTGCTGTGGAGCTCTGGATGGGAAGCACGTCCAGACGAAGGCACCCCCCAACTCAGGATCCATGTTCCACAACTACAAGGGAACTTTTTCCATTGTTCTCCTTGCGGTTGTGGATGCAGAGCATCGCTTCCGCGTCATTGATGTTGGGGGGTACGGGAGGACCAGCGATGGTGGTATTCTGGCCAACTCCACCTTTGGTCAGGCTCTTCGGGCTGGGACTCTCCATCTGCCTCCTGACCAGCCTCTACCCGGTGGAGAACACCGTGGAGCCCAGCCCCATGTCTTTGTGGCTGATGAAGCGTTCCCGCTGCGGCGTGAGCTCATGAGGCCTTTCCCTGGACGCCTCCTCCCTTTAGAGAAGAGGATCTTTAACTATCGCCTTTCCAGGGCCAGGATGATAGTGGAGGGTGCCTTCGGTATCCTCTCCTCACAGTGGAGGTTGTATCGGCGCTCCATGGATTTCCGTCCTGAAATTGCGGAGAAGTGTGTGAAGGCGACGTGTGTTCTCCACAATTTTCTGCGCTGTGTGGATGAGAGAGGGGCACCTGCTGTGAGGGGTGTGGCACCTGCTGTGGTGGAGCCGTTGCAAGGCCTGGGTCGTATGGCAGCAAACAACTCCTCCAGAGAGGCTGTCCTGGTGAGGGAGAAATTCATGGCTCACTTCTCGGCGGAGGGAGCTGTGTCTTGGCAACCAAAGGAGTAGCCTGTTTGAAGTCCGAGTGACTTCCCCACAACGGCTCTTTTAAGAGCCACCCACAAACCTCTAAAGAGTGTTCCTGTCTTTTTAAATTTTTCTTAATAAATGGAGCTCTACTCCAAAATAAACTAACCTCTTTTTACTCTCTTAAGTAACTTGTCTTCACTATGTTCCTATATACAGTGTGGTGCAAAAGTTTGGGCAACATTATTAATAGTCATTATTTTCCTGTATGAATCGCTGTTACAATGAAAAATGTCACTTACATATATCATATAGGAGACACACACATTGATATACACTAAATATTTATTTCATTTCTCTTTTTTTGTCGCCAATTTATGCACCTGCTTGATTTAAACACTTATTGCACACTTTCTGTAAACTGCATTTCACTTCTCAAATATCACTGTGTGTGTCTCCTATATGATATATTTGACTATTTTTATTGTGACAACCAATGATTTGTACAAGAAAATAATTACTTTTCACAATGTTGCCCAAACTTTTGCATCCCACTGTATTAGTATGTTTTGTCATTAGTATAATATGAAATAAATTCTACTTGTGTCAAGTCGGGTGCCAATATTTGCTGTGTAGTAGAACAGAGACATTTTGTCATTATAAATGTTTATTTGAAAAAATATAAATTCATTAACAAAAACATTTATCATAAATATATGAAATTTAACTATTTACAGAGAGACAGGAATAAAAAGGACCCAGCTTGGAGTGGAAGAGCCTCAGGGAGAAGGAGGAGAAAAATAAGAACATTGTTTCTGCCCTGGAGAGCTGCTGCCTCATCAGAAAACTACTGATCATTAGGGTCCAATGTTTCCAAATTTAACACAGCTGTGCTGTTTTCAAAAACTAATTTATAAATTTGAAATTTCACGAATTCTCGTGTCTGAGGCGGCATGCTCTCCAGAGCAGGAACAAGGCCGAGGAGGAAATGTTCAGTTGGAGACGGGCGTGGCCTCTTTAGGGACTCCAGGATGGCCAGCTCCACCGCCGATGGACCGTCCTGGGACCCGTCCCTCGCCCGCCTTCGAGCTGTCCTCCTCTGTGGGCCTGTAAAACACAGCACAAAACAACACAAAGTAATGAGAAGGATGCTACTAGATTTTCATTTTCAAAATTGAAAAAAACAGGATATAAACAGATTGGTTGTAGATATTTAGTAAAGGTGATCACAAGGGAATCCAAGCAAGTAAAAAGCTGTCAGTGCTTGATGTTCATACCTGTGGGTGCAGCAGCAGGAGCTGAGGGACCAGGAACTGGAGAGCCAGGAGAAGAGACAGCTGAGGACTCTGCTGCATGATTACTTGACTCTATGAAGACAATATTAAATGTTAACAGGTTGAAAACAACAGTCATAGAGAATATTATATTATTATATACTTATTAGGGGTGCAACGATACAACAAAATTCACGGTTCGGTTCGGTTCGATACTTTGGTGTCACGGTTCGATATTTTTTCGATACAAAAAAAATGTTCATGCCTTTTTATTAATTTGTCATTTATTAAATTTTCACGGCACATTCTGCACCACATCTCTGTGCGTTCATCATTTGTTTGAAGCTAGCTCACCTCCTGCAACCACTTTTCCGAGAATACGCGCTTCTTTTGTGGTTCAGACTCCTTCTAACATTTCTTTGGAGGTGGAGGAACATCACAGTAATTGCTTAAAGGAGCTTCTTCGACATCTTTAAGAGTTCTAAACAAATGTCTGTCCTCTTCCTTAAAATCTTATGTACGCAAACACGCGTTGCAACTTCTTATCTTGTGCGGGTTTTTATTTTGACAGCGAATGCGCACCTGCGGACCACTTATGTGCAGCCCTGGTTATTTAGCTCGTCATATTGCAGCCACAGAAATTCTTTTGTCCATGAAACCATAAAGCTGCACTTTCTTTTTGCCTTATAGTCTGATTTGTCATAACTTTTCCGTTTTGTCACTTCTTCACCCTGACCTGTCTTATTTGGCTCAGCAGAACTAAAATATATATCCTGCTGCTTTTACACACGCACTCACATAATGCTCAGCGATTCTCTGCGCGATCAACCTCTCACATGTTTAAGCTGCAGGAGATTTCACTTGTCATGTTTGCATAGTAAGCTAACGATTGATAAGACGATGTCAGAGGAATTGGTGCGCAAATTATCATCACTCACCAATCAGTACTGTCGCTTTCTATACACAGTTCACGCGATTGCAAAGTGAAAGCAAAAAACAAGCGCAAATTCAAACGCGATTTCAGTATGTCACATATTGACAGTGGCTCACCGATGCCAATGACATAATTACCCAGCTACATTTCCGAAAGAA